>NC_044329.1:65420935-66057322 GCF_007399415.2 Gopherus evgoodei
GGACTGAGTAATGGTGAACGGTGCCTATTCCAAACTGATAGTAATCAAATATAAATGCTTTGAGAATTTTGGACAACAAGATGAATACTCCGCACACTTTCATGTTGAAAAGAGCAAATGTGCATTGTCTGTACAAGGTGTGCATGTGTGAGAGAGAGACTCCATTATGAGGAGGGAGGAGTAATTCTTTCTGAACAGGATATTTTAGTGTGTGCTGCATGTATATTTTGTATGTGACTTGCATATGTAAAATTTATATACTCTGTATATCATCAAAAAATTAGTTTTACTAATAGTCATACTGGTCACTCAGATTTTTTTTTTTATAAACCTATCTGCATATTCCCTTTTTTGGGGAGGGAGAATACAAATAGACTTTGAAGGCAAAGGTGACACTGCTGTGCTAATGCTAGTAGAGGATTTAATGCTGAAGCTGTTGACAGAATCCAGAAGCAGCAAAATATTTGAAAGAGAATAACGTGCACTGGCAATGTTGATTGAGCCACATTGCACAGGGAGAACTGGAACTTTATTTTTCCTCTATTCAGAAATTGTAGCCCCACAAAAATAATGCAGCCATTGCCTTTCCCCATCATTAGATCCTGCTCCTGCCCATGAGCCAGTCAGTTTACTTTCAGGGAAAAGAAGGGGCTGAATTCTGCCCCATTTGCACCTGTATATCCCAATTGACTTCAGAAGTGTTATATAGGTGTTAGTATGGATAATTTTAAAACTTCAGCATGTCCCTTCCTTCCTCTGCCTCCCAAAAAAATCAAACTGGAAGATTTGTTGAAACAAACCTTTTTTACAAACAGTTTAATTTTCAACAAATTGATATTTTATGATTAAAAAAAGTTTTCAAACATCTCTCATTTATAATATCACTTTGTGGCAACAGTGGTCACCATTCAAAAGTCAGCATTTGCCCACTATATCTGCTTTTGTGAGCTGTTCTGAAATGATAGGTGGACTGGCTCCAACACAACTGACGATTTTATGAATTAGTCATTCCTCATTCAGTGTTTATCCAGAAGTCATTGTTAGAAAGTGAGATCCCCAGGCTGTAGAATGTTTTGTGAAAGAACATACATGCCAAGCAAATAGCCATGCCGATCCGTGAAACCGTTTTTATCATGTAAAAGCAGCAAAGAATCCTGTGGCACCTTATTGACTAACAGATGTTTTGGAGCATGAGCTTTCGTGGGTGAATACCCACTTCGTCGTATGCATGTCATTTTTATCATCTTTTTTATTTGTCAGAATCCTTGTGTAAGGTGAGAGGGACACTTTTTAAAAAAAGTGAATGTGGGCAAGAGGTTACTGCATGGAACTGAGTAGGCATTTCCGGGTTCTCTTCTAAGGTCTCTGTTAATTTGCTGTGTGACCGTGGGCAGTCATTATTGTCTAAATTTTTAAGAACATTCACAACGTATAGGTACCTCTAATTTTGGATGCCAGACTTGACACACCTGGGGCCTGATTATTTTTTTTTTTTGAGAGAGAGATGAGCCAATCCCAATTGGCTTGAATTAAAAATGTAGGTGCTGAGCATCTGTCAGAATCAGGCTCTATAGGTATTGAGTGGGACAACCAAAGATGGAGACATCCCAAGTTAGTGGATGCTTGTGAAAATTTGGCCTTGATCTGTTTGTGCCTCAGTTACCTAATCTGTAAAGTGACTAAAGCAATACTTTTTTTCCTCAGAGGAAAGCTGCTATAGTTAATTATTATGTGTAAGTGGTTTGAGATCCTCTGCTGAAGAGTGCTATATAACGATAATGTAAAGTAGAATGTCATTAATTTACCCTGACAGATTAATTGCAAATCACTGAATTTTGTAAAATAGTGCAGGACATCACAAGTGAGTAAGGAGCAAATTGTGCTCATACCTTTTAAGATTTCTGAGGGCTCCTGAGTAGCAGGACTGACCCAGCTCTACTGCATAAAAGGGGTGAGGGAAGGCAGAATATTTGTGTATTTGAGGGGTAAGGGCAGGATCAGTTGTATAGGGAAAGATTGGGCAAGGATAGAGTATCTGCTGTTACACAAACTTATTGGTTCTTTCCCACTGAAACTACTTTAACTCTTGGGCTTCGATAGCCTGCATGGAGCCTCTCTTCAGTTGCTCTGTGGTTTGTGGAGTGGGGGATCCCTCCACTTGTTTTGTCTATTTCTGTCCAAAAACAGTTTTTGGTTTTTCTTCAAGAACGAATAAACCTCAGTAAAACACCAGGGATAATATATGCCAAAACTGCTCTTTGATCATTTACTTTGATTGTTATAGTTCAATATTAATTGATACCTCAAATGTCCTAGAAAATGTTCCTCAGTAGGTATTGTAAAAATAATGAAGCTTTAATATTGCAGGTCACTATCGTTTTGCTATTAAATCTTTTCTGAGAGATGAAAAGAGACAGCTACCAGCTGGCTGTCTCATTTATTTCTGAAAGTATTATGTTGAACATTAGTGCAGTGAGAAAGATTAGTGGGTCCGTCTGTTTGCCTGCCTGTTGTTCAGCCATAGATCTTGCCCCTCTCAACTTACACAAGGATTCTGACAAGTATAAAAATGGTGGTGGGGGTGAAAGACTGTTTCTCAGATAGGCATGGCTATTTGCTTGCTGTTTATGTCCTTATGCATGCTGAGATACTCAGTGGTGTATGAATAGAGTCCCTTCCGCCCCACACACTTTCTGTAGTCTGTAGTTGGTAGACAGTGTAAAGGTAGCCAGAGTATCTGAAGGAATGAGCCAAGACCACAATGTTTAAAAATCCAACAAATACTAATGAAGCCAGATACCTCACACAGCAGCACCTGTCTCTCCTAGAACTGGGAATGGCTGTCCCACCCTCCAAATGAACACTCTTATACTTTCTGTTCGCCCCACCTCTCTCTCAAACCCCACCCATCAGCAACAGAGGTACTGGGGGAGCGGACGTCCCTTGCACTATTATATTAACCAAGCTTTTCATGAATATGGAACAGATCTTGCCAACACTTTGGCACAGTTTTAAGCTTGTGCTTGTGAGCTGTCCTGTTTTAGTCAATGAGAATACTATTGCATCATATTAAATGTGAATAAATGTTTTGTGGTATTAGGGTATAAATATTTGGTGGTACAAAGATTTACAAATCCTATCTGAGAAAGCTGGTTCAATTTCTGCAGTTCTATTTGGAAGTTCTCCCTATTATAGGGAGAATAACCTGAACCAATGATCATAATGAGGCAGACACATAAGCATGTTGTTAGATTGCATAATGAAAAACATCATGGCAATACAGGAAAAAAAGGTAGAATACTTTGTGTAGCTAAATTACAGTACACAGTGTTTACAGGAGCTGATTGGTATCATACACTTGAATTAATTTGTTACCTAAGGTTCTTAGCAGAGCATACACATAATGACATTTCTAATATGGTTTGTTAAAAAAACAACAACAACAACAATAAAAAAAGCCCAAATGTTAGTTTACTAAATTTGTTGTTGTTCAACGGTATATCACCATTAAGGTTCATAATGGGTTTCATTACCTCAATAGTTTCTCCTCTAGATTAGATTTTATTGAGTTTGGATGTCTTTCATACTAACCCTTAAAGATTTGTAAACACTGAAATCAAATTTAAGTGTCAGGTTAAAATGTGCTCAAAGTGTTACAACACTATTATTAGCTTCTTGCAAACATCTCAGATCAGATACTCAGGGCAATACATTTCTCATGTTTCATTACATATAGAATAGCTGGAAAGTAGCGAAAGACCTTCTCTTCTGTCATTCTACTTTTCTCTTCCCCTAGTACATGTAACAGACCAATTTTTAATAATTAAGGTTAACCCGAGAAAAACAGAAATAAAATAATTAATCACCATATATAAAATGAGCAGGAAAATGCACTTTAAGCAGGAATTATTTAATATATTTGTCACTCATCTATACATGTGTGTGTATATAGATAGATGAATAGGAATTAAGTACTATCTATCTATCTATCTTAAATAATGCCTAAGTATACGTGTTTAATTAAATGAAGATGTAATTATATCTGAATAATTTAAAAACATTTATCAAAATGTTTATTTTCTGAACTGATTTTTAGGGGTTGATTCTCATTTGCACTAATTCTACCAGAGCTCTGTAAAGGAGTCTTTACATAACTGAAAATTCAGTCCTCCAACACCATTGGCCGAGATCCTCTGCTTAGAGGAAGTACAGCACAGTCTAGAGAGGAGGCAGCAAATGTGGCCCTTTGTCCTCTCTGAATCTGAGAGTTGCATGTGTGCTGGGTTGGTTACTATGTGAGGCTGCACTAAGGGTATGACTACAGTGCAATTAAAAACCCAAAACTGGCCCATGCCAGCGGACTCGGGCTCAGGGTAAGGGGTTGTTTAAGTGTAGTGTAGATGTTCAGGCTTGAGCTGCAGCCTGAGCTCTGGGACCCTTACACTGTCCAAAAGCTTGGGTTCCAGCCCAAGCCCAAACACCTACACTGCAATTTGGAGAGTCCCTTAGCCCGAGTGCCACAAGCCTGAGTCAGCTGGCATGAGTGTAGATATACCTGATTGCAGTGTAGGTATACCTGAAGTTACATCAGATACCTATGGCCCAAGAGGCTGATGTGGCAGCCTGAAATCAGTCATTATGTAGGCACTTTCTAGCCATACTTCTTTCCTCTGGCAATATCTTCAGCAGGTGATGGTGGCATAGGAGGTGCTATGCTGGCTCTGACACCAGGTAATCTGCCAACATGTGTGATCTTTCCATAGTTGGCTACAGTGGCTTTAGGGCTAGAATCTGTTAGCATAGATGACATGAGCCTGGTGTGTGTTAAACTGTTGTGCTATAACCACAATTGAAATGCATTTGATGAAACATTAATTCATTGAATATTGTTGTTTAAAAATACAGATTATGCTTCTCTTTGTTCAAATGTGACATTATTGTGCTCTAATATAACTGCCATGAGCTGCAGGAAACTTTCCTAATGTATTAGTGTGGGGGGCGGGGGGAAGGGGTTGGTGATCAATATGTAGTGCTTAAGAGACAGTGTGATTCTGGGTAGCATAAACAGGGGAATCCTAAATATGAATAATGAGATTACTTTGCATCTGTGCTTGGCACTAATGTGACTGCTGTTGGAATACTGTGTCCAGTTTTAGTTCCCACAATTCAAAAAGGATGTTGATAAATTGGAGAGGGTTCAGAGAATAGCCACGAGAATGATTAAAGAATTAGAAAACATGCTTTATAGATCAAAGAACTCAGTCTATTTACCTTATCAAAGAGAAGGTTAAGGGATGGCTTGATTACAGTCTGTAAGTTTCTACATGAGGAACAAATATTTAATAATGAGCTCTTCAGTCTAGCAGAGAAAAGTATAACACAATCCAATGGTCAGAAATTACTAATTCAAACTGAAATAAGGCATAATTTTTTGTCAGTGAGGGTAATTAACCAGCGGAAAATTTTTTGCCAAAGGTCATGGTGGATTCTCAATCAATGACAATTTTAAAATCAAAATTGGATATATTTCTAAAAGCTCTCCTCTAGGAATTATTTTGGGAAAGTTCTGTGTCCTGCATTATATGCAGTAGGTGAGGTTAGGTGATCATAATGGTCCCTTCTTGCCTTGGAATCTATGAAAGAGATTTAAAATAAATATATTTGTCTGACCAATTTAGAAGCAGCGGTAAGCAGTGCTGCTTCTAAATTGGAATTAATCATCATATTGGGAAAATCTAAGCCTGTGTGGTGACTCTTCATCAAGGAGATAATCCTCCCTATTGAAATCAACAGTCTTGAGATTGACTGTAATGGAGTTAGAATCAGGCCACACAAAAAAAAGAACTGTCTTGTTACTAGAGTTCAGAATATAGAGAGGGTGATAAGGATTCATTATATGCTAATGATGTTGATGATCTATGCTGAAAAAGGAATCCAGCTGTAGAATAGTAAAGGCTGCTTTGTTAAATGTTAGGAACTTTTAAATAATTCTATGTTGTAACCACACAACTCCTCATTGACTTCAATGAGAGATAAATAGTGAAGTTCTGTGCAAAATTTCCCATGAAAATGAATGGAGAGTTTGGAAGCCCTAGTGGATATTAGATAGCTCAGAGATGCTAACCAGAGCTTTGCACTGCTGTGGGTCATATCTTTTGATCTTGTTAATATAATTAAAATGATAACTTGAAGGTGGTTTCCTGTTAATGAGGTAATTATTGTATCCTAGGCCTGACCTTGGAGTTTATTTCTGAGTTAACAAGGAGTGAGAGGCTGAGACAAAATGTCTTTGTTGCTGGACACATCTTGAAAATTGACTAGAGGAGCCAATCAGAGCAAAGAGTTTACATTAGCAAATTAGAGTATACAGATTTTGTATATTAATGAGAATGCAAATCTCTTCACTCTGGCTAATAATGTCTGTCACTCAGTTAGACGACAGGGATTCATATGCTGTGTGTTTATTGAGAAATAACAATGCAGTGTTATCCTAATCATACCCCTACAATCAATTACAGTGCAAGGATGGCATAAGTGATAAAGAACTGCAGAGCGTCTTTGAATTCTCATTCAACACAATATTTAGAGGAGTTCGTGTTTTTTGTCCAAACATGTTTTTAACAAACAAATTAGTAAACTTCCAATGAAAAACTAGAAATAAACATTTTTAAACTGAATATCTTGGGGGGGGGCTGGTCATTCTGAAAAAAAGAAGAAAAAGAAAGAAAAATCTTCATGTGAAATTACAAAAACATATTTTTAAAAAAAAATTCCTGTGGGAAAAAAAATGGTATTTTCAACTAAGTCTAATAATATTAGAAAATTAGGGGCTAACTGATTATTGAAAATACAACAATGTGATGTGAAGTCATGCAGGTTGGATGGTAGAGCTCTCATGTAGTGTCAATTGCTATTGTGGTGAGGTTTCTTTTTTATAACTAAGTAAAAAATCATGTTCTGTGAGACTGAGGGAAAATTAGAAGGGACTGTGGATAAAGTTGGCAAATCTGGTGCAACAAAAAGAGAACTACTTGTGTTTTCTCACTGCGATGCATGGCTTCTTTATCCTTCATTTAAATTAATGTAAAAATGATGTTTTTTTGGGAAACCCCTTTTCTGTTTACTCATGTACGAATAGAAACTATTGCTCTGCAGTAGTTGAGATAAATATTTTTTTCTATAATAGTATTTTGCAACTTATAAAATATTATGGGAACTCATTATTGTAACGTTATGGTTAAATTTTAAAAAGCTTGAAAATCAGGAAATCCAAAAGTCAATGTTCTCATAATAAACTATACTTCCTTCTAGAGATATACTGCCATGTTAGTCCTTCTTATGGTCTGAAGTCACAGTACTTCTATTCAGGAAAGCATTTAAGCATGTGCTTGATTTTGAGGTCAATGAGCTATAAGCATGTACTTAAATAAAGAACATAAGTATGTGTTTTACTGAATTAGGGCCTTATCAAATACCCCCCTTGACCAATGTTCCTCAGGCCCCTGACTCCCTACGGCTCTGGGCAGTGCATCCTTCTCCATTATTAACGTGCCCCTCAAGCTTCCCTTCTTGGATGATGATCTCCTCTATTTTAACTCTTTCTAACCCCAGGAGGTTTGACTTACACCTGAAATGAGTCTGCTACCAGCCTAAGGGTGTCCCTTTTATACTCCCCACTATCCTCTTCCATTGCTCAATGAGAAGGTGATTTAAGAAAGAAATCCTGCATAGGCTTCTGGAGGTGGGAAGAACCCCCTAGAACACAATGGAGGATAAAGCAGGTCTACTGTCCTATCCCAAAGACAATAGTATGTTGTGGGAATGGTTTCCTATTTGCTTCTTTGTATAGTCTGGCTGTGCTAGTGGTTGTTCTCCTAGATCACTATGTCAGACTCCCCAGCCCGAGGGACAAACTTATTTTGAAAAGTCAAGGTGATTATGAATAACAATGAATTGCTACTATGAGTGACAACAAGTAATCATTGGGCCGGGGAAAAAGAGTGAGAATGACTCAAAAGTCTGATGGTTAGGGCACTTATCTAGAATGTGGGAGAACTGAGCTTATGTTCCTGCAGCAATGACTATTTAATTTTCTGTTTTAAAAAAATAGAACTACATCAACAGGAGAGACTTAGACAGTCCCATACCAGAATGTCCCAATGTCCATTGGCTAGAGCAAGGTTTCTCAAACAGGGGTCGCCGCTTGGGTAGGAAAAGCCCCTGGCGGGCCGGGCCGGTGTGTTTACCTGCCCCATCCACAGGTCTGGCCAATCACGGCTCCCACTGCCTGCGGATAGCTGCTCTGGGCCAATGGGAGTTGCTGGAAGTGGTGCAGGCCGAGGGACATACTCTTTTTTTTGTTTTGTTTTTTGTTTTTGCTGACAGCGCAAAGCTGAATTCACGCATGTTAAATGCACTAAGCTGAGACTCTCCTGTACTCTGACCATTGCTGTGGGGGTAGGGGAGACAGTGTAGGTGTCACCTCGGGCCACGATCATTCTGATCTCTCGCAGCTATCATCATCCTTCCTGTCATACACATTGTGATCCAAGACTGCTTATATGGCAATAACTGCTTATGTAGACTATGTGAACTCTGTATTTGAGAGATAGCAAGAGTCTTCATATGGCATGCACACACAAAGGGCAGAGAAGTTTAGGGTGGTCCAAGGTGGTAGAACTGCAGGAATCTCTCTGAGGTGTCTGCTCCTGGAGCTGTCATAGGAGGATGGGAGTGTTCCACAGATTGCAGGGGCTTTATGCAAAAGCTAACACAGTTTAGTCCTATGTAAATTTCCCACAGGGATTGGAATGGAGTCATGATGGCGCATGCCGTCTGTGACTCATCTCCTCTCCATGTGCAATGACCTGGAGAACCCAGCACAAGTCTGGGGAAGGAAGAAATTGGCACCATGAAGGAATCTGACTCCTTTCTGTTTGGAAATGGGGAAAGGCACATGCAAGACAAGGCCCCTTCATACTCAGAACTTCCATTACTATCTCTGCTCTACAGCTTGAAAGTGCTGAGTTATGTTCTTGATGAAGCATGAGGTAGAATAGAAAGTAGCTCTCCCCCCACACACACACCTTCCTTAGTTCTCCAGTGCTAACAGCAGCAAAAGCTTGTCTTATTTAACTAAAATGAGCAGATATAATTCAGAAGGCAGCTAAGTGGGTGGTCATCTGAGGGAAAAAATAAGATATTTATATTATCACTTTTCTGACCATTCTTTAACGCTGTCCTTTTAAAGCATATTCAGTGTCTTGTGTTCTGTAGCTCACACAGTGTTGAGCAGTAATAACAATACAAGAAGACTAATATTTTTAAATGTGGTCTCTAATTTTGAGTGACTCAATTATTGAGTATCCAAATGTAGAGACATAAGATCTGATTTCCAGAGGTGCGGAGAACGCAGCTCCCAGTGAAGTCCAGGAAGCAGACTCTGTTCAACATTTTCAAAAGTTAGTCATCTAAATCTATGTTTAGGTATCCTAAAGAAGTGGTCTGATTTCCTGAGCTGCTGACCACCAACAATGCCTTTAACTTCTAGAGGAGCTGAAGGAGCACAGATTCTGAAAATCAGGCCACTTACTTATGCCTTTAAGGATATTTAAATGTTTGGACTGAGGTTCAAAACTTCAGCCACCCATGTATGAAACCAAAAACCAGGGCATGTAAATTAGAGGCCACTTTCAAAAATCTGTCTTTATCTGTCCACAAATAACCAATCTTCAGAACTCCATGTTTCAATATGTTTTGTGTGATTCAGTCTCCCTTTTAAAAATACAATAAACAATGTCTAGGTATAGTATGCTTCCAATATTATAATACACTAATATACTTACTCCAAATCACACATCACTTATTAAAGGAAAAAAATAATCTGATCAAATTTTTAATACTTGGAATAATTCAACAAAATGGAACACATGTTTAGGTGTTTGTGTAATGAAAAAGTTACCTTGTCTTTATCAAGGGGTCAGCACATGAGAAATTTTCTGTGACTAAATACACACAATAATCTTCTGATCGTTTATTGCCAGCCTTTCCCCAGGAATCCTCACAACTTTTCAGAATGATGCTTCCATTCACGTTTTGTCCAATATTTTAATCTAATTCAGGCTAGACAGTTTTACTGGGTCATACGGCAGAGGATGGAGTGTGCTAGTTCATACAATGCATATGAACAAACAACCTCTGTTCCTCTTCTTGACAGCATCTCCAAAGCCTAGAATAAATTTCTTGGATCATTGTCCTGCTGTGTGGTGAATCATGGATCAATCACTCAGGTGGAAATGAATATCTCAATCTGGAGAATGCTGTGATAATCCTCTTTGTGCTTAATACCTGTGATTTTTGTGAGGAAATACCAACTTGGCTTTGACTAAAACATCCCAAACCCATGATGTTATTCCTCCTAAACTTGACTGTCTGACTGTTTCTCATCTCAGAGTTTACCCTTGAGACTCAATATTCTTCTGATTCCAGATGTCTGAACATTTTTCTCTTCAGTAAAAATAAACCTTTCTTATCACATTGAAGTTCAAATCTGCCATGCAAAACCAGAGTAAATGGGGTTCACATGTGGGGAGACTAAAGTAGGAATTGGGGAGGTAAAATTCTGCACAGAATATTTGGAGAGGGGGTTCCTGGATACTAATGTATCACATAGACCTGTCATGTGGCCTTATACCCTTGCAGGACTTAATAGGCAGTAGATTCTCTCAATTCTTGGGTGTAATTCTGATGCTCCCCTGGCCTGTCCACTGCCCCGCCCTTTTGTGATCGCACAGACAGAACTTCTGTAGAGTTGTCAGTGCAGGGTCCATTACTGCCAAGTCAACTTGTGTGACCTTTGCACTTATCACTCTTCCTTTAGTGAAGCAGAAAAACACAAATCCCTTTATTTTGGCCTATGTAAAATTGTAAAGGAGGCTAGATTTTTTTGTGCAGTGCAAACTTGAGCTCAGTCATGCTGCTTTATAACTTGGAATCTCAAGATTGCTTAAGAACGACAAATATATATGGATAATCTATAGAAGAAATTATTTTTCATGTTACTAAAATATAAAAAATGCCATAGATTTTATATTTAAAGCCAAATTAATGCATGTAGCTGATAGAAACAATGTATGCTCATCAGAAGACAGAATTTAGTCTATATAAGTGTCTTATTATTTCCCCTATTTTCCAGATGTCCAGTACTTACCAAAAATTATTTTAATGAAAGACTGGCTGTACCTCAGAAAGTTAAATTAGATAAAGTAAGATCCCTATATTTTTATATATATTCAGCTCCATAGAAACCATAGTAGTGTATATTCATACAGGACAAAGATCAACATTCATCCATGAATATTTGAACTCTCTCTTCCTGGTATAAAACTGAAAACCTGCTACAAATATTCCATAGGAAAAAATAATATTGGCATAAAGCTTCTCTGTGGGATTGGTAGGATAAATGCTTTAAACTATGAGACCTGCTATTTGGCTTGAAGTAGTACAAATTATACAAATCTCTACACATTCTAGAGTTTATACAAGGATTTCTACAAACTCTTTCCAATAAAACTGATGGATTCTGTACAACTAAATGATGTTCAGCACTTCACCTCCTTGTCTCTAAGTAATTGAATAGTAAAATATGTAGAACAATTTATTTTTGTTATGTTTTTATTAGGAATAGATAAAGTGGGTTTCTCAAAGCTCACATGGAGTTTCTAATTAAAAGAAAGCCCTGTGGTGCTAGCCTATAGTACATAAACTTTTTGTAATCGACACATTTGAGATAAAAAATATGATGCAGACATTTTGATAAACTTCTTATCTTAAACATGATTTCAAGTCAGTGGAACACCTTGTAGGCATCTCTCATGTTACATACCAATAATTCCAACAATCTTAACCCCTCCCCCCCAAAAGAAATTCCTCTGATTGTGCTTTAATTTGTGAATTTTATTAATCTGTCAAAATTAGGTCCTTATGTCCCCTTTAAGAGTGTCTTTTTAAATATATTGTAAAGATAAATTTCTTTTATAAGAAAGGCTACCACCAAAAATTAAAAGACAACAAAAATTAACATTTTAAAGTTATCCGTATGCTGATAATTTTATAGAACTGCAAAAGACACTGAAGGAAGCTTGAAATGTTTATCCAAGGCCAATTTACCATACCTGCTTTTTAACAATGTGAACTCAAAAGGTCAAATTTTTCTATTTTCAGATCATTGAGTAAATGAAAAGGTAAAACAATAAATAGCATCCAAGAAGAATTGTGAGGCCAGCATTAAATGCTGCACCAGCAGCTTTGAATATTTCTCTTTATCCTTGCTACACCACAGCTATGCAATATAGAATTTATTTTTGTATACTTTACTTTCTTTGTTATGGAAACATTCCCTGATGTTGATAATTAACATCAATCTTCAATTTTATTAATATTGTGAAGCTTTCTACATAAGAACATAATGTGACAAAGCTCTGTCCTTGTCTCAGTGGGACCTGCGCTTCCTGGCGGATTTCGTTAGTCTCAGAGGCTCACTGTGACCCTCCATGTATCCTTTCTCTCTCTAGAGGCAAGGGTCACAGCCTACTGAGTCATTTGCATCATAAGCCAGCAAGGGTGGTGAGGAGAAGCAACTCTCCCTTGCACAGTCTCTCTTGTCTCACAGTCTCAGTGATTAATCAGGGAGGGGAGGGGAGAGCCTGAGCCTGCCCTCTACTTCGAGCTCCAGCCCAGGGACCCTAATAGTAGCAGCTATGGTAGCTGACTTTTTGGAAATAGGACATGTACAATTCCCTGGGCCACTTCCCCACAGCATCCCCCACTCAATATCTCTTTCACCATTACCTCAGGGCCTCCTTCATAGACTCATAGACTTTAAAGTCAGAAGGGACCATTACGATCATCTAGTCTGACCTCCTGCACAATGTAAGCCATAGAATCTCACCCAACCACTCCTGCAACAAACCCCTCACCTATGTCAGAGCTACTGAAGTCCTCAACTTGTGGTTTAAAGACTTCGAGGTGAAGAGAATCCTCCAGCAAGTATCCCGTGCCCCACTCTGCAGAGGAAGGCAAAACCCCCACAGGGCCTCTGCCAATATGCCCTGGAGAAAAATTCCTTCTTGACCCCAAATATAGCTATCAGCTAAACCCTGAGCATGTGGGCAAGACTCACCAGCTAGACACTCAGGAAAGAATTCTCTGCAGTAACTCAGATCCCACCCTTTCTAGTGTCTTATCACAGGCCATTGGGCATATTTACTGCTAATAGTCAAAGATCAATTAATTGCCAAAATTAGGCTATCTCATTATACCATCCCTTCCATAAACTTATCAAGCTTAGTCTTGAAGCCAGATATGTCTTTTGCCTTCACTGCTCCCCTTGGAAGGCTATTCCAGAACTTCACTCTTCTGACTTTACCTTATTCACTTTCTCCACATCACTCATGAAAGAAAGTATGAAATTAAAATATTACAGAGGTAAATTTCATACTTCTCTTTTACTATTAGGGTAAATATTCCATGTGTATTGTAATTAAGAAACTCTTTTTAATTCTTGTCATATGACATTTACTAGAGTTAGACCTATTTCTGAGCTA
Organism: Gopherus evgoodei; assembly: GCF_007399415.2. NCBI lineage: Eukaryota > Metazoa > Chordata > Testudines > Testudinidae > Gopherus > Gopherus evgoodei. The sequence goes on from NC_044329.1 coordinate 65,434,540, forward strand.
CTGAACAAAATAATTTGTGGATAATGTGATTTGGGCTGTTTGCTATTAATGCAGGTAGAAAAAGAAAACGTTCTTCCTAATTATCTGAAAATTAGGAAGGCTTTTGTCACCACATACTGTAATTATACTACAGACAATGCAAATATTTATTCAAATATTCCATTTTTAATTGCATAAAACATTTAATGTGATAAAACTTTGCCTTTGTTCTCCTCTAGTTCATGACTATTTAAAACAACAAAACGTAACGAAGAAAGAAAATATGCTGAAACAATGACATCTATGTTTAAGATGGAATCATATGAAATAGATTTTGTGTGGTAGTATCATGATATCTGGTTTACAAACAACAGAGACTAGCTCATTAGAAGATATGTAATATGACTTGGCACCTACTAGAAACTTCCCAATTACTCTGCTTATTGTGACTTCATGAGTACTATGCTTACCAAGCATACACAAAGCCAATATTTTTTGCCATTCTCAGAAGTATTGCAATATGTTCATGATTTTGGTCAATGAATGTTATGGAAAGTATCAAATACTAAAAGTATAGCTTGTTTGCTATACCTCACATGGGAGATTTTGGGGTGAGGTGTATTATTTCTGGTATGCTGATGGCACACATCTCTGTCTGGAATAGGTACATGGATGAGAACAAACTGTCAGCAGGTTAATCAAAATAAGACATAGATGACACAAATCATTTGAGAGAAGAATTTTGACAGTATAGTGAAGGATTTGATGTGTGATACAATAGGAGTTTGTATATCCTATGGCCAGGAGCTCTGCACTTTGGGTGTGCTTCTTGAACCCTGTTTGCTCCTGGGATCTCAGATGGCATTGATAGACAAAACCAACTTTTTTCCTCTGATTAGGCATTTGTAACCGCTTTCCTGGACCACAGTAACCATGTTTTTGTAACTTCTACATTGGATTACTGCAATACTACTTGGGACTATACGTAAAGACAATCCAAAAATTACAGATGCTACAGAATACATCTACCAACCTGTTGGGAGTTACAAGACATTGAGAATATATGATATTCATATCTTACTGTTTTTGTTTCTAGGTGCATTTCGTGGTATTGAAAACTCATATCTACAATCCAGATGGTTTTGGTCATGTCCTTCTGGCAGATTTTCTCCCCTCTACCCGATTATCTTATTTTATGAATCAAGATTAAATAATTTAATCTCCAGGAAACCATAATAAAAATAAATTTAGTAATATATTTAATATGTGGAGCATGCTCTTAAACACAGGGTACTATCTTAATAATTGTCATTCGTTTGTAACTAAAAACCTTAAAACACGAATACCTTAAATTCTGATCTTGTTAATTGAACTGTCTTTGTTTTCTTACTGTCTCACTGAAGAAGCACCAAGATTTTAATATAGTCTTTTCCCATATGTGTATTCTCAAAGTGATATTTATACATTCAAGATACATTTTTTTTGTTCTGTATATGCATTTTAAATTCAGGTTTGGATGCATAAAACATAGTTCATAAAATTATCCTACTGGCAACTGTACCTTGTCCAAGATGGGTGAACGGTGAGTTTTCTCTTGAATTGATTGGAAAAAATTCTAGTTCTGGAGTTCCATGAAGAGAACAAGCAAAAGAATTTTAAAAATGTTGTTTTTAAAGCTCTGTGATTTCAGTTCACATGGTTTCATGTGAACATTTTCTTTAGTTTTTAGGTACCATCCTGCCTTCAAGCCTCACTCTGAGTTTCTTATTTAAATATACAAAACAATTAATAGGGAAATTCCTTCAAACCATTGTATTTCACCTCTTTTTAAGGGGGGTGGAGTCTTGCAAAACCACAGATTAAACATGATATGACACCTGTTCATTTTGAGTCTAGATTCACTGCAAATGTGACTGTTTTCACTGAAAGTTCATGAAACGTTTTAAATATTTGATTGTTGGACTGAACTTCAAATTGACAGTGAAACCCCAAACCAGATGAGGTTTGCATGGCTTTTGAGTTTTAGCTGTATGAATGTTTGCCTGTTTTAGAGAAATAATTAAAAGTGCAGGTGAATAGAAAAGTAGAGATTATCAGGGAAGTAGGTGAAGCCTGAAAATTGCCAACAATAAAAGGTGTTCACTGGTTTTATTCAATATTTTTGTGGTGTTCTAGTTATACTAACACTGGCTTGCTGCCATTCTCTCCTAACATTCCCTTTGCTTAGCCAGACCAAGCCATCCACTGGTTGTCAAAAGGATGCAAGTACATACTGTGCAGAGTCAGGCCAGATGGCTACAGGAGAGTGGTGGAAGGTAGATACATTAGCCCCAGATTAAGCAGGTCCCTTTTCCTCTGGTAAGAAAACAGGGACTATTCCAGAACAATCAGGAACCTGCTAGGACCAGTTAAGGCAAGCAGGCTAATTAGGAAACCTGGAGCCAATTAGGAAGCTAGTGGAACCAATTAAGGCAGATAGGCTAATCAGGGCACCTGGTTAAAAGAAAGACCTCCCTTCAGTTAGAGAGAGGCACATAAGGAGCTGGGAGTGAGAGGATATGCTGCTGGAGGACTGAAGAATACAAACGCCATCAGGCAGAAGGTCCTGCTGTGAGGATAAAGAAGATGCTGGGGGGAGGTCATGGGGAAATGGCCCAGGGAATTGTAGTTGTCACACAGCTGTTACAGGAGATGTAGACAGCTATGATCCACATTGCCCTGGGCTGGAACGCTGAGTAGAGGGCACGCCCGAGTTCTCCCCATTCCCCCAACTTCCTATTTGACACAAGAGGAGTTGATCTGGACTGTGAGTCATATCAGAGGGCAAGGTCTCTTGCCTGTCTCCAGACCACTATGTGGGACAACAGAGACTACAAGGATTGTTCTCCTCCCTTTCCCCCATGCTGGCCAGAGATGAGGTTAACTGAGTGAACAGCAGGTCTGAGCCAGTGTCAAAAGTGGCCAAACTGAGGGCTCCTGTGAACCTCTGAGGTAAGCAAATCCACCAGAAAGCACAGGACCCACCAAGGCAAAGCAGGAACTTTCTCACAATACATATCTAATGGGGGAGGGGAAGTATTTGATTTGTTTTCTAGTTACCTTGGATGTTTGTTTAAAAACAAAACCTCTTGTACCTTGATTTTTCTATCAATCTATATCAACAATGTACAAGGTGCTGTGTATATAACCAGAAGTTAGCCTGTCCACTTCGCTGATCTCTAATTGGCAATAACATCCTGCTCTGTTAGGTAGACCCTAACATCCATTATGCATGTTGAAAATGTCTCCTTCTAAAACATGAATAGAATCCTTCCTTGATTCTTTCATCAGTGCACAAGGATTTGGGCCTTATGATCCTTTATCAGAACATATGAGCTACCATATTGGATCATCTGGTCCATCTTGCCCAGTATTCTGTCTCCAAACTATACCCCAGACCACAGCCATTTGTCCCTGAAAAGCCCACAGCAGCACAGTTGAGGATAATACCATGACTGAAACCTTGTTCCTGGAGTTGTATCCAGCAGCCACATAATGATTAATATTCCCTAAGAAAGATTTTATACAGCAGGCAGAAACTTTTTATTAACAAGAGCTGATTCTTAAAGCATTGTTTAAATAAGCACTACTTACTAAGACATACTTGATCCATGAAATCATAGAATCATAGAGGATTAGGGTTAGAAGAGACCTCAAGAGATCATTGAGTCCAACTCCCTGCTCAAAGTAGGACCAACCCCAACTAAATCATCCCAGCCAGGGCTTTGTCAAGTCAGACCTTAAAAACCTCTAAGGATGGAGATTGCACCACCTCCCTAGGTAATTCATTCCAGTGCTTCGCCACCCTCTGGTGAAATAGTGTTTCCTAATATCCAACCTAGACTTCCCCCACTGCAACTTGAGACCATTGCTCCTTGTTCTATCATCTGCCACCACTGATAAGAGCCTAACTCTATCCTCTTTGGAACCCCCCTTGTTTCAGGTAGTTGAAGGCTGCTATCAAATACCTGCTCACTCTTCTCTTCTGTAGACTAAATAAGTCCAGTTCCCTCAGCCATTCCTCATAAGTCATGTGACCCAGACCCTTGATCATTTTCGTTGCCCTCTGCTGGTCTCTCTCAAATTTGTCCACATTTGTCCACATCCTTTCTGTAGTGTGTGTGTGTGTGTGTGTGTGTGTGTGTGTGTGTGTGTGTGTGTGTGTGTGTGTGTATTTGAGAACTGGATGTAGTATTCCAGGTGTGGCCTCACCAGTGCTGAATAGAGGGGAATAATCACTGCCCTCAATCTGCTGGCAATGCTCCTTCTAATGCAGCCCAATATGCTGTTAGCCTTCTTGGTAACAAGGGCACACTGTTCCCTAGCCTGTAGCAGTGCATGGGATTCTTCCGTCCTAAGGGCAGGACTCTGCACTTGTCCTTGTTGAACTTCATCAGCTTTCCTTTGGCCCAATCCTCCAATTTGTCTAGATCACTCTGGACCCTATCCCTATCCTCCAGCATATCTACCTCTCCTCAGCTTAGTGTCATCCGTGAATTTGCTGATGTTGCAATCCATCCCATCATTCAGATCATTAATGAAGATGTTGAAGAAAACCGACCCCTGGGGACTCCACTTGATACCAGCTGCCAACTAGACATTGAACCATTGATCACTACCTGTTGAGCCTGATGATCTAGTCAGCTTTCTATCCACTTTTTATAGTCCATTCATCCAATCCATGCTTTTTTAACTTGCTGGCAAGAATACTGTGGGAGACTGTATCAGAAGCTTTGCTAAAGTTCAGATATATCATGTCCACTGCTTTCCCCATATCCACAGACCCAGTTAGCTCATCACAGAAGGCAATCAGGTTGGTCAGGCACGACCTACCCTTGGCGAATCCATGTTGACTGTTCCCGATCACCTTCCTCTCCTCCAAGAGCTTCAAAATGGATTGCTTGAGGACCTGCTCCATGATTTTTCCAGTGACTGAGCTGAGGCCAACCAGTCTGTAGTTCTCTGGATTTTCCTTCTTCTCTTTTTTAAAGATGGACTCTATATTTGGTCCCTTTCATTCTGATGTTAATTTAAACAATAACTCTTCCATTAACACAATGCCGAAATCCAGCAATGCTAGAGTTTCAGTGGTGAAATTAGAGTAGACACACAATGGCTACAAAGACATTGCTATTACATTGTTTCCTGCAGGAATGTCCAGTACCAGATATATATATAATTTTCCCCATTGAGTTCAATGGAAACTGCTGAATGTCCATTGCTGTTGAAAATCTGGATGCTTATAGGTTCCAAAATATTAATTTAGGAGCATAACCATGAACACCCATTTTGAAAATAATTTAATTTAGCTCCTTGGTGCAAAAATCATTTGCAAACCAATCCTGATTTTCTTCTCATGTGTTCATTATTCATTCACATACGTTGAATAGATTGGACAAATACTCTTCAGGCTATGTGAACTGTTCATTTCAGCTATACCCTATTTGTTATTTGTGTTACCTCAGGTTTCAAACATTAACAGTCAATTTTCTATAGGGTCACTGAGTTTGGGTGGCTCCATTTTTGGGATCCCAAACTGAGATGTGGATCTGGTTCTGATAGGTTGTCGGGATCCAGAGTTCCCATCCACTACATTTAGAGTTGTGTGCTCAGAACCTCTCAAAATCAGGCTCTCTGGTTGGCGATTCAAAATTAGTGACTACTTTTGCCATGGAAATCACAACACATTTTTGGCAGTAAGATTGCTTTTGTCTTTTAAAGCATCACAGTGTTGCAGGTTCATTTAGACTGAGTTCCTCCAAATGACATACATGCATTTATTTTATGCTAAAAACTCATTTAGTTTCTAATTAAAAAGAAAGAGGATAAGCTACTAATCTTTGCACGAGACACATGTTTAGCTCAACACATTGTGCTTCAGTTTTGCAGAGATCTCCATAGAATGTTATCATATTTGGTGTGCTGTTGAAATGCATTGACACAATGGGGTCAAGTAAGGACAGCATTTTAGATTTACCCTTTGGATAGCAGATGATGAGTTAACACATCTTCAGTCCAAGACACTCTTAGTTAACAGCAGGTGCTGCATTAATTTGTTTTTCAGAGTAATTACTGAAAGCCAGATCTGGGAGGGCAGCCAGCAGTGGAAGTGGGAGGTTTAGGCACCAAAACATGCCAGAGCTTCAGAAAAGGACGGAAACATCTGAAAGGGAAGATCTGAAAATGGAGCGTATTGGAATAAGAACACACATGGGATATTAGGAAGAAAGGGAAAATGAGTTGGGAGGGAAAATTAATGTGGTGGGAATGGGAAGAAAACATAGATGGGAGGAGCAAGGGGAGATGAGTAGAGCACTGTTATATCCTTGGGGGCAACAGTTTTAGGAAGAAATCATTGGAGACACAGAGAAATGTAAACCTTGAAGCAGCCATTTATTGCTACACCAAAACTAACCAATAGCCAGCCAAAACTGGCTGGGCTATCCCGTAATAATCTAACTCAGTTGCCATAGCAACAAAAGATTCTTTTACCACGACAACCAAATACACAACAAGCACAAAGGTTACAAACGTAAAGCAATGTGGTTATTTGGTATACTGTGTTTTTAAAATTACAAAATCTAAATTCAATTGTCTTTAGTCTTCTTAAATTAAGGTTGAAAATAATTTGATTTTTTTTTAAAAGAAGGAGAAGATTAGTGGAAGGCAGGGAGATGGAGAGGAATAGGTTAGAGAAGAGACAGGTTGAAAGGAGAATTCAATTATGAGAACAATGAGGTTGGGAGATGGGGAGAAGATGGGCAGATAAAGTGGGTGAGGGTCGAGAACACAGAGGCTGGGCAGACCAGTAGGATCAAAGTTCTTGGTTACTGCTAATAGGCTGGAGACCTGGGAGATCTGCTGTTGTATTGGAGTTATTAATCAGGCAGAATCAATAAAGTTAAATTTATTAACATATGGAGTTGACACTAGAAAGAAAACAAATTTTTCAATCTGTCCTAACCCTGTGCTGAGGAGCAGGTTGGCAGTGACAATCTTTCTATAATTTTACCTTGTTCTGCTTTATTTTGCCATAAATAACTATGCAAAAAATACCAGGGAATTTTTTTACATGTGCTACTGTTTATTAAACTAGAGAATCCCAAGTGGTCAAATAAGAATCCAAATTGGATAGACTATACACCCATCAAGATGTTCTGGCAAGCAGCCACCTGGGAGGTGTCATAGTTGCTGGAGTTCCTGTATTCCTGATACTAAATTAGTGCTCTCTGGTTACATACCATCTCTAGAAGGCTGTATTCACATGAGAATGCATGTACCTTTAACACATGTGCTTTTTGCTCTCCGTGTCAATGGAAAGTAAGCAGACTTCTCTCCCCCCTCCCCAAGGCAGATGAAACTATAAAGATATTTTGTCTGAACATTGTTCCTGGAAATGTAGGGGGAAAACAAGTCTCTTCTTACAAAGTAAAGAAACATGTTGTTAGGAAGAATCCGTTGGAAATACTGAAGTGTATACAAAATCTTTACTTCTACATATGCAAATTCCTTTTTTGACTAAATCAGGAGGACCAAATGTAAAAATACTGAAGCATTGCTCAAAAGTGCACATTCAGACAGCCTTGAATGTACATCAGGAAATCTATATCCATTTATGCTAGCTGGATCAGCTATAAGTATTCATGCCTTAGTGACTATTTCTTTTAATTTTATTTATTTTTGGCTAGAGATTTACTGAGCACAGATTATGCTTCACTTGACGCTATGCATTAAAGTGCTAACTTGGCTGTTGTAAACTGTGAAGAGATTAAGCTTACATCTTCTTAATTATTCTTCTCCGCAGTACATTGTATCACTTAATACTGGTCAATAAAATGTTCAATACAAAACTTTCCAGCCCTGTATAATTTGTATTGAAAACACATTTTGTACATTATTAATTCTATATATTATAGACCTCTGTATGAGAAAAATACTTTTGGCAGTAGTGTCATTTATTGATTAAAGTAGATGAGTGAGTCACAAAGGGAAATATACAGCTTACAAGATGTGATTCAGACTTTGACAATATTGTGCACATTTATCTAAATAACTTTTTATTAACAAAGTTATAAAACAATATACGTATAAGGAACCCTCAAATCATGCTTTTCCACTCGCTTTACTTGCATATAATAAACTGTTTGTCAAACCAAAGTATGTAGATGGAATTTAAGGGTCTGTATTCCAACAGCTATAAAGGCCAGACCAAACAAAACTTTTTTTTCTTATTACATGAAATAACTAAGCAAATAAATCAGGCTAAGATAGACAGTAAAATTAGCTACAGGCTAACAGCATGCCCATTTCCCAAGGTACCATATATCTGATGGATGATTTAAACATGACAGGTAAATTCTGATCCTCATTACCATTATAAATCGTCTGCTAAATAAATTAGCAGTGTCATCAATAACATCACTATACTTTCCTTCAACAGCACCTGCAGAACAACTTACTGATTTTTTTTGCTCATTAACTTTGTGGCAGTGATGCTGTTCAGGACAAGGACTGATTTAAAAGATGTAAGACATGATTTTCCTATGATTTTGCTTCCTAAAGAGCTTTTTGGGTGAATGTATTGATGTTTAGCTTGTACCGCTGCCGTTGTTTCTATATTTGCTCTTCCCTTCTGCTGCTGCTATTGTTGCACCTCATTCTTGCTCCTTTCTTTTTACACAGGCTATGTGGTGATTTTTGTAGGTGGAATAGCAGTTTATGGTTCAGTTTTCTTTTGCTCTATGTTTGCCTTATTCCAATTTGAGATTGTTGGGTTTTGTTTTGTTACTTCTGTTGCTTTTCTCACTTCCCCCACCCTCATTGTTCAAATCTCCTTTTCATTTTTCCTATGCAAAGTTTTATTCAATATTCCTTATGCAAGCAAAATTTCTGTTGAAATTGGTTATTCATCTTAACAGTTTTAAATAAAATAAATCTTTTAAACTAATTCTGCCTATTTCTGACAATGTTTTATATAAATTGTTACTTCTGACATCTGCATGATCTCCCTTGTGTTCCAGACTACGAACTTGCACATAATATTGTCATCAGTGGTACATAATGGAGCAAACAATTTACCCTTTAATTTAACCCCTTCCATATGACCACAGAATTTCTGGCACCATTTCCTGCAACAACACAGGCCTAATCTTGCACAAGTGCAGAGTGGGCATAAAATACTACTAAATTAGAACTGGGGTAGATGATTACATAAGTGCATTGCAGTGGAAAATCAGGTCCATTGGGTTCTTTGGTGGTTTCCCATTCAAATATTAGATACTTTTTTCATCATGCAAAAAGTCTTCCCCCCCTCAAATTACTTGTTCCAGGAATCAAGTGTCCAAGTTCACTTGCACTGTTGACTGGGAGTACAACTGATCACTTCCTGCATGCAGCTACCTGCACATAGCACCATTAACAATTTTAGACCCATATCATATACAAGTTGTCCCAACTACTCCTAATTCTCCCACAAATATATTTTTTCAGTGGACTATATCAGGAAATTGGAAGTTAAAATCTGCTAGATACTGGGTAAAATTTTCAAAAGCAGCTATGTTAGTTAGGAGCCTAAATTCCATTTTCTAAAGTGACTTGGGCATAGATCAGTGGTGGGCAACCTGCAGCCCATAGGGGTAATCTGATTGCACGCTGTGAGACATTTTGCTGATGTTGATTGTCTGGAGACATGGCCCCTCCCCAGCTCACAGTGCCTGGGAACAGTGAACTACGGCCCCTGGGAGCTGTGGGGGGCTGTGCCTGTGGACAGTCAACTTCAGCAAAATGTCTCATGTCCTGCAGTCAGATTACTCTGATGGGCTGCAGATTGCCCACCAGTGGCTTAAATCTTCAAGTATTTAGGCACCAAACTTTCACTGAAATCAATGGGAATTAATACTTTTGAGCCTACGTTTCATTGAAAGTCAGTGGGTGCTCTTGAAAATTTTACCCATTATTTGTAAAAGCATTTAAAGAGCTTGTCTACACAGAAAGAACAGGAGTACTTCTGGCACCTTATGAAATAAATTTGTTAGTCTCTAAGGTGCCAGAAGTACTCCTGTTCTTTTTGCGGATACAGACTAACACGGCTGCTACTCTGAAACCTGTCTACACAGAGACGCTCAGGAAAATTAATCCAAGTTAACTAAACGTGTGAATTCAAAGGGGATTATTTAAACTTCATTAAACCCTTGTGTGGTCACTCTCTCATTCAGAATTAAAGTGGCCTTAATTTAGTTTAGTTTAATTCACTTCCAAAGCTAAATTTAGTTAAGCTAAACTGATTTAAGACTACTTTTAATTCTGAATGAATATCCACACCAGGGTTTAATGCTATTTAACTAATACATTTTGAATTCACACATTTAGCTAATTTGGATTAATTTTCCTGAATGTTTCTGCGTAGACAAGCCCTAAGTAATAGTTATTAAATCACTAATAGAATCCTATCAAAGGCAAGACAGCATGACATGAATAGAAGCTGTACACTACCCTGGGATGCAGTTTGCAGAATAATACCTCACATAATAGGGTCTTCAAAGACAAGCATTCAAGCCTATTGATATTCATGAGAAACTTGTTTACAGTTGAGAACTTTTTGTACATTACCCAAGATATATCAGTTAGTTTCTTGTTTTGGACTTAATTTTCCAGTGTCAGCAAAATTAGAGATGCAGTTGCACCTTGGTGCAATCATCATCAAGTTGCACCTTGGTGCAATCATCATCAACAAGACTACTAATTTTCATCATATTTTTCTGGTATATCTTTGTACCTGGCACTGAAATTAAAACATTTCATATATCCCCTCAGTTAACCAGTCTTAGCATAAGTGAAAACCATCCCAGGAAGAGCTTATCGCAAATACAATTCACAGTTCTATAAAAACATACTTGATATTATATATAATATTGATATTGGCTAACACCATATTAGTACACTTTACATATTTCTCTTATCTAGCAGTATATATGTTTTGCCAGACACAGAAGCATCTTGTTAGGCTTCAGCACAGATAACATTGTACCTGGTGCATATTTCACAAGCCTCTACAAAGACCCTGAACATACAGAGAATAGAGGTACAAACAGGAAGGGATTGCAACCATTTAGCTATCTGTATAAAGAACTCTGAGAGCATAATTCATGGATACAAAGCATTTAAAAATATGATATATCCAATTTACTTCTAGCTACCTGCTGTAATTGTACAACACAGCTTGTTCAATCACATGTGTAATTTAGTTACTACATCTGTTTGGAGACCTGATTTCACATTCTATTCTCTACATTGGAAACTGATCCTGTAGCATCAGAACAGTGATTTCCACCCCCTCCCCTCACTTCAGCTTTAATCTAATCATAGAGTGCTATAGCATATGTGTTTAACATCACTCTCTAAAAGCAGAAAAGACAAGGGCTGAAACGGCATAAAACTAATATATCCTCCCAAAGAAGTGATCTGTCCAAGTCAAAGTTGAGAACTCTACCCATAGATAAGTAGAGGTAAACAGAGGACCTAGTGCCATTGAGCCTCTTTTATTAACATTAGCTACATTTAAAATAACAACGAGGGGAAAGCCCACGGGTAGACAAGATTATTATATTGCAAAAAAAATTTTTTTCCTTTAAATTATTTTAACAAATGCAAAATCATATTTTGTGTGTTTTCCATAAAAAAAATGTAGCTTTTTTAATGGTCCAATAGTCACATAAAATATGGTTTTAATTTGAAATGAAATAAACTGTGCTTGGCATGGAACAGATCCATGGTATTTTTCATGATGTGAATGAAAAATCTAGAAAAATATTTAAAAATCCTAGAAAATGTTAAAGCAGGAGGGGAAGGCCCTAGTTAACTTATTATAGGAGTTAGTGGTAGAAGGGATGTAATATCTTAAACTTAAGGAATGTCTCCACAAGTAACTTATGGTAAGTCTTTATAATGTCACAACAGCCACATTAAAGATTACAATTCACTGTATTACAAAAGCAGACTTTTATTTGTCAGGGTAAAAGTTAGTCAATAATAATAATTATTAATAAAAAACTTTAAGGAATGTCATGGTTGGAATTACCATTTTGAGAAACTCTATAGTATAACAGCATCTGATGCAGGAATGGTTTATTACCTGCGCCAAAAAAGCAACTAGCAGGGACAGATGAACAGATTTGGATAAAAGAGCAACGAACCTGAACTTTCACCCAAAATGCAAACCAACCCTTTTGGAGGGTTGAAAAATTAAGATTATCTATCTATCTATCTATCTATCTATCTATCTATCTATCTATATCTTAATTTTTCAATGCCCAAAAGGGATTGGTTTGCATATATATATATGCAACACTTTTACTGTTTTCATCATGAGTCTGGTCAGAAATGTGAAAGACATCTTAAAATAACTTGAAAATTTTTTATCTTTCTACCATGAACACATGTAGGAAGTGCCAGTAATCTTGCATGATAATAGTTCTCAAATAAAATGTAACATAAAAAAATACATAAAAATATAACTCCAGGCTATAACTTAACACAAATATTTCTAATGTTTTGGTGTAGTAATGATTGAGTTTTACTAAGAAACATTCCACATTTCAAGGTTTTGTATGTTTCACTGATATGAAATGTCAAATATGGGCGGAGGGCGGGGAGTTTGGAAATTCTCAAGCCCATTTTGAGTTTAAATCACCTCTGAAATTTCTCAAGGTTTTATTATTTTCTGTAAAATTGGTCCAATATTGCAATGGTGAAACAAAATATGAAGGCCTCAGACTTCAAGAATTTTTAATTTCATTGTACATTCACAACCTTAAAGGGGCTCGCTTCTTATGATCTTTCTGTCTTGTTTTGCTACATCAACTGCTTCAGATACTATGGATAAGTGCCTGAACTCTGGGTACCTGTAAACCAAACTTCACAACCACATTTCTTCAATTTTGCACATTAGTGATAACCAACAAGTGTCTTTTCTGCAGAAGGAATGGCACTGGCATGTGAAACCTATTGGTTAAAATCAATGGAAGTATCTCTGCAAAATCAGATTAATTCTTTTGCTGGCACTGTATCTTGTTCTTGGAGGGATATAGTTAAACTGTGTTCTAATAGGCTTCTTTCATATCTGGAATCCTACACAGAGTTTTGAAAATTAAGTTGACATATTATTGCAGGCATGGGGCCTGATCATGTGTGAAGAGATGCCGTTGCCAAAGCTCTCAATGACTTCAGTGGGAACAGGATCAAAACCATGATTAAATACCTAGATTTTAGAGGGTTCACCTACTGAATGAGTACAACTTTTAAAGGGCTATAAAAAGAAGAGAGAGAGACGGAGATAACTGGTTCATATCCACGGAAACTAATATTATTTATTCTCCTTGCCAGGCTCAGAGGCAGTTCTGACTTCTCCTTTCCCTTCAGAATCTGGCCACTACTGATCTTTCTCTGCTGGGGAAGCTTGGCTGCTTTGGCTGGAAATTAACAGCACAGATGGACTCACCAGCTGCACGTTGTTGGCTTGATAGTAGCTCATGATCTTTAGCAGTGGAAGTATGTATGTGTGACTCTCTATCAGAGCTTCAGTTTTAAAGTTGGAATTTTCTTTCTTTTTTGTTTCTGATGGTTTAAGCAAACAAGTCCTGGGGACAAAAATCACCAGACAGAGAATTACTTCAATGTCTTGGGCTACCTCAAACTTAAACCCTTAATCTCACCTGTGTTCCACACTGGACAGAACACTGACCTGGGACTCAGGAAACTTGGATTCTATTTCTGACTCTACCACTGACCTGTTCTGTGACTCTGCATGTGTCACTTCCTCTGTTTGTGCTTCAATTTCCGCACTTGCAAAAATGAGAATAATGATCTTGACCTCCTTTGTAAAATCTTTGAGATCTATTGATGGAAAGAACTATATAAAAGTTAAGTGTTATATGATTAAAACATGATAGTTGGCGTCCTTTTGTTGTCATCTCTGCATTTGAATCTTGGAGATACTTCATAGAAATACTTTAGGATTGGTTTGTTTTTTGTTTAATGAGAGGTTTTCCTTTCTTCTCTGTTCTTATTACTTTATTTTGAACTGAGATATTGTAAATGAAGAGGTCTCTGCTTTATTCTTGGTCTTCCAAATGCATATTTGGACTTCTCAGTATATCTAGTATTCTTATATACACAAATATTCTGGAAAGGGAGAATTTTTTTTTCCATTTGGGACAATTCCCACCAAACTCCATGGGAATCTTGCCATTGACCTCTGGTTTGTTCAGAGCAAAAAGAAAAAGTCATTTATTGTAATAAACAATGCTGTGTGAGCCTCCTCAGAGGCTTTCTTACTTTCTAATACTGATCATATTAATGAAGATAGTTACCCAATTACAATTCAGTCCAAGGAAGTAATGTAAGTTAAAAATGCTTTTAGTTTTACTTAGGGTTGCTTTGTAATTTTACAGTCTGCTCTGTGTAAGGGGCCATCTCAGCCACATGGGCCAGTATTTCTGGGTTAGATGCAGAGTCAAAGAGCCACCCATTTCCTGTGCCTGCTCACCCATTTTCCACCCAACTGCATGGGTATGGGAATGACTATCCCATGAAGGCTGCCCCCCCCTTCCTTTGCTGTGATCCATGAGGTGGGTAAGAGCAGCAAAGAATCCTGTGGCACCTTATAGACTAACAGACGTTTTGGAGCATGAGCTTTTGTGGGTGAATACTCACTTCGTTGGATGCATGTAGTGGAAATTTCCAGGGGCAGGTATTTATATGCAAGCAAGAAGCAAGCTAGAGATAACGAGGTTAGTTCAATCAGGGAGGATGAAGCCCTGTTCTAGCTGTTGATGTACATAGCAGAGGACTGTCTGAATATGTGGACTCTCTATTCAGACCCTATGCCACCAGCACTCCCAGCTATCTCCGTGACATCACTGATTTCCTGAGGAAACTATAATGCATTGGTGACCTTCCAGAAAACACCATCCTAGCCACCATGGATGTAGAGGCTGTCTACACAAACATCCCACACACAGATGGAATACAAGCTGTCAGGAACAGTATCCCTGATGATGCCACAGCACAACTGGCTGCTGAGCTCTATGCCTTTATCCTCACACACAACTATTTCAAATTTGATGACAATATATATCTCCAGATCAGTGGCACCACTATGGGCACCCGCATGGCCCCACAATATGCCAATATTTTTATGGCCGATCTGGAACAACGCTTCCTCAGCTCTTGTCCACTCATGCCCCTTCTCTATCTACGCTACATTGATGACATCTTCATCATCTGGACCCATGGGAAGGAGACCTTGGAAGAATTCCACCACAATTTCAACAGCTTCCACCCCACCATCAACCTCAGACTGGACCAATCTACACGGGAGGTGCACTTCCTAGACACCTCGGTGCAAATAAGTGATGGTCACATTAACACCACTCTATACCGAAAACCTACCGACCGCTATGTCTACCTTCATGCCTCCAGCTTCCATCCCAGGCACACCACACTATCCATTGTCTACAGCCAACCACTGAGGTACAACTGCATCTGCTCTAACCCCTCAGACAGAGACCAACACCTACAAAATCTCCACCAAGCATTCTCAAAACTACAATACCCGCACGAGGAAATAAGGAAACAGATCAACAGAGCCAGAAGTGTACCCAGAAGCCTCCTACTGCAAGACAAACCCAAGAAAGAAACCAACAGGACCCCACTGGCCATCACATACAGTCCCCAGCTAAAAACCCTCCAACGCATCATCAGGGATCTACAACCCATCCTGGACAATGATCCCACACTTTCACAGGCCTTGGGTGGCAGGCCAGTCGTTGCTCACAGGCAACCTGCCAACCTGAAACATATTCTCACCAGTAACTGCACACCGCACCATAGTAACTGTAGCTCAGGAACCAATCCATGCAACAAACCTCCATGCCAACTCTGCCCACATATCTACACCAGCGACACCATCACAGGACCTAACCAGATCAGCCACACCATCACCGGTTCATTCACCTGCACATCCACCAATGTAATATATACCATCATATGCCAGCAATGCTGCTCTGCTATGTACATCAGCCAAACTGGACAGTCTCTATGGAAAAGGATAAATGGACACAAATCAGATATGAGGAATGGTAATATACAAAAACCTATAGGAGAACACTTCAACCTCCCTGGCCACACAATAGCAGATCTTAAGGTGGCCATACTGCAGCAAAAAAACTTCAGGACCAGACTTCAAAGAAAAACTGCAGAGCTTCAATTCATCTGCAAATTTGACACCATCAGCTCAGGATTAAACAAAGACTGTGACTGGCTTGCCAATTACAAAACCAGTTTCTCCTCCCTTGGTTTTCACACCTCAACAGCTAGAACGGGGCCTCATCCTCCCTGATTGAACTAACCTTGTTATCTCTAGCTTGCTTCTTGCTTGCATATATATACCTGCCCCTGGAAATTTCCACTACATACATCCGACGAAGTGGGTATTCACCCACGAAAGCTCATGCTCCAAAATATCTGTTAGTCTATAAGGTGCCACAGGATTCTTTTCTGCTTTTACATATCCAGACTAACACAGCTACCCCCTCTGATACATGAGGTGGGTAGTTTATGCAAATATGTAAGCTGTGTCTCACCTCCTCAATACCCAGGCAGTTTCATAAAACAGGCCCTAATCCTCTCACTTATTTTGTTATGTATAGGAGAACACATTGAATGTAAGATGATTATGAAAATATGGGGACTACCACATTTTGTGCCATGTGCCATGTGTCTTAGCAAAGGTATGTCATACTCTGGTTGTCCACTGAGAAATTCCACAACCTAGATGTTAAGTTACAGCTGAAAGTTTGTCACAGTATAGTGTTATTTTCATTGATAGGCATAGCATGAAATACTGATAAGCATGCATCCCTACGTGCAAGGTTACTGTATTGAGAAGTACTACAATTTGTCATTTTCAGAATAGGATATGGGGAATAGTGGCATGCATGTGTGTGTGTATAAACACTTACACAGTAAATTATACTTTCTATTCATATTTCTTGGTTAAACTCTGGCTTGCAATTTTAACCAACAATTTTGCATCTCTCACCTATTAATCCCAATAACTATGATGGCATGGGTTGTGTCTAAAAAAGAAAAGGACATGAGACCATAGTGATATGAACAAGCAGGGTGGAAGCAGGTGGTAGATAAAAAAGCACATAATTAGAGACCCATGTAGGGCCATGGGTTAGACACTGATTATATCTGGCAGGTATAAGAACCTAATTGTGTATGGCAAATAGTAAAAAAACATATCTGAATGTGAAATATGAAAATGTAACACAGAAACAGAACTTCTGAAGACCTCTACTCCCAATTGCATGTAGAGATGCACATTTTTTAGCTATTCCTTTCTTTTAGAAGAAAGTTCATAATTTTGTCTGTTTCTGGATTCAGTAAGAAAAAAGAAAAAGACCTTGTTTTCCCATGAAATTGAATGAACAATTATATATTACTGCAGAAAGAGAATTGTTTTTCATAAATATTTATCTTAGTTGTGATATTCTTCACCATTTTACTCAAATCTGGTAGCTGCTGTTACTTTTTATCAAGCACCAAAGAATTGCATGTTAGTAGTAGTAACTACATATTTGAATCAGCATTCGAGAGTATTAGCTTATAACATCAAGGCTTTTCACTGACTCTTACAAAATCTGTGGCTTGCTCTAAGTTATTAGATATTGAAGTAGTTCATATTTTTATGCATTATAGGAAGCATGAAAAGTATTAGCTACAGAAGGCTTACTTTAAATTTATTTTAGCATTTTGAAAATGGCTTTCACTTCTTCATCAATGTACTTGTCAAGGGATCCCATTACATTAAATCTGATAAATAAACAAGATAGCATATTGCACTGGTTATGTAACAGCCCTGTTTGACAGTGAAACATTTTGAAATGCATACTTGACAAAAATGAAAAATGAACACAAGCCCATATTATGTGCCAAATGACCAACTGTAATGATTGATAGACCTATTTAAATGAATAATTGTGCTTTGTACTGAACAAGTATACTTTATACAATAGCTATGTGTAGCACAGCTGGGAAACCTTATTTGGAGATGTAAAAGACAACTGGGGGAAAAAAAAAAGAAGAATGGATAACCCAGGCCACCCTACAAGATAAAGCATGCACTCTACCTGGAATTTCTGGTGAAGTTATAAATTATCACAAAACTCAAGTGTTCTGTGGGGTCAGGAGAAACTGCTGGATTTTCTTCTTGCTTCAATATTCTTTCATTTAAAAATATAATTATATTATATGGTTCAGAGGGAATAAACAACTAAGCTGCATGACATTTATGAAGTCACTTTTTTTTCCCTTTTATACAAGCTTAGGTTTTATTTAAATATTATTTATTCTGATTCTGCAGGCCCTTTTAGATTTTCAAATTAGATTAGAGAGTGCATGAAGTTTCCAAGAACAGTTTGCCTTATTGAATTCTTCCTGATATGACAATTGGCAAAGGAGGCTGGAAGCATCAACTCCATACCACACCTGGGCAACATTCTGTAGGCATTTTCTTTCATTGAAAAATGCAGATATGGGTCGACTGAAACGTTTCACAAATTTGTGTCAAATTCACCAAATTATTTCAGCTAGAAACCAAAAATCAGAAGAAATGTAAATGTCTATTTTGACAGTTGGAAATGAAACATTTAATCTTATGAATCAAAACACATTCTCACTGATTTTTTTTAAATATTAATATTTTTAAAAGGTTAAAAAGCTCAAACAAAATTAAACATTTAGTTTTTGATCAGATAAAACACTTCATTCAGTATAAAGGGATTTTTTTTTTTACTCTTGCTGAATTTAAAAAAAAAACTGGGGTGAAACTACTTAAAAAAAATAAAAATTGACCACTGTACCAAAAAATGGTTACCATAGCTCTACTCCATGGTCCTTACCCAGACCCTCACTTTGCATGCTAGCCTTCTATTTTATGCTATTTCTCCCATTATTCCTCTCCCCCACATGCACACCCATTTCTCCTGAGCTCCCCTCACACCTGGCTATTCATCCTGGTTCTCTGTCCCCTTCCATAAGACTTGCCTACTGGGTTCAGCGGAAAACCCGAGGAAAAAATGATATTAAATATGCATATGCATTACATACATTCCACCCATCAGTCTTCTTCTCATCCTTAACTTCTAGCCCTGACTCCTGTTATTCATACACTTCTGTTCTCTCTTATCATATTCATGCTGCCATCTTCTCCACACAAATACTAACACATACACTTCCAGCCTAAGTTCCCTCTAAGCTGCGTGGCTGCTCAGCAGGCTGTCAAGGGCCTGTGCCCCCAGTGCTGCACTGCTCCTGCACTCTGCCTTGGAGCCCCTAGCCAGCTGCTAGCCTCCTGCTTGCTGTGCAGGATGGTGGGGAGGGAGTGGGTCACTCATGTCAGGGTACCCCATCTCCATGGGGGGCGGGGGTGAGTACAACAGGGCTCAGGAGTGAGAAGGAGGGAGCTTGCTGGAGGCTGCCGCTGTGTCTGAACAAGCAAGTTTCAGACTGGGGAGTGCAGATTTACTTGAAAGGGAAGCATACTTAAAGGGGCAATGCGTCTCTCTCTCTCTCTCTCTCTCACACACACACACACACACACACACACACACACACACACACACACACACACACACACACACACACACACACACACACAGAGTCTGTCTGTCTGTCTGTCTCTCTCTTTCATACTCACCTCCCAACACATACTTGTATTATTGTTGTTGCTTTGGATACTTCTTTCAAAGTGTGTTTATTTTAGTTTTCTGACTGATCTATGACTTTTATAATTTTCATTTCTCTCTTACACTTAGATGTTTGAATAATGAGTTCTAAAATGCCTAACATGTCTTGGATGGAGTAATGATGCTATTATTTTTATATAATTATGGTAACTTTTAGAAAAATATTTATTATATCTAGGTTTTTTGTTTCCACTGGTATTGCACATCCGCACATTCCCTCGATATGGTGCACATAACAGAATTCATTCTGTACATGGATGGAAAACAATACAGGGAACACTGCTTCCAGCTGCACTTCTCTTTCAATCATACACACAGCTACCATTGCCCAATTATCCCATAGAAGAGCATGTAAGTTACTGAGAATGCTCAGTGACTGACTGACAGGTTAGCACTGGGAGCTGCTATTAAGACCAAGGCAATATTACTTATCTGACATATTGTCAGCTCAAAGAGGCTAGGAAATATATTCCCATGCTTAGTGAACCATAAATGGAAGCAGATTTTATCCTTGTGATGGGGCAGCTGCCCCTCACTGGCAAAAAAGGTGTTAAAAGCAGCTCTAAGGAGGCTACCCCTGAGGCAGCCAATCAGGGCCAAGTAGGCCCATATAAAAAGGGAGCTGCAAGGTGAAGAAAGGCAGTTTTCTGTTGGAATCCCAGGGAGCAAGGACTGTGTCCCTGAAAAGCCAAGAGAACTGTCAGCACCTCTAGACAGAGCAGTGCTGTAAGCAGAGGCTGAGAAAGCCAGACACTCTTCCAGGCTTGCTGCTGGGGAGTTGCAGACTGATGCCCTAATAAAAGGGTAAAGAGGGGAGCCATGCAGGAAGTGGCTAGACCACGGACTGCAGTTTGTCACTGGCAGGAAGTGGCTGAAAAGTGGACTGCAGGTCCCCCGGAAGGGGGGACCACAGTATGTGGCACGGATGGAGGGCTGTGTTGCTGAAGAGGACGCCGTGTTCCTTGGAGACATGTGGGTCCAAGCATGAGAGTCACAGCAGCAATACGCCATCTGAAGGGGCTGCACTCAGCCACAGAGCTATTTCTCAAGACAGGCTGAGGAAGCGCCAGAGTGGTAAGTGAACCCTGTTACAATCACATGCTAGTTGCCTCACTATTCTGGTTAGATTGTTGCCTGGTGTGAGGGGAGGAAAATGTACAGTAATGAAGGACACAATCCAATGAGGTGCTGAATTTCTGTTACTAGGTCCTGAGAGGTCTCAGCTCCCAGTGCCTTGAGGGCACTAATCTCCATGTAAAATCTAGTCTCTAAAAGCAGTCACCTTAAAAATTCTCAAAAAAACTCCTAGAAGGTTGGGTACTCTGGTAATAGCAGTGCAAAACTCTGAGCAGGGGCTAAGGGTGGCTCTAAGACTGTTTTTGTGTGCCTTCAATCCCAGGGCCATTCCCAAGCTGCCTTATGTTCAGTTGATTCAGTACACTAGGAGTCATTCTGGCCAGCGTGAAGCTTGGTAAAATACAGAAACAGTAAAGAGAGGTTGGAAGGGGAGCAGCTCCTACTACATAAGAAGTCCTCAAGCAGCCAGTTAAGTGTGCTTTCAGGATGCTTTGCCTCAAGTTAGTCACACCACAGCTTGCTCACCTTTAAGGAAATAAGACTTAAGCTCACAGAAAGGTTTCAAATTTGAAAGTTCTTGGAAAAAGAGAACCTAAAACTTCTTTGAGTTTGATTTGTTTTGGGGCTTTATTTCCAGATTTTCTTGATGGATTTATTTTCTTGTACAGAGATGTAATCATCTTGACAACATACTAGATCTCAAAAAGTCTAATATCTTAGTGTAACATATATAAACATAAAACTTGTTTTATTCAACTTATTTTAGTTTGGGGGACCTGATTCTCCTCTCTCTTAAACTACTTGAAATGAGGAAACAATGCGGTAACATTGGTATAAGAGGAGATTCTGACCTTGATTCATAAAAACTTTTAGTTCTGTCTTTATTTTCCAGAACTGGAATGGGGATTACTAGTCTGGTGAACAGATTGCCCAGCAGAGGGCAAGTAGACCAGTATTACAGCCAAATGGGAACTCTCAAATAAAGACGTGAACTTGCAAAGTTATTGTTTAAGTGCCATTGAAAAGCCAGAAGTAGAGCAGAAGACGAGCAAGGTTTTACCTTTGGAAAAAAAGAATCCATGTTTATTATTAAAGCAAACATAATTATTTCACAAAAAAACCCTGCTAATTACTAATTTGACATCAAAGCAAAACTTGGTGGAGACTCCCCTCTCCCAACAGGCAACTTCTCTGAAATAAATAGACAAATATGTTGTCAATTAGCAATGGCATGGCAAATAAATCTGTTTTTCAAATCCTCATATACATCATGGGTTCAAAAATCTTACTCAAAAAGAAGAAATGAGAAGGCACAGAGAGAAATAATCCAGTAGAGAAAATAGGACAAAGAGAAAAAATAGACAAGAGCAGGGAAAAAATTTCATTCTAATGAAAACACTAATACAGAGAATTGGATTCTGATATCTTTACTTATGTTGACTAGTATCTTACTCAGTTGACTTTAATTCATGTACTTTGTTAAGCCCTTACTAAATTGTGTCCATCTAGAATACAACAGATCTTTGCACTGGCATGATTTTCTATCCGTGGTAGTTAAGCACACTGCCCTTTAGTTAGAGGGCTCTTTTTAAAAACAGGTGTAAATCTGAGACAGAAGTTGACAATCACTAACTATTTATGGAGCTCTCAAAACTAACTAAAGAGGGTCTCAAAGAAATGATACTTCATAGATTTCCCTAGTCATACTTCTATCTTCTTTAGGCTATTGGACAAGTCAAAGATTGGCAGTACCCTAATACATTATTAAATACTTAATTATGACTGAAAAAATAAGAACACTTTTTTGGTGACTTTCCCAATTCACTGGTAAAATTTTATGGAGTAACTATTAACAAAATCCTGTAGGAATCCTATACATAGAACACTTTCATTTTATTATTTTTAAACGTATTTATGCATGTAAACTCCCCAGTGCCAAGCAATTTTCTTTTTGTACAGCATTTTAAGATATTAAATTCAACACCAGATAAATACAGTTCAAGTATTTTGAAAATAATAACAAAAACACAAGGAAAAAAGTTTAGATTTGAAAAGCTGCAAGTCTGCACAGGTCAAATTCTGCCCTGTGGTACACAGATGTTAAGTTGGCAGAAGAACACTTTTCCTTTGAGCTGGCTGTTCCAAATAATTAATTTTAAGGGAGCAGTCTAGATTGGTTCTCTCCCTCTTGTTGGAAAAAAATTACAAAACAGCCAGCATCTATGAAACACCAGAGCATAAACTGAGAATAACTCCATGAATTTCACTTAATTTTTTTATTAGGTGCTGTATATTCTCAGTTCAGTCAGTGGGGCGTTAGCCATATAACTGCATTAATGTTTATGAAAGCTGGATTTTAAAGTCAAGCGAACTGAATCAAATTCTGTGCTGACTATGTATTATATTAACAAATGTGATTTATAGATGGGGGGAGGGCTGTGCTTATTTAGTCATCAGTATTAATGTCAAAATGTGTTAAATTATCACAATGTGGCCTCTAAAATGCCACAACATTGGCCTAGTCTTGTCTCTGCTGAGGAAAATTTAAATTTTAGAATTGAATTCAAAAGGAATAATGTGGAGCCCTATTTTCATGAACTTACAGTGAGAAAAATTATAGAATCTCAAGACTGGCACGGTAACTATTGGTAAATGTTGACTTTTAAATATTACTGTACGCTTTGAATGGATCCCTAAAGGAATTTGCATAAGTCTATTTTGCTTGTATAAGACTTCCTTTTGTTTAGGTTCATAACTTCTGCATAATATGTATAAGGGTTGGTCAACACTGAAAAGTAATGCACGTTGGAAAACATAATCCCAGCATACAAAATGTTTGGGTTCTAAATAAGGTGTTACTACTCAAGAAAGAGATTGTGGAATCATCATGGATAGTTCTCTGGAAACTGGGCTAGAAGACCTCTCAAGGTCCCTTCTAATCCTATGAGTCCATGATCTGCTCGATATACAGCAGCAGTCAAAAGAGCTAACAAGGTTAGGAACCATCAGGAAAGGGACAGATAAGACAGGAAAAAAATATCATAATGCCACTATATAAATCCATGGTATGCCCACACTTTGAATACTATGTAAAATTCTGTTTACTCCATCTCAAAATAAATTAAAATTGGAAAAAATACAGAGAAGGGCAACAAAAATGATTAGGAGTAGGAAACAGCCTCCATATGAGGAGAGATTAAAAACACTGGGACTGTTCAATTTAAAAAAGATGACAAATAGGTAAGGGGGTGGAATAGGATAGAGGTCTCTAATCATGAATGGTGTGAAAAAGGAAGTAATCACCCCTTCATGTAATGCAAGAACCAGGTGTCACCCAGTGAAATTAACATAAGAAAGTACTTGACATAATGCACAATCAACGTGCAGCACTTGTTGCCAAGGGATGTTGTGAAGGCCAAAAGTATAACTGGATTCAGAAAAGAATCAGATAACACTGTTTAAGTCTAGGCCAGGTCTACACTACAGAGCTGAATCAGTATAACTATGTCACTTAGGGATGTGAAAAATCCACACTCTGAGCCATGTAGTTATACCAACCTAACCCCCTGTAGAGGCAGCATTGTCAATGGGAAGTGGATTAACTATGCTGAGGGAAGAAGCTCTTCCATCGGCATAAGAGCCTCTTCACTTAAGTGCTACAGCTGTGCTGATGCAGCGTTTTAAGTGTAGACCTGCCCAGGGTCCATTGTTTCCCTTTTCCTCCCTTCCTCTTTCCTTCCTACTGTTTGTTTTCATGAGGTGGGTAAAATCTTGTTATAGATTGCATTAGAACCCTCCACTGAGGTTAATAGGTCTGAATTTACCCTTTAATATAACTGTAAACGTAAGTCACACCCAAACTGAAAGGTCTATGCGAACCTGCTCAAGAGCTTTTTGGGCTGAGTATTGTTTTGTGTAGGTGTGTGTGGGCGCAAAAACATTGATATTGAGGTCACAAAAAGATCAAAGAGAGGCAAAGAAAAAGAAGCAAGAAAGCTAAGCAGGAGCCTGTGAGCACAGTGTGACTGGAAAAAGCTGGAGATAGCTGCTGGATCTGGTGTTGGCTACAAGGACTTGGGGAAACTGTCCACTTTTTGATTGGTTCCTTGTGCATTCAGAGATTCAGGACTTTGTACGCTCCTTGTCAATAAACAGAATTGTATCAAAGAAATACACCAATTTCTACTCCCAGCTGGTTCACCTCTGGAGTCCTAAACTTTGACTAGCTGTTTGGGTCAAAAAAAGGGGGCAACAGTTGTATTCAATTTGTCTTGTCTTTCATTAGATTGTAAGCGCTTCAGGGAGGTACTGTTTCTGACTCTGTGTTTGTACAGTGCCCTTGGTCACCATTGTAGCACAACTAAATTATTATTATCAGAGCAGTTTAAAATATTGATGTAAAGTTTTGAAAATTAAACATCCTAAAAGGAGCAGATCAAATTTTCTATGATGATAGAGAATCTGTACTAGTAGTATATTGTGTGTACAGAGACTAAATTAGTACTGTCAATGCTTTGCAAATGTAGTATGGTAACACAGCAGACTAAGAGCTTGATCCTGAGAATGTTTACTACTGAGAGTGTGGCTTGCTATTGTCACTAAGCCCACTCAAATCTGCGTATCAGACCTCAGATGGCTACATGACTAGTGTCACCTCAGCTAGCAGATTTACCTTAGGCTGCATTAGGATTTATTTTTACCCATCTCTCCCCTATAAGGGATGGGGTGAAGCTCTGTGAGTCCCCAGGAGCAGCCCATAGAAGAAATTGTGACTAAGGAGGCCACAGTTTCTTCTCTGGCCCTCTTTGGTTCTGAGGGAAAGTAAGTTGCTGCAGCTCTTTGTAGGATGCAGTTTACTTTTTTTTTTTTTTATGCCAGAGTAGCTCTCTTTCCCAACATGTTAAAGGGTATGAGCCACAATTTCAGCTGTTCCCAACTTTGCTACTTTCCCCCAGCTCCAGCCCACTTGATCATAGCATCCCCCTGGCAATTTCTAGGCTCTGTCACCTTGTACATCTAAATCCTTAGTTCCAAGAGTGCGATCTACATGATAACTTTGACAGTATTACCATGAAGCTTCTAAAGGATCCTTCATCATTACTGTTGGATGTTTCATTGTTTATATTTCTGAAGGACAGATAATCTGGCATTTGTCAAAAAGAGACAAAATCCCCGGCCATTGCTAATTTACTCATTTGGCAATAACGACAGCATTTTAATTTATAATTAATATTTGTGGGTAATGGATCCAGTAATGTATTAACTACAGAGATAAAAGGCATAATGTTAACAAATAATTTGGGATCAGAGTAAAAGGCATAATGTTAACAAATAATTTGGGATCAGAGTAAATTTCATTGATTTTATTTTTTCCTCTTTTTTTATAGAACTATGCATAAATTACTGAAATAGGAATGCAAAGTTAGAGAGCTCAAACAACCAATATATTTATTCATTGGGCCAACTTCTTCAAGTGGGCCACAGAGGGAGAACAAGCAAGCTTTCATTACACTAGCACTGTGCTACCCTTTGTATAAACATAAGGATTAAATCTCTCCTTTTCCACATACATTCATCATGATCTGTAATTGCCTAGAATAGAGAGTATCAAGCTGAAACGGAAACTGGTGAGCTGGCCTTTTCACTTCCAGTTTAAATTTGCATCAGATCTCAGAATTTTTACTATTTAAAACGTGTTAACGTCGTACAAAACAGAATTTGTTCTGATAAGGCTTTTGATTCTTTTTGTGAAATAAGTGCAGCGATTGAACAAATGTAAACGTGAAAAGGCCCTTTCTACTCAGATGCCCATCCAGTATGCAGTTAAAATACTGTTCATAGGCAGTAAACTGATTGCTTCTTTGCTGAACTTGGTCTGTGATGATCTAGCAAAATTGTTATTCTGCTTAACCCATTATGTGCTTCTAAGATGTGCATATCTTCAGTGAACAAGCATTCCTCTGGCCTCTTGCTGCTCTAGAAACTGTAATGTGTTTTCTTATGGAAGGTAAGGGGCCACGGCATGCCAAAGGAAGAGCATGCAAGGAATTAATCTGTGAAAATAGATGGTTGAGTGACTATTCTTTGCTGCTCTGCCTTTCTGGTACTGAAGTGTTTTCCTTGAAAATATAGGGATGCTAAAGTGTATAATAGAATGAATATTCTCTCTCTCTCTCTCGCAAGGTTATCATATTTTACTTTATTTATACAGAGAAGCTTTTTAAAAATTCACTCAGTCTTGACTAAGACTTGTTTTTTCAATTAGCTGTTATAGCTGCTGCAGAAAATACACCTGACGTATACTCTTCATATTTCAGAGTCTTACTACGGTGAGTATGTCTGATGCCCAGGAAGAAATAAATATGTTGATGATTATTAAGGATGGCTAGCAATTAAAAAATATATAGTCTTGATTAATTGCACTGTTAAACAATAATAGAAAACTATTGATATGAATATTTTTGGATGTTTTCTACATTTTCAAATATACTGATTTAAATTACAACACAGAATGAGAAGTGTCCAGTGTTCACTTTATATTTTTATTATAAATATTTGTACTGTAAAAACGATAAACAAAAGAAATAATATTTTTCAATTCAACTCATACAAATCTCTTTATTGTGAAAGTGCAACTTAGGCCACGCCTACACTACCCACTGGATCGGTGGGTAGTAATCAATCTATCTATCGGGGATTGATTTATGGCGTCTCATCTAGATGCCATAAATTGATCCTCAAATCGAGACCCGTAGTCCACCTCAGCAGGAGGAGTAAGCGGAGTTGATGGGGGAGCCGCGATGGTCGACTTGCCGCTGTGAGGACGTCCAAGTAAGTCGAACTAAGATGCTTCGACTTCAGCTACGTGAATAGACCAGTCTTTACAAATGTAGATTTAATGTAATGCTCCACGCCCTGTCCCTCTCAGATTTTGGAAGGCATTTCAGATTCTTAAATCGTGGGTCAAGTTATCTTTCGAAATCTCCCATTGGTACCTTCTTTGCATTTTGTCAAATCCTCAGTGAAAGTTTAGCATATCTGTCCACTCAGTCCTACTTCTTGTTTAGCCAACTGCGAAGACAAACCATAATGCTACCTGCTTCTTATTTACAATGTCCCCTGAAAATGAGAACAGACATTTGCATGTCACTTTTGTAGCCAGCATTGCAAGGTATTTACATGCCAGATTTACTCTAAAGCCCCTTCACGCTTTGGCCACCATTCCAGAGGACATGCTTCCATGCTGAAGATACTAATTAAAAAAATAACGTGCTAATTAAATTTGTGACTGAACTCCTTGGGAGAGAATTGTATGCCTCCTGCTCTGTTCTACCCACATTCTGCCATATAGTTCACGTTCTAGCAGTTCGGATGATGACCCAGCATGTTGTTAATTTTAAGAACATTTTCACTGCAGAATTGACAAGATACAAAAAAGGTATCAAGGTGAGATTTCTAAGGATAGCTACAGCACTCGACCCAAGGTTTAAAAATGTGAAGTGTCCAAATCAAAAAGGAACGATGCATGGAGTATGCTTTCAGAAGTCTTAAAAGAGCAACACTTCAGTTTGGAAACTGCAGAACCTGAACCACCAAAAGAGAAATTCAGTCTTCTGCTGGTGGCATCTGACTCAGATGATGAAAATGAACATGCATTGGTCTGCACTGTTTTGAATCATTTTTGAGCAGAACCCATCATCAACATTGACATGTCCTGTCCGCACTGGTGGTTGAAGCATGAAGGGACATATGAATCTTTAGCACATCTGGCATGTAAATATCTTGTAACACCGGCTACAACAGTGCAATGCAAATGCCTGTTCTCACTTTTGGGTGACATTGTAAACAAGAAGCAGGCAGCATTATCTTCTGCAAATATAAACAAACTTGTTTGTCTGAGCATTTGGCTGAACAAGAATTAGGACTGAGTGGACTTGTAGACTTTAAAGCTTTACATTGTTTTATTTTTGATTGCAGGGTTTTTTTGCACATAATTCTACATTTGTAAGTAACTTGCATAATAAAGTGATTGCCCTGCAGTACTTGTAATGGGGGAATTAAAAATACAATTTCTTTTGTTTTTTTTACAGTGCAAATATTTGTAATAAAAATAAAGATAAAGTGTGCACTGTACATTTTGTATCCTGCATTGTAATTAAAATCAATATATTTGAAAATGTAGAAAACCTCCAAAAATATTTAAATATTTGTTATTCTATTATTAACAGTGCGATTAATCACAATTATTTTTTTTTAATCGTTTGAAAGCCTTAGCTGCTATTGTATTATAGCGAAGGAGGTTTAGGTTAAATATTAGGAAAAACTTCCTAACTGTCAGGGTAGTTAAGCACTGGAACAAATTGCCTAGGGAGGTTGTGGAATCTCAGTCTTGGAAGTTTTTAAGAATTGTTTAGATAAATACTTGTCAGGAATGGTCTAGTTATTATGTAGTCCTGCCTTGTCTTGACTTGTATTGAGGTCCCTTCCAGTCCTATACTTATATGATTCTATGTAGTGTGAATCCCTACATTCCTTGGAGACAGAGGTTTAAAATGCAGCAAGCTAAGAAGTGCCCATTGTCTTTCAAAGGGTGGCTTGAGGATGGGAGGAAAATCAGGCCCTATAAATGTGAGCTTAGTCTCTTTAAATGTGTTGTTACAATTCTCTGATTCTGAATTGTACTTGGCATAGTGAATGGAAAAAAATCAACTCTCTCAGCTTTATCCTATCTACAGTACAGCAACTCCCCACTATGCATATGGCCTGCCCTGAAGAAATATGATTACAAGCAAATACACTCTGTCAGGATTATTTTAATTGTTTTATAGGAGCATTTGCTTGTGCTACTGACTAATCTGGAGATGGCATATCCATTTTATAAAGTCTGATTTTTAGGGGACTGCAGCTATTTGAAACCAGGCACATAAGATGTTAACCTAGGATCCAGTTTTATTTCATTCTGTTTCAACAAATTTGGTTCAGCTGTTTTTCAATGAGAGAACTTTTTTTTTCCCCACTAAGAATTCTGTGTACTCAACTTTACTTTAGAACCATGTTTTTGGCAAGTAACTCCTAGATAGAACTAATTTTCTCATCTAATTTTTATTTTGAGTGCCAGGATAAGAGATCTTTCTGTGATGAAAATTTGCAAGCCTAGTATTAGAATTACAAATCTGCATTGCAAACTTGGCACCATACCTGCTCATTGTTTTTGTTTGATCAGATCTATAGATTTAGAATTATTTGGCCCAGAACTGAATTACTCTCTTTAAATGTGAATACAACCAAATGATCAGTGAGGTTCTGTATTGAAAGCATAGTTAGTTATTTAGTTAGTATCCATTATGTTCAGGCATTTAGGGCAGGACGTAGCTTCTCCACTCCTGTCTGTTTCTGGAAACATAGTAGCACATAATAAAACTGTAGGATCTTATCTGACAAATAATTTGGATAGTATTGACTAAAGTGAATTGTGGGATTGCACGTAACTTGGATTGGATGTGTAATGAAAATGGTGCTTAATTACATTTTTCAACTATACCAAGAGAAACATTGAAAATATTTCTAAACAATTTGATTCCACTACTCCTCTGTCTGAATTGGGTCCTGATATTAAGTGATACAGCTTTCAAATAAAAGCAGAGGAAATGGAAGCTTGGCCTTAGGAAAAAAATAAATATTTATTATGTGGTAGTCTAATTACAATTTTGCATTCCTGGGTTTCAAAATAGAAATGTCATTAGCACAATGAATATTTATCAGATACAGTGACTGGATGTAGGAAGCACTGGAAATCTCCTATGAGCTTTTTTCCATGAAATTTTCAGCCCAGTTTTTCAAGATAAGAAGGTTCTGAGAGTTCATATAAGGACTTATACCCTGCAAAGTTGCACAAGTGTTTAACCTTGTACACTGTGATTAGTCTCAAATAGACTTCATTGGGACTTCACACTGTGTAAAGTTAAACACCTAGATAAGTCTTTTCAGGATGAAGGCTGAGGCTTGCATAAGCATCTTTCTATAAAAGCAGCAAAGAATCCTGTGGCACCTTATAGACTAACAGACGTTTTGGAGCATGAGCTTTCGTGGGTGAATACCCACTTCGTCAGATTCACCCATGAAAGCTCATGCTCCAAAACGTCTGTTAGTCTATAAGGTGCCATAGGATTCTTTGCTGCTTTTACAGATCCAGACTAACATGGCTACCCCTCTGATACTTGACATCTTTCTATAGTTTTAAAGCCAAAAGAGGTCATTGGATAATCTGATCTGACCTCTTGTATAGCACAGGACATAGGATTTCATCACAACAAAGGCATCCAATCTTAATATGAAGACTGAGACACCTAAACTGAGCTTCTAAATATTCTGAGACCCACCCCTCAATAATTAGTATTATCCAGATCAGGGAAGAGATGTGCCAGTAACTCTGAGGGCCTGATTGAAAGCCCATTGAAGTCAATGGAAAGACTCCTTTTAATTTCAATGGCTTTTGGAATAGGCTTATGAATCACGTAGGGGGAAATAGCTCAGTGGTTTGAGCATTGGCCTGCTAAAACCCAGGGTTGTGAGTTCAATCCTTGAGGGGGCCGCTTAGGGATCTGGGGCAAAAATCAGTACTTGGTCCTGCTAGTGAAGGCAGGGGGCTGGACTCGATGACCTTTCAAGGTCCCTTCCAGTTCTAGGAGATGGGTATATCTCCAATTATTACACTAGTGCAGTTGTGAGATTTGGGCCATTGTGATCAGGAACCATAAAAACAAAACTTTCCTTTCTTTCTCCACTCTTACTAAATAGTAATATGCTTAGTATATTTAATCAGTCTAAAACCATTTTAAAATGCTACTTCCTTAGAAGGACTGGAGAACCTAATACATAGAGAATAAGAGTAAAAGGTAAGGATTAGCAAATCTTTAAGGACCCTGCAAAATGTGTCTCCTATCATTCTAAAGCATGTTTTCTTCCTTCTGATGCTGTTTGGCAGAAACAACAAACAATACTAGAAAATGATCTTCAGATAAAATATGTCCTTGAGGGAAATAAGGAGCAGTCTGCAGAATATAACAAAATTAAATAATTTAAAAAAAAGTTTTTATTCTACTTTATACACAACATGCATTACAAGTACATGTGATATTAACCCGTACGGCAAACTTCAAACAACCCATAGAATTTCAGTTCTGCATTCAATCTTGTCATATTAGCTTTCCAAGGAATGCTTAGAATATATTATGACATGCTTCTTCT
This sequence comes from Gopherus evgoodei, assembly GCF_007399415.2. Taxonomy (NCBI): domain Eukaryota; kingdom Metazoa; phylum Chordata; order Testudines; family Testudinidae; genus Gopherus; species Gopherus evgoodei. The sequence goes on from NC_044329.1 coordinate 65,466,693, forward strand.
GCAACACAGCTTCTTCTGCAATACTTGTAAGTAGTGACATATAGCAAAGTGCATACTTAGAGAGTGTTCAGTTTCTTTTTTCCATATTGAACCAATGTACCCAGATGCTCTCTTATTTCTTTTCTGCTCTTGGCCTCTAAGATTTCTCATTCAGCTCCTTTTTATTTTCTTCCCTGGAGTTTGCTTTATTTCAGTTTAGCAATCTTCCATAAAAAGGAAGTATCGCTTCTTGCACACACAAGAAAGACCCTAATAAGTTCATGCTGTTTTTCTGTCCCCACTGGAGAACATGTCACTCCAGGATTTAACATTGCCAATTGCAATGGATACGAAGTTATGCTGATATCAGGACCACTGCAACATAAGGGATTGCTAATAAATATTTACATGAAACTCTATTCTGTGTGAGGGCCTTTCTCAATATTTCTCTGTTATCTACACTGACTTTGATCTCAGTGGGGAAAAAATAGATACCCTTGTCTCATGTTAAATTGTGTTTTGCATTTAGCTGGCATACCTTTTATTTATTTAACTGACTATTTTCATAGAAGATGAGCACAGTCAGTTACAGCTAGGAATAGTGATGGCAGGGGCTTTGCAAGCTTCTTCATGTAATGCTACCAATGTATTTTAAAGTACAGTTGTACTCTGGCAACTGACAAAAAATGACACCAAGAGATTATCTTTATTGTCCTCTGAGTGATTCCCAGGTCAAATATGTTCAGTTTTATAAATAAAATGTGTTTTTCTAACTGCCAGCCCTGAGTACTCAGCCTGGGCTCTGAGAAGGAGCCAAAGTTCTCTCCATCTTGTATATCACCACCAGAAATAAAGGTTCTGTAGGCCAAATTAATCCCTTAGCTAAATCTATGCAATCCTGTTATCTACAGATCATACCCTCAGGGACACTTGTGCAGCCCTGGTGCTTTCAGTTTGCTTATACCTGTGAAACTGATTGTGACTGATTAACAATTTTGTTGATAGTGAGCTGGATTCTATTCCATTTCTTGACTCATAGCTCTGTTGGTTCTGCAGAATGGTTTAACAGAATTAAAAACAAAAACAAAAACAAAAAAAACCCTGAAAAGCTGACTTCTTTGTATCTCAGAAGAAAGCAGATGTACACAAAAAGAACAACTCTGTACATAAGAATGTGCCAGGTTTACTTAGTTGTTTACCAAGTTTAATTGCACTATGATATTGACGCACAACACCTCTACTGTTTTATTCCTAGACTTTTAAGAGCCAGGAACTCCAGTTTCTCCACTGTAGATATTGGTTTAGTATATCAACTGAAATAATGTCAAGAGGGGAAAAAGAGGCTACTTGGCTTACCTGCTTGCCAAATTGTGAAGAAACTAGATCAGGAAAACTACAGTGGGAGGCAGCTGAAAAGAGGGAAGGAAGAATCAATGAAGCCAATGTGGCTCCTTATTGAGTAAGGTACTACTCTGCAGTATCTGATATACATTGATATAGCAAAATAAATAGTTAAAGGTTTATCAGGGTGTCCTTATGGATATGTGTAGATCACAGCATGCTAACTGTGGAAAAAACACTGAATTTTTTAATAATATCAATTTGTAGTTATTGTGGGTGGTGGAATTGTAGGGAAAGTTATTAGTGAAGTCTATAAATTGGAACTTTCAAGGTTATGGCTGTGTATTGAAATATTAATGTGCACAATAGATATAGCAGTCAGCCTAGTAAAGATCAATAATAATAATAGAACGCCTTATTCAAAGTTATGTGAGTGCTAATTAATTTAAGCAAATAAATGGAGAGAGTGAGATATTGTAAATGACAGATCTTGGAAGGAAAGAAGGATGACCAAAGTAGGGAATGTGACTAAGAGGGAAATAGGTAAGCATTCAAGCAGTCAGAAGGACAATGACAAACTGGTTATTAATGCATGCACAGGGAGAGTCAGCTAGAGAGTGTATAACAGAAACATGCATTTGCAGTCAAATCCTGAGCTTTTGTAAAAGGTGGCTCACGAAGGCAGGTGTGTGCAATCAATGCATACACAAGTGGAAATGTGAGGAAAGGCACTGAGGCATCCTATACTAAAGTTGCATAGTAATGAGAGTCAGAAGCAAGGATGGAAAGTGTCCCTCTGGCAAAAATACACTTGTACTGATGTTATTGTATTTGTACGTATGAGGTAATACACACAAACCAGAGATATACATTAGCACACACCCCTTTCTGCCTGCCTTAAGATATGCTTGCAGTGCAACGATGATAACAAGTGCCATAAGGCAAACACTACTAGCTGAATACACCCTGACCCCCTCTCCCAGAGAAATGACTGTGGTTAGGTGTTGAGCTTATATTGCAATCTATTTAATTTTATCTGTCATTGAATGTTGTGTGTTTTCATTAATGTTGCTCATGCTGCAAATATTTTGGGATTGAGCAGTTTGTAAACTAAAAAAATATAGCAAGTTGGGGGTACTGGCTACATAACTTGTCACAAACTTTTGTGTGCAACTGTAGCCACTGAGCATAGCCAGTGGTCCATGAATGTCCAGTGCTCATGGAAGTTCCACTAAGATGTTTCCTCTCCAGTGGCTTGGTGCCACAAATATAGCAGTAGGCCAGGGTGATGCCCCAAATACATAGACACACGTCTATCTTGGCAGAAATGCAGCAAGGGCCAAGGAGAAACAAGGAAAAGCGTAGGCTGGGAAAGGAAAAGCCCTGCCCATTCCTGTGTGTGCATACTGCAGATGGCATCTGCAACATGGCAAGGAACAAGTTGTCAAGAAAAGCACAAGTATCACTAGAAAGCATGAAACAAATGACTGAAGTAAAAAAAACACAGTGGCAGCATTGCACAACCACACACACCATCATCAACACTAAGCTCAGTCCTATGGCATAAGCAGGGGCTGATTTGGTAGGATCCAGCAAGTTCACTAGTCCTAGAGAGCTTCAAGAAACTAGGAAATTCAGTGTAGGTAAGAAGTACCCACAGCCTCTTCCAAAGCCTGCAGTGTACAAATAAACTTATCTAAGTGTGAGAGAGATGTTGAGAAGCAGCTATGCAATAGCATGCATTGCATGCATGTGGTACTGTGTCCAAAGTGGGACTTAACATTGAAACTCTTAATAAAGGAATAGAATGAAAACAGAATACAGGCTACTGTATGGGGAAGAGTCAATGAGACCATACATCACTTTTCTGCAAATAGGATAGGCATAGAAAGTGGGAGTTAGCAAAATGTGTATCTGTGACATTGTGATAGTACTGGAGAACTTTCCTAACAGAATGTCCTAGAGAACACTTCCACATAGTTCAAAATGTGTCCATCCAACTCAGAGGACCCATGTGACTATGTCAAATATCCAGCTCCTCTGACTGTGGAAAGTCCATTAATTTAGAGAAGGAAATTTAGCAACCTACCTCTACCTCAATATAACACTATCCTCAGGAGCCAAAAAATCTTACCGCGTAATAGATGAAACCGTGTTATATCAAACTTGCTTTGATCCACCAGAGTTCACAGCCCCGCCTCTCCGGAGCAATGCTTTATCGCGTTATATTCGAATTAGTGTTATATCAGGTCGTGTTATATCGGGATAGAGGTGTATAAACTGAGCCTGGAAACTTTGGCATACCAGTGGATGGAGTATGTGTACCCCCCAATGCAATATCAGAGATTGTTCCTTAGCTACACTTGATTCTTTATTAATACTTTTCCTATTGTCTCTACCCAATTGTTATAAACAGTTTTTCTTTCCTCACTAGCGCCACTCACGGCTCTTATGTTCTTATGTTGTTAATCTCAAGTACATCAAGAGAAATATACACTTTTGTCACCAAAGGATTCCAGTTTTTGTTTCCACCTGCTTCACACACCGCAACATAAATCATAAGTTTTACTCACTGTTCAGATTTTGTGCCTTTTTATAAACTTTCAAAAGACTCTTCTACTCATGATGTATGAAAAATTTACTTGACTTGAAGACCAGATATACAGTCAGGATCACTGCCTTAAAATAGACTAACATTGGTAGAATACACCTTATCTTCCTTAACTGTGATTGCAAGACTAAAAGAATATCTAGAAGAATTTTACTCCAAAGGGTACAACTCAACTGAAAGAAAAGTGTGTCATATTCTTTGCACAGGAAAACTGCCTTATAACAGTGGCTGGAGACTTGGGAAGAAACATCAGAGCTATCCAAAACTAGCTTTGAAATGCTGTTTTAACTTTTCAGGAAGATGAAAGAGCATTGTACTACCTTGCTGCTTTTATAACTTCAGAGTGACAAGCGATAAAAGTGACATTGGTCTCAATGCCTCCCACAATTTTCAGCAGCATTTTTGAACCACATGTAATGCTTTCTTTATGAAAAGAAATAGCAGAAAGTTGTGTACAGTGTATAAAATGGAACTTACATGGTTATGGTTGTGTCTCCAAATTAATGGGCACAAAGGGTCCAGCAATTAGCAGAAGAGACATCACTAGTATAAATAGATCACTTTATTCAGTTATTTGAATGCAAGTTAGCTTGAGCAGATAAAAAGAGATAAGAAACTGTCAATGAAAGCTTTTGGAAGGAAAGAAGGGTGACAGGGATGACAAGAACGAAAAAGAGTTAGCTAGAAAGAGAAGTCCATATCTCTAAGTGCATTGACACCAACTGACTTTGAAGTACATAGAGAGGAAAAGAACAGAACAGTGCATAAATAGAACGAAACACACTCCACTTACAAAAAGTCTTCTGTATTTTTCACATGACACTAGTGGAAATCAATTAACAGTCCAGGTTTTGTTTGGGTAGGGGAGCTGGTTTTTGTGTCTTTCCTCTGACATCTTTCATATATGCTACATTGTACGTTCTTTGTTTGTCCTTTTGTTCAGTATCCATAGTGAGCATTTTACAGAGCAGATTAGGTTAGACTTTAAAGGGGACTTGAACTTTTAAATATATGTTTTAGAATAACAGATTGAAAAATGTGGCCTGTGATAGTTTGTGAAAGCAAAACAAAATCTTTTCAGACAGCTTGTCAGAGAAATAGACTACAATATTTCAGTATTATACTGAGCTAGTAGTCTCCTGTAAATGAGGATTCAGCATTGAAAATCTGATTAATGATGAACTGCCATTTTCTGAGAGGATCGGGTGACTCTAGTGTGCCATCACAATGATAACACACATCCCTTTAGAAGAGGGGAAAGAATCCCCATAAGTGGCAGATGCATGTGTTTTATGCCAGACCCTCAGCTGCTGTAAATCTAAACTGGCTTCAGCAGAGCTATTTAGATTTCTGCCAGCTGAGGATCTGATCTTTTTTAAAGAAATTGTCCTGAGAAGTTGATATTCTACCTAATGTACTGTGCAGCATCTTCTATACTATCGTCTTTTGCATGACATGAAATATGGCTATTTTAGAGAGCTTGATTCCCCACTCACATTAGGTCTATAGTGGTATAATTGTTTGCTTTTGTCAAGTTACTTACCAACAGGACTGAGCAAGTAACTGGTTTTTTTTTCAATTTGGTGGCTAAGCAGAAAAATCACTTTCAAACTTTGGTTTGTTTTGAAACTATACTGATTTTTTTTTTTAGACAAAAAGTCATTAAAGTTGAACAAAACATTTTTAATGCCAATTCAGTGACACTTTCAAAATGTTATATTTGAAATGAAATGTCAATTTGAAACTATATATTTTCTAAATGAAATGTTTGTTTTCAGATTTTTTTTTTTGCTGAAACTATTTACTGAATTCTACTTGAATTTCTGAGTAGTTTGTGCTCCAAATATACATTTTTGTTTTAATTTGCTATTCGCCAAAAACATTTTCACACCTCTATTCAGCATGCAAAAGAAAGGAAATTCAGTCCCATTGCACTTTAACATTGAGAACTTTCACTTATAATTACTCATTGAAAGGCCTGATGGGACCACCAGATCATCTAGTCTGACATATTAGATTGACAAGGTGTGTGACCAATATCTTTATTGGTCCAGTAAAAGATATTATCTTATCCATTTTGTCTCTCTCATATCCTGGGATCGACAAGGCTACAACTCCTCCAGAATATTGTAAGAATGATGATTTTCTATGTATCAATTACTGACTTTAATTATTGCAGAGAGTTTCTCTCCCTCCCTTCCCATCCCTCATCTTTTTTTTCCTGTGATCTTTCTGAGGTAGAATTTGTTGCATATTGTTGATCTTTGGAACTAACCATTGACTTGTGGAGCTGGATGGTTCAGGGACATGGTAATGGGATATCAATTTTTTCATTACTAGTTCAAATCCAACCAAGATTGGTGGTAATCAAACATCATTACCATCCTATTAAGATGCCATATGTGACCTGAATGTGAGTGTCAGGAGTGAAGGACTTTGACAGCGTAAAGCCCTTATCTGAGGTATTGATGTGATGTTGCCCCCCTCCCCACAACCACAGTAGCATCAGAGCATTTTGCAGTTTCCAGTGTGTTTATTCCCACAACATCCCATTGAAGCAAGGATTTATCCCTATTTTACAAGATTGGCACAGAGGATATATCTGTGTTAAAACAAAAATCTGCTCCGCAAGTCTTGAAGTCCAGGTCTGTAGACTTGGACTTGTGCTACAGTGCTAAAAATAGCTCTGTAGACATTCAGAGTCAAGCTCTGAAACTCACCCTCATCTGGGATTCAGAGTCTGAATGTCTACCTGCCTCCCACTGAGGCTTGCTGCCATCGGTATTTTTTCCTGTGTAGCCATACTCCAAAAGGTTAAGGGGCTCATCCAAGGTCTCATAGGAGGTCCTTGGTAAACCAGGGAATTCAACTCCTATGTAGTCCTACTGTCCTAACTTCTGGACCATCCTTCCTCTCTAGAAAGGGGAATAACTTGCCCAAGCTCACCCATCTGCTTGGCAACAGAGCCAGGAATATGATGTGTGATAAGTACTAATTCAGTGGCCGATTCACAGGACCACACTGCCTTTCTACATAGTATGTGGAAAATGAATACCTTGTGACTTGTTAAGGCACATTGGTAGGTCAGTATGAAGAAGCTACTATCCCTGCTATGACAGTTTTGTGGCTAAATGGAGACTTTTGACTCCAAGACTACCAAGTGAGCACTTTTCATGAACACTGCATTCACTGATTTTTTAAAAAGAAAAACCACAAGAGGAAAATACTGACCTTTCACTTCTTATAATGTAATAGTGTGTATTGTTTCATACTGAACTATAATCTGTCCATATCGTGCACAGTAGATTAATTACTGAACACCTTCTGGTAATCTTTCATTAAAACTCCACTAACACTGATATGAAGGATACCAATGTTGTCATATTTATGTTTGGATAATATTGTTTCTTTTATTAGAGATGGTTGAAAAATTTTGATCCAGCTTGTATTTCAGCAAAAAATTGGGTTTTCAGCTAAATGAAAATGTGAGCTAAACTCTGACTAGTGCCATTGAACAGTGAAGCTTTCTACTAGTAGTGTTTTTTAGAATGCTTGCAGAACACATCAGTGACCCTTCCCTGAACATTGGAGTATGTTCTGATGGTAGGGCTATAAAAGGGAGCATTGCGGCAGTTTCCATTTCAGTTCTTTCCAACTGCTGGCCTCAGGTGGATGAGAGCTTCTTCAGGATTCAAGATCCATAGCAAGTTAGATAGGTTCCTTATTTTGTAATAGATAGATAGTTGTAAATAGTGTTAGTATTCACATTACTGTTAGTTAGCTATAGCAGACCCAAAGACATTTAGAAGATGTTCATTGTGTCCTGAGTTTTCCCAGCATCAGATGTCCATGATTGGTAATTAAAATGCTTAGGTGAAGTGCACTCCTGTTTTTGTTGCACTATCTGTAGGACTCACACCACAAGCTAGAAAAGAGAGGCAGAAGAGAATCCAAGCCTTCAGACCCAGTTCCAAGAAGAGCACCAATGATAAATGAAACAAGTGTGGGTAATAAGAAGACAAAACATCTTTCGGTGCTTGGCATTGTTTCCCATTCTGGGGACTCATCAGATCCTTCAGATTGTGAGCATGCAGATCAGAGACGTGCTGGAGAGCAAGTTCTAAAAAAGACAGTATCATTGGCTCATCCTCTTTAGTCAGTTCCTGAGAAATCCTGGATCTGAGTGAGCTAAACAGGTACATCCAAAAGTTTCACTTGATAAAGTTCACTCTGTGATCCATTATTCCCTCTCTCTCCTATCTAGGTTGGCTTGCTTCTCTTGATCTCAAAGAAAAGCTTACTTTTTCATATTTTAATAAGACCATCATACAGGAAGTACAGTTTCCTATACAGAGATCTCCCCTTTGGCCTCTCTACTGCATCCCAAGTCTTTGCAAAATGCCTATCTATAATGACAGCTTTTCTGGGAACACTGGATTTTTGTTTTTCAGTATTTAGACAACTGGCTCTTAAAAGTAACTTTCAAAGACACACTGAAAGGGGTGGCTCACTTCAGATGCTCTGTTCCAAAGGTTGGGATTTTTGATGATAAAAAAGAAATCTCAGTTGACCCAGTCTCAAAATATTATTTTCATAGGAGGACTTCTGAACTCCAGAATGGTGAGGGCTTATCTTCTGGAGGAGAAAGACCAAAAAATAATATCTACCATTCACTCTGTACTCTGGCGTCCATCCCAGAAAGTTCTTTCTCTTCTTTATTGGGTCTTATGACATCAACCACTTTGCCACACTGCATGCAAGATTAAGGATGAGACCTCTTCAAGGCTGTTTGGCAAGAAACTTCAGACCTGCAGTAGATGACATTAATCTAATATTTACCTCTTATGGACCTGGAACATATATGCAGAGGAATTATGTTCATCCCTTCCTCCCTTCCATGATAATTACAACAGATGCCTCAAAAAGAAGCTGAGGTGAACACCTCACAAACTTTTTAACCAAGCCTCTGGAATCAGAGTGTCACCCTCATATCAACGTCCTGGTGGTTAAGTGTAATTTGTTTGGCATTCAGATAATTCTTCAGTTAGGTGCAAGGATCTGTGATTCACATGGCCATAGACAATGTGATAGAAATCCACTAAGAAAACAGGGAAGAATCCGCTTCTTTGCTGCTTTGCATGGAGGTGATGAAGCTTTGGCATTGGTGTATATTTCTAAGATTTTGTTCAGTAGCTCTGGATCTCTCAGTCAATTAGCAGATCAACTAAGAGATTTTCCCAATTGCACGAATGGCCTTTAAAGATTTTGACCCAGGACATTTTTGCTCCTTGGGGTTCTCCAAATGTGGACGTATTTGCCACAAGATTCAAAACCAAGTGCCTTTGTTTTTGTCAAGAGCAGGAGCATATGCTTATTCTCTAACAAATGCATTTCTCCTCAGTTGGGGACCAGACCTAATGTACAGTTTCCCATCATTCCTTTTAATGTTAAGGGTTCTGAAGAAAATCAGATAGGACACAACCAGGATAATAGTTATCACCTGCCATGGCTAAACAGGGGTGGTACGTGAACTTGCTCCTTTCCAATGAAAACTACAGATGCTTACTTGTGTTGCCCTTTCTGCCACAGTAGCAAGGGTAAGTGTACTCTCCAGATCCACTTTTGTTGCATCTAACAGTGTAGGCAATAGGACTCTGACAGAATTAGAGAATTTTTTCAGAAAATTTACAACATTTTTTTATGTAACGCTCGAAGACAATCAGCAAAGAAGTGTTGCAACTGAAAATGAAAAAAATTTTCACTGTGGGTATCTGATAAGGGTATTGATCTTGTGTCAGCTCCTGTTCAATCTGTATTAGAGTATTTGTTTCTAAAGAATAAGAATTTGTGTTAGATCACCCATGGTACGTTTAGTTAATATTGCAACATTTCATATGCTAATAGAATATCTATATTCTCACATGATGAGAGATTTCTGAAAGCTTTACAAACTCTTTATTCCCTGTGGAAAAAAAAAACTTATTTTCCCATGATATTTAAACTTAGTGCTATCATAGCTTATGTTTCCACCCTTCAAGCCTTTATCATCTTATCTATTTTGTCTTTTGATTTAAACTGTATTTATTGTATCAATAATCCTAGGAGGGTAGTGAAATTCATGCCATAATGGCTCGAGCTCCATTTACAATATTTCATAAAGTTAAAGTAGTTTTTTTTATTCTCACCTAAAACATATGCCAAAAGTAATTTCTGACTTCCATGTCTGTCAATCCATTACTCTACTCTCTATTATTTCCCCAGACCATATTCAAATAATGGCAAGTCAAAGTTACACTGGATGCTAAAAGAATATTACTTTCTACTTAGATTGGACCAGAATCTTTGGATCTTCACACCATCTATTTCATATGGAGACAACTGTAAAGGAAATTTCATTTCTGCACAAATGAATGCAGTATGGGTCAGAATATATTATAAAAATGCCTTACAATCTCTTCTGCTGAGAGCACAGTCCACTAGAGCAATGACTGCTTCTGTAACATGTTTAAGGCATGTCCTGTTAATTGAAGTTTGTAAAGCAGCCACCTGGAGTTCAATACATATGTTTACTAAGCATTTTATGATTGCAACTAAATCAGATGCCCAGTTTGGTAACTCTGTTCTGCAGTCCTTGTTTAATTAGGACTCCTGACCTGCCACCCATCTTTTGGTGTATATATTGCTGACTAAGCCATTCTAAGAGTGGGAATATGCAGAGGACTCTGGAAGAAGAAATAAATTACTCACTTGTAACTGAGGTTCTTCAAGATAAACTCTGCATATTGACACTCCTCACCCTCTTTCCCCTCTTCGATGGAGTTCTAATTACTCATGGCTCTGCATTAGCAGTAGAACAAACTGAGGTGGCAATAGCTACCATGCACCCTTCTGTAGCCCTACCTTCAGAACATGCTCAAACACTGATGAGAGAGGTGGCACATGAGCTCTCCAGTAGGTGATCCTAGTAGAAGGATGCACCATTCAACAGCAACAGTCAGTGCATATCTCTAGAGTGGGAATAAGTAGTGTCCATCATGAAGAACCTTGGTTACAAGTAATTCTTATTTTCATTATCTTACTAAATAATTACTGTTCTTGGTATGAGTTATGCTGGCAAACTAGGGAAATAAAAACAATTAGGATGCTCGCATCTGTATCGGTATGTCAAACTATCTTCATTTCACAGAGGTTTTGGCTTGCATCTAAGGCCATGTCTACACTACAGATTTCTACTGGCATAGCTGTGTCAGTTAGGGAAGTGAAGAGGTGTGATCCCTGGCTGACATAACTGTGCAAGCGGAATAGATGCAGCTCTATTGGCAAAGTTGCTCTTATACCTGTATAATTGGTTTTGCTCATGGGAGGTGGTTTTATTTTACTGGTACAAAGGGCAGCATTGCCAGTATAGCTGCATCCACACTAGAAGAGGTTTGCTGGTATAGAATATGAGTATTCCTATACCATTAACATTCTCCTAGTGTAGTCGTGACCTTACTTACAGGAGCAACCACGCTTTTCAGTGCTTTAAAGCCCACTGACATTGATAGGAATTTTTCTATTGATCTATAGACTATGGATTTGCCCATAGTGCATGTTTGTGTGCTGAGGTTGTTTTTCTAATGTGGCCTTGAAAGGATGAGCCATCTCCATTGTTCTTAGCTTCCATATATTATTGTGTGGGCAAAATATTTTAAATGATTAAAATAACACATTAAGAACATAAGCATGGCTATCCTATCTCACCAATACTCCATCTACCTCAGTATCCTATCACTAACAGTCGTCAGTGCCAGATTCTTCAGATGCTATGAGCAGAACAGGAGAATTTCAAGTAGTCCTCTCTGAGCTTCTGGCAGTTGGCGGTGTAGAGACACCCAGACCATGGGGTTGTGTCACTGACCATCTTGGCTAATAGCCATTGATGGACCTCCATGAACTTATCTAATTCTTTTTGAACCCAGTTATACTTTTGGTCTTCACAGCATTCTCTAGCAATGTGTTCCACAGGCTGACTGTGCCTGTATGAAGAAGTACTTCTCATGTTTGTTTTAAACTTGTTGCCTATTGATTACATTGCAGACCCTTAATTCCACTGTTATGTGAAGGGATAAATAACACTTCCTTATTCATTTTTTTGCACCATTCATGATTTTATAGACTTCTATTACATGCCCCCTTAGTTGTCCCTTGTCTGAACTGAGCAAACCGTTATTTTACTCTCTCCTCATATGGAAGCAGTTTCCTACTCCTGATAATTTTTGTTGCCTTTCTCTGCACCTTTTCCAATTCTAGTACATTTTTTTTTCAAAATGGGGTGACCAGAACTGCTCACAGTATTCCTTGGATAGACACAGTGGCATAATGATATTGTCTGTGTTATCTATCCCTTTCCTAATGGTTCTTAACATTCTGTTACCTTTTTTGACTGCTGCAGCACATTGAATAGATGTTTTCAAAGACTACCCATGATGACTCCAAGCTAATTTAATCACCAATTAATAGGAAGAGTTAGCATTATTTTTCCAATGTCCATTTCCATTATTGAATTTCATCTGCCAGTTTGTCTCCCAGTCATCCAGTTTTGTGAGATCTCTTTGCTGTCATCTTTGGACTTAACTGTCTTGAGTAATTTTGTATCCTCTGCAAATTTTGTATCCTCTCTGTTCACTCCTTTTTTTGAGATTACTGATAAATGTGTTGAGTAGAGATCCTTGGGGGCCATCTCTGTTTACCAGTTACTGATCCTTGAGAGGTCCTTCCCTCTTATCCCATGACTGCTTACTTGGCTTAAGAGCATTTGGTGAGAGACCTTGTCAAAGGCTTTCTGAAAGTCTAAGTACACTATGTGCATTGGATCACCCTTGTCCACATGCTTGCTGACACCCTCAGAGAATTCTAACAGATTGGTGAGGCATGATTTCCCTTTACAAAAGCTACAAAGAGTCCTGGGGTACCTTATAGACTAACAGACATATTGGAGCATAAGCTTTCGTGGGTGAATACCCATGCGTCTGATGAAGTGAGTATTCACCCATGAAAACTTATGCTCCAATACATCTGTTAGTCTATAAGGTGCCACAGGACTCTTTGTCGCTTTTTACAGATCCAGACTAACACGGCTACCCCTCTGATCCTTTACAAAAGCAGTGTTGACTTCCCCAACATAGCATGTTCATCTATGTGTCTGATAATTCTGTTATTTACTATAGATTTAACCCATTTTCCTAGGACTGAAGTTAGCCTTATTGGCCTGTAATTGCCAGGATCACCTCTGGAGCCTTTTTTAAAAAACTGTTATATTAGCTGTCTTCCAGTCATCTGGTACAGAGGCTGATTAAGTGATAGGTTGCATACCACAGTTAATACTGTTGCAATTTGATGACTGAGTTCCTTCAGAACTCTAGCGTGAAAACAGTCTGGTCCTGGTGACATATTAGTGTTTCTCAATTTGTTCCAAAACCACCTCTACTAACAATTTCTCAGATTTATCACCTAAAAATAATTGCTCATGTGTGGAGATTTCCCCCATATTCTCTGCAGTGAAGATGGGGTGCAAAGGGTTCATTTAACTTTTCCGCAATGGCTGTATCATTCTTGAACATTCCTTTAGTACCTTGATCATCCAGTGCCCCACTGACTGGCAGGCTTCCTGCTTCTGATATACATGCACATTTTTGGCTGTTAGTTTTTGTCTCCTTAGTTAGTTACTCTTAAAATTCTTTCTTGGCCTGCCTTATTACATTGACTTGCCAGGGTTTATGCTTCTTTCTTTTTTTCCCCTCACTAGGATTTGATTTCCAATTTTTAAAGGGTTGTTTTTAGACTCTAATTGCCTCTGTCATTCTGCTATTTAGCCTGGGTGGCAGTTTTCTGGTCTTCTTACTGTTTTGTTTTTATCTGGAGTATACATCTAGTTTGAATCTCTATTATAGAGTTTTTAAATAGTCTCCATGCAATTTGCAGGCATTTCACTCTTGTGACTGTTCCTTTTCATTTTTGTTTAACTAGCATCCTTATTTTTGTGTAGTTCCCCTTTCTGAATTAAATTCTACTGTGGGTGGTTTTTTTTGGTATCTCCCCCCGGCCATAAGGATAGTAAATGTAATTGAATTATGGTCACTATTTCTGAGCAGTTCAGCTGTATTCACCTCTTGGATCAGATCCCATGTGCCACTTAGGAGTAAATCAAGCATTCCTTTTCACCTTATGGGTTCCAGGACAAGCTTCTCCAAGAAGCAGTCATTTAATGTATATAGAAATTTTATCTCTACATCCCTTCCTGAGGTAACATATCCAATCAACATGAAGATAGTTCATATCCCCGATTATTATTGCTTTTTCTGCCTTTGCAGCATTTCCAATCTGCCTGAGTATTTCACATTCACCAAAACCATCCTGGTCAGGTGGTCATTAGTATATTCCTACTGCTACACTCTTATTATTTAAGCGTGGCATTTCAATCCATAGAGATACTATAGTACAGTTTGATTCCTTTGAGATATTTACTTTGACTCAGTACACTCCTTTACACATAGTGCCACTTTCCCATCAGTGTGACCTACTCTGTCATTTCTGTATATTTTGTACCTTGGTATTAATCACGTTCCATTGATTGTCATTGTTCCACAAATTATCTGTGATGCCTATTATAACAATACAGATCTGTCGCATCTTACGCGCATTTAACATGAGCGATTTCAGCTTTGCGCGGTCGGGAGAAAGGAAAAAAAAACGGGCAATTCCACCAGTGTGAGACACGAATCTGCTATTCCCACTAAAATATTTTTTGGAGGCGACTTCACAGCAACAGCATGTCTTTAGGCCTGTGGTAAGGTTCTCCCCTATAATGACCCTGGAGGGTTGGCGGCAAAAAACCAAAACCAAAACAAAAACAGTTTAAATAGTGTGTCTGCCCCTGAGTGAGTGTGAGATGGGAGAAGCGAATCTGCTGTTCCCCCTACAGTACTCAGTCCCCCTGTGCCTCTCATACTGTGTGCATCTCACCACACTGAGTGAGATTCTGTGCCTGTACTGTTTAAAGAGACAGTACATATTTTTCATATTGTATAACATGGCCCCTAAACGCAAGGCACGTACTTCATCTGGTGCTCAACCGAAGAAACAGTGATGTGTTCCAACACTGGAGGAAAAACTGGCTGTGTTGGACTTATTGAAAGACAGTATGTCCATCGCCAACATGGCGCATAAATATGGCCGCAACGAATCTAGCATTCGTGCCATCAAGTTTCGAGAGACAGAAATTCGTCAAGCCATAGCATCAAGTGCTCCAGTAACTGCTAAGGTGATGAGCCAAGTGCGTGATAAGACTTTAGTGAAGACTGAAAAGGCATTAAACTTATGGCTGGAAGACATGAACCGTAAACGTGTGCCTATCAATGGCAACATGTTGTGAGAAAAGGCTCTTAGCATCTATGCGCTCTTCAAACTTCCTGCTAAAGAGAGAGAGCCTTCTGATAAGAAGGAATTCAAAGCCAGCCAAGGTTGGCTTAACAGTTTTAGGAACCGCTTCAACCTCAAACTTGCAGACTACTGGTGGAGCTGCATCTGCCAATGAGGACGCAGCAAAAGCCTACCCCGAACAATTAAAGAAAATCATAGAGGAAAGGAGCTATCTTCCAGAACAAGTTTTTAATGCTGATGAGACTGGGATCTTCTGGAAAAAAATGCCCACCCGCACTTACATTTCGAAATCAGAAAGACAAGCCCCTGGCTTCAAAGCAGCTAAAGACCATGTGACTGTGTTGCTTTGTGGCAATGCGACTGGGCATATAATAAAGCTGGGCTTGCTCTACAGGGCTGCAAATCCCTGTGCCCTAAAAAGCAATAACAAAAATCCCCTGGCTGTGTTTTGGCAATCAAATAAATAAAAAGGCTTGGGTGACAGCAGCATTATTTCTGGATTGGATTCACAAGTGTTTCATTCTGGAGGTCAAGCAGTACCTTGAAGAAAAAGGACTTTTCTTTAAAATGTTGCTGATCATAGACAATGCTCCTGGCCACCCTACAGCACTCTGGTTTGCACATAACGACCTTGAAGTCGTCTTTCTCCTCCCCAATACCACCTCCAACCTCTCGACCAAGGCGTCATTAACTGTTTCAAGGTCACATACATGAGGCTTACATTCTCATGGTTCCTTACCGCTATGGATGCTGATCCCAATGTTAATGTGATGGAGTGTTGGAAGTCCTTCAACATTGCTGATTGCATCACTTATATTAAACAGGCAATGGATGCAATCAAGCCTGAAACAGTCAATGCACGTTGGCAAAACCTATGGAAAGAATGTGTGAATCATTTTAAGGGTTTCTCGACCATTGACAAAGAAGTGCAGCTCATTGTTCAGGTGGCCAGGCAAGTGGGTGGTGATAGTTTCATTGACTTCCTCGAGGAAGAAATTGAGGAATTAATTGAGTACCATAGAGAAACATTGACTAACGAAGAGTTAGACAAACTGATAAAATCATCTACAGAAGACAAACATGATGACGAACAGGAAGAGCCAGCAACTTGGAATCTTCATAAATTTTCTGAAGTGTTCCAAGCAGTGAAACACTTGAATGATTTAATTTCTGAATATGATCCCTCTATGGAACGAAGCCTCAAAATCACATGTAGTATTACGGATGATTTGAGACCGTACCAAGAAATGTTTGAGGAGCTCACGAGACAACAGCAACAGTTTCCAATCACCATGTTTTTTAAAAAAAAACAAAACACCCAGCATCAGCAAAGCCTACACCATCAACTTCTCGAGCTGAACCAGAGCCAACCACTTCATCTACAACTCGCTCTCCGTCACCCAAGCCTGGCCCATCATCTCCTGGATCAACATCAAGCCCTGACGACTCAGTTGTCAGGGGAAGAGGAAGACTAATCACTGGAGTGTGTACAGTAAAAGACTAGCAAGACTATCCAGGATGACTGGTGACTGTTCAGGTTTACAGTACTGCACTGTACTGTAATGTTTTCATTTTTTATTCTTTCACTCTTCTATATCTCTGTTATGTTAAAAATACCATAAAATTATATTTTGCATATGTAGTCTTTATTATATCCTGTACTGTACATTGCTGTATATAATACATAGTACTGTACAGGGTTCTATACACAATTGTACTTTATGGGTGATTTAAGGGATTTTCAAGAATCATTTTGACTATAGGCGGTTTTTGCTTTTCGTGCTGACTGCAGAATATAACCCCAGCGTAAGATGCGACAGACCTGTAATCTCATTTAATGCTGAAAACTCTAATTTACCAATCATAGAATTTAGACTTATAGTATTTGTATATAACACTTGTACGTTTTGTCAGTATTCAGTTGATTTGCCTTCATGTGTTTATATTTAAATGGGTCTCTTCTATGTTTGACTTTCTTTACTACTTGGAAAATGTTTCACTTTAAATGTTTAGAAGAAAAAATATTGTCACACAGTGTGTGACTTACTACCATATTTTGATTCACAAAAAAAACTTCTGGGAGAATCTGAAGCTAAACTGAATTAGAGGAAACTAAGCTTACAAACCAGTTTTAATGTATATTTTGGGGGGAATTTATTTCCTTTTATTAGCTATTTTTATTTTGATTAGTAATGACCTATTTTATTAAAACAATCCAGTCCATGAGACTTGACAAATGGATTAAAAAGTTAATCCAAAAATCAGTAATGAAAAAATATATCCAGTTATCTGTGTACATACATCACATCTTAGCGTAGCAATAGCAAAACTGTTGTTGATGCAGAATGTCAGCAGTTTGGCGTGTTGACAGTCTCCATGGAAAATTCTAATACTAGGCCCTGACTCAGCAAGGCAGTTAAGAACATGACTGAATTTAAGCCATAGAAATCAATGTGTTTAGTTATGTGCTTAAAGTTAGATATATGTTTAAGTACCTTGCTGAATCATTTAGAGTCTTTACTTTAGGATTTGGCATCAGCATGGAAGAATTTAAGTTGTAAAACACACTCTACACATCATACACAAAAAAGTTGTTAAAAGAACATTACATTTTGAGCTTGAGTTTACAACCCTAATAGACAATACCAGAAGTAAGATTGTATGCGCATCCTTGTCTCGTCTCTTTCCCAGTAAATCCCAGTTTTTCCCTCATGCTCGGACTCCTTATCTGATCTTCTTCTCTTCCTCCACCTCCATCTCTCCACCCCATTTGCTCCTAGTCTCCTGGCCCATCCAGTCCCAATTTTTCCCGGGCTTCCAGTATTAGTCTACTTTCCCAGTCAGTCCCCATCTCCCCCGCCACACCCCTGCCATCCAAATTTTCCTCTCCTCACCCCACACCAGCCTCAATCCCAATCTTTATAACAGTACAATTATCTAAATCTTCTCCACTCACACTCCAGGTCTGATTGGTGTTGTAGCAGTGTTCAGATCATGCAACTTCCTCCTCATTGCTGCCTGGGTGTCAGTTGCAGTAGGAGATAGGAGGGGCACATTGCGAATATTGGAGAAATAGTCACCCTGCTTTAAGTTCTGATGCCAGCTCAGCCCTGAGTTGTATTTCCAAAGAACACACATTCTTGACACAAATGCCACACCCTACCAAATTTCAAGTCCTTGTTCCAAAGCATAAGTATGCTAGAGCTTCTCAAAGAAAAGTTTGCTGGATTTTTTTTTTAAATGGACAAAACAAGGTTCTTTTTTCTAAGTTCATTCTTGAAAACATCTTTTTGGCTGAAAAATTTTACAGAAAAATTCAACCTGAGGCAAACACCACGCCAGGACAATTTCACCCCAAATATTTAAAGTTTAGCAGCCATAAACAATAGATAACGGGGTCTTCTAATAGAAAGTGTTGGGTAACCTTAATAATAGGCAGTGCTACCAGCTGCCCTTCCCCTTCAATAACGTGTGTGTGCTCCAAATTCGGAAGTGATGTGTAAGGTGGTAGTTACACCTTCATATTCAGATTCATTTAGGCCAGTTAACACCAGCTCTCCCGATGCGTTAGGAAATGAAAGACTAATCTGGTGTAAAATACTCATTGAAGAGGAAAAGGAAGGTGCAAGTTGAAATAGGATGAGAGTTACTTTACTGTTTCTTTGGCTCCTTTGTGTGCAACTTACATCAGTGCCAGATTCCTTTTATGCCTCAGAAGTCATGAAAAGACTTTGACTTCAATGGGCTTTGGATAAGGTCTCAGGAATTTGGATGTTTGGATTTTTTTCTTAGTGTGACTTCAAAAGTAACACAGAAATCTTTAAGTAG
This sequence comes from Gopherus evgoodei, assembly GCF_007399415.2. Lineage (NCBI taxonomy): Eukaryota > Metazoa > Chordata > Testudines > Testudinidae > Gopherus > Gopherus evgoodei. The sequence goes on from NC_044329.1 coordinate 65,485,873, forward strand.
TTAAAAAGTCACTTTATCCATATTTTTTCAGGGTCAATTGTTTTTTCTATTTCTTCTGTCTTGCACTATATCCTGAGAAATCAAACAATTACCTTAACATTGGGTATAACAGAAGTGTGCGTCTTTGAGATCTGTATTTGTGAACTGAGTGCTGGTAGCAGAAACCCACATTTCTTATGTGTAACCTATTCCCATAATTACTTTTATCAAAATTCAGATCATCCATGTGCTGTCTGTAGTAATTAAGAGAGTACAGTATGGGAAAACAAGTACACATTTTTCAAAAGTCTCAGGAATGTAACTAAGGATGAGCCTTGCTCACTGACCAAGTTGTACTTCTGCATTGACTAAAGTAAAGGTCCAGAAGAAAAAACATGTTCATTTTCATATCTATGAAAATGAGGTTAAAATCTTGAGTACAGTACATAAGAACAACCACACTGAATCAGACCAAAGGTCCATCTAGCCAAGCATCCTGTCCTCCAACAGTGGCCAATGCGACATGCCCCAGAGGGAATGAACAGAACAGGTAACCGTCAAATGATCCATGCTCTGTTGTCCATTCCGCTCTTCTTCCATCTTCTTTCTTACTCTAATTAATTTTCAGGGAGTTTAACACAGTGACATGAATGTATTAATGAAAGAAACATTACATATCAGAAAGACCTTGTTACCAACTCAAAAATTCCTGATTTCATCCAGCAGGATCATAAAGATTCCCTTTTTTATGAAATTAACTCTGCCTCAGCTTCTCCATGAACATAAAAGGAAGAGAAGCCAGGAGAATGTACATAGGAGGAATGGGGAAGCTGTGGGAATAGACCACACATCAGTGATAGCTAAATAGAGAACAAAAATAAGAACAAAAAAGAGATACGAGCAACAGAGATGATACATTTTAACATCACCGAGTTAAAATAGATGACAATACAATGAGTTTAGAATTGCAGGTGCTTGAAGATGATGGAAAAGTAGGTGGAAAATGGAAATATGTAAAGGAAACTTTAACTAAAGCTTGTGAAGAAGTGTTAGAAGTTAGACGACCTTGACTTTACAGATGATATCAACTTGCTGACCCATATCCAAAGAGACATGCAAGCCAAAACAAATGCTTTCCAAGCCCATGCACTCGGTCCTGGGATAGGGGTTGTTATAAAATTGGATGGGTGGGGTTCTGTGGCCTGCCTTGTGCAGGAGGTCAGACTAGATGATCAGATTGGTCCCTTCTGACCTATGAGTCTATGAGTAGGGTTGAAAATCAACATAGAGAAAACAAAAACATAAGAATCAACGCATAGCAAGAAACACTGATAACACTTTCTAGGACAGACATAAGAGAGGTCCAATATTTTCACATATTTTGTCAGCATTATAAATACAATTGGTAGAATAGACAAATACATTAAAGCCAGAATAGCAAAATCCAGACATGACTTTGTAATTCTAAAGTCAATCTGGAAAAGCAGATTGGCTTTAGAGTTAGTCCTTCAAACTAAACTTCAGATATTTTACATCATTGTAAAGTTAGACTTATTATGGCGCTGAAGCTCAGTCTTAAGATATTTTACCTAAACTCCAAGTTTTCATAAACAGCTGCCTTAAACAAATCCTCAGTAACAGATGGCCAGAAAAAAAAACATAAACAAAGAACTCTAGAGGAGGGCAAAATAGAAACGTATAGGATAGGAAATTGCATAACAAAAATTGAGACAGCTAGGCCACATTTGGAGGAAAGACATGAATAAAATAAGACAGCCATTGGACTGGGACACTGAGGGCAAGAGGTGATGAGGGAGATCAAGGATAATATGGAAATGCACACACCATGGAAACAGAATGGAAAGCTGTTAAAATGACGTGGAGAGAAGCTAAGGCTCCAGCAGAAGAATGTCAAAGATGGAAGGCAGTGGTTGAAGGCCCTATGTTCTGCATGTAATTGAGAAGCATAAAGGAAAGATCAATCTAATAATCACCATCTTGATTTCCAAAATACATAACTCAAAAGCTTCCCTGAAGGGCCAAAGTTTACACCTAGATATGTTAAGGAGGACAAATAGCCGAAGTGAAGAGGTAAAACAGCAGAAAAAACTGCCTGAACCCTGAACAGCAAAAGCTATTGAATGGATCTTGCAGGGAAGATGAATCTTCAGCACTGTATTTTGCTTGTGGATGCCTTTGGCAATAGGTTTAATGAGTGAAGCAGAAGTCTCACACAGTGAGGAGTAAGTTCTAGAATTACACTAATACATATTGATGTAATTTCATATGTTATTTTTTATAGTCAGGAATTCAGAATATTGCTGATATCTAACTTCTTCATTTAGATTTCCTCACTGCACAAAAGAGGAAGAAACTCTCCCTCCCACACCACTCTCCAAGTATATCATATTAGTTTTATAGGTCAAGTGAACTGTTGTTAAACAAACAATACTTCATTAAAGGGAGGACTATTGTTCCAGAGAAAGTAATAAATAGTATTTCTTATTGTCACTCAGAACTCTTGCCTAGCAAAGCGTGCAGAAGAATACATAATGAAAGGAAAATTAGCAGTTTTGGAAATTGTCAAAATTGCTGGGGATAAATTGGCCAAGGAAATCAGGCTACTAGATTATATCACTACTGTAACAGTATTTGGAGTTTTCCTTTAATGACTGCAAGATACATAACTGGTAAGATTTTTCACTCTCTGCTGCTTCCCAAATGCCAGTTATGTCTGATATTTTTGTTTTTATTTAAAAAACTGGTAGTGTGCATATTACCATAGCATCTCAGCATGTGACATAGTTTAACTGCAACTAGACAATAAATCAAATCATCCACAATAGACACTATAAATAACCCTTTTCCCACAATGCTCCATAAATCCATATATAACACATTGAGCATTCAGAACAAATGTCCAGGAATGCTTTCAGAAAGCAAGAAATAGAGCCATTGGAGAACAACTCTCTTTACCCTTTCTGTGTGTCTATCCCATAATTCTCTCTGAATATTATTTTGTACTTACTATTGTTAAACGTAACACCTAAAAGTGCTAAAACTAAAATAGATTAAAAGGGAAAACATACTTTTTACTCCTTTTTTCAGTTTGTTTTCTTTTTGCTTTTGATGGCAAATTATGTACAGTTACTTTACATGATAAAACAGGGTTATGGCAAAAATGGTAAAAACAATCTGGCATGAGTTCTTAAGTTGAATAGAGTGTAGTGCAGGGAATCAGAACTTTAAAAACATGCTCTTAACTTCTACGATCTGATATTCTGTCTAGCAAATGGTTGACTTTGGTTGTTTAAATGATTCTACAGATAGAAAGGAATGAACACCAATAAACCTTTTCTGTGTATTGAGCTCATTTAGTTTTCGATGTTACACTGGATGGAATCAGATTGCTCAAGTGTTTATTGGGCTGTAATTGTTTAGTCCTTGAGTACCTTACCTGGAAAAGGAATATAGACCCTATTGTTACATGTAATCAGCAGAAATAAACTAAAGGCTAATGGGAAGGGGATGGTCTATGTTTTGGGAAATGAAAGTTGAGTTTTATAACCCCTGCAGCATGTGTTTAGTTAACCAGCAACAATGAAGTATGTACATGTACTGTACACTGGTCAAACATCATTGCACTTGTCTGGATTGGATCCTCCTTTTCCTTCAGTGGGAACTCTCAGCAGAATTCTGAATGCTGTAATCTCAACTGGGGTTTAAAAGCAAAAGAAAGGAGAGAGGATGCAAATTTATCACAATCAATAACAAAAAGAAGGGGAAAATGAAAATATAAAATTAAAGGGAGCGTCCGTGTGCATGCAGGTATTTATGGATATATAAAGCGTAGAACTCCCTTTCAGAGAAATATTAAAATTAGAAAAATACAATCTAATACAGCCTCTGTTTTTGTTACTAGACATTCTCTCTCTCTCTCTCTCTCTCTCTCTCTCTTTTTATTTTTTTCTTTGAGCAAATCAAGCTAGAATTTCCATAGGGAATCAAAGAGCCTAGCTAGAATATTTCTTGATGTCAAGTAAAAACACAATAATTATGATTATTTCTTCTCTAGCATTAGTGTAGTTTCTCTTAATGTAGCTGAAAAAAAAACAAGAGAGCAGCTGTTGATATAGTTCTAGTGAGAGTTTACCCACTACTGCAAAAAACTTGACACACACTGTCAAGTTACTCAGATTCTGTTGGGAAAGAACAATATTTCCAAGCCTTTGCAATGCTATTTCTCTTGGTTCAGTGAGTACAAACATCCTCATGCTGGTATATACCATGGGTAGGCAACCTATGGCATGCATGCTGAAGGCAGCATGCAAGCTGATTTTCAGTGGCACTCACATTGCCCGGGTCCTGGCTACCAGTCCAGGGCAGCTCTGCATTTTAATTTAATTTTCAATGAAGCTTCTTAAACATTTTAAAAACCTTATTTACTTTACATACAACAATAGTTTTGTTATATATTATAGAATTATAGAAAGAGACCTTCTAAAAACATTAAAATGTATTACCGGCATATGAAACTTTAAATTAGAGTGAATAAATGAAGACTCGGCACACTACTTCTGAAAGGCTGCCAACCCCTGGTATATACAATTGTTCAAAATTCCTTATCTGAAACTTGAAAATGACATGTACTTTTCTGTCATTAAAGACATCTATTTTATTTTGAAAATTAGAAGCGGGATTTTCAAAAGTGCTCAGCATTGTTTTCTTTTTGCTCATGTTGAAATTAATGGTAAAACTTCCATTGCATCTAGTGGAATACAAGTTAAACTAATGCTGGGTGCAACTGAAAATCTCACTTATAGTTCCAAATTGCTGAAGGATTTGTTTTTGAATTTCTAATGACTTTAGCCTTACCAGTGCTCAAACTTGCATGGCCAGGAAGAGATCAGTAAGACCTTACCCACCCTCTACGCTGCTGCTTGTTTTTGTGTTGTATAGTTGTTTTTGTTTGTTTTTCGGGGGGGGAGATGGGATAGGGGAAAGATGGAAACATTCATTTTTGACATACTTATTTATTTGTGTTTCCTAGTCATACACTGACCTATACAAAAATATTTCTCCTTCCATGATTTTCCTCAGTCCTTCCTGCTGTTATCATTGATGCCTCCAGTTAGGATCCACTTGTACATCCCTTACTCATATGAACTAACTTGAAAATAGCATGTATTTTTCCATTTAGCAAACACTGATTTTCACATACCCCCATCCCCTCACATACTGCCCCCATTTGTGAGGAATGCAGGATCAGGTCCTTAACCATTCTGAGCAAGTGACCAATAGAAAAATCCTGCTGAGGTTTCATTTCTATAAAGTAACACTATCTGTATTCCACTCTTTATCTGTAATATTAAGAATAATAATAAAAAACAAACAAACCTGAGGGCTAGATCATGACATTTCAACACAGGCCTGAGGCTATGGGGAGGCGCAGCCATCCTAGTGCACAGACTGCTACATGACTTTAAGAGGTTCAGCATGCTTCCCCAGTGTGGCTGGTCAGCTGTGTTGGATGGAGTATGGAGGGGGACGGAACTCTGGCTCCAATTTCCCAGTCCCTCTCAGCCCTTAGGGTGCAGTGTTCACTCCCTGGATTAAATGGAAGCAGTTTCTTTTCTCCTACGGAAAACAGAGTTATTCTTCCTGACCCTAATTTGAGCTGTTCAAGGGAAGGGAAGCTCCTTTCTCCTTCCCTATTTCTCATGGCATGGATGTGCAAGGGCCAACCAGATACTTACCCTAAGTGGTATATGGTACTGGTCTTTACATATGAATTAATTTATTTTCCAAAACACTTACAAAATAAGATGTTTACATGTGTTAACATTTCTACTTTTTTATTTAAAATGTGCCAAACATTTGAAATTGAATGAAAGAAAATGGCAGCCAGTTTTTCCCCTCTGTGCATATGTCTCAAGATGAACCATCCTATTACTCATATTTGTTTCTAGAATGTAATAGGGAAGAATTACGGTGAAAGAAGATTACATATTAGCAACACTTTTTGAAAAAAAGTCATTGGTGTAATTCACACTTTGGAAAAGATAAGTCTCTAATTGTGCTTAATTATACAGAAGTTATCTTTTTTTGTTAAGTTGAAGCAAGCCCTACTTTTTCTCAAAAATCTAAAAATTGACTCTTTCCCAAACCTTACCCGCTGTGAACGTCAGCTTTGTATTTCCATAACTGAGAGGTTTATTCCTGGAGTAAATATCGGTGCTGGGGACTGGGGAATAGAAAGGAGGTCTGCTGTCAGCTACAGAACTCTGGTTCTGACTAAGCCCACAACAGAAACTAAAGGGAAATAAGGCCCCTTGCAAAGACATCATTGGCAATTGTGGAGGACAGGTGTGAGGCAGGGAAATCAAAGGAAAAATAGAGTGGAAGGGGAGGGAACAACCTGAGAAAATGCTGGGCAATCTACTTTCTAATAACATCTATCTTCCTACAGCACAACAATGACCTTTTATTTTCTGTTCACTCCCACCATTATCTCTTGGGTTGGGGGGAAATGAACGAGAACTCTGACAAGCCCTGGAGAATACCTTTAATATATTTTTTATTATTTTTACATTAGAGAGAACCTGTTTAGTATAATAACAAAGGATCTTTTTGCCAGAAGTATAGAATATCAGTGGAGTTGAAATGAAAAGAGACAGGTTAAAAGAGAAATAAGTTTTATTATTATTATTTTTATTTTACTCCCTTATTAATTTAGGTCACCCTTTTCCTTCCCATGGCTTACGGAATTGCTTCCATTGTGTATATCTGCACAAGCTGAATGCTGTTTTTGCCATCACCCTAGAGCAGAGAGGTGAGACAGACTGTTCTTAGCCTCGAGCAGCCTAAGCAGTCATAATCTACAGTGGCAAAAAACATCTGACTAATTTTAGTGTCCTTTTGCAGCAGTGCAAAAAAAATCACCGAGACAGTGGTTGTTTCCCTTTCCTTTCACATTTATACTCAAACCCCTTTACACCACTCTGGGAGTGTAGAGAGCACTAAAGTGAATATAAATTAACATCAGTGCCCACTTGGGCCTCAGTATAAATGAAAATCAGGCCCTGTGTAATTTGAGATATTAGACCACTGGTTTTGTCTGTTTAGGCAGGTGAGAATAAATGGTGACTAACTACATTTTCTGCACTAGGATCTTCAAGAATGGGCTACTGATGCTTATCATAATAAGATTATCCACTGGAGCATCAGAAAGTTGCCGTGGTTCATTAATTCTGTTCTATTTTATATTGCTTAATTGTTGAACAAAAATAGTGGTTTCTGTTCTAAGACTTCAGGGAATTGCTCTTGTCAAAAAAAATTCTGACCTTTCAGAATCTTTTACATTTCCAACTATGAAGCTTTTTACATTTGGGATATTTTCCCTTCTCAGAAGGATTTTGTATGCGGGGAAGTATGTCAGACTGATGGCATTAGCAACTAAAGTCTGGTATTCACAGCATAAGTACAGGATGTATCACATCAGTGCAATCTTCTCCAGATTTACTTTCCACAGCACTTCAACTGAGATCTGGAGAGAATACTTCTAAGACCTGCAAAGGTTTGTCTAGATTAGACTCAGGCTAGTGAAAACCACAAAAGTTTGTGTCTTGGAACAGATATTTATGGAGGGCACCATTGTATTAGATACCTGGAGTTAACTGGCAACAAGTTAACTCAAGTTAAAATGAGACAAGTAACTCAAGTCCAGACATATCTCAAGGAAAATTTAGGCTCCATCCTTATTCAGTCATTGGCTTATCTGCTGAGATGGCCAATTAAGACACTTATAAGTGCCATTTGTGATAGTACTTTTTAATAATATAGATTCCTGTCCATTAGGGCCAGGACTAATTTCATATAGGCCACTTGACTAACCTACACATAGTAAAACTTACAGCCTTCATGAACTTCAAATTATATTCACGCTAGTGTCCCAGGTACTGTATAAAGAAGAACATTTCCCAGTATCATCCCATAAGTCTTCAAGGACTCAGACTTCAGAAGAGTTTTCCATCACTGGAAAATTTCCCTTCTTGGTTACCTATTTCCAGTGGATTTCCCCCTACATCCAGTAGCTGAAAGCAGAATAAAACCTTGTGGCTTTTAAGATTCCCTTCTCCTACCAAGAATAGCCACACCAAATTAGTGATCCCATACAGTTATGAGCTATTAATTGTGTCAAAATTCTACATGTTAAGAAATACTCTTAACCCATAAAGAAAATTCAATAATATTTAAAGCTAATATAACATTTTTATTAGTTAACTTCCTGTCACTGACAAGGCTAGGAGCGCTTGTCATTAAAAGCTAATGAATTTTGCATTGACAGCCTGCTTCTTAATGTCAGAAGAACACATACATTTCCATTAACAGCAGAACAGAGAGATTACATTTGCAAAAGCTATTATTTAAACTTCATAGACACTAGTTTTAAGTTAACCATATGCTCCTACTTAAAAAATCCTCACAATTATGTATTCTATTAAAAAATGTCCTTCCCTTTTTTAAAATGGTGTGTGAGTGTGTGTGACAGAGAGGTGTTCCAGTGAGGTGTGCAGAAGGAAATACCATATCTATGGAAATGTAAGAAATAACCTGGGCTGTGTATGTATCATGATTATATATTTCAGCCGTACAATTGCACTGTTAGAAAATTGTCACGTATTTGTGCCCCACAATATGTTCTTAGTTTGACAGATGAAGATGTTTATGAACGTAACATTAAAAATAGGAACCAGTAAGTCAGTGTCTGCCTAGGTCTACAGACAGCCAGAGACCATAGGTCTGGTGGAGAAGGTAACTGTGCCCTAGTTTATCTCATTGGGATTCTGAAGTCTAATATTGAAAACTACATTTGTCAATATGGTTAACTATCAACTGTTTTGGTAAATCAGCAAGCTAATGTGGGGCTTTAATGATGAATGTAAATAGCAGATATATGGATTGGCTGGAATCAGACAACTAGTTGCTTGTTAAGGTTGAGATGAAGAATGATGAATTCAATTCTTCCCCTACTGCATGGCAACAAATAATTTTACTAATAGGCCTGTTGGCTGCTGCATGAAAAGATGTTCTATGCAATCTTTATTCTAATGCATATAGTAGTTTAAAGCAAGTTGTTTTGGAATTTTTCCTAGGTCTTTTTCTTTCCCAATGTAGTGATTTTTTTTTAAATAAAGTTTTCAGAGCTTTATAATAGACCGGAGGGGTAAACAGACACCTCTGAAGACTTTGTCATAATACTACATTTGCTATATGTGATATGATGTACATGAGATATATACATATCAGTTATTGGTATGACACATTTTTCTAAAACTTATCCTGTTTTACATGCAACAGATGGGTTCATTAAAACTAAATAATATGTACATGGCAGGAAAAAGTAGGAAATGACCTCTTTCTTCAATTATTGTTACATTAACAATCTTGTCTAGTAGTGCTAGAGGAGTTAAAGCTTATCATGAAAGCCATAAGGTCACTCATCAGAGGGGTAGCCATGTTAGTCTACATCCACAAAAACAATGAGGAATCCAGTGGCACCTTAAAGACTAACAGATTTATTTGGGCATAAGCTTTCGTGGGTAAAAAAACCATTTCTTCAGATGCAACATCTGAATAATGCATCTGAAGAAGAGGGTTTTTTTTCTCACAAAAGCTTATGCCCAAATAAATCTGTTAGTTTTTAAGGTGCCACTGGACTCCTCGTTGTTTTTATAAGGTCACTTGTGGTGCACAACATGTCTCAGTTCAATCTAACATCTACACAGACCTAGTTTAGATATAAACTATTAATGTTCTTAGTGCATGCAAGAAAGTACTGAGACTCCTCACAGAGGTGATAAATTTTAAGAGAAGAAACGATCAGTGTTTCTCTATGGTTGGATTTAATGACTATTAATGATTATGATCATCTTCTGGTTTCAAAGCTTAGCATTTTCCAAATGAGATTTTTAAATCACAGATTTTCTTACTGTCTTTTTAGTAAAAACTCAATTAAAAGTATGTTACACATAAAAAAAACAGAGTTGATTATCTTTTCTGTGCAAGAGGTAATGACAGTGTACAGTATAGTATCTCTGTTGCAACACATGGACAGAAAAACATAGAAATTTGACTAGTGGTCCCTATGAAATAGACATCTAATTCTTCTGAGTTTTTCAGTAAAATGGTGACAGACACCATTTACGGGTTAGAATTTACTTGGTCATGATATTAAAAAAAACAGATCTCCCACAAAGAACTGGAATGGTCTGGAGTCTAGTGAGCTGCAGTAGCAAAGAGGTTTATTCTGTACTTGGTTGGTGGATCTTCGCAGAGGTTGAAATGATGGCCAGTAGCTACAATCAGGATTTTGGAGTTGATGGTTAAACTAGGGCATGCAGGATGGGGAGAGGCTTCAGTGCTTTGCCCAAGTAAAGGGTTACCCTTCAGAGAGCTCAAGACAAGGTCTAGGACAAGACCAGGTGAGCTTCAGCAAGATTATGTGCAGTCTGCTTAGTAAAGGCATGGAAGAGCCAGAAGACATCAAGCCCATGCTCAGGAATGGTGGACCAAAAGGACTCAGTGACAGGTAATGAGTTTAATTCTATCTCCAGACTGAATGGATATTGAGATAAAAGTTATGACCAGAGGCATTTAACCATATTTAATATGCTTACAACTTTACTTTGGGTGCTCAGGGGAGGATTTGGGCAGATCAGTCATCACTGAATGGCTTGGAAGAAGGCCTCTTATACATTCCTATTATATTTGTCTTGTAACTGTGCAAGGGGACACTGAATAAAATTGAAAGGTAACAAATATAAGAATTGATAATATTTTTAACATGACACATAATTAACCCATGGAACTCACTGTTACAGAATATCACTGAGTTGAACAGCTTAGTAGATTTCAAAAGATTAGACATTTCTTAATAAGAATGTAGAATAACATTAGGGTAAAAGAACAAGGAATATTTGCTGTCATGTTTCAGAACACAAATCATCCACTAGCAGTTTTGCATATAAGAGGAAACTTCCTCCATAAGCAAATTATTAAGTACTGTATTTCCTGTCGCCTTCTGAAACATCTGGCACTGGCTGTTAGAGACAGGATACAGGGCTAGACTGGCTTACTCCTCTATATTTGGTATTGGCAATTCATACTGAATGTTCTTTTGAGAGTCACATGTAAGATACTGTGAAAATGAAGCCATTTAAGTTTGAAAAATAAAAGTTTCATAAATACACACTCATGTAAAAAATTTTGTACTACTGAATATGCTCTTCAGCTGAATTTTAGTGTTATGTGTGTAGTAGATCTTAAGCTCTTTGGGGCAGGGACCATCTTTTTGCTATGTGTTTTGTACAGTACCCAACACAGTGGGATGTTCAACCATGACTGGGAGTCCTAAGTGCTACTGCAGTACAAATAATAAATAATACCATTTGGTTAGTCTTTAAAGAGATGCTGTCTACATAAGCTTAGATACATGTATAAGCACATAGCATTTTCTCTTACTGCATTTGGTGTTGGAATGAATTTTAATACCTCTTCCCTATTAAGGCTGTATGCTTTTGTGGCTGGAGGGGGGCGTGTATGTAAAAATAATTAACATATGCTGTGTGAATATGTACTTAAACTTTATTTAAATTCATAAAAAGTGCTTATTGAGAGCTCTAAGTACCATACAATCATAATAAATGCATCAAATCAAAACATTCGTTCAGTTCATATGCACATGGTATCACAGTTAAAACTGCTCTGGGAATTATCACTGATTTTATTTTTATTTAAGTGAGATTAAAATTTCATGTTTAATATTGCTTGTGTTGCACACTGAATGGAGGGGAGGGTTGATAGGAATGTACAGATATGCTGTAGAAGCTGAGCAGAACTTTCTACTAATAAGGCTGAAACAGTCAACAACTTCTCATGAGGCATTCTTGAAAGAGGTCAAGGATCTCCTTTACAGAACTCTTCTAGACCTTGATTTACTTCCATATACAACCTTTGAACTAGACTGACCAGCATTTTACCCAGTTTGGAATTGTATCTTTGTGATGTTCTTTACCTCAGGGGACCACCCTACACCCCCATATTCATCTTTATAAACTGATTGTGTGGTATCCAATGCAAAGTTTGTCATGTTGGATGTCTTTGGAAGGCTCATGATGCACTGAGCCTGGTTGTTATAGTGATGTTACAGTAATTGTTACAGTAAGGTTATAGTAAGGTTAGAGGTTATAATTTCATGTATAAAGTTATGAGGCTGAAAATGTGTCCTTGTGGCTTAAAGCAAGCCCATGCAAAAACTCTCCAAGAACAGAGAGGCAGTTCACATCTCGTCAGGGCACTGATGGGACAAATCCAGCCCAGCCTCACAGGAACAATGGACACTGGCTTAGGCCTTGGCTAAGTTAGAGCGCATTTAATCAGCCCCAGGTTCCCTAACTCCTGAGGTGTCCATACTGGTAAGGCATGTAGAGCACCCGGACTCTGTGGCTGGAGTGCCCCGATAACCCACTTCCATGAGAAACATAAAGTTTGCTACGCTCCGGCTGGAGTGCCACGGTGCCAGTGTCCTTGGTCTATTAATGTGCTCTGATTGGCCTCCAGAAGTATCCCACAATGCCTGTTCTAGCCACTCTGGTCATCACTTCGAACTCTACTGCCCTTCCCTCAGGTGACCAACCATCAGACCCGTCCTTTAAATTCTCTGGGAATTTTGAAATTCCCCTTCCTGTTTTCTCAGCAAGGCGTGGAGAGCTCTCAGTGCATCTTTCCAGGTGACCATGCCTCCATGCGCCAGGCTATCCCCAGTATGGAGCAATGGTGAGGTGCTGGACCTCATAGTGTTTGAGAGGGAGGAAGTTGTCCAGTCCCAGCTGTGCTGCAGACATAGGAATTATGAGCAGATATCAAGGGCCATGATCGAAAGGGGCCCTTGATATCTGCCCCCACGACCTGCCATTTCTACAAAGAGCTGGATGTGATTCTTGGGGGCAAACCCACCTCCACTCCGAAGAGCACCGTGAACACTTCAGAGGCCATAGCAGCACCCAGTTCAACAAGGCAGGAGGAGGAAAGCAGAAGCGAGTGTGCTTAGGGGGAGGGGGGCCCAGAGCCAGAGGACGTCCTAGCATCCCTAGATGCATGCAGCCAGGAGCTGTTTTCAAGGCAGGAGAAAGGGAGCTAGATGCAGCGGACAGTGCTTGGGGAAGAACAAACAGCAGAGGAGGTGCCCAGTAAATGGCTTTTATTTTGGGAAATTGGTTGTTCGGTGCGGGATCTTGAGGTGAGGAGGGTTGCAGAAAGAAGGGTTAGGTGCATGCCTAGATGCAGAATAGGGCATTGATGTACTCTTTCACATCGTGGTAATTGGTCTCAGTGATCTCATCAAAGTTCTCATGCAGAAGCTGGGCAATCTGCTTGCGCAGGTTCCTTGGCAGAAACACCGTGCTCCTTGTTCCAGTAAGGGTAACATGTCTGTGCCACTGTGCCATGAGGGGCGGGAGGATCATTGCTGCACACAGGGCATAAGGACCAGGGCAGAAGCCGCACTGTAGTAAAAGACCCTCCTTTGCTTCCCAGGTCACCCTCAGCAGCGACATATATTCCAGGACGAACTCATCCTATGGAAAATGTGGGCACAGTTTTCAGTATAGGGGACCCCTGCAGCTGTTGGCTCTCCCCGAGGCACAGAACCCCAGAAGACAGTACGGCCCTGAAACAATCAGTCCCCCTTGCCCCTGGGCTTACTCACATTTTGGGGCTCCAGTGGGTTATGTGCATTCACTTTGGGATGGGTATTTTCTGCTGTTGTGTACACTGTACTTGTCTTTAAGTATAGATGAATGATTGCTCTGTCTAGTGTGAACAATGCTGCCTCTGTTAAGTGTTGCAGTTTGGTTTTACAGATGCAACCTTAAGATCCCAGCCATCCTTGTATCAACGGCTGAAAGACTGCAAAGAACCAAAGAGGATCTTATTGAAAATCAAAAAGTACAGCAGTGGTGGGAGACTGAAAGGAGGCTCCGCCAGCACAATGTGGATCACTGACACCAAAGCACGGAGCTGCTCCTAAGCATTATGGAGTGCCATGCGGACTTGATACAGGTGCTCGTAGTGCTGCAGATGGAGCAGTTCCACACCTGCGCCCCCCCAGCCCTTGTCCTAAAACTCTTTCCCTTGTGCCCCCATGTCACTGTCAACCCACTTCTCCCAACATCTGGTTTGTTATTGCCACCAGCTGCCTCCAACACCTGTAGCTTCACCACCCAGCCCTGCAAACTGTGACCCTTACCCACTGCACTCAACCCCCCATCACCATGCAATATAGCTATCCTGAAGTGCAGCACTCATTGCACGGCACTCCAGACAGGAAGGCTGAATATGATAACAGGACATATGCAAATCTGTGATTGTCCCATTCCCCACTCCGGTCTCTTCCCATCTGCCACACAGCACAGATGTTTCTTGCCCTTTCTGTTTCCCCAGCAATTGTTTCTTTTCAATAAATAATTTTTTTGGCTGTGAAATCATTCTCTATTGCATTAATTAAAAGATACCATAGCCCAGGAAAGCAACAGGCACTGCAAGTCAGTGCATCATATGCAGCAAACACAGATGCCAACGAGCATTGGAACGACTGCACTTCACTCCCGTGCAGGGCACCAAACATTACTGGTGGCTTTCAGCATCAGATTGGTCCCTCAAGGTGTCCCTAATCGTTACAGCCCCATGCTGGGCCCCTCTAATAGCCCTGGTCTCTGGCTATTCAAATTCAGCCTCCAGGTGTTGAACCTCCATGGTCCGTGCCTGAGTGAAGCTTTCACCCTTCACAAATGTTATGGAGGGTACAGCATGCGGCTATAACTGTTCAGATGTTGTCATGGGCCAGATCCAGCTCCCATACAGACAGCATCAACGGCCCTTTAAATCACCAAAAGCACACTAAACAGTCATTCTGCACTGCCTCAGTCTGGTGTTGAACTGCTCCTTCCTGCTGCCAAGATTCCCTGTGTAGGGTTTCATGAGCTATGGCATTAAAGGGTAACAGGGTCTCCAAGGATCACAATGGGCATTTCGACTTCCCCTATGGTGATCTTCTGGTCTGGGAACAAAGTCCTGGCTTGCAACTTCCTGAACACGCCTGTTTTCCAAAAGATGCATGTGTCATGCACCTTTCTGGACCAGCCTGCGTTAATGTCCATGAAATGCCCACAGTGATCCACAGAGAACCATAGAGAAATACTCCTGATTCATGTACTCGGAGGCTAGGTGGTCTGGTGCCAGAATTGGAATATGTGTCCCATCTATCACCCCTCTACAGTTAGGGAAACCCGTTTGTGCAAATCCAGCCACAATGTCACACATGTTGCTCAGAGTCATGGTTCTTCTCAGCAGGATGTAATTAATGGCCCTGCAAACTTGCATCAACACGATTCCAATGGTCAACTTTCCCACTCCAAATTGGTTAGCGACCGATCAGTAGCTGTCTGGAGTTGCCAGATTCCAGACTGCTATAGCCACCCGTTTCTCCACTGGGAGGGCAGCTCTCAATCTCATGTCCTTGCACCGCAGGGTGGGGTGAGCTAAGCACACAGTCCCATGAAAGTGTCTTTCCTCATCCGAAAGTTCTGCAGCCACTGCTCCTCATCCCAGACTTGCAGGACGATGTGATCCCACCACTCTGTGCTTGTTTACCAAGCCCAAAAGAGGTATTCCACTGTGGTGAGCATGTCTGTGAATGCCACAAGCAATCTCATGTCGCATGCATTATGCAAGTTGACATCATCGTTGGACTCCTCACTGTCACTTTGTAGCTTAAGGAGTAACTCGACTGCAATTCGAGATGTGCTGGCAAGACCCATCAGCATATTTCTCACAAATTCAAGATCCATTCCCACAGACTGAAAGGGAAAACAGAGCATGCAGTACAAAAAATGTTGAAAGATGGTGCCAAATGTGGACAGAAGCACATGGATGGCTGGGATGTGAAGTGACACATCACGGGGCATTGGGACAGTACCCAGAATGCCCTGCACCCCCTCCTTCCCACAAGCCTCATCACCAGAATGGGAAGAGATTCTCTGTGGGATAGCTGCCCATATTGCACTGCTCCCAATACCGCTGCAAGTGCCACAAATGTGGCCACGCCACTGCGCTTGCAGCTGACAGTATGAACACATGGCAGTGCTTTCCCTGCTGCTGTCTCCGAGGGCTGGTTTAACTCCCGGCGCTCTACATCTGCAAGTGTAGATGTACATCTGCATGCCCTTAGGTTGCAACAAAAGGATGTTACACCCTCGAGGGAGTCATGCCCTTCCTTTGGTCAGTTTGGGACTGCGATGAGATAATACTCACCTGACTCTGAATGTGAGGGACAAAGCTAAGAGGGAAGAAAGGACTTGATAAAACGGAGAGACATTTTGCCATGCTCTCTCTCCCTCTTCCATCTACATCTAGGGACACCACCATCAAACGACTGAAATGCTGATCAAAGGGGAGAGCCTGACTGAAAAATAACCAACCAGCCTGTGGTGAGAAGCATCTAAGTTTTTAAGGACATTGAAAGTGTTAATATCTTAGAATGAGTTTTGCTTTTATTTAATTTGATCAAATCTGACTTGTTATAATTTGATTTATAATCACTTAATCTACCTTTATAGTTAATAAATTTGTCAATACCTAAAGCAGTTCATTTGGTTTGAAGCATGTCAGAGACACCCCTTGGGATAACAAGCCTGGAACATATCAATTTCTTTGTTAAATTGACAAATTCATATAAACTTGCAGCATCCAGTGGGCATAGCTGGACACTGCAAGATCGAGGTTCCTAGGGTTGTGTCTGGGACTGGAAATATTGGCTCGTGTTATTCGGTTGCACAGTGCACAATCCAAGCAGTGGCAGGCAAAAAGTGCTCACTCACGTAGCTGGGAGCATCTTACATGCCAGAGGCTGTGCATGAATAGCCTGGGAGTGCGGGTTCTCACAGCAGAGCAGGGTAAGGCTGGCTCCCAGAGAAGAGGATTGAAGTGCCCTGGCAGATCGTCGGTCTGGATAACTCCAGAGGAGCATCGCAGTGGGAGACACATGTTTGAATCCTTACTCCAGACCAGGGACTTGAGCTCAGCTCTCACCCAGGTGACCATACTAACTACAGATTATTCGGCCATAGATTATTTGGTGGTGGGTTGCTTTCAATCTCTCCTGTTGAAATTGTTCCACTTTGCATAAACTACTCTATGCATTCATTGGGCTAATGAGAATGACTCTGTAGCTTGGTGATTAAGGCATTCCGATGGGAGGGAAGAGATATGGATTCAAATCTTCTCTCCATGTGATTCAGAGACTCCACATCAGAGAAGCCAAGAGTAGCAGTGGGACTGGCAGAGATCCCGGTCTCAGAGGTAACTGGAGAGGGAACTGAGAACCCAAAGCCCTGGAAGAAGGCTTAAATTAGAAACCCTGAGAGGACTTGGACCTGCAGGGCCAAAGGAGACTGTATTTCATAAATACTTAATAAATTGGACCCCAGGAAGGGCAATGTTACTTGCAGTGCTCGGTGTTGTGGATCAGTGATTGGGAGAACTAGGAAGGCACTGAGGGCAGGGTGAGCATGCATAGTGTGCTCTGGGACAGGGCTGTACCACAATACCCAACTGACACCCGTGAGATCTGGATTCCATTCCTGGTTCTGCCATGAACTTCCTATATGACCATGGGCATGTTGCTGATGTTTCAGAAAAGCTCAGCTCCTCTTTGGGAACCTAAATAATAGCTATTTTTTCAGAAGTACTCAGCAGCTCCCATGTGACAGTTATGACCAGATTTTCAAAAAGGTTTGGTATGTGCTATGTATTATTTTATGAAAATTATATGTTCATCTATTTGATTCTTACTGTATTGTTGAATACGTGATTACCACGGGTTAATTGCAGTAGCAGTTCTCTTTAAGATGAAGGAAGGAAGACTAAGCATTGTATAGCATCATTCATCTATACTTAAAAGGATATTACAGGTGTCTATTTCTTTTGCAGTTTACTTCTGACCATGCTGAATTCAACACTCCTTGCTTGGAACACTCCTGGAAATGGTTAAAAACCTAAGCCAATAAAGCTCAGAAAAGGGAGGAAGATGTGCTGGGAAATCAACTGAACCTCAGGTTCCAGAAGTGGGGTGCTGGGATAAGCTAAGCTTACATAAGTTGTTAGGTAAAACAGATGTCTGTGGACTGTATTAGAACGCCTTTTCTTGTTATGCGTTGATTCCTCCCGTTGCGATTAAGCAATAACTTGCTTAGAAAAGGCTGTTCTTTGTCACTGTATTCACAGAGTGGTCACAGCCCCCAAGGAAAGTCTTGCAGGGCTAGAACCCAATCGGGCCTGTGGAAGAATCACAGTAATATAGAGGGTGTTGTGCACTGGGGCCCAGTGGGAGACTCACAGTATTCTGCCCCAGAGAAGTGAAGACTGAGAGCCTGTCACCTGGAAGGGCTGCACTTGGAGAGAGACTGAGTAGAGTCAAGAGTGTAGATAGCTCTGAACAGTAACACTGAACTTTTTCTGAAAATCTGTCTTTCCTGGGTTCATAGATTACAAGGCCAGAAGGAATCACTGTGATCATCTTGTCTGATCTCCTGTGTAACACAGGCCATAGAACTTCCCTGAATTAATTTCTGTTTGAGGTAGGTCTCTCTGAGCTTAATTTTCCTGTTTGACTGACTTTCCATCCTTTGTCTCTTTGGACTTATGAGGTCTTCCGGGCAGGGGCTTTCTTACTTTGTGTTTGTACAGTGCTCAGTGGGGCTCTGATCTCAGCTGGGGTCCCTGTTACTGTAATGTAGATAATAGATCATAACTGTACTCTCTGTTTTAGGGTTTTCTATATAATCCATCACTGTGCTACTTCCCTTGAGTTCAAACCCTGAGTCCCATGACACTACTCACATGAATAAACAATATTCTTTGTGAGTAATAGTGTTGTTGAATCAGGCCTAGTACTAGGAAATATTTAATAGTGAGAAAGAAAGCAACACGCTATAGTGTAAGCTTACTACCCCACACTTACCTAATGAAATCATGACAATTGATAGGTTTACTGATTGCCACACCACATCTGCTGCAGGACAGGGTGGCAAGAGCAAATTACCAATGGCCTGATTTTGCAGCTCTAACTCATTATAATTAGTACTTACAAACAGAAGTAGGCCCATTAAAACCACAAATATGTTAATATGTCTTGTATATTGACTCTCCTGCAGAATGTTTGACAATATGAATCCTTTTATAATACTTTAAAAGTGGCACATGGAACAGATCAGTATATTTAAGATGTTCACATTCTGTATTGCTGCTTTTTAAAGTGGGTTTACATTCATCAATTCACCATGTCAGTGGAAACCAATCTGTCAATATCTTGTGGGAACAAAGTACAACCACACTAATGTATGCCAGAAGATATTATTATCATTAGAGTTAAAGACAAGCAGCAACTAAAAATAATGAATGTCAGCACTTCCAGTGGAAAAACTGATTTTCGGCCAAAAGCAAAATACAAAAAGAAAATACTGAACTTTACATTTTCTGTCAGGAGTACAGAATGTGTAAATGAGAAAGAATGTTCAAACTGAGCCATTAGAAAGCTATTCTACAGATGTTTGCCTGTAATGAAGGCATCTACATTAGCCAAAAAATATTCAGAGAAAAAATAGCTTCCTCTGAGATGTATCAGTCTTGAGACTGCTATTTGAAATTCTTCAGGAGGTTAATTGAGGCCCTGGTCCTAAGGACTAAAGGAAAGAAAGGGAATTGAAAACCAAATACTAGCATGTCACTGGGGACAGGATCCCCTCTCACATAGTGCTATCAAGTATGTGAGGGAAGATGAGAGCCAAGAATTGTTACCACCTCTTCTTCTGACTGTCTACATTGTTCTGTGTTCCCATGTCTGTTTCATGCACATGAGACCACACACTAGTCAAGCTCACCTGCAAGAGTCTGTATGCTACAAAGCTACACATGCACCATACTATGTATACCTGCATCCACACTGGCACTTCAGCTACACAGGTTGAGCACAAGGATTTCTGGGATCTACTCAAGATTCTTAGTGCCTCACCAACTGGAGCTGCTCCAGTAATTGATTTGTGGCATATTGTGGGAGATCTTGTCTGTCCTTCCCCATCCACTGTGAGGAAGTGGTTTTAGTCTGCCATATCTAGCTGAGGCACTTCCTGCTCCTCATTTTGTCCATTCCAACTGGGGGGAAAGCCATGGATCCATTAGATGAGTTTCTCCAGCTTGCAGGGGAACGGTTTATGCAGTGGAGTAGATGGTTGGCAAGACACTGCATGACATTTCAGCAGCACTCTCTGAACTGCAAAAGGCGGCAGTGGCCGTTGGAGGGCAGCTCACTCATGGCAGATGACAGAAATGATGAATGCTGCAATGGCTGTGGATTCTCCATGTGCAGATGAGCACTTCTGATACAGAACAACCAGCATATCATAGCGGACCACATCATTATACAGACTTAGAATCACCAGCAGCCACACCAGAATTTTGCACGTGGAAGTCGACTTTTATGGAGCTGTGTGAGGAGCTTGCCTTGACCCTTCAATGCCAGAACACTTGACAATGGGAGGCCCTAGCAGTATAGGTTTCAAATTGCCCTTGCTAACCAGTCTGGTGTTGGCAAGTCAACTGCTGGGGTTGTGGTAGTGGAGGTTTGTGAGGTTATTAGCGGTGATTTCGCCATGGGTGGTGAAAGTAAGAAATGTGCCTTGAAATAATTGCTGGCTTTCAGAGTGCTGTTCCCAAACTGCATTGTGGCTACTCATGTGCCCATAGTTTGTCTGCCAGAAGGAGACAATGAATATGTCAGCCACAAAAGTACCACTCAATTGAACTGCAGGACTTGATTGGCCACAGAGGCAGGTTCATGATCACCATCCTGAGCAGTATGGGAAAAGTGCATGATGTCTGGTTTCTGAGGAGGTCAGATGTCAGCTTACTGGGAAAAGTAGGGACTTTATTCCCTCTTAAATCTGTGAGAGCCCACCAGGGCTGTGTCCAGGCAGGCAAGGGAAAGGAGACTATGGCATGCCTTGTATGCCCCTAACTTTGGAATACAGGGCGATGAGAACGGGATATGATGTGTAATGGGGCCTGCAATGGTTTGAACTGTTTTGTAATCAGTTTTTTAATAAATTTGTACTGTAGTACTCTACAACTATTAATTTGTTATAGGTTTTATGTGACTGTAGGTTTTATAGGTTTAATGTGATTTTTAGGTTTTATGGGATTGTGAGATTTTTCAGCATTATCAAAAACTTACCACACCACTTCTTGGTTCTTCTTTCCTTTTCAAGCATCCACACAGTGACCTATTGTACAGCTAAACCAATTTATTAAACAAATCAATCAAAGTACATGAAAATACGTTCCTTACTCTGACCTTGAGTGCTGTTTTTGGCCTCTGACCACCACTGCTCTGACCACTCTGCCTCATCCACCCAAACCTTGGTAGTAACATAAAGAACCTTTCGGTCAGCAGAGTATTGCAACCAATCCAGATCCCAACTCTATCACAGATAGCTGTGATTTGCAGCTCTTGAGAGAATTGTTGGCCAAAATGACCCTTCAAATTCCAGAGGTTCCAAAATTGAAGTGGGACTTAAAGGAGGGTGTAATTTTTGTGATCTTCTGGGGTATACAAGGACTTTAATGTAAATGTTCAAAGAGATGTCTGCTTATTCTGTTTGCTGCTTAGAACTCCCAATATGACTCACTAACCGGCTCACAGTTCACTGAATTATTTCAATAGTCAATGATACATTTTATAACAGTACAGAATTAAAGTCATACTGAACCCAGTTCTGCTTTGTTAAACTACTGTCAGTCTGTAGCAGCACCACTGAAATGAACTGCATTATTCCAGATTAACATCAGTGTAACAAAAAATATGATTGGCCTTTGTAATAATTACTCTATTTTTATCATCAATATGACAATAATAATATATCATTGAAATAAGCTAACCTTCACTGTGATGAATAAAAAGGGGTTCTATTATATTAGGTCATTTATTGCTTTAAACAAAAATAACTAAGAAACTGGACATAAACATCGTGTGTGTGTGTGTGTGTGTGTGTGTGTGTGTGTGTGTGTGTGTGTGTGTGTGTGTGTGTGTGTGTGTGTGTGTGTGTGTGTAAATAGGTTTGTGTAAGAAACTGCAATAGCAAAAGATCCAGCAGCTGATTACAGCAATTGTCTGTGCATAATATTTAGTAATGAACACAAGTGGAGTTGTAGGTAGCAGTAGATTTATAGTAATTCCCTTAGTTAAGGGGGTTTGCACAAAAAAGTCCCTTCTATCTGAAACTGGACCAATGCTGTAGGTTCCAGCTATGAACGAGAATTCTAATTATTGGTTTCCCAGGATAAGTTTCATTCCTGGAAGATTTCTCTCATGACACATTGAATTAAAATTTTCGAAAATGGTGTGTTATTAGCTAATATAATTTGACTTTGCATTAGAAATTCCTTTTACCATCTGCCAATCATTACCCTATAAATTGCTGCACATAAAGAATTCAGGTTGCAATGAACTCTGGCTGCTCTTCTTGCATTTTCCCCCATAGGATTACTTTCTCTCTCAAGGAGAGTCTGGGAGGGAGAGAGAGAAGGAGGAGGGGAGGTAAATTTTTCTCTCTGTTTTAAGATTCAAGGAGTTTGAATCACAGTGATCTTCCAGGGTAACCCAGGGAGGGGAAGCCTGGGAGAGGCAACAGTGGGGGAAAGGGTTTACTTTCCTTGTGGTAAGATCCAGAGGGTCTGGGTCTTGGGGTCCCCCAGGCAAGGTTTTGGGGGGACCAGAGTGTACCAGGCACTGGAATTCCTGGTTGGTGGCAGCACTACAGGTTCTAAGCTGGTAATTAAGCTTAGAGGAATTCATGCTGGTACCCCATCTTTTGGACACTAAGGTTCAGAGTGGGAATTATACCATGACAACTAGAGAAGGAGGGTAGACTGCCTCCATTCCCGGCTGAACCCTGGGGATTCTTTTGCCCCATAACTGTGGGTTCGCCCTAGCTAAAGATCCAGCCAATGAGGAGGCCTTCTGTCTCTAGGTGGGTTACGGCGAACTCCTGGTGTTGTTGCACTCGAAAGTACCATGGGCTCAGGGTCCGCAGCACGAACAGGTGAGGAGGTGGTATCAGTTCGTGCTGGGCAAAGGGGTATCTCAGCTGCCGGCAGTAATGGAGAACAGTCAAAAACAGGTGATTCATGATTCGGTGTCTCACCAGAAGAGGTGAAGTCATACCACTCAACTGCAAGTGTGTCCTGAGGACTGGCACGACCTGGCAACAGCTGATCTACATGTCGCCGCCAGGTAAGATTCTCTGCAGCCAGGACTGTGTAGGAAACAGGTCCTGTTTGAGTGATGATCGTGGCAGGGACCCATTTAGCTTTGGAAGTATAATTCTGAGCCAAAACTGGCTGTCTTAGGCTAAAGGTTCGGTCTTTTGCTCTGGGTGCCCATCTGATGACTTTATATTGCTGCTGATGTTGCACAATTTGTCGGGGTTCAGAAGGTTTCAGCAGATCAAAGCAAGTGCGCAGCTGTCGTCCTATCATTAGAAAGGCCGGGGATGCCTGGCTCGTAGCATGAGATGTGTTTCTGTTGGAAAGTAAGAAAGTATCCAGATGCTTTTGAATGGAGTGTTGTGCCCTTGCTGATTTCAAAGCATGTTTCATTGTCTGCACAAATCTTTCAGCTAATCCATTGGTGGATGGATGATATGGTGCTAACGTGATGTGGTGTATCATTTTCCTTCATAAAATTTTGAAACTCCTGAGAGACGAACTAAGGTCCGTTGTCGCTCACAAGTTGTTCTGGCAGACAGAAACGACTAAAAAGTTCCCGTAGTTTTTGGATAGTACTCTCTGCAGTAGTGGACTGCATTATAGAGATTTCTGGCCATTTAGAATGGGCATCTACTGCCACCAAGAACATGCTTCCTTCAAGGGGGCCAGCGAAGTCAATGTGAATACGTTGCCACGGGTTTTCAGGCCAGTCCCATGGGTTTAGGGGCGCCCACTGGGATGCATTCCTCACACCCTGACATGACATACAAGCTTTTGCCTTCTCTTCAATAGCACTGTCCAATCCAGACCACCAAAAATAGCTTTGTGCAACTTCCTTCATGCACACTATTCCACAGTGACTGGAATGTAGCTGTTCTAACATCTGTAATCACAGTGACGGTGAAATAATGACATGTTTCCCCCACAACAAACAACCAGATTGGATTGATAACTCCGTCCTCCTGGACATGTAGGTAACAAAGTCAGGTGAGACTGGAGAGGTTTGTCGAGATTTTCCATGCATCACCAGGTCCATAACTTGGGACAATACTGGGTCAACGCGAGTTGCCTTCTTTATCTGAGTAGCAGTGATGGGTGTATTCTCTACCTGTTCAACATAGAAGATTTCCTTTTGGGCACTATCTTGATGTTTGACCGGCAAAGACAACCTTGAGAGGCCATCTGCATTGCTGTGCAGAGTGGATTTCTGATATTTGATTTCATATGTGTGTGCTGAAAGTAACAATGCCCAACGTTGCATACGACTAGCAGCTAATGGGGGAATGCCTGTGTAGGGTCCAAAAATTGACGTCAGAGGTCGATGGTCTGTGAGAAGAGTAAACTTTCGCCCAAACAGGTACTGATGAAACTTCCGAATTCCAAAAACAATTCCTAATGCCTCATGTTCCATTTGAGCGTAGTTAGTTTCTGCTTTGCTTAGATTACGTGAAGCAAAAGCAATAGGTCTCTCTTCTCCCAAAGGTATAATGTGTGACACGACTGCTCCCACTCCATAAGGGGAGGCATCGCAGGCCAATTGTAGGGTAAGGATGGATCAAAGTGCGTTAGAACTTCAGAATTTAGCAATGCATCCTTAGCTTTGTTAAATGCAACATCACAGGCTTCAGTCCACTTCCAGGCCTTGTTCTGCCCAAGGAGCTCATGAAGTGGTTTTAGCAGTGAGGCTAACTGTGAGATGAACTTTCCATAATAGTTCAGTAGTCCTAGAAACGAGCGCCGCTGGCTTACATTTCGAGGTTGGGAAGCCTCCACAATAGCTTTAACTTTTGCAGGGGCCTTATGAAGACCTGCAGAATCAATGATATGTGTCGTAGGCCATACTCTTCCAGTCTTTGTAGGGTAGCCTCTAAATTCTTTAAGTGATCCTCTTCATTCCTTCCAGTGACCAGGATATTATCCAGATAGCACTGAACTCCTGACAAGCCACACAAGATCTGGTCCATTGCCCTCTGGAACAGGGTGGGACCAGATGTTATTCCGAAGGGTAGGCAACAGTATTGATAAAGTCCCTTATGAGTCACAATAGTCAACAGCTCTTGGGACTTTTCATCGACGTGCATCTGTAAATATGCTTGACTCAGATCAATCTTACTGAACTTTTGTCCTCCAGCCAGGCCTGCGATGAGGTCATCGATGCGGGGAAGCAGGTATTGCTCTGCACACAACACTGGGTTGACAGTGACTTTAAAATCACCGCAAATCTGGAGAGATCCATCTTTCTTCACTATTGGGATGATAGGAGTGGCCCATGAGCTATGAGTAACTGGTATTAGGACTCCATTGGTGACCAGGCGCTCTAGGTCTGCTTCAACTTTCGGCCTGATGGCATATGGCGCAGTTCGGGCTTTCAGATATTTTGGTGGACTGTCAGGTTTAATGTTCAATGTCACAGTGATTCCCTTCATACTTCCCAAAGCATCTCTAAAAACAGCAGCATGTTTCCTTAGTATAGGGATAAGACTGGTTTCTTCTTTAGTCATCCGGTGCACTTCTGCCCAGTTCAGCTGAATCTTCCCAAGCCAAGACCTACCCATTAAGGCAGAGTAGTTACCTCTCACCATGAACAGTGGCAATTTAGCAGCCTGTCCATTGAGCTCCACCTTCACATCAATAGTGCCCAACATGGGCACAGCTTCTCCCGTATATGTCTTCAGAACAGTTTTTGTTGCCTTAAGCGGAAGGTGCTGTAGCTTTTCTTTATACACAGTCTCGGAGACAAGCGAGATGGCTGCACTGGTGTCCAGTTCCATGTGTATAGGTTTGCCATCCAACAACGGGGTTACCTGATATTCATGTGAGCCCACTGCCAAAGACAAAACATGCAGTGGCACTTCCGCTTGCGATGAGGTGTCACCTTGATCATCTTGGGTCTGCTCTAGGGTCTGCAGGGTTCCTCTTTTTGTTGGCCAGACCACAGGTCTCTTTTTCTTTTGTTTACAGGCACACTCAATGTGTCCCTTTTTGCCACAGTGTCGACACACCAGGTCCTTACACCAGCATTCTGATGCCTGGTGACCCGGCTTACCACAACAGTAACATTCTTGACTCTGGGTTTTGTGGGTAGGTTCTTGTGACAGTTTTTGCACCCTAGGGGATGTACCGATGTATTGCGCCTCCCTTGTAGCCAGTTCCATGGAGATAGCAATATCAACAGCCTTCTGTAATGTAAGCTGAGCCTCTGTCAGTAGGCGCTTCCGTATAGCTTCACTGTACAGGCCACACACTAACCTGTCACGCAGGGCATCATTTAACATCTCTTCAAATTCACAGTGTTCTGCTAGCTTTTTTTAAAATTGCTACAAATTATACAACTGTTTCATCTCCTTTTTGGTCTCTTTTGTGGAACCTATATCCTTCAGCAATTACGAGTGGTTTTGGGGAAAAATGGGACCCCAGGATTTCCACAACGTCACTGTAAGATTTAGTCTCAGGCTTAACAGGATGTGGTAAGCTGCATAGCAGGGAGTAGGTTTTAGCCCCTACAACACTTAAGAATATTGGCACCTTCTTTGCTTTTGTAATGTCATTTGTAATAACAAAAAGCTCAAAACACTCAATATACACATGCCACTGCTCTATATTCTCATCAAAAGGTTCCAGTGGCCTGGTCAGAGTAGCCATGATTTTTAGTTTCACTTTCACAGTCAGTGCAAACAAGCAGTTGTTTTGTTTGTTTGTTTGTTTTTACCTTGACTTCTACTTCTTCTGTTACTGGAGCAGCACCGGAATCCCATCCATCGTTGCCACTTGTTATATCCTTGGGGGCAGCCGGTTTAGGAAGAAATCACTTGAGGCCAGACAGCAGATAGCTAACAAAACTACCATTTATTTACACACACAGAGCTCACCTAACCGGCTGAAGCAGGCTAGGCTATCCCCTGATAATCTAACTCAGTTGCCATGGGAACAAAAACCATGACAACCAAACACATAACATCATGAAAGTCGCATTGTGACATCAAAACAAAAGTGTCAAAAAATATGATCTGTGCCTCCCAAAGCGAAAATCAGTTTCTGTTGCCATGAAACTAGAAATGATTGACTGTTTGAAAAAAGGAGCAACATGGGCAGATCTCTGTAATATGCATGGGCTGTCAAAAAGCACAATTGGAACATCGCACTCCCAAAAAAGAGAAAAATCTCCAAGCATTTGTCCGTTAAGTTGATACTGACAAAGGACTAATTGTGAAAGAAGTTAAGAAAATTGGTGATGATGCACTAGAATAAACAGTCTTGTGGTTCCAGCAGCACAGAAACAGTGGTAATCCTGTATCTGGACCGATCATTTGTGAAAAAGCAAACATTCTGGCAAATCAAATTAATCCTGAAACAACATTCAAAATATCTGAGGGATGGCTGTGGAGAGTTCAAGAAAGGCATGGCATTCAGGCAAAAGCACTGAAAATTGTTGGTGAGTCCCAATCATGTGATGCCAAGGCAGTAGTCAGCTTTCTCCTAAAGCTAAACCAACTTTTGTTAGAAGGAGATTATATGCTCGAACACATATACAATGCTGATGAAGCAGGATTGTTTTGGAAATGTGTGCCTGACAGGACATAGTCCCAGAGTACGGCAGATACACTGAAGGGATATAAAGTGCTGAAGGAAAGAGTGATGTTTCCATTCTCTACAAAAGCAAGTTGATGTCACAAAATGACCCTACTTTGGACTGGAAAGTCATGACATCCACAATGCTTTCATCATGTGAATCTGAAGTAACTTCCAAAGAACTCCAGAAAAGCCTGGATGATGGCGGAAAATTTTAAACAGTGTGTTTTTGAGGACTTTCTCTCTAATGTTAAGAAACATCAACTTGGAACACATCAAGATAAGAGTCCTGTTTCTCCTGGAAAACTGCCCAGCACACCCCCTGCAATCCAGTTAGCGACATGTGATGGAAAAAATGTAGTTGTCTACCCACCTAAGAACACCACATCAAAAGTCCATCTACTAGATGGGGGAATAATTGCTGCATTTAAGAAGCAGTACAGAAAAAGGCTACTAAGGGAAATCCTAGTCACAAGGAATGCTGGTTATGTGACTTTTTTGACATCCTTCACTCTGAGATATGATATATCTTTCAGCTGATGCATGGTCAGGTCATTTGGAAAATATCAAAAACATTTTGAACAATTGTTTGGAACCTCCCTGCCAACTGTCAGTCAAGATGCAGAAGTGCTCCAACTGGAAAATGACAACAATAAGCAACTTCTGTCGGATGTTCAGACACTTAATTTGCTGAATGGAGTATTGGATCCTGAAGCTGTCATGAATGACTGGCTTCATGCGGATGATGAGTGTGCAGTGACCTCTATACTGACAGATGAAGACATTGTTGACAAAGTATTGAGGAGCTCACATACCCAGGAAAATGAAATTGAGGAGGGAGATGAGCCAACACCCCCTGCCCCACTTGCATCTGAGACAGTAAAGGGGTTAGAGGCTGCTCTCATATGGATGGAAAAACAGGATGCTGAGGCAATAAAAATCCTGCAACTCCATTAAATGCTGATGTTGAGTTGTACAGTTTCCATGCAAATGGCTTAACAAAGAACAATTATTGTTGTTTTTTATTTGTTTGTTTGTTTTTGGTATATATATATTTTTACAAGTGAGAGTTAAATCGATGTTTGGAATATTTTTAATTTTTTAAATTGGAACAAAACTGAAAATTTGATGCACTTTTAAATATTTCATGATTGGTTTTGAATGTTCCCTTTTGATTTGTATTTTTTTGTGTTGAATTAATGCAGAATATTGGGTGCATGTCACAAATAGTTGTTGTTGTTGTTGTTATTATTTATTTTATTTTATTAATTAATATAGCTAATGCCTTTATCCAAAGCAACTTTATTAACATACTCCAATACTATATTGCTTTGTTTTGATTGTCCTTTTCCTATAGTGGCTCCCTGGTTATGAAGAACAAAAGGCTTGGATCCCAACAGGTTACCTATAGCAAGGGTGTACTCTATATTGAGCACTGACTTGGATATAGAAGAACTTATTTCATGGCTGGGGTGAATGTAATAGCTGTAGGGCACAGTACTTTTTTGTGGTGTTGGCATTAGAGTTAGGGAGCCAGATCCTCAGATGGTGTAAATCAATGTAGCCCCACAGAAGTTACACTTTGCTAATTGGCACCATCTGAGGATCTGACCCAGAGTGTCCTTTAGGAAGAATGGCCCTGATCTTACAAGGAGCTTCACATGATTTGCCCCCTGGATCTTCTTGAAGAATTAGAACCTGTATTTGTTTTCTTGTAAACTCTTGTTAATTGTTAATTGTTTTTGTTTGTTTGTTTCTTTGTTTCTTTGTTTTTGTTTTTATTTTGTGGATGATACTTTTTGTAAGTGGAGTTGAATTACACTGACATTTTTCTCAGTATTAATGTATTATGGTGTCCGGAATATTTTAACTGTGAGTTACATTTTACGGACACATTATATTGAGTGTGTTGGATTTGTGTCTCTGTGTTTGGGTGTGTGTGTGTGTATTATATAGAAAAAATATTTTAAACTCTAGAACAGAACTCTGATCCTTCATATTTCAGTAAGTTTGCTGTCTTAAGTTTTTAACGTATATTCTGTGGTTCTGTGAAGTCATAAAAGCCTTATTAAATAGGACAGTTAGAAAATACCCCTCCCCAACACGCACATACACAGATAGCAACAAAAAAGCTATCAAAATCATTTGCTGATTCTGTGCTATATTAGACATTCATTAGAAAGCCGTTGGACATCATAATAGTGTGGCATACAGATTGCTTACATTTCCAAAGGAAGTGTTTCATATAGATCTATTTATGAGTAGGCCTTTTAGAATTCAATTTTTATCTATTGAAGCTATTAAAATAATATCAATGCTTATTTTTAAGCACTGTTTTCAATTTTTTATTGATTTAAATTTTCACATTTGTGGTAAATTACTGATGGAGGGTCAGATAATTATTTAATGACATTTGATCTTGAGTTTCAAAAAGTTAAAACTTATAACCATTTAAATTCAAATAGTCAACATAGCATATCAAATATAGAATGCAATATCCTCAAATAAAACTCTAATAACTTCCCAAACAGAATTTTTCTTAGTTTGTCTGTCTGTACATTTCAGTAATTATTGATGGAAATATTTTTTTTAATCTGCTTGTGTGTCAGTTCGGTCAATTCTATTTTCTGATATTGACAAATCTAACCCTTCCAAGCCTATTTATGATCTTTCATGTATGTATTAGTGTCCTATGTACATTCCCATTGAGACTGAACTCTCCCAGATCTCAGTGAATCATGATAAAATAAATGTCCAAGTTGCTCTTTGCAAGAACTAGAGCTGTTTATGAAGCCTACACAATATTTCAGAATAATTACAGTTCCAAAAACAGAGGCCTTAAATGCGATGACTTTTGAATATGGTTTCAATTCCACAGAATGCTTAATGTAGTTGATTTAAAATCTTCCTATCTGCCAATATGTGTTCACCGACTCAGGCCCGTGGTGGAAGAGAAGGGAAGGGAAATATAGCACAGATATTTTATGGCCCCTACCCTGCCTACAGATCCTCACAGTCTCTGGAGAGCCTGTATATCCCCCATCACAGAGAGAATGGACAAGGCACTGTTGCACTCTTGCTATTGTAAGCTGGTTTATTGGTGCCCTATTGTTGGTTGGTTATTGTTGACTAGCTATAACCAGCTGGCATAATTTAGAACAGCTCTAAGGCTACTCTAAACTATGGTCAAGCTAGAGCCATTTAGAATTGGCACAAGGGTCAAGAATTCCCTCCAATTCCATCATACGAATTCATATCGGGTGCAATTTAGAATCTGTGACTCTGATACACACGTCTTTCCCCTCCTTCTGTAAATCAAAAGAAACAGTGAAACATTTTCTATCTGTTTTTAAAGAGTATTAACAATTCTGTGCAGTAGTGGAGATGAGAGGCAAAACAGGATCTTTTTAAAAAATGTGTTGCATTTGTAGAGAAAAGGAAGACATGTAATTACTCGTCTCCTAAATGCAGCCAATGCATTAGTGTGGGCTGCAGGGGAACCATGCATAAAAACATAGTGCTTGCAGAATACTGTGTCAAGCTTCAGATCAGACTACTGCATTTTGGTCCCAATCCTCTTCCCATACGAGTTATTTGGAGTTTTGCCATTGACTTCAATGGAAGTGGGAGCAGACCATTAAAGAGGCACTCAAATCATCTGACTAGGAATAAGAAGAATGTTATTTTTGAACAGAATCCGAAATGATATTTCTGGGCTAGCATAAAAAAGGTTCCCTCTGTTCAAAAAACATCAGAGGAATGAAATCAATCAGAAATAAGTACATTTGGGAGATATAGTCTAAACAAAAGTACTATATAAGATAGGTGCACAATGTTATCTGGGGTTCTTTCAACCCAAAGCTCTTATTAACTTTTACTCTGTGCAAGGTAATGTCAGGAAATAAAACAGGAGAGACACAGCTGTCTGGCTGATAAATGGCTGGCACAAACAGGACAACGCAAGAATGCTTTCACTTAAAGCTAAACTTAAACTGCAGCAAGGGAGATTTAGGTTGGACATTAGGAAAAAGTTCCTAACTGTCAGGGTAGTTAAACACTGGAATAGATTGCCTAGGGAAGTTGTGGAATCTCCATCGCTGGAGATATTTAAGAATAGGTTAGATAAATGTCTATCAGGGATGGTCTAGACAGTATTTGGTCCTGCCATGAGGGCAGGGGACTGGACTCGATGACCTCTCGAGGTCCCTTCCAGTCCTAGAGTCTATGAGTCTATGAGTTTACTTAGTCTCAAGCACTTACGTGTCTGCAACAGGTTAGTAAAACACCTCCAACCCCCGATAATTACCAAATCTGAGTGTGGTTCTCAAGTGCTACAGTGGCAGCCCGTCCACCGGTGGAGAACACAAGATGCATCCAGAGGGAGAGTCCAGTCCCAAAGAGTCCCAATACCTCAAACTTTTCCCCCTTATTTTACACTTCAGTAACACAGTGACATGTTCCTTAAAGAAAACTTGTTACACAAACAGTTTCAATGGTCAACTTGTTACACAAACAGTTTCAATGGTCAAGCAAGAGGTTTTCTTCTGATCATTGAGGAACCAGGTGTGGATTTTTTCCCAGAGTTTGCGGCCTTAAGGCCCTAACAGACACATTTCTGAGGGCACATCCTGCTCTTCTAAAATACATATATCAGCAATCTCAACACAATTCTTATCAGGAAGGATGCAGGGGTCAAGCTGCCCTTTTTATGGCACCCCAAACCCCCTCCCCTCCTACCTTGGTTAAGCTAAGCCTGCTGAATGGCTATTTTACAGCCTGCTGACTTGGCTACTTTTTGTAATAAGCCATAGTGGTTTCAGGCACTTTACTGGTTTGCCAAAATCTCCCCATACAGACAATTGGTTAGAAAACTGTACTCAGAGTAGTTTTCAGTGGTTTACAGTGAAGTTGGAAGGGCATATTCTGTGAAGTCCCACAGATATGTTGTGTGTGGATCTATTCAATATCTACATACAATATTTGGATAATGCCACAGAGAGGTCACTTATAAAATTTGCAGATGGTTTCAAGCCAGGCGGGATTTTGTGTCCTTTGGAGGACAGGATAATAATCCAAAATGATCTTGAGAAACTGGAGAAATAGTCTGAATTAAATAGGATGACATTCAATGTGGACAACTGCACAATACCACAGCTAGGAAGAAATAATCAATGGCAAAAATACAAAATGGGAAATGATTGCCTAGGAAGGAGTACCACAGGAGCTGACATTATAGTGGTTAATAAACTAAATATGAGTTGTGGGGGGAGGAGCAAACATCATCCTAGGATGTATTGTAAGCAAGACACAAAAATAATTATTCTACTCTACTCAGCACTGGTGTACTGTGTCCAGTTCTGAGTACCACTTATCATGGAAGATGCGGAGACATTGGCGAAAGTGAAGAGGAGAGAAACAAAAATGATTAAAGGTCTACAAAATGTGACCTATGAGGAAAGATGGGGAACAATTAGTTTTGTTTAGTCTGGATAAGAGAATACAGGTCAGAGGGGAGAGCATAACAATCTTCAAGTATGTAAAAAGTTGCTATAAAGAGGAACGTGATAATTTGTTCTCCTTAAACATTAACTCTATGAAACATAATAGAGCAGTGCTTAGAATGGCAATGGCAAATCTACAGAAATTTCATAGACTTTGAGAAGGCTTTTGATAGCATTCACAGGACCAGCCTATGGCACATTTTGCGGGCATATGGAATTCCTTTCTGTATAATCAACGTCCTCAAAAGTTTCTATTTCAACTGTACATGCAGTGTTAATCAGAGTGAGCTCAGTTTTGAAGTCAGAACAGTAGTATGTCAGGAGTGTCTCATGTCTGCAATCCTCTTCAGCATTACCATCGACTGGGTAATGCAGAATACAACAGAAGACATGCCAAAAGGCATTAAATGGACTCTCTTATCATCCCTTGAAGACCTGGACTTCACAGATGATCTCACTCTCCTATCACACACCCAACACCATATTCAAGAAAAAAACAACTCAACTCAATGCATTCACCCAGCAAATTGGACTGAAAATCAACCTCAATAAGACAGATATCATGACCTTTAATATTGCCTCACCATCACCAGTACAGATAGAGGATTATGTTCTCACCAATGTAGAAACATTCACATACTTGGGCAGCACCATCAGCCAGGACAGTGGAACAAGTCAGGA
This sequence comes from Gopherus evgoodei, assembly GCF_007399415.2. NCBI lineage: Eukaryota > Metazoa > Chordata > Testudines > Testudinidae > Gopherus > Gopherus evgoodei. The sequence continues at coordinate 65,519,982 of NC_044329.1, forward strand.
CATCTGGAACAAAAATCAATAAATCCAAGAACACCTTCAGGAGCTTAAATACAGTCTGAAAATCAAAATACAACACCAAAACCAAACTCAAGATTTATCAGAGCTATGTACTTTCAACATTACTTCATAGTTCAGAATGCTAGGGAATGAGCAGGTATGACAAATCCAAACTCTTTGTTCCATGCAATCTGCCTCAGAAAAATCCTCTGTATTTTTTGGCCCAGAACAATCTCAAACCAAGATCTATTGACACAGTGCAGCCAAGAGGATTCGGGCACCATCATTGTCAGGAGGAGTTGGAGATGGATCGGTCATGTGGTTCGGATGGAAACTGATTCCATCACCAGAGTAGAAATAAGATGGACATGTGAAGGCAAGTGAAAACAAGGCCACGCAAAAACAACATGGTGAAGAGCTGTGGAAGCCAAGCTGAAAAACTTGGGGCACAGCTGGGGAACCACTGAAAAACTTGCCTGAAATATACAGGAGTGGAGGAGATTTGTTACTGCCCTAAATGCCAGAGGCATAATAGGAACATGATGATGTTGATGATGAACCGTTAAGGACAAGGGAAGAAGTAATGAGCTTCAATTGCAGCAAGGGAGATTTCAGTTAGACATTTGGAAAGAATTTCTAACTATAAGGGTAGTTAAGGACTGGAACAAATTACCTAGGGAGATTGTGGAATCTCTGTCACTGGAGGTTTTTAATAACAGGTTAGGCAAACTCCTGTTAGGGATTGTGTGGATAATCCTTAGTTCTGCCTCAGTTGAGAGGACTGGATTAGATGACTAATTATTTCAGTCCTACATTTCTATGATTATATAAATGCACAAGGGAAGATCTGTCAGTCTGTAATAATCCTAACTGATCATGTGTAGAATTTTCATTTCTACTGGAAAGTGTATGCAGATATCTCAAATGTATATCTTATGGAAAAATCCTATAGAATGTTGGTGGAGAAAGCTGTCCTTTTATACAATTTTTCAACCAACACATTCCATAAAGGATATAATTATATCTGTTAAATTCTATAGGTTGTTATGAGAGTCACTGTTCTAGATCCCTATAGGATCTTATTGGCAGCATCCCTACTGATTTGTATATGGAAGGGACATTTGGGAAATTGTTTACAATTAAAAAAACAAAGACACTTTTTAAAAATCAAGTCCCCAATCCCGCAATTAGCTCCAGGGAGGCAGCTCCTGAAAGGAGTCCCTTGGAAATAATGAACAGTGTTTGCAGGATGTAGCCCGGTATGAGGAAAGAAAATATGCTCTAGAAAGCTAGGCAGAGGAACTGGATCCTGTACTTACTGTAAAAAAAACATTATATTGGTGTTATGTTAAATGTTAGTTAATATGGATGCAAAGAAGTCAATGTGAGCTATTCACAGTTATAAACACTGCAAGGGAGATTTTCAAAAGCACAAGATGGGAGTTAGGCACCCAACTCCCATCGAGTTTCATTAGCTCATTAGGAGTTAGGTGTCTCTCCAACCTTTGTAGTAAGTATTTGCAGGATTAGGCCCTAAATGAAACCATATCAAATGTACTGTATAGAAACAAAGCTCCAGAGACACATTAAAATCAACCCTTTTTCAAGCTATATCTTTTTCTGATTATTGAACTATAAGTAGTAGTAATAATTGTAGTTACATGTACAATGGCATCATTATTAGATAGCATGGTGCTATTAATTCTTACCATTAATTCTTGTGACTAAAACTTGCACCTCATTTTGAAGTGCTGAGAAAAGAAGCGGCACCACAACCAGGGACAGACAGTGAGAAAAGGGGTGCTTGGAGTGGTAATATAGGAGAATTCATTGACTTCAAATGGGACCACTCCTATGAGTACCTACTCATCAATGTGAGCAAGGTGTTCACAAACTGATCTTTTATAATAAGCATCACTGTTAGCCTGAATATTAAAGAATTTGTAGTGTGCTTATTGCAGGACTCTACAGGAAAATACATGCACTTCATTATCCACTGAAATACAGCCGCCTCTGAGGTTGAATGCAGCAGCAATGATGTTCCAGAAGTAAGAAAAAATGAAGAGGAAATAAAGAATAATTTCCCCACTTAAATTAGAACAGGAACTTTGGTAAGAAGTATATAATTATTTAGGATGAATTTGGCCAGCTGTCTGGACACCAGTACTAAGATCTCAACCTTTGCAAAATGTGCCAGAAGATCTTTGATTAGTCTAAGTGGTTTGGATCTTGGTTTTATGTCTCTTCTATTTCAGAAGAGCAACAGTTTCTATTAATAAAAAATGTAACTGGGTCTATCAGCCCTGTGGGAACCCTTCAAAATCTTAATGCTAAATACTAGTGTAACCAAAAGGCCAATGGCAGTATCTCCTTTTGACAAGAGTACTTACTCTGCATAATAGCACAATGGAGATAGTGATAACAAAATGAACTTGATTCCTGATACAAGATTTTGCATGAATAAAATATAATCCATTGCTAGATTCTTTTGATGTTGCCTATAGGAAGTAAAATGTTGAATCTTTAATGAAAATAAAAGACTGGCCACTTGTGCTGAAATGGCATATGATATTAAAAATAATTCAAGTTCTGTTACAGTTGCAAAAGGCATATTACATTTAAAACATGGAAGTATATGCTAATCAAATCCAGGTAAGGACTTGCTCAGATTAAGAGTTGGATTTCCAGGGGTGTCAAAGCATCATTTGCTTTGAAATAAGATGCAACAGTCTCAAAGATTTTTAATTAAAAATAATTAAAATAAAGAAATATGCTGAGAAGTAGACCAGGTCCATATGATGAATATAACAATAAATAGGGACCCTCTTCTAGAACTCCAAAATTAAGTGGGATGACAGAAGTGCATCTCTTATCTTGAAACTGAACAAGCTCAATGAATAGGAGACCTCTTTCCAGAGCTTGGAAAACTACTAAGACAAGCTAATCACAACAGCCCACTGCATATGTTTGTGGTCAGTTGTACCACAGTTGATTTTTTTTTTAAGTTCAATATGAAATGTCTTCCTTAATTTCTTAAGTCTGGATACTTTAACCTCACTTTCCATATACAGTGTGGAGACTTTCTGAAGTGTTCCAATTTGGCCCTTCTTTGGATTTCACAAAGAGATCTTGTTGAAACCATGACTTAGAGAAACCAATATTCATATTGTGTCTTAGAGGAAGCCTCACTAGCTTTGAGATAGGAAGAGAGAGAGAAACTCAGGTAATGCATTATAAACTGTAATTAGTTCTGCAGCTTATAATCTCTTTTTAATAGTTTGCAATTAAGTTTCTTCATTATATAGATGGTGGAGCTAAGGGAGAATGTCTAGAATGCATCATGCATTAAAGAGTCCAAAATTAAATTGAACAACAGTGAACTTGAGTGCTTGTCAGTTCAGAGTTAATGAGGATACTGTGTCCCAGTGTTTGCTTTATTTATAAAAACAAGTTCCTGACAAGGATTTAATTTTGTGTTTCCAGTGGGAATTCCTGCCATAAATGTAGAAAGTGATTACCTAATCTGAAGGTTTTGGTTAACAAAAAATGAGTCAATAAACACAAAAAGCAGGTACTGGGTATGTCTACTATTGTTGAGTTCCTTTCACAGCTAGATAACATGGGCTCCTAGAACTCAAGCACCCTCCACAGTTCAGTGAAACAATTGAAATGGGCCTAATCCGAAACCCTCTGAGGTCAACTGAAAGACTCCCATTGCATTTGATGGATTTTAGATCAGGTCCCAGTGCAGCAGAACACTTAAGTATGTGATTAACTTTAAATATATAAAGAGTCCTTAAGCAGATGGCTAGATATCACAAAGCATGAAACTTTTCTTTATAATTTAATATGGGCCAAACAGGCTCTATTAGTAAAATCAAATAGAGAAGCTACTCTCCAAAACCCATCACATGAATACAGTGTCATCTTGCAGCCGGTGCAGGCCAACTGTACGTTTTCTTTCCTTCTCTCTTAAGGGCTGCTGGCTGAAAAATGAGCTAAGTTAGGCTGAAATAAGAATTTTCATCATTTAGTGACAAAATGTAACTGATTATTCTCAGGCTTGCTTCTTGCAAGCTGGTTTTATGTTATAGAATAGAAGCTAATGATAGGGATCTGAAGTAATATTACTTTGGGTTAGTGGTGCATTTTACACTCATTTGCCTTCTAGAGCAGATGTAAAACCTCTGTATAAAGCAATATAACATCCAAAAATTCTACTTTTATAAATAATAAGGTTCCAAAATCAAGCACTGAAACTTTAGGAAATGTCCCTGTTAAGGTTACCTCTGCAATACTAATTTGACCCCCTTGTGTGTATTCATTAAAATCCTGGCTTTAATTACATGATCATCTGCTATTTTTTCCTAAATTGCTACTTACACCACCTAGTTATATTTCCTTCTCATTATTTCTACATTATGATGGCCTGGCATTTCTTCTGCTGATCACAGATGATGAAGGGGGAAGGAATAAATACCAAATCAGACATTTTTGTTATTTCCAAGATACTTTCCCACATTAGCAAGTCTTCTTTTTAAAAATCTGGTCTGTTATGAACTTAGATTTGGACCAGCAAATTCTACTATTTTTGTTGTTATTATCATTATTTTTAAGATGCAGAGCCACTACCAATACAAAACAACATTCCCTTCCCTTGAAGGAAGGGTCTGAGGAAATTCCTCAGTTAGGTTCCTTTAACACTGATTTATGCCATAAGTGCTCCAGTCCTGTAGTCTTTTCATAAGCAGAGCTCCCACTGGGATGAACTGGCATTCTGGTTGTGAAAGACATGCAGGGTCAGGTCTAAATTCCACATACATTTGTGTGGGTACCGGAACTTAATTCTATCTGTAGTGTTTAGGTTGTATTGCTTTCTTTTTAAATAGTTATTGATATAGACTGGCTGGTGCAGAAGCTGGCTAGGCTGAGGGGCAAAATAAATCTGCACAACAAAGTTTAGTTCTATTTAAAAACAGTGAACTCTGCCTGAAGGAAACAAACACATATGAAAGGCTTCCCTCAGCTGCACCCTAAATAGCTAAAGGAATACAGATTTCTGCAGTCTGACCCTTCATTTCTTTTTTATTATTATTTATATCATCACTTAACACCTTGCAAAGCGAGTGCAAAACCCAGTCAGAACAGCAGTATTTTATGCACATTTAGTGTAGGTATGAATGACAACAAGGGGCAAGGCAATGGAGACTCAAGCACAAGGGACTAGAGTCACAAAGGGAGTTAGGCATTGTGATACTGTGGATCTTTTAGGCACTAGAAAATCACAGAAACAACACTGTGATTTCCAAAGGCTGAGCTCAGCGCATAGGCTCCCTATACAATGAATGTGGGGGAGATAGGTGGCTTGGAATGTGATTCACAAAAGTGGGCACTGAGTGAATTTAGGCACCTACAGGGTTTTGCAGGAGTTTTGTGGATGGCAGTGGAACCGAAATTGGGACTTAGGCACCTAAACCCCAGAATTTTATGTGCCTAAATCTGGTGTTCAGGTGCCCAAGTGCTTTTGTGAATTTAGCCTTAGGTCTTGCTCAACCCTAAGTTTATATAAAGGCACCTAGGGGAGCCAGCTAGCAGTTTATCTTGATAAGCCAGAAGGCGGTTTCTGAGGAGGATGTTCAGAATCCTTCTTGCTGTAAGTGTGTCTGAGTCCTCTGGCTAATCCAGGAAGGATTTTAATTCCCAGAGGACTCAGATTAATTAAACCCGGCAATACACAGGATCTGTTGTTCCTTCTTTAGCTCTTTTACCATGGTCTGGCCTGTCTTGCTTTTTAGACAATTTTCCAATAAATTTAGTTCAGAGAATGCCACAAGTTACAGTCTGGTATTTCCTACTTTAACATGGTGCCACTGAAGGCAACAACAAAATATGGTTGGAGAGCTGAAATTTTCTGTGGTGGGTCGGAGGCCAAAGGCCAATATTGTAAGATGCAGCTGAATACTAGGCAGGGAGTTCTTCTGTTTACTTTCTAATTATATTAAATTATTTCACTTTCTCATTAGACTTACTAACCCTAGAGAGAGAAATTTTGCTAACTACAGCTCTCTCTTTTTCTGATGAGGCAGTCCATCATGAATAGATTTTTAAGAGCAAAAACCTCCATTATCAAGCAGCCAGCATATGTAGCAGAGTATGCAAAGTGGTGGTATCTGTCATACTTTTAATCTGAGGGCCTGATCCTGCAAGTTCATACAAGTCCATACATGTGAGTATATCCCTACACCTGCACTATGGTCCACTGACTTCATGATGGCTCTGTGTGGTTGCAGACATCGGTCCCCATAGAGTAGCTTAAGAATGTTTGAACTCTGAAGAGAAGATAGACACTCAGGGAGGAGGGCTGGACACAGTTTGAAACTATTCTGAAGACAGTAAGTTTGAAGTGTCGGAGAAAAACATAGTTCTCACTCTCTGGTTGGGTGCAGCAAAGTCGGATACTTTATTTCTCAAGCAATTGCATACAGGGAGACAGTGCACTAGGACACAGGGTTTCCCCCTCCTAGGCAGGTCTTTCTACAGGTAAACAATTGCAACAAGCATTTATACCTTTTGTTACAGACAATAATAAGCAACAGCTGCATTTTGTTTATACTTATTTTTATCACTTATTTAGACTCTAGTCTACATTCCAGATTTATCTACACAAGGTCACAGCAACTTCTCACATTGTTCTTTCCCACTCACCTCACACAATCCTTGCTTCTACAAATCTCGCATTATTAGGGTTACAGCTAGCCTGACTCTTGCTAACAGAAACTGTAATGCATTGAAATCCCCTTCAAATCCCTGTCAGTTCTTGCTCTATTTCCACAGAGGTCTATTTTAAAAGACTGTACAAGACTTTATAACTTGTGTCTTACAAGGGAAATGTGTGAATATCTTGAATGAGTGCACTTTTTAAGGGGCCCCAAACAGAAGATGAAACTGAGGTAGGGTGCTGCAGAGCTACCCCTGGCCATTAGAGGGCACTATAGGACAGACATTCTCTTTGCCACTGGCTCAGACACTAAGGGATTGTCTTCACTACTGCTCTAAATTGACACCGCTGCAGTACATCTGGTGATGGCACAGTCCATTGATGGGAGAGCCCTCGATGTAATTACTGTACCTCAATGAGAGGCGGAAGCTGTGTCACCAGGAGATTGTCTTTAAGTTGATGTAAGTTAAGTTGTTCGGGTGAGGTAGTTTTTCATCAGCTGAAGCGGTAGTGTGGACAAGCCTGAAAGAAATCAGTTTTGGTGTTCATCAAGAATATAATTGATAGAACTACTGTGCTCATGGGAGATGAGTAGATACATTTTCCATGGAAAGTTAATGAGAAAAGATTTGGTTTCATAATTATGAAACAAATGTAAAATCAGTGACTTAAAATATTCTATAATTTATTCTGAATGCTGACCATGTTGAAACCACATAAAAGACTATCCATGTTGCTTTGGGGCTTTACATCATATCTGCGTATTTGTATGTGTGTGTGTGTGTGGGGAAGGTGATAAAGAAGGTAAGAATTATTCTGTATGTGGATTTCATAGCTAACACTGCTGTGTGTATTTTAAATGATGCTTTTGATTGCAAGAGCATTTCATCAAAGAAGGCAGCCAGGAAGCAGACTGGATTACTCTTAGCACAGAAAGTAATCTTGAAAAACTGCACAGATGTTCCCCCCAAAGAGGCAGACTAGATGACTATGCTATCTCAGATTGCATCTCTGGAATGAACATTTTATCAAATATATAGGCGATGGGTGATTTATTTGGAGATATGGAAATTGTTTATGGATTATATTCAGGGGTCAAGAATTGAAGTTTGACAAGAAGCAATCCTATATTTGCTGAAAGGGCTCTTTTATATGATAAAGGTTTTTTCTTTAGATGAACATTTTACTTTCTGGTCACTTTTTTTTTTCCCCCTATATGGCACGTTTGTGTTAGTAGGGTTGGAAGGTTAAGGATTCAGTAATAACTGGGGTCTGAGTGTGTTTGTACGTGTGAGCCAATGATATACGCCAAATCTATAACTCTAACCACTGTTAACTGCAACCATACACACATCATGCATTGTACATGTCATTAGCAGTGGTGAGGAAGAGCAGCGCTGGCAACCTCATTGCCAGTCAGTTTGTCCCCAGGAGTTCTGCCTCATAATGGGAGAGCAGCAGGGTCAAAACTGAGTGAGTGGCCTTGCGATGTAATGCACGGGGGTCTCAGCACTGCTCAGGTTGGCTCCATCAATCCCGCCATAATGATGGGGAGGGAGAATGGGGGCAGGAAAGCCAAAACTGAGTGAGAGACATTGTGACCTGGTGTGTATTCTATGACTATTATGGTGCACTAGTTAAGATATCAAATCTCAAAAACTGAAGGACTGAAAAGGGGAAGATTTGGATTGTTGGGACTCTTGAGCTAGGAGGCCATTCAAATATCCCTGATGGTTGGTTAGCTGGTTGCTTGGTTTATTTATGTATTTGTTGTAACTTTTTTTGTGGCCCTCCTTGAGATCTCAATTTTGCTCCCATTGAATTCATTAGCAAAATTTGTGCAAGATTGGGCCTGTATTGTTTAGGTACCCTACTGGGACCAATAAAGAAATCTTCCTTTCACTGCAACCATTCATTGTTTTCTTTCATTAGCTAAGGCCCCAGTCCTTCACCATCAGTGTTAATGAATTTATTAAAAGTGGCAAAGAGTCCTGTGGCACCTTATAGACTAACAGACATATTGGACCAGGAGCTTTCATGGGTGAATACCCATTTTGTCGGATGCATGTAGTGGAAATTTATTGAATTTATTGCCTGTAACTTCAGCATCAGCATGAGCAGCATCAAATTATTTTTAGATGGCATCTGTTCCAATTAATGCTGTGACTGGAGTTATTACTGAATAGTGAATTCAGTAGTAATATTAAGTGTTTCTGTTGCTATCAGTCAGTCACTACTAAGGCTACCCACACCCATGAATTGGGCTTGAAGTTGTTGAACTAAAGGAGACTCTCACACCCACAATTAAATTAACAAAGACAATTGAGGAAGCATCTGCTTTAGTGAGTAGAGTTGTTGTATGGATTTGTCTTGTTGAAACTTTTGTCACTGCCTGTATGCTGAGCATGTGTTGTCAGCTATGCTTTGATTTAGTCTACATATTGTGAATGTGTACACACAGGGGACCAGATCCTCAGATCTAGTATAGCTCTTATCTTCAGTGGAGCTGCATGAGTAGAGATACATCAGTTTACACCAGTTCTGAGACTAGTTCAAAACAACAGAGTAAGGTCAAGGTAGAATAACGAGTCCCTGGCACTTAAAAGGGAAAAATTGAAAAGACAAGATTGGGAGAAGTGGAAATTCTGTCTCGCCCATCTCTTTGGAAATTCCCCTTTAGAGGACCCTGAAACAAAACCATCAAGGTCTGTTACTGAAGAAATAATAAAGGGCTTGCATTCCGATTCCTTTAACTGTTTAATTTTCTGTAAAATCAGACTTTCCAAAATACTTAGACCCATGACCCAAAAATTAAATGTAGCAAAAGGTAATTTTGATTCTAACAGTCTCAATGCTGCCTGCCCTATCAAACAAATCATTTTAATTAAAACAGCAGTTCCCGTCTTACTGATGAAAACAAAACTAACTCTCACCAGGGAATGGATGAATATCAATAATATATAACCACTATTCCTAAATTCTTACTCACCAATTCAGGGTGTGCCTAACTTCATTTTACAAAGGTTCCTTCATAGCCCTACACCCTGAATGACATGGTAAGGTTTGGATTGAACAACTTAAATACTGGTAACTGTATTATTATTTGTTTATAACTTTTTGGGTTTTTTTATTTAACTTAGGAAGCAAGTTGTTTAATTTTTCACACTTGCCTATGCTGGGATAGAGCTGGCTGAAAAATGTAAGGAAACAGAGCAGTGTGTATAGTGGCATTCCCATTACCCCAACTTTTGAAACTTTCAAATCATTTTCCTTCCATACGTTTAATAAAGGAACAATTTTTCTTTTTTTTCAGTATTTTTCAGGAAAATTTTGATCAAATTTTATTTTATTTATTTTTTCTTGTGGTTACTTCCCCCAACATTTTCACGTACCATGGAACTCTTCTTTTTCCATCTTGCCCTTAAAAATAGGAAATAAAATAAAAAATGGAGATGGGAAGGAAAAATGAAATTAAAAAAATGACTAAGAGAGAGAAGAAGGAAGGGAGGGGGAGCAAGGGAGAGAAAAAGAAAATTTTGAGAAAATATTTTATTAAAATTCTAGTTTATAAAAGTCCAAAATTGTGAAAATGTTTAAAACAGATCTAGTTTATATAATAATAGTTTTTGTTTTAGGCCAGAAGGCACCATTAGATCACATACCTCAAAAAGCTGTAGAATTTCATCTAGTTCCTCTTGAGTTCAGTAAGCACATCTTCCAAAAAAGGCACCCAATCTTGATTTGAAGACATTAAGTGATAGAGAATCCACCACTTCCCTTGCTAGTTTGGTTTTGTTGGTGGGGTTAATAGAAGCCGTACTAGCACAGCAGGCAAAGACACAGTGCACATGTGGCTCCATCTCTGGATGGTACAGACTGCTTTCTCTAGTGTGGCTAACCAGCTGCCCCACACTGTGTGCAAGGGGCTAGACAATAGTCTCCTCTCCTCCACTCCCCATTTAAGATGCTTTGTACCTCTGGGAGCACTAAAAAGGTGTAGTTCTTGTTCTTCCTCAGCTACACAGAAGCTATTGTTTCTGGCCCTCATGTGAAAAAGAAATAAAAAGAGGAAGAAAGGTTCTTTGTGACTTCTCATACCCTTCCCTCCACCATCTCCAGATATTATCTGGCCATTTGATAAAACAAACCCTTTCAATTCAGTGGGCAAGTTCTGACCATTTCAAGTGTGCTGAATTCTTTAGAAAGGTGCACGATCCAGGCAACAGCTGGTCCAACAGGTCATTGGCTTTAGGCTGTACTAGGTTTGTTGGACAGATACTTTAGAATAAAAACTCTTTTGTTGATAATGGATAAATTTGAAAGCACAGTAAAAAATGAAGACAATAGACGTGAAAAAATGTTTGTATATTAAGGTATTAAGTTTAAAGTTAAGAGAGATAAGGTTCAATATCAGTAGAATTTAGTACTGAATGCAGTAAGCCAACAATAATTGGAAGTAACTAAACTTAAAAACTATAGAGAAGCAAAACATGTTGTCACCTAAATTGTAAACTCATTAGAAAAATAAGGTTTCAAAGTGTATTAATATAACCAAACCTTTTGACAGGTGTTTGTTCTGTGATTGAACAACAGTGATAGTGACATGGCCTCTATTTTGTCTTACAGCTGTGTCCATGTGTACATTGTATTCAACTTGTGCGAAAGCATCACTCATCTAGTGCCACTATCCTCAACTCTGTGTGATGCTTCTAGTCAGATCCGTATGCAATTGCATTGCAAGAAATACTCTATGAACCCATTAATGTGATTTTTTTTTTATTAGCAGCTGCTGGTGCTCAAGGGTTGCGTCATTAATCAACTTATGTGAATTTCACTCTGCCTCACTCTTGTGCTGATTCATTCTATTAATAGTAGATACAATTCAAACATCCTGTAAAAGCTACAGTTGATTGCTACAAACAGAATATAGGGAAAGCTCTGCAAAGATTTAGTAACAAAAGCTAAAATTTGCTGTAACCTTTTTGGGGGTTTTACTATCAAAATAAAATTGAACTACAGTTAACTGAAGTTTGCAGATCTTCTAAAAATCTGGGCTATGTTATGGGAGAAGATGGAGTAAGTTTGGCTTTCTTCTTATGGGAAGTTCTCACACCAAATAACAGAACAGATACATCTTCACCGGAGAACCATTGGTTAATACCATTGGGCTGTTGTCTGGCCACTTACCTCCTGCCCCTCCTGGGCACTTTACAGGCCACCAGCAAGCTGCTTTCCTCATCTTCCATCTTTTGGGGAAGAAGGTAAGCTAAATTGTCCCACCAATCCCCTCTTTCTCTTTCTGCCATGCTCCAACCTTCTCACAGATCCTTCATTCCCTCCAGTAAACCATAGTTCCCTCTACATCCCCCAATGAAAGATCCTCTTTTCAAAGCTGCCACTATCCAACATGTTCAGCCAGAACTAGTAACAAGTACTCCATTTTTCTTACCCATCTTCCTGCACTCGGTGTGCTCCTAACAGCAGACAGTGACTATTTCCCTTTTTCCATTTGTATATGATGGATATTCAGTCTGGCATAGCACTGGTTTATTTAACTAAAATATCCTTTCATAAATCATGTTTATGAAATGCAGTTGTTGGCTTACTGTAGCCAGTACTAAACTTATATTTATCAAGTCACAGGCAGCCTTAAGAACTCATTAAGATGCATTGACTTTCTCCAGGACTGATACAATTCCATAGACTCCATTCCAGGCTCTGAATTCTCTCTGCTGCTAAAATGAAAAGTTTCTCCTTTGAATAATAAAATATCCTAGCTGACATTGCTTTCATGCCTTAACAGAATTATATTTTGATGTGATGCAGGGGGGAACTGTAGCAGAAAAGTCTATTTAAAAATATAAATTTGATTTGCTTTCTGGAGCAAACCAACACGTCCCATTGTCTCTTTCTGCAACCCCTCCGTTCCAAATAAGCCATTTTCTTTTGGATTATGTTTTTTTTTTAATTGGTCATTCCTGATCAGAAGACCAACCAAGGCATCAAGAAATATTAGAATTTGTAATTTTGCAACAATAAAGTGGTGGTTGATCCTGGCTTGAGATCTGCGATAAAACACTTTGCTCTTCAGCAGCTTTGAAATCCAGCAGGTGAACAGCCCCTAATTTCAATCTTGCTTTTCCATTTTTTTTTCAGTTTTGCATTGTCTCAAGCACTTTAGGAAAGTGTGTAGAGTCAAGGGGAGTTAAAATGGCTGTACATGTCTGTCCTAGTGCAGGATCCAAAGTACTTTTTTGCCTGTTGAGGTGAATGGAAAACCTCTGTGTAAACAGACCATTCTGTAACATTTAATTATGTACATATTAAATGGGGGAGGGGGGAAATCTGATCCTGATGCAAGCAGGTGTGACTTTTTTATTGACCAGAGCCATTCAAGCCCACAAACACAGATTCCACAACCCTAACTTGAGGGAACTAAAAATGTGCCAGAGATTCTCTGTATTCATTTAAAAACAGCTAACATCTAGCCCTTTTCCATGTAAAGATATCCCTGAAGTATAAAACCATGTAAACTGATCACTAGGGTTGAAAAATTGTCATTGATCTTTCCTAAAATTAACTCCCCTCACAGTCACCCACCCTGGACTCGGCTTTGGAGACCAGAAAAAGACATTGTCATCAGTTTCCTGATTTGTAAGTAGGAACTAATCAAACTTCCCTGCCTCATGGGGGGTGGTAAGCAGAAGTGTTGACATAGCCTGGAGACTTGGTCAGTAGCTATCTGCACATGATGGCAATGCAGCTGAGCTGGCTATAGACTTGCCACTGGTGGTAGCTCCCAGCTTCTGGCATACATAGACTTGACTTTGTTAGGGGAGGGATGATTGGAATGGGATACTCCCCAGAAGGGTATCACGGAGGGCATGATGGCATTGCTATTGTATGACAAGCTTGGGAGTTTTCCCTGGGCTCATACAGTCTGTAGAGGGTTTTACCAGAAAAGAGTGTTGGTGGCTCCTTCAGATAGCCATGCTGCTGGGACTTAGAATAACCAGCAGTAAACTGGACAAGAACTGGGCTTGAAAACTGACATCTTCAATTCTCAGGGATGCTGGTTAGCCTATTTCTTAATAAAAATGTGATCTGTGATATTCATTCATATGATCACAGAAAAGGGAGTGATTGTGCTCGACAAGATTCCACTAATGTTGGAGAGGGAACGGGATGCTTGGACAAGTGTTAGACATTTTGATCAGGTGGTTGATGGCAAAATGTTTTGCAGAACTGGGGGCAAAAAGAAATCCTCCATCGCTTTAGACGTCAATCAGAGTCCAGTTACATCAGGGCAGAGTGGGGCCCTATGTATCAGTCATAGTTAGTGATGGATGAACCCCAAAATGACCAGGAATTGATTCATTTGGGCTGCTTATTCAAAAGCTATCTTTGCTCTGCTAATCAGGCTGCTAATCTCATGAGTTCATGCTCTCCCACAAAAAGTTTACTTTTACTTTACATAAATTCTGTCTCATAAGGATCCTCTCTTTTATTGCAGTTAACTCACGCAATTAACTAAAAAAATTAATTGTGATTAATCGCATATTTAATTGCACTGTTAAAAAATAGAATCCCTATTGAAATTTATTAATTTTTTAGATTAATTTTCATTTATATATTGATTTCAATTACAACACAGTATACAAAGTAAACAGTGCTCAATTTATATTGCTAATTTTATTACAAATATTTGCACTGTAAAAATGACAAACAAAAGAAATAGTATTTTTTCAATTGACTTCAAACAAGTACCGTTGTGTAATCTGTTTATGGTGAAAGTGCTATTTACAAATGTAGATTTTTTTTGTTACAGTAACTGCACTCAAAACCAAAACAATGTAAAATTTTAGAACCTACAAGTGCACTCAGTCCTACTTCTCATTCAGCCAATCACTAAGACAAACAATTGTGTTTTTATTTGTGGGAGATAATGCTGCCTGCATCTTATATACAATGTCACCTGAAAGTGAGAACAGGCATTCACATGGCACATTTGTAGCCAGCATTACAAGGTATTTATGTGCCAGGTATGCCCCTTCACGCTTTGGCCACCATTCCAGAGGACATGCTTCCATGCTGAAGATATGCATTAAAAAATAACATGTTAATTAAATTTGTGACTGAACTCTTTGGGGGAGATTGTATGTCTCCTGCTCTGTTTTACCCACATTCTGCCATATAGTTCATGTTATAAGAACATAAGAATGGCTGTACTGCGTCAGATCAAAGGTCCATCTAGCCCAGTATCCTGTCTACCGGCAGTGTCCAATGCCAGGTGCCCCAGAGGGAGTGGACCTAACAGGCAATGATCAAGTGATCTCTCTCCTGCCATCATCTCCACCCTCTGACAAACAGAGGCTAAGGACACCATTCCTTACTCATCCTGGCTAATAGCCATTAATGGACTTAACCACCATGAATTTATCCAGTTCTCTTTTAAACCCTGTTATAGTCCTAGCCTTCACAACCTCCTCAGGTAAGGAGTTCCACAAGTTGGCTATGTGCTGCATGAAGAAGAACTTCCTCGTATTTGTTTTAAACCTGCTGCCTATTAATTTCATTTGGTAACCCCTAGTTCTTGTATTATGGGAATAAGTAAATAACTTTTCCTTATCAATTTCTCCACATCACTCATGATTTTATATACCTCTATCATATCCTCCCTTAGTCTCCTCTTTTCCAAGCTGAAGAGTCCTAGCCTCTTTAATCTCTCCTCATATGGGACCCATTCCACACCCTAATCATTTTAGTTGCCCTTTTCTGAACCTTTTCTAGTGCCAGTATATCTTTTTGAGATGAGGAAACCACATCTGTATGCACTATTTGAGATGTGGGCGTACCATGGATTTATATAAGGGTAATAATATATTCTCAGTCTTATTCTCTATCCCCTTTTTAATGATTCCTAACATCCTGTTTGCTTTTTTGACCACCTCTGCACACTGCGTGGACATCTTCAGAGAACTATCTACGCGGACTCCAAGATCTTTTTCCTGACTTCTTGTAGCTAAATTAGTCCCCATTGTATTGTATGTATAGTCGGGGTTATTTTTTCCAATGTACATTACTTTACATTTATCCACATTAAATTTCATTTGCCATTTTGTTGCCCAATCACTTTGTTTTGTGAGATCTTTTTGAAGTTCGTCACAGTCTGCTTTGGTCTTAACTATCTTGAGCAGCAAACTTTGCCACCTCACTGTTTACCCCTTTCTCCAGATCATTTATGAATAAGTTGAATAGGATTGGTCCGAGGACTGACCCTTGGGGAACACCACTAGTTACCCCTCTCCGTTCTGAGAATTTACCATTAATTCCTTCCCTTTGTTCCTCGTCTTTTAACCAGTTCTCAGTCCATGAAAGGACCTTCTCTTTTATCCCATGACAGCTTAATTTACATAAGAGCCTTTGGTGAGGGACCTTGTCAAAGGCTTTCTGGAAATCTAAATACACTACATTCACTGGATCCCCCTAGTCCACATGTTTATTGACCCCTTCAAAGATGTCTAATAGATTAGTAAGACATAATTTCCTTTTACAGAAACCATGTTGATTATTGCTCAACAGTTTATGTTTTTCTATGTGTCTGACAATTTTATTCTTAACTATTGTTTTGACTAATTTGCCCAGTACCGATGTTAGACTTACCTGTCTGTAATTGCCAGGTCATGTTGTTCATTTTCAGAGCACTTTCACTGCAGTTGACAAAACACAAAAAAGGTAGCAAGGTGAGATTTCTAAAGATAGCTACATCACTCAACCCAAAGTTTAAGAATCTGAAATGCCTTCCAAAATCTGGGAGGGACAAGGTGTGGAGCATGCTTTCAGAAGTCTTTAAAGAGCAACATTCAGATGCAGAAACTACAGAACCAGAACCTCCAAAAAATATATATATCAACCAGCTGGTGGCATCTGACTCAGATGATGAAAATGAACATGTGTTAGTCTGCACTGCTTTGTGTAGTTTTCGAGCAGAACCTGTTATTAGCATGGACACATGTCCTCTGGAATGGTGGATGAAGCATGAAGGGACATATGAATCTTTGAAGCATCTGGCACATAACTATCTTGTGATGCCATGTGACATGTGAATGCTTGTTCTCACTTTCAGGTGATATTGTAAACAAGAAGCAGGCAGCATTATCTCCTGCAAATGTAAACAACTTGTTTGGCTGAGCGATTGGCTAAACAAGAAGTAGGACTGAAAGGACTTGTAGGCTCTAAAGTTTTACATTGTTTTATTTTTGAACACATATTTTTTACATAGTATTATATTTGTAAGTGCAACTTTCATAATAAAGAGATTGCACTACAATACTTGCACAAGGTGAATTGAAAAATACTATTACTTTTGTTTTTTACAGTGCACATATTTTTAATAAAAAATAAATATAAAGTGAGCACTGTACATTCTGTATTGTGTTGTAACTGAAATACATATATTAGAAAATGTAGAAAATATCCAGAACTATTTAAATAAATGACATTCTGTTTAACAGTGCGATTAATCATGATTAATTTTTTAAATCGCTTGACAGCCCTATTTAAAATTACTTTTGTATTTCAAAATGCACATTAGGTAAAAGTTCTATTTTCAAAAATATAGTTCATTGAGACTTAGACTCCTAAATTAGCTAAGTGCTTCTAAACATTTTACCTGGTGTGCCTAAGCTAGCCATAAGATCAGTTTCATTTTTGAGAGTATCTCAGAATAATCTTTTTCTGGAGTTGCAAAAGAAAAGCTCTCAAAAGAATATTTTTCGTCTAGCCACAGTGAAACTTGTAAGAGTCTTGTACCTATTACCCATATAAATGAAAAAACGGCTATGCAACTCAGTTCACAAAAATATTAGTGATAGTAACACATAGCACAGATTATCTGAGGGCCTTGTCTCTCTCTCAAGTTTTTGGGAAAAGAGTTTTTCACAAAACAAATAGAAACTGTACATTTCAAATGTACTGAGTTGGGATCAATTCATATTGCTCCTTAGTGTTTTTTCCCCTTCTTTTTGAAGACGCCTTTAAAGGATGTTTCTATAATTTCTCTTTAAAAAGATTGCAAGGCAGAGGAAAAAAATCTATGCTAGGCATATAAAGACTGAATTATTCCCCCGGTTTGTTTATTTCTTTTCTTTTGCTTTTTTTTAATGTCATCTTCTGATCAGAGAGTTTCAAAGCTATTCAAGAATCCTAACATCTGGATTCTTATCCAAACTGAACATTTAACTACTGATATTTTTTTCTAAACCATATAGCAACTCCATTCAAGATGAGCACAAAGGATTATGACACATACAATAGTGATGGCCGCCATAGAAATGCCTTAGTGAGTTATGAATGACATTCATTTTTGTAGTGTTATGCTGAAGTAAAGCTCTGAAAAATGTTTAACCCAAGCTGGACTCTTTTAATCGAGTCCTTCTCATCCGTGAATTTTGATAGTTGAAACAAAATTGAACATGGTTGCAAACTTGCTCCTATTTATATTTTTGTTTTGATAAATCCTTTGTTTTGTTTTTATATTCTTGGATCAGATCTAGAGAAGAAACACATTTGTGTATAGAAGATTAAAAATGTGCATATGCAAATTATGTAGCTAGAACCATAACTGCTGGATTGCCCCATATAAGTTCTAGTTTTTGCACGTACATAATAATTGTGGGCACAAAATGGTAGGAGCAAATGTAGAGTTAATTTGACTTTCAGAAGGAAAAAGACTTTTCTGATACCATTCTAGAATATTCTGTCACTCTGTTTCAGTTCTTGGGCATAGTTAATGCTCTTTTAGACTGAAAACATGGATTGTTTGATTCAAAACGGTGAGACTCCCTAAACTATTGTTTGCTATAGCTAGGATTCCATGTACTTCCTATCTCTTTTAGACAAAACACATTGTGTTAGTTCGCTGAATACGCCGACATAAATTGTGTACTTTTCTATGGACTCTTCACAGCCACGTGCTGCTTAAATTTGGAGGCCTATTCATTGCCTTTAGGTCTATAGGCCTCCAACCATGGATCTTGCATTTCTTCCAAGGAAGTAGGAGTTATCAGTTGCATCTGAGGCCCAGTCCCAAGAAACATACATCAGACATGGGGACAAGACATGTGGGCATATATATATACATCATTCTTCTGTCATGGTAAATCTCCTAAAATGTTTCTATAGATAAATCTATATTACTTTTTTGTGGATCTTTCCCTATGTTGGGGAACACCTCCCCCCTTGAGTGGTGTCCCTTTGGAAGCTACTAGCTGGAGAGATGCTGGCAACAGATGGGTAGATGTATTGCTAGGAGCAATAACAGAAAGCCCTGGTTCCAGTACTGAGCACAGAACCTTGTGACTTGAAGGGGTATCTTGAGATCTGTGCAATTTTGTGGCCCAAATCAAATGGGGATGGGGATTGTGGTAAATAACAGCCCCATTATGAAAAAAAAATTGATGGCAACTCTAGGATGCAGATCAGGCAGCTTTCCTCCCCCAACTCCCTTTGATTAATATTTCTTCTTTCAAACCACATTTATAAAAAACTTAAAGGTAGTTTAAATCCTACTTCGACTTGGCTCAAATTATCTGTTAAATAAACAAGGCACAAAATATTCTAGCATGTTGTGCATATTATATTGTATGAGGGAAGTCGTGTAATGTCACGGATCACTTTGAATTTAAGAAAACAATACTTTCATCAGGAAATTGCTTTTGCACATGATTGAAGTTTACCCTGACTAGCAATTAAAAGAGACTATCAATCACTGATATTTTTAAAAAGAGATTTCAGTTAACTCAGGAGTGATTAAGCAAAATAAATTGCTGCTTTAACGCTAATGACACTGAAAACCAATTTCAGAAGTGGTTTTAAAAATATAACTTCCACAATTTTTTTTTTACAGTTCTTCCTTTAAGTAATAATCAAATGCAGAAATGTGATGATAAAGTAGCAGGTGTTACAAGAAAATATCGAAACATATTCAACTATCTACCAGAGAAGCTGAAATTGTATAAGGTATGATTTTAATCTTTTAAAACCTCAGGTTTTAACTGTGAGATCCTTAACTGGTGTAAATTGACATAGCTCCATTGAAATCAACAGAACTATATTTATTTACCCCAGCTGTGGATTGGGCCCTGAGTCTTTAAGAGAAAAATACTTATACAAGGTGGCTATCTAATTATATCTAATTCTGACTGAATGTCCCATTGAGATGTGGTTGTACCTACATAAATACATAAAATACATAAATACATAAAAAGTAGGCATCACAATTCATGTTATTACAATGACTATCAGAGGAAGCAGTAATTATTTGTGCTACTTTATAAATGCTTCTTTTATTCTTGTTGGAAGGAAAGGAAATCCACACACAGCACCAGGTCCTCCATTGTTTTATTAGAAGAGTTCTAGCTGCTTCAATATCTTTTCAGTTACTGACTGATTCTGTCAGCAGTATTGAGTTCCCTGGTTACAATTGTATGGTAGGTTCAACAGGATACACTATTATAGCTGCAAAATCTTTCACTATAGTGATTGGGTGCAGGAACTCTAGCAGATTTCCAGTAAGGAAGGAGTTAAATCTCTGCTCAGATTTCATACTAATAGCTAAGGGGAAGTAATGAGGCAAGGCTGGGGACTCAGAGTTCAGTGGGACTCTCAGATGGCAGGAAGAAACTGTAAAAACAGCTACTTAGTAGGGGTGGAGGGTAGAAGACTTTGAGAAAGAAGAGCTCTATAATCACTGATGGCCATGCTATTGGCTATACGTTGTTTCTGGTTCCACAGAACCATTTCCTTTTGATTTTCTTATTTGTAATTTATGCATTCTCAAGCCTCCAGCGTGAACTCTTTACATTGCTTTTTTGGTTGCTGAACCAGATGATCCACTGTATCAGTTTACAACAATTTTATTTGCAGTTCCTGGATATTAAAAATACTCTTATGGCTTAAATGGGAGTCTTGCAGGTGTACAGAATTTGACACTTATGTTCCTTTCCCCTGAACTTCATTAAGCATCTGCAGGAACAGACAGAAGCCTCCCACCTTAAGAAAGGTCTCTGGTGCAGAGGTGATTACGGAGCCCCTGTGAGCCTGTTCAACACCAGTGAGGTGCACTTGCAAGTCTTGTTCCACCTGGAGGGCTATGGGGAGCTTAAAAGAGAAAAACAGCTACAAGAAGGGCTTGTGAAGAAGAGGGCTGTCCTGCCTCAGGCAGCAGAGACAGGCTCACTGAGAGGGAGTCAGTGGCAGGCCTCACCACTCCCAAAGCTGCATGACCCAGCCTCAAAGCAATATGCCCCTAGAGGAGGGGCTGGAGGTAGACGTCATTTTAAATCAAGCTCAAAGGGTTGACCCAGGAAGACTTTGCCTGTCTTTGGTTTCCTATGGACTCCCCTTAAAAGAGGAGGAAGAGGGGAGAGGATTTTCTTTTTTTTTGAAGAACCCACCCCCCTCCCGAGGTGTGTGTGGGGGAGAAAGACATAAGGGATTGGAACTGGGATCTGGAAGGGACTGGAGGGAGCCTCTGTCCCCTACAAGGGCTCACAAAATTGGGGGACCCTGTTTCAAAATAATGTCCTGCTCCCATTGCAAAAGCTTCTTTTATGCTGTTAAATTACCCACTGACATTTAGATGAGGTATAAACCACAAATGACCATAAATGGTGAATACATTTTTAATAATATGATAATTAGTAAATTTACTAGCTGGCTATAGGACTCCACATGCAATGGAGTTTCTGTTCAGTGTATTAAGATGAGGAAAGCCTATATTGATGCAGTTCCCTAAACCATCTATGTAACTGACAAAGCAAAATACCCTCAGGCCACTCATCCACCTCAGCAAACAATTCACCACATTTATGCTGCAAATGAGATGTGAAATAGTTTTTTCTTTATCATACTGGTAGATACAATAGGCATCGTCTGTTTAAAGGCAGCACAGTCTATATGCCATAGTCTAGACCTCAGTATTGCTTGCATGCAGTGAGTTCTACTGCTATTTGAAATGTAAAAGTTGAAAGAAATGTAACAAGAGAAATGAAAGCTTGGTAAACAGCTCTCAAAGGGGAGAATGAAATAGGAATCCTGTCATTGTGCTGTTTTAGATGAGCCCAAGTCATGTAATTCAGTTGCAGATATTAACGTTGAGCTCCCCTAGAGTTTGAGGATGATAAGCTCTGGTGTTTTGCTTTGTAAAATATCAAGATGAAATAACTATTTTACTCTACTTTATGATAAAATATTAATTTCACCTTTTATTAAGAAAAATAACACTCCTTGGAGAGTACAATTTTACAAGGCTGTCAACACAAGCTGACGAAAATATATGCGGTCTTTATTTTCTCGATGTACACATTAATTCTCTCTTATATCTGTCTATTTTTCTGTCATCTGTTGATCCAACTAGTATTTTAATATGCCTACCACTTAAATTCTTGGATAATCCTTTTAGCTTTCAACATCTTTGATATAGAGCAGTATCAAAACAGACATCACCACCTCTCCCAAACTCAAAAGCCAGGGTTGTGTTGTGTCAGTACTTGGTTGAGAGAACTACAAGGAATATTGAATTGCTGTAGTGCATGATGCCAGTGATCCAGCTGATATTACTCCCCTGTAGGAGAGAGCATTCAACCAGTATTCTAGGATGGTGCTAGGACTGTTGTGTTCTTGAGCTGCAATCTTTCAGAGGAGTTATAAAGCTGAGGTCCTGACTTCTTGTCATGAGAAAGCTCATCTTTTGCTGTAAACATTGTATGGATGTTTTTCAGATGTCCTGGCCTACTGGTAATTTGGGTAATAATTATTTTGTATTCTGCCACCCTGAAATCCCCTGAACTTTTGGCTGGATAGGGTATTCTCACTGTGTTTTCAACTATTCTGTAGGTTACTTTGTGCTATACGATATTACACAGCTGTTTCACTTCTGTGCTGGATGAATTGATCCCTGTGTATAATCTGTAAAACCCACTGAGATTCTGTAAGATGAAAGATGCTATAAATGTCAGGTATTAAAACGATATAGTTTTATAGCAGTTTTATATTGCACAAATGTATCAGGTATACTTCTGCATCACTCAGTATAATGGGAGTATGCTGCTTCTTAACATTGGTATATACACAATATTGACTACTTCCCTTACAATAATGGATCCTCCAATTTTTAAGAGTTTACCTCATGATCTCATTATATTGTATAAAATAGAATACCTTAAGGGTGAAACTTACTTGGATTGGTAACTGGTTAAAAGATAGGAAACAAAGGGTAGGTATAAATGGTCAGTTTTCAGAGGTAAATAGTGGTGTTCCCCAGGGGTCTATTCTGGGACCAGTCCTATTCAACATATTCATAAATGATCTAGAAAAAAGGGTAAACAGTAAGGTGACAAAAATTGCAGATGATACAAAATTACTAAAGATAATTAAGACACAAGCAGACTGCGAAGAACTGCAAAAGGATCTCTCAAAACTGGGTGACTGGGCAACAAAATGGCAGATGAAATGTAATGTTGATAAGTGAAAAGTAATGAACATTGGAAAGCATAATCCCAACTATACCTATACAATGGTGGGGTCTAATTTAGCTCTTACCATTCAAGAAAGAGATCTTGGAGTCATTGTGGATAGTTCTCTGAAAACATCCACTCAGTGTGCAGCTGCAGTCAAAAAGTGAACAGAATGCTAGGAATAATTAAGAAAGGGATAGATAATAGGATAGAAAATATCATGTTGCCTCTATATAAATCCATGGTATGCCCACATCTTGAATACTCTGTGCAGATGTGGTTGCCCCATCTCAAAAAAAAAATATTGGAATTGGAAAAGGTTCAGAAAAGGGCAACAAAAATTATTAGGAGTGTGGAAGGGCTTCCGTATGAGGAGAGATTAATAAGACTGGGATTTTTCATCTTGGAAAAGAGATTGCTAAGGGGAGATATGATTGAGCTCTATACAGTCATGACTGGTGTAGAGAAAGTAAATAAGGAAGTGTTTATGACTTCTCATAACATAAGAACTAGGGGTGATCAAATGAAATAAATAGACAGCAGGTTTAAAACAAATAAAAGGAAGTATTTCTTCACACAACACACAGTCCACCTGTGGAACTCCTTGCCAAAGGATGTTGTGAAGGCCATGATCATAACAGGGCTCAAAAAAGCTAGATAAATTCATGGAGGATAGGCTATTAGCCAGGATGGGCAGGAATGGTGTCCCTAGCCTCTGTTTGCCAGAAAACTGGGAATGAGCGACAGGGGATGGATCACTTGATGATTACCTGTTCTGTTCATTCCCTCTGGGGCATCTGGCACTGGCCACTGTCGGAAGACAGGATACTGGGTTAGATGGACCTTTGGTCTAACCCAGTATGGCCATTCTTATGTTCTTACTTTTCAGTTGAGACACTTTAATCTACTGAAAATGTGGAAGGGGTCTGCTCAGCAAAACTGTGCTTTAGTACTTGAATTGCACTTTCACCTGTGTAATCTGGGTGCATATTGACATCTATTTTTTTTTTAAATCTGTATGCCATGAAATGGGGCAAAACCAAGGCCTCTGGATTTTAGAGCCTTATCATTTATTTTGCACTTAAAAGTAAGATGAAATGATTTGAAAGTCAATTCTGATTGGAGAATGGTAGTGTGAGGGCTAAAGATAACTTCTAGATTATCCAGACATTCTTCTGACAGTGAGAAACCCTGCTTTGCTCAAACTAGCATTTTGAAAATAGCAGTATGGATGTGGCAGCACAGGCAGGATCTCTGATTAGCACTTGAGTACAATCCTGCCCCAACTCCCTGTGTAGGCGCTCAGATGGCTAGTCTGTGATACCACCTATACTGCCATGACTACTCTCATTTTTAGGTGCCAGCTCAAGCAGATCTAGTGCTTATCTGTTTAGCTGATAGGAATCACACCTCACAGCTGCTGTGACTTATACTGTCTTTCTTTTGGTCTTACCATTTTTCAAGAGTCTTTCCTTAAAATCAAATGGATACTGCAACAGTGTGTGTCTACCATTAAACAGTCAATACCCCACATGGGTATTTTCTACAGTAAATATAGGAGAAAACTGCTATCCAAGATACAAAAATGTGTAGTGATTGTTTGCCAATAATAATGAAGTAATTGCTATCTCTGTAGATGAGTGAATAGTGCCTAAGGGCATAAAATGCATAGTTCTCTATGGATGCATAGGTTCTCTAATGCATCATTGGTATTATAATGGTACTTGGAACTGTCTGGACTTCACCTGCCACTTTGTAGACGAGGCAGTAGCAAGGAGTACAAAGGAAAGGCCTGTGTGTTTAGAACAGAAGAAAGGCCCCAACTGAGCCAAGCACGTAACCTGTGTGCTTACTTTCCACTGATATCAGTGGGATTTAAGAATGGACTTGTGTGATTTACTGTTAGAGTCTAAGTGCTTTATTAGTTTTTCGTTTTTTCGTGGTGGGGAAGTTGGTTGAATCAGAAGGTTCTTGGTTTTTGTGATGAAGTGGCAAACAACTTCAAGCACTTGAAGTAGCTGATGGGTCAAATTACCAAGTGACTTAGGAGCATGTCTTGCTTTCAAAAGTAACTTAGGCACCTTTGGAAATTTTACCTGATCTCCAAAATGCCTCTAGATTTTTCTTATATAATCTCAAAAATAATTTCATTTCAAACACATCAAGCTGCAGTTTTGAAAACACCTATATCATTGACACTCAGTGCGATGATGCTTCAACACCTTCCCAGATAGCTCTTTCCTGTGTGATTGCCTACTTGCTGTTGAGCATTCCAAACTGAGAACCTACTTACAGAAAATTGTGAGAGTTTAGAACTATGCTTCCAAAATTGTGTTATTTTACAACATGTGCTCCTTCTAGTTGATTTATTTTTTTTAAATAGAATGTCAGCAGACCACTGAATTTCCACAATGGGCTGTAATTATCACGCTACTTTTGGAACTGGAAAATTTGCAATTGCTGATGTCAGATCATTTAAAAATAAAAAATTATCTCCAACGGAATCCAGCACTGTAATTTAGTTTCTGCTGATGACATAAACCGCCTGAGCAGTTTGTGAATGGCAGCAGAACAACTAGACTGAATTACATTTTAAAGGACCCATTCCAAATAATAGAAAAGAAAAAAAAACTTATGCTTTTGTACTTCAAATAATGTATTTTTTATGGAGGAGGGTGAGTCATAAGGGTCTTCATCACAAAAGCACTGTGCCCTAGACTGGTACATAAAGCATTAAAAGTCATTCATATCCTAATACAGATTAAAAAAATTCACTCCTCATAAAAAGATCTGTACACAGTTTCTATGCTGAAAGAGTTGAAGTAGCCTATTTGCTAAAGTATAAGTTGTCACTGTTTCACTGAGCATACATGCCATCATTGCAGAAAGTGCCATAAGGCAATGCACCATTTTTGAGTATCTCCTGGAACTGATTGTAGGGTGATAGTACAGAAATCTTAAACCTTAGGAACTTGAACGTTGCACAAAATCAACATTAGATAATACTGATTACACTGATAAGGAATATCAGTATTGGTATAATTTCTTCCCAGCATCTTCTGTCAAATGTATGTTACAGCATGTCCTGAGCTATGCATTATAGTTAAAATCATTTTAATTATGTATCTGTGAACATCAAAAGTAAACAGACATGGCTGAAGAATGCTAAGCTGTCTGAGAACAATTCTATGAAATGTTGTTGTTTCTACTTTGTAATGTCGTGCAAACTTCTGATTTGTCCCAGACAACAAGAACTAAATCAGTAGACATGTTGGTTGGACAGCAATTACAGAAAATTTTTTCAAATGCTGATGTTGATGGACAGAAGGATTGTGTGTTAAGGCCATAGTCTTTTACAGTCCTATTTATCTTCAGATTGATCATTATCCTATTCAGTAAAGGGAAAAATGACTATAATATCCAAATATGATTGATAAAATATTGGGAAAGATTTGTCCTGTAGCTCTCTTTCATCAAAGCTAAGATGCTTTCAGGGATCTGTGAGTTGTCCAAAAACTTGATATTATTCAGTTAGGACTCTATCCAAACCCCACTAATGTAAACTGGAATCTCTTCATCGGTTTCATCGGTCTTTGGTTCAGACCTTTGAGATGGTTCTTACATTTTAAATAAACACCTTCCCATTAGTGGTTGATGTAAAACTTTATCAATAAGTGGATGTTAGTTCATGTTAAATCACACTGGATTGGATTGCATTGCATAGCATAGTACAGCCACATCAGTATCAAAAGAATTCAGCATGTTTAATATAATTACATTTTTCATTCATATCAGCTACTCAGCAATGACAAATGGTTCTGGATTTGTGAATAGAAATGTGTCATAATTGTTTGAACACTAGAAACTGACTCAGTATAGTATTAATTATTGGTCACAATGTCTGTTTTTGAGATCACATTTCCTTTTGGGTACAAAGTTTTTAAGTAACATCTGTTGATGAAGAGGAATGGGTGATATTTGTGGATGTGACATCCTTCATGCTGATTTTTATTTCCCCAAGTAATGCCTCTTTGGACATGTTAGCTCAGTTCAGTGAGAGTCCAGAACTATGGGTTAAAACATATCTATGGCTATGGATAGAAGAATGACACTTATTTTTTTTGCACAATGTGGATGTGTAGATATTCCCATTCCCCTGTCATAATAACAGAACATCTGTATTCTATAATAAAAAATCATACTAGATATACAGTAGGTCATTTTATGCAGAAAGTGATCATTTTAACTGTACGTTTCATTGTTCTAATGTGATACACTTAACAAAAAAGGCAAGTACACAGAATTTCAGAGAACTGGAAAATGTGGCTTGAACAGAATTCTTCATCTCTGTTTAGTCCACAGTGAAGTGTTACAATGAAGATTGACTTTCAATTCCCTCACTTTCCTCTCCTTAGCATTAACAAAGTTTCATTCAGAGCAAAACTTCTATGTCAGACAGCTTGTACTTCTCAGACTGAAAAGTCCATTATGAGAATATTTGAAAACTTTGCAGTAGTAAATCTGAGCACATTCATTCTGTTTGTAATTTCTCTCATTTTCTCCCTTTATGCATCACTAACTAATTGTAACTAATGTTATGATGTAAGAAAGTAACGTTCATGGTATCATAACAAAAAAATTCCTGTTTCCCACTAAATTATTAATCTTTAAGAACATCTAGAAAAAATGTAGTCTGAGAGGATGAGCTCTCAAGAAATGTGTTATTGCAAGAGGACAGAAAAAAAGTCATGGCCTTAAAATATAGATCTGAGGTTTAATTTAAATTTGGACTGAATAAAAAAAAGTAAATATTTCCTTGGTGATTGTGCAGTGTGGTTTTTGTTGTTGTTTTTGGATTATTCACAGATCTGTGGGAAACTGCCCAGTAGTTAGACTATAATTCAGTAGATTCCTGCAGATGTAGATCACTCCCAATAATAGAGCTGAAGTCACTGTGGATTTTGTTTACATGGCAACTCCAGGATTGGAAGTTAAGGACTTGCTCCCATCAATGTCAATGACAAAACTCCCATTTGCTTCAGAGGCTCAGGATCAGGCTTTATCATAGAGGCTAAGTCCAGTGATATCAATGGAAGTTATTCCGTTTGGCCTTCATTAACTTTGGATCAGGCCATCTAGGGTTATATTTTCAAAAACACCTAGGGAGTTAGACACCCAATTTCCATTGCAAGTTGGTAAGAAATGGGTGTCTTACTCCCTTTTTCTTTGAAAGTCTCACTCTTAAATTTCTATTCCTCATTCCCCCTGCCAGATACACCTCCTGTTGCAATCAATTACTGTTGTATGTGTTTATATAAGGGCAGAACTTGATATCTAACAGCCATTTCATATAGACGTGTAGGGGACTTGTAAACGTGCAGCTCATGTCTCAAATGATTTACATTCAGCAAGGAGAGCTTTCCTTTTGCATACATTGTATCAGACTACAGCAGTATTAAAAAAATGTGGTGGGGGGGGGCAGGGAGAGAGGCCTGAATTACCATCATAGCATTCTTCCTATTTGAGTCCTGCTTCAGTCAAAATAAGCACAGACTATCTGCCCTGCATTTTTCAGTTCTGATAGGAAATGTAGTTAATGCTGGCAAAGGAAACAGAGAGAAAGCGAATTCTCATCCATCATTTTAACACACTTCACTATTACTGAATAGAGATAAGGGATTCTTGTCACACTACAATTTCTAGTCTTCTGAAGTATTTTCTTCTATTTCTTTTTCTGGCCCCTTAAATGTTTGCAAAAGAATTTATAACTGAAATCTCTGTGAAGTCACCTCTGTGATGTAGTTCCTGAAATTGTTTTATCTGATGTCCCATAAATGACAGGGAATGTTTATTTTAAACTTGTCTTTTAAAAGTTAACATTGCCTTCCCATTTGATTGTAAGACCTTTGCATTCTCAATGATTTTGTATAATTTTTCATGTAAATGGGAGCTGTGGCAAGCTATGTACACTCTGTTATGAAAACTCTGCTGTTTGCTGGCTCATGGAGACTGGCAGTTATAAAGCCAGAAGATATCAACTGCACTGTCCTTGATATTGGTGCGTCACTATTTTATTTTATTTCATTGTGGTAAGCTAAATTACAGCCCAAAGCATAGTACTCTTTATTTCCCACTTACTTGTAATAGGGGAAAAACATTCATTTAAAAAATAAGAAACAGGTAATTAATTACTAAGCAAAGACTATGAGCAATAAATTTTTCTATGCTTTGTAGATAATTAAGGTCTTGATTCTGCAGCTATCACACTCGCTCACAAACTTTCCTTCACTTCTTTTACTAATATTTTATTACAAGCATCTGTTTGGGACTTATTAATTCAAAGTTATTATCATCATTACAATAATGTATTTAATAGGGAAGTCTGACATGCTACATAGCTTGGTGCTAAGAATTTTGGAAAATCAGCGGTCTGCCCAAGAAAAGAACATACAAAGTACAATAGAGAGAATATTTTAAAAGTAAAATTGCACTGCAAAATATCGTCCCTGGTAAATTCTGCTTTTTTTTTTCTTAATTACCAAAGAGTGGGTCAGATTTAATAGTGTTGTTCAGACTGAATTTAGAGGAAAAAATTGTTCCATCATCTGAATCTATGGACAGATATATAGAATGGTATGTGAAAAGCACATATTCGTGTTTTGTTTGATGTGCCTGTTACCCATTAATGAAAGTCAATCAGTCAAAGCAAAAAACACAAAATTCTCATTAATACTCGATAGGAGTTATGCACCTTCAGAAGTGAGTATACTGAAGTGTGATTGATTTTTCTGAAGGCAATGTATTCTTTTTAGTATAAATATTATCTATCATATTTACAATCAAGACAATGTTCTTCCTTTACTATCTATTCATTTAGTTTGGATTTCACAAAATATATTGATACAGGCCAATGAAAGAGGACTTTTATATATTAATATGATGAGCACTGACATTTCCTTTAGCTGTCTGAAACTGTACACAAGTAGTTTGGTCAATACTACAAAATCAGAAGGATTGTGAGGCGCTGTAAAAACAAAATGTCTACACTCCAGTCTCAGATGTGATTGCAGCTCAGTTAGGCATACCCAATCTAGCTTCAATCATGCTAGCATGGCTAAAAATAATAGTGAAGATGTGCTAGTGCAGGCCTTAGTTCCAGCTGTGGAAGCCTGCCTGGTGCCCCTAGGTAAATACTTTATTAACTAGCCCACTCTTAATCTTATGCTGTTCTGTCTTCATTTTTTAGTCATGTTAGCTAGATTGAAGCTCATTCAAATATGCTGATCTGAGCTTCCATCGCACGACCTATTGCATTGTCTGGGTATACTACAAGAAAGACAGAAGACTTGTTATGGGTTTTAATGAGGCCGCAACTTTATTATATAGATGTCTGGGACTACCTGGCATATACAGTGTACAGTGCAGGCAAATCCATGCTTATTCAAATCAATTCTCCAAGGCTTTCACCAGCCCCCCTTTGTTTCCATCCAGGTCCCCCAGCCGACCCATGGCTTGGACCTTACCATCCACCAGCCTCGTAAGAGTGTTAAGGAGGACTATGAGAACGGGGGAGGGGGGGTTGGGTCCCTGCCATAACAATCATAGGAGTCCCCGAACCCCCTCCCACATTCTGTTCCTTTATCCAGTACCTCCTTTTAAGTCCTTTACCAGGCCATTTATCTGGTCACTGGCTGCCCTCCCTATGGAGTACCTGCACTGAACGTCTGCCCAATATTGCACAATAAGTTGCAACATATAGCCTACCACCTTTTCTATTCCCTAGAAAAGGTCCATCATCACACCTGCTGTGAGGAAGGTGAAAAAAACACACTCCACCAAAGCCAATTCTGGTGGTGCAGGAAAACTTCCTTCCCAGCCCCCGTTTAAAAGGGTCGACTAGCATAATGCCCACAGCAGGTCCTAATCCAGCCTGCCATTTGCCTCCACTAGAGGAGGGAGGGTAGGTGCTGGTTTCTTCACTGCTTGGATATAGAGACTTACCCCACCCAGGTTTCATACCTTTATGCACACTCCAGGGGGTGTGGTGGGGGGATGAATCGTTGCTGCAAAGCTGACCACCAAGCACCTTTTGCAGCAGTTTCTGACCACCTTCCTCTCCCCTCACCCAACCACAAAGCACAGCTTCCCTTCTTTGGGTAAGCCCAGACAAATTCTGCTCCCCCCCACCTTTAGGTTGGTGCAGTCAGTGTGGAAGTACCAAAGGGGTGGGATCACATTCTATAATGCTGAGAAAGCCAGTGCTGCACATACTAATATATAATGAACACTTCAGGATTTTTTTTAATTCAAATTCACAATATTTTCTTCTTTTCTCAAAATAAAGAAAATATAAGGGCCATGTGTTATTTGACTTTATATTTTAAGTCTGAGATTTTCAAAGGAGTCACTGAATTTTGGTGGGATTTGGCTGCCAAATTTCTTTCTTTGAAAATGTTAATTTAAAATTAAGGTCTCAAATTATTTAAAGAATATAACTGCAGAGTTAGTCCTACCAATATTTTACAAGTCTTCTGCCCATTGGAGTCAAGGAGAGTTATGAGTGAATTTAGGGCAGGATTGGATTCTTTAAAATTACTAATACTTTAACATCTTAAAATCAAATAGTTTCAAACATTTCCTCCTTCATGTGAGCTGAGCACTCTGATGTGGACCTAACAAAGCATCTGAGTGAGGGTATGTCCACACTGCAATAAGACACCCATGGCTGGCTTGTGCCAGCTGACTTGGACTCATGGGGCTGTTTAATTGTAGTGTAGATATTCAGGCTCAGGTTGCAGCCCAAGCTCTGGGACCCCCACCTGAGCATAAACTTCTACACTGCAATTAAACAGACCCTTTAGCCAAACCCCTGCAAGCCCGAGTCAGCTGGCAAGGGCCAGTTGTGGGTTTTAGTTGCAGTGTAGACATACCCTAAGAATGTGCTTAACTTGGCCCTTTGACTTCAGTGTAAGTATCTGCTTAAGTGCTTTGCTGGACTGGATCCACAGTACTCAGCACCTTGTAGAATTGAACTCACATTTTCCAAGACTTGAGTGGAACCAAGTAAATATGTTATCGTGGTGCTCTGCCATTACCACCTTCCTCACTGGGCCATACAGCATTGGTCCAGACCAGAGCAAACTTCTGCATCATGCAGTGGCTGTAAAGCCCAGCTGCTCTGCTGCAGCTCCACCACAGGAGTTAAATGGAAGACAAGACCTTGAATTGTGCTTGCACTCCACACCATGATGAATTTCATCCTTGTTGTTTCAGGATATTTTTCTCCCCCCATGCTATGCCATTTGTATTTGAAAATAAAAGAAAAAAACAGCTTGCCTCATTGGTAACAATAGTTCATTGGATGCTTCCATCCAGTCTGGAAAGGTCTCAAACAGAATTGTGTTTGGTATCTTGATACTTCCCATTTCTAGTCAAAACCACATTAAATGCTAACGTGAAAATATAGAAGGGGGCGGGGAGTTTTATGCCATCCAAAAGGGTTTCTTTCAGGCTCAGTTGAAGTTCTGGGAAGAGGCTGAGCTTGGCTTTTATTGAGATCTGCTGACCATCTTCCTAGACTTACCTTGCTATAAATTTATACTTTATCCTTTAGCAGATATTATGCTTGTCATAATTAACATGCTAGGTAGCTGTTTGCTTTTAATTCAGAGAGCCAAATTCAATGCTGATTTGCCTTCTGCACAATGCAGAAGGCAAATCAGTGCAGAATTTGGGCCAATATGTTTGGTTAATTGTATAATTTATTTGTCTAGGACATGAGGTAGCTTGTATAACTAATGTTTTTTGGGAGGAGTACTGGTTGTGGAGGGAACAATTAACCCTACAGTTTTTTGAAGTTACTACTATCATCAAAGCTGTCGAAAAATCATGTGAGTATTTGTTTTTAGTAGGATCTATTTTGATGAAATGAAGGTTTACTTTGAAAATTGCCTTTCCAGCCTGCTAACAAATGATACAAAGCCTGGGATGGTAGCCTTGTAGTCTTCATTCCCCTGGGAACCAAGAGGAATAAAACTTAAACAATCCTTGGTCTTCTGGAGGATATAACCACTCTTCCTTCAGGTTTCTGCTATATTAATAGTATATTATAATTATGTTACCACTGTGAATTTGCATGGTGTTCCCTTTAAAAGTAAGTGATGAAATAAAATAAGGAAATGAGCGAAATGGAAGACAGAGTGAGTACAGCAAAAAATTAAGACATCAGAGAGTTAGAAAATGAAAGAATGTAATGAAAGAAGACAGGAAGAAAATCAAATAATCTCTTTCAGAGGACGGGACGACCAAAAATATTAAATTAATTTAATGCTAAGAAATATGGATCTATTGCTTTCACCCAGCTAAGCACTTAGAAGCACTGTAAACTTAAAATAGAATGATAATGGTGTACAGCTTTAATCGGCAGCATGAGAAATAAAATAAAATTGATCTAAAGATTTTAAGGCAAAATAAACAAAAGAAAAAGAGAAGTCTTTTGTGAGGAAGCAAGAGTGGGGGAAAAGGTGCCTTAGGAGCATAGTGAGGGAATCTTTCTAATAGCCCAGTTCTGATTCCACCTGTGAGCTGCTGAACACTTTCTGTGCCCTTTGATGTCATTTTAGAGGAGGTACCCAGAAATTCAGTAAGTGTCACGATTGTTATGCTTGACTTCTTTAGGTATTGAGTGCATTCAGCAACTCACTAGTTGCTTTGTATTCTGCTGAATCAAGTCCTTGCTGTTCATAGTACCTTTCATTAGAAGACCTCAAAGCACTTTGCTAACAACTAATTAATTATTGGAAATGGCTAAAAAATGGGGTCTTTGGGTATTGTGAAATTATTTTCAGTAGTTTCCACCTAAGTTTTAAAGTCTGAAATTTCTGTGCAACATAAAGATAATGAAGCTGGTTTCAGTTTTTTTAATTTTAATTCTTTTTTGTCACAGCTGTGTAGTAGGAACACCAAAGCCATTAGGTACTTTGACCTTGATCACCCTTTGGTTCTAGGATTCTATGTGAGTAATCCCGTTAAGTCCTGGGACTTAAACTCCTCAAGAGATTTGTTGAATCAGGACCTTAGTGGTGTTACCTCTGTTGACAGATGTGTTCCAAAACCTTGTATTACAACATCCCTTAATTGTGAGCAAATTAAGATCCAGAGATAATCCCATTGACTTCAGTGGGGCTAAGACTTGACCCCAGCTCTTAATTTCTCAATTAAAGCCAATATTCTAATTATAGCCATTTTACAAATGTTAATAGACACACATTGGGTTTGCCCAAGGTGCAGAAAGAGATTCCCATATTCATCATTTTGCCCTCAGTTGCTACAAGGCTCTCCAGAACCATGCTCTCTCCAGCTGTGCCCGTTACACTTCTCTCTTGAGCTCTCCTCCCCCTCATTTACCCCATTTCCAACTCACCTTCAACAGCAGTGAGTGTGTCTTCTGCCATTCTTTGCCTCCTGGGCCTTAGAGGTCACTCATCCCCATCATCTGGCTCTATTTGTCCTGCAGCCCCCTGTAACCTTTGAATTGCTGCTGTTGCAAGAGCAACTGTTTCAGCACTCACCACTTCAATCAATTCTTGGTCCACCTCCCCCATCTTCAAAGCTTGTTGCCTTCCACAGGAAGGAAGGGTTTGCCCACTGCTACTCCCATGAGGAAAGAGGTTCCCAAATGGCTTCCCTCTTCATTCCCATGCTGCCACAGGAGCATGGAGGTGGGGACCTGAATACCCACCTACGTCTCTGGCCCAGATACTGAGAGGGGGGATTCCTCTGCCTCTGTCCTGCTGTCACTACTCTGTTGTGGACAGCAGGCACCTGGCACTGCTGGCAGACTGCTTGTAAGTGGAGGCACTGCTTATGCAATCACTTCTACTGCTAATACTGTTGCCAGTCTGACCCTGGTGAAGAGGCCTCTCTGGGGCTTCAAGGAATATAAATACCACCCGTTTCCCCATTCCCCACACATCCTGTTCTGCTAAGCAGAAAAGCAGAAGGAGCAATGCAGTGACCTTGTTGTGACTAGACTCGACTGCTTCCTGCCTGACCCAGTAAAATTTTCCCCTTCTCCATACCTTCTGTAAGGGTTCCCTTAAAGGGGCAATACACATTTTTTCCATCTAGCTGGACAAAGATCCACTCCCAGTAAGATTGCAGTGGGTACACAAGTAGCCCTTCCTACAAAATAAATAAATAATAAAAAAAATAGGAGTCTATTTCTGAATCCTGTCATCTAATTACTGCACTATAGCCCCTTCTTACACATGAAATGAAGAGATGAAGAGTTCACATATTGAACTCTGTTGAAAATGAATAACTATATAAAAGCTCTGCAGGAGGCTGGGGAGAGGTGGAAGGGAAGAACCCACAACATTTCATGTCCTCACCCTGAGTTTCCTGGGTTATCAGTGAAGTTAAACTTGCTTCTAGATATATTACCTTCAGGAGGAAAACAACTTTATTTTATGACATGACATATTAAAGCCATTCCTACAATCAGATTCAGGTAGACAGACCCTTGAGATCATGCATATCTAGTTATAGGATCAGGACCCAAGAATGAAACTAGATTTAATGTGTGTCTGGCTGCAATTTTCAGAGTAAATTTTTCAGTTAACATACCAGCCTGTGGATATTCTGCCACAGGTATGCAGACAGGCTGATGATTTTAGAGCTAGCTCATCCATAATGTAATCCAAGAGCAAAAAGGAGCTCATAAGATTATATTAAAACCTAGGGAGTACTGTACATTCTCATATTATTAATTTTGGAGGAGATAAAATTGATTAGATTAATTATGTGGTTTAATGTCCAGTAGCATTTCTGATAAACTCCAGTCTTTAATGGTGCACATCCAATTAAGTGGAACGCATATTAACATTTGCAGTCATATCATACTTGAAGCTCAGCAAAAACAGCATTTTTCCTTTTGATTTTTTTTTTAGCCGTTTTTTTAGATCCACAATCTTCCAGTTTAACTGCATCCTTGTTAGCCTTCCATGCATCACAATTAAAGTATACAATATGCTGAGTGAAATTCAGTTTTACAATGCAGGGAGAGGCAGTTAGTCACCCTTATCGTCTAGGAAACTCTGTGGGTGTGGGATTTGAAAGTAGTAATTAACTATAAGCCAGAAAGGGATTTTAGTGGACAGAGCTCCTAATGCAAGAAGTTAATTAGCTGGCTGAATGGCAATAGAGCTATGATACAGAGCCACAGAGAAATCTGCAGACAATTAAGAAAAATGTATAGACATTAGAATTCCTAATTTTATGAACATAGCAACTGTTATCTGTTAGAAATATCTCTGTTTTTTAAAATACAGCCAGGACACATTGATTTTCAAATCGCTTGTGTACTGTATCTCATTTTTGGATACTGTTTAATTCATTAATTACCATTACTTATGCATGTTTTCTTTAACCCAGGGGCTTTGCTGAAAACAGAGGTAGGGTGCAACAAAAACAGGGATGCAATTTAGCAATTTACTTTTTAAAATCTTCTCTACTAAGCATAATCAACAATCCCAGTCTCACTTTCCACTCTAAGAGGTACAGAAGCTCACATGGCAGTTAAAAAGAAAAATCACCTCAAAACAGAACAAGTGAGTTACATGTGAGAAGAAAGAAAAGGAGAGCAATACTCTCATCCTGAAAAAGGATTAATGCATTTTACCTGAGGCATGTAGGCTAATAGATATTAAGAGTACTGTGAAGATAGTAATGTGGGCACATAGCACTCAGCAACTGGAGAGCACCATGGTCAGCCAGAAAGGCGGCAATAGTGATACAGAATCTTAATGGTGGTGAACTTAAAAAGGGGAGAAGTACAGAAATCCTGGAGGTTCAGGAAGGAACATACAGGACTTCTCTATGGGAAATAGAAGTTGTATTTCTAGCTTTAGATTGCTTAGAAGTCACTGCATGTGTTTCAGACAGAACAGGTAGTGGACATCAGTGATAGGAGCTGTAATACTCAAATTGATTGGCAACATAATGTTCAGATGCAAAGATCTTGATCTAGATTATGAAGACTTGAGGATATGGTGGTGGTCAGATATGGTGATTTGGTGCAATTAGAGACACAAGACAACTATGAAATTTTGATCTGGATCTGGGAGTTGGATTTTGACCCTCCCAATTTGGAACCGAGGTGTTTGGTTTGGACCCATGTCCAGTATCTGATCATAAAAATCATTCTGCTTCACAGTCAGCAGTCCATATTGAATACACAACAATATTAATATTAACTTAATAAAGTTAATATTAACTTTTGTTTGCAGTGCGGTAGCTGTATTGGTCCCAGGATGTTAGAGAGACAAGGTGGGTAACGTAATATCTTTTATTGGACTGACTTCTGTTTGTTGTTCGTTTTGCTTGTCTCTTTCACCAACAGAAGTTGGTCCAAAAAAAAATAATGCCTCACCCACTTTGTCTCTTTGACATACACTGAGGAAAAAACACCAGTGCGTATTTTAGTTTTTAAGATTTTGCATTCTATTCAGCTGTATTTTATAAATAGATGTGTATCTCCAATCCTGTTCACTGACCCAGTATGAGCTTGTTTAAGACAGGGAACGCCTACCTTGCAATTTTTCACACAACTTTGGGAAAGTGGGCCTGAGGCTCCTTTGTGTGCTCTGTGTCATTGTGTTCACCTCAGACCAGACCCACTCAGACTAACTACCAGGAATAAGGCTTTATTCTCTAAAGAACATAGTACAAGATTACAGTCCAGCAGCCTCCACTCTGCTTGCCTGCTATATGCTCCCAGCTCAGTCAGTGCTGAGACCTCCTGCTTGAACTAGGAAGTTCTCCCAACATGCTGCACTTTGTAGTCCACAACTTGTAGTTCCCACAGCTGCTGTTGAAGCCGTGGGAACTACCACCTTGGGCTTCAGATGTATAAAAATAAAATATTCTCCAGAGCATTTAAACTTATCTTGGATTATGTACATCAGAGTTGAAGATAAATAATGTGTATATATATATTCAGAACAATTAAGATTACTCATGCAATTGAAGTTTCAGAAACTAGACAAAGTAGTTTGGCTCATTTCTGTAAGCCTTCTGAGACAGTAATTGGGAGTTCAAAGGGGAATTCTTATTTATGTCAAAACAACACTTCATAATAATTTCATTGCCACAGTATAATACCTTACCTTACTGCTTGATAAACTATTTTGTGATGCAAAATTTGACAAATTGTATTTCTACAGTATGAAGACAAAGTTCACTCTCTTTAAGTAGAACAAATAAGAATCTTCTGTATGCTTGACTTGATATAAAATAGCAAGGAAAAGCAGAACCTTTCCCCCGGCTCCCACTGAAATCTGCTTAAAATCACATTCAGTACAAATTTATTTCCAGCAGATACTGTGACCATGCAGGCTTTGTGGTCCCTTATTGTTCGATAATTATGATCCCTTATTTTTCTGTAGGATACAAATATCTCTTGTTCCTTGCCTACATATCTGCTGCTCCTATTCTCTGCCATAGTTAATAAAGTCATAACTGTTTACGATATGACCAGATGATGAATATGATCATTTGTATGAAGAGATGAAATATATAGAAAGAGAAACGGTCAACAGAATGGCAACATCAATTATTAGAGGCATAAGAATATTTTTTTATATAGGAAAAGATTAAACCAATTAGAGATCACTTAGTTCAGATGATGCAAGAAGGGGATACACAAGAAATTGAACCTTTTTGGCAGGGACCAATTATGGGAAATATCAGCCCAAAATGTGATTTCTTTTTCAGGAAGGTTATGAGTATATGAAATGCTGTCTTAACACACATACAGGCAGGGCCACAACCAGCTGCAGATCAGGTCTGGGAACACTCAGATTAAGAGATTTTTTCCAGCACTCAGATGTCCACCTCCCTTGGAGTGCAGACCCAAAGATATATTATGAAATTCACCCCTCTCTCAATGTGAAGAGAGGTGTGTACACTTCTTACTCTCCCATCCCCATTAGAAATTACAGAAACTGGGTTTAATAATAAAACAAATTTTATTAACTATAAAAGGCAGATTTTAAATTATAAAAGGGGTAACAGAACAAAACAGATTACTAAACTTGTTTCATTAAAGAAGTTGGCTAAAAATAGTATTTGTCACCCTAGATATTGTTGCATTTTGTAAAGTTTCTGTGGTTCAGAGTTCCAGTTATATTCCTTTTCGGAATGGACCCTTGTCTCAGTCTGGACTCCCCCCGGCCTTGAGTCTTTCTTCTTGGGCAGACAGGCCATGGAGAGGAGAAGTCCTGTTTGCCTTCCTCCCCACCCTTAAATAGGATTTTAAAAAGGTGGGAATCCTTTGTTTCCCACACTTGACCCCCTCTGCCCCATTTCCTTACAGTGGAAAGTTACAGGAAGTCCCAGGTAATGTTTTAGTATCAGATGACAAGACCACTTGATTCTGTAGCATCACAACATCCATGAGTCGGTGGCAGTATGGAGTGTCCACAGGAAGGCCAATCTTTTCACAGTCCATTGTCCCTGCTGATCATAGAATCATAGAATATCAGGGTTGGAAGGGACCTCAGGAGGTAATCTAGTCCAACCCCCTGCTCAAAGCAGGACCAATTCCCAACTAAATCATCCCAGCCAGGGCTTTGTCAAGCCTGACCTTAAAAACCTCTAAGGAAGGAGATTCCACTACCTCCTTAGGTAACCCATTCCAGTGCTTCACCACTCTCTGAGTGAAAAAGTTTTTCCTAATATCCAACCGAAACGTCCCCCACTGCAACTTGAGACCATTACTCCTTGTTCTGTCATCAGGTACCACTGAGAACAGTCTAGATCCATCCTCTTTGGGACCCCCTTTCAAGTAGTTGAAAGCAGCTATAAAATCTCCCTTCATTCTTCTCTTCTGCAGACTAAACAATACGAGTTTCCTCAGCCTCTCCTCATAAGTCATGTGCTCCAGCCCCCTAATCATTTTTGTTGCCCATTTTTGTTGATGGGCCATCCGCCCTGTCTGATTTTTCCATTATTGTACCTGAAGTGCTAGCAGTGTATGTCGCCCAAAGTAGCATAGTTAAAATACAGGGTACGTCCAGACTACCTGCCGTATCAGCGGGTAGTGATCGATTTATCAGGGATCGATATATCGCATCTTGTCTAGAAATGTGCTCCCCATCGACTCTGGAACTCCACCAGAGCGAGCAGTGGTAGTGGAGTCAATGGGGGAGCCATGGACATCGATCCCGTATTCCCATAGCTGAAGTTGCATATCTTACATCGACACCCCGCCCCCAGTGTAAACCAGGCCACAGATACATAGTCAATATTCCTTACTTCAGATACAGAAATGATACAGACATACAAATTGGATAATCCCATTCAGTAAATCATAACCAATGATTTCCAGTTTCACCTCACATGAGCCATCTTGCATAAAGTATATCTCAGTTATGTTATATTCATATCATAGATGATTAGAACCACATTTAGAGGAGAACTGACATGTAACCAGTGTATTATGCTTAGTTTGCATGCTCCGTTTTATTTTCTTAGTAATCTGCCTTGTTCTGTCTGCTAACTCTAACTACTTAAAATACACCTGTTATAGTTAATAAATGTATTTCTGGTTTACAGTATAATCCAGTTTATGTGATCTCTCCCCTGTTAGAAGGGAATGCGAGAAGCTGTGCATACCCTCTGCCACATTGAGGGAAGAGATTAATTTCATAATTTTGTGTTTGTACTCCAATGAGGGAGTGGACATCAGAGTGCTATGTCAAGCCTCTTAAGCTGAGAATCCCCAGAGTGGATCTCTGTCTTTCTGTGCAGTTGGATGTGGCTCTGCCTGTGTTCTTGGCTGGAAAAGGCAGGAGAGCCTAGCCCAGCAACATGAGGTAAAAGGTGGCCCAGGCTGGCAGAATAGTCTGCCTCTGTGGCATCCCAGCACACCAGGTGACATCCCAGTGGGTCTAACCCGTCACAGCATCTTCTCATACAAATTTATGACTTGGTTATACATTTTTTTTGTCCTTCTTGCTAGACAGCCCTACTCAGGAAGCAATTAGGACTAAAGAGAAGTTATGAGGTATTGTTTCTTTGCCACCTCGGAGTATGGCACAAGGTTGCTGGGAACATTAAAACTTTAATGAACTTCA
This sequence comes from Gopherus evgoodei, assembly GCF_007399415.2. NCBI lineage: Eukaryota > Metazoa > Chordata > Testudines > Testudinidae > Gopherus > Gopherus evgoodei. The sequence goes on from NC_044329.1 coordinate 65,561,351, forward strand.
TCTGCATGGATATTTTATTGTTACCGAAATGTCAGGTCTGCCTAGCTGAGAGGTTAAATACTGAGTGCCCTTTTGGATTAGCAGTTGTTGGACCGCATGTGGGGTCCATAGGGTCACTGGATGGCCTAAAGTAACCTTCTCTGCTTGGGGACCAGAAGGCCAGCAGCAATCAGCCCCCTGAAGGCAGCCAGGAAGGCCTTGCTCCACTGGATCCAATTTTTTGGGAATAGTAGTCCACAGATCATTCCTTGGGCCCAAAAGTCTGAGTAAGGGCACCAGAGGCCACCCCTGGTTGCTCATGTACATAGAGAGTGAAGGGCTTCCGATAATTGGGGAGCCCAAGGGATGGGGCTGAGACCAAGACAGCTTTAATTTCCTGAAAGGCTTTAACGGCCCCTGAATCCCAGTGCAGGGGCTACTCAGCATCATGGGTTATCTGCTCATAAATAGGTTTTGCAATTTCTCCAAAACCTGGAATCCAAGAATGGCAAAATCCTGCAAGGCCTAGAAATTCCCGCATTTCACATTTAGTCTCTGGCTGTGGGATGCTAAGGATTGACTGGATATGGGCACCAGATAGAGCTCGATGTCCTGGAGTCAGTCCATGACTGAGGTAGGTTACCTGGTCTTTGGCAAACTGGAGCTTAAAAGGGGACACTTTATGACCCTTATCTACCAAACAATTTAACAAGTGAATAGTGTCCGTCTCGCATGTTACCTGATCAGGAGAACAAACTAGGACATCATCCACATACAAGAGATTAGTGGACCACCAGGTAGCTTAATGTCAGCTAAGTCGTGTGTCAGGATAGAGGAAAAAATGGTTGATGATTCAACATATCCCTGTGGGAGCCGAGTCCAGGTCAGTTGCTCTGCCCTCCCGGTTTCTGGGTCCATCCATGTAAATGCAAAAATATCCCAGCTGTCTTGATCTAGAGGAATACTGAAAAAGGCATTACACAAGTCTATTACCGAATAACAGGCAGTACCTGCCGGAATGGCAGTCAGGATAGTGTGAGGGTTAGGCACCACATTGTGTCTAGCCTGAATGACCTTATTTACTGCATGCAAGTCTTGGACAAATCAGTATACCGGTTTCCCATCCGGATCCATGTCAGGTTTTCTGACTGGCAGAATGGGGCTATTGAAATGAGACTTAGCGTGAACTAGCACTCCCAACCACAGGAATGTGGTGATAAGGTTCCGGAGGCCTAGCAGAGCTTCGGGGATGGGATACTGACGAATCCAATGAATTACAATGCCTGGCTGCAAGGTTTTATGCACTGGTTCTGTCTGGAGAGTGCCCAAGTCCGTTTTTGAAGTGCCCCATAGGGAGGCTTTTACCTCCTGTCTGAGTCACTCAGGTAGGATCAGGTCTGCAGGCAGGATCAAGTCCTCTGAAGCCCGGGTCAGAGCAGCACACAGCTGGGGGAGTTGGTTTTGAGGTAACCAAAGGATGATCCTGTCATCTGAAAAGAAAATCTGAGCATACAATTTACACAACAGGTCTCTGCCCAAGAGGTTAACTGGGGAATCCGGGGCTAGCAAAAAGGCATGGGAGGCGGAGACACCAGAAATTTCCACAGTAGCTTCCTGCAACACAGAACAGTCAAATGGCTTTCCGCCTATACCCATTACCGGAATACTTTTATCCGTGAGGCTCCCCTTCTGTGGGTTTGCAGTGACCGTAGAAAGGGCAACTCCAGAGTTCAGAAGACAAGAATAGATGGTTCCTCCCAAAGTTAGATGGACATGGGGGTCGTTGGAGGAACAAACATAAGTGGTAAAATCATTTGAATAGGTGACAGAAGGACCCCCTGGTCACCATCATTCCTCACAATCATTAACATCCGTTTTCTCCACAGCCATCAGGTGTCGCGGTGGGTCTGGGCGGCAGGTGTGCCACCCAGTGGGTTGGTATGGGCACTCCTTCTTCCAATGACCAAGCTGCTTACAATAGTTACACATATCTTTGGCATGTCCTGTGCCCCCCACCTTTGTTCGTTTTAGATTACCTCTTGGGGGGTCCTCTCCACTCTCCTTGTTTTTCATTCCCAGCATTTACAAGAGCCACCAGCATTCCTACCTGTTTTGTCTCGTGGACCTTCTCCCTTGTGTTATATACACAGGTAGCCACACTTACCAGTTCTTCCAGGGATTTCCCTTCAGCGCCCTTGAGTTGCTGCAACCATTTTTTGATGTCCGGGGCTGACTGAGAAATAAAGAAAAGCCGGACTGTGGATTGTGCATCTGCAGTCTTGGGGTCTAGGTTAGTATAGGTACAGAAAGCTTTACAAAGTCTCTCATGAAAATCAGAACGGTGCTCCTCTTTTCCTTGCACAGTATTGTGAACCTTTGACCAATCTAAAGTTCTCTCGCCTGCCTGTTTGATACCTGTTAAAATGCAGTCCCGAAATACCTTTAAATTCATCTGGTGGGCCAGGTCATTCGGGTTCCATTGGGCCAGGTTAGCAAGGGTTATAAGGTCATGGGAATGGCCGCTGGTTTCCGCAGCAGCCAGGGCATCCCGGAGGACCTGTTCCTTTTCCTCTGTGCGTAACAGACAATCTAAAAGTTGGCCCACATCTTGCCAATGGGGATTATGAGACTGAAATATGGTACGGAATCGCCTATGGACGACATCCGGGTCGTCCCTGAGGCGAGGCATAGTGGTTTGCCAATTCATAAGGTCTGCTGTAATAAACGGAACATGAACGTAACGGTCCACAACATTCCCTTCTGTTGTTGGAACTGGGATGATCCGGAGGGGTGCTTGAATTATGTGCCCATGGTTTCCTTCCCATAAATTGACCCCCATCTAGTGTGGGATGGACTACCCAAGGGGCTAAAAGACAGGGAGGCGTCTAACCCACTACTCGTCATCCTGCCAGTATCCGAATCGTCTAGTCGAACTGTAGTGTTCTCACTTTCCTCGGGCACGGGTTTCTGTGGCAGGGTCACTATCTCTGAACCCACAGTCGCCGAGGAAGGTACTGAGCCCGTCTCACTTGGTAGTGCTGCTGCTATCAGTGGCCGAGGTTGAGGACAATATATGGGGGGATTATCCTCCCAAAAATCAGCCTCTTTAGGGGCAGAAGGTTTTGGGTATAGAGGGGCTTGAATCTGTGTTTTCTTTAATTGACGATGAGCTTCATCGTCCCACAAGAACCAAAAATCCATTTGTCCTGGTGCCTGGTTTTCCAGCATCAGGCACAGGGGAGTTAAGTGGGTCGGAATGTCAAAAAAGCCAAACTCGGGCCAATTGGAACCCAGGGCTGGCCAATCCTGGGTACAAAGCCGCAACAAGCGTCTCTTCGACATTCCTTTCTGAACACCAGGTAAAGGCCATTTATTTAACATGTAATCCAAAGGGCTATCCGTAGACGGTTTCCGCTGAGACCCACCCATCCCCCTTCTGACACTCAAATAGAGAATTAAACAGAAAGACAGAGGGAATAATGGTTTAATCCAGTAAATCCAAGCCAGCGATCTCTGCTCACAACTGACTGCTACAGGGGACGGGACAGAGGGATCTCAATTCGACCTCAGGGCTTCCTCGCATGCCATGGCTTCCACCCCGAGGAATTACAAACAAGAAGCTCAGTTCCGTCCACACCCAACACCCGAATGTATGAGACAGAAATGCATTAATCAGTTAACCAGAATATAACCAGAATCAGAACCAGAGCCAAATAACATTTCCTTATCCTATTAGGGCTCACCTTATTGAAGCACAAACCCCAGGGGCCGCAGTGAAGTGAGGATGAGGGGCTAAGCACCTTGGTGGCACCACTCATTGTTTGCTGCAGCCGTCCAGAGTCCAATGTCCGAGCTAGGAGGGTTCCATCTGGGATTGCCAGAAACTGTTACCGAAATGTCAGGTCTGCGTAGCTGAGAGCCAATGACAGCCAGACAGGGATAAGGAAAAGTTGCTTTATTCTGCAGAAGAAAGGAGAGAGTTTTGCACCTCGGTACAAAGACTCTACTCCATATAAAAAAAAGAGATCTTTTATACACACTCACACACAGGCTCCTGTCGTGTTAACATTTCATTGGTGGTTAACAAACCCTGCACTTCTGCTATCTATTCAGCAAAACTGGTTTGGGACCGGCTTCAGCTGCCTCAAGGCTGAAAAGGGAAGACAGTTCAAAAGTTCAGGCTACTGTGTACGTGAGGTGTCTGTTTTCCCCTAATTGCTACTGACTGCTATCTATCATAAGGGCTGCCAGCAGTTAAGGGGGTTGCTGCTGTCACAGTATAACAGTCTGAATCTTAATATCTGCAAGTCATTGCAAAGGGCTTATTACAGAAAACACCACAGCTCTGCAGGAGAGCAACTGTCAGTGAGATCAGTGACCTGTTAATAGATTCTTTTGCTGACTTAACTGGAGTAGCCTCAAAAAATTATCTCAAAGGATACTACCATGTTGAAGAAGTTCAATATATGACTAACCCTGTCTTCTCTAATTAGCCTACTTGGGGCCTGATTCTGTTCTTTCTTACTTCAGTGGATATCAGTGATGCTACATTGGTGTAAAATTAGAGTAAACAACAACAGAGAACATTAAGTGGGATTAAAACCATGTCAAAGAGGGGAAAGCAAGATGAGATAGGATTGGCTTTCTCCCCACATAGAGTAAGGGTAAAGCAGGGACCCAGTCATGACTTAGGCACACTTCAGTCCTTGCTTTCGTCCCATATGTGACTATGTGCTGCACTTTACTAAAACTGGATTACAAGATATCAGTCTTAACCCATAGTAGAACTCTGTAGCAAAGTTGAATTCAAGTCTGTAATTGTTTCAGTGCATTGCACTGTGCATGTTCATTTCCATTTACAGTAAACATCTATCTATCTGATCTATGGTGTGGCCAGACGTTCGGCTGTGTGCATGTGTTCTTTCTGCGTGCTGCACTGGCTTTGGTCAGATAGACCATACAGCAGTCTGTGATCGAACTGCCCAGTAACAACAGTCCCATTTAGCAGCGAAGGCACTGGGTCAAGTTTATTGCCAACGAAGCATGGTGCTAATACTCCAGCTAACAGGTTACAGGTCACACTAACACATGTATGCCCATGAGAATGGACCATCTCAGTCAGAGGCGGGACTTTCCACTGCCCCCTAGGCCAGCCGAATGGTTAAAGCGAAGTATCCCAACATTTATAGACTAAGACAAACAATGTTGGATAAACAACTTACATATCATCTTACGTGGTTTATATGACGTTTGTACTTTCCCCCTGTTGTTTCAGATAAAACATTTCTATTCACCACCTGTCTTTGTACTATTACTCCTAATGTTTTAAATAATATATCACTATTGATCACTTTTGTCATACCATTTTATCGTGTGCTAGGCAAAGGTATTCTTGTGCTGGCCTGTGGGAATGTGTTTACATATTCAGTGTGTTTTAGCAGTGCTAGCAATAGAGGTGCTGAGTTCATGTACCAGATACTGACTTGCTGGCCAGCATCTGCTTTTGACAGGGCCTGATTGTTGCTCCTAGCATAACTTTTGCTGATTTTGTTTCAGACCTCAGGCCCTACACCAGGCCCATGCTTCAGGTTCTCTCTTTCTACTACATGTGGAATTATACCAAATTTATCACTGTGGTGTCCAAGTCCCATCCTATGAATTTGCTCTCTTTAAAAGACATTTTTTTAAATAAAAATATCTATACTTTACTTGCATATTATTAAAAAAAACATGAATATTAAAGAGAATAAGAAATCTACTGCATTGCAGACCAAAAATATTGGGCTAAGAGGAGGACATGGTTTACTGCACAGTACAAATATATTTTCTTTTTTCTGTTCATGATTCACTGGGGCTTTTGTGTGCTAAAACTATATACCTGCACTATAAACTAGGATGAGCAGGGTCTAAAAATACATTCACACACAATAAAAATACTATAAATAAAATACAATTCCCTGGCTGTGTAAAGTTTTACTACAGCATTGTTTTACTATTTAGATGGCATTTCTATTCTAAACTCCTCCTATTCTTGGTTGTTTATAACTTTGCCAAAGAAATCATCCTTTATCTGAACTTTAATATAAATTATGATTTTTTGTTTTCAAATGCTCTTTTGTGTTCAGATAACTCAGAAATGACTTTGATATAAAACCTCAGATGTATTATCTTCATAGTCCTGAATGAGATAAGGGAGTTGGCATCTGGCAGGCAGGATGGACAAAGTCTACCAACTATTTGCAGGTTGACTGAGGCAGGAAACGTTTAGAGAGAAGAGAAGACAAAAAAAAATGTACCCGATGAGGAACAAGCTGTACTTCCCTGTTCTTTATTGGTAATGAAAAATAAATGTATTTCAAATTATCAGTAAATCGTCTTAACCCAGGTAAGTGGGTAGCCAGAATTTTTCAAGGATGTATTTCTTACACACCAACCAGGTAGTCCATGTGTAGAGTTTCTGTCTAGTCACTGTTAGATGTCACCAACCTCCACTGTGAAGGAAGAATGCTAGCTTAAGCTTTATTGAAGATATTTGCAATTGAACAAGGTCTGGATGTCTGCTATACCTGTGTTGTTGTACCCTCATGCAAGCCATGATACCAGTTCATAGATTAAGGTATTTAGGTGTTGCTGCACTCACCATTTAAGATCATTTAGTCTGATCACCTAGATAACACAGACCACAGAGCATCTCCCAGTAACTTCTGCATCCAGCCCATAACATCTGTTTGAGCTATAGCTTTCAGAAAGAGATCCAGTCTTAATTTAAAGATTTCGAGAGATGGAGGTTACATCACATTCCTTAGTAATTTGTTCCAATGGTAATTATTCTTCCATAAAATACTAGCCTGTTATTTTTAGTCTGAGAGTATGTCTACACTATGAGATTATTCCAATTTTACAGAAACCGTTTTTTTAAAACAGATTGTATAAAGTCAAGTGCACGCGGCCACACTAAGCACATTAATTCGGCGGTGTGCATCCATGTACCAAGGCTAGCATCGATTTCCGGAGTGTTGCACTGTGGGTAGTTATCCTGTAGCTATCTCATAGTTCCCACAGTCTCCCCCACCCATTGGAATTCTGGGTTGAGATCTCAATGCATGATGGTGCAAAAACAGTGTTGCGGGTAATTCTGGGTAAATGTCATCATTCAATTCTTTCTCCATGAAAGCAACGGCAGACAATCATTTTGCGCCCTTTTTCCCTGGATTTCCCTGGCAGACACCATAGTATGGCAACCATGGAGCCTGTTTTGCCTTTTGTCACTGTCACCGTATGTGTACTGGATGCTGCTGACAGAGGCGGTACTGCAGTGCTACACAGCAGCATTCATTTGCCTTTGCAAGGTAGTAGGGACGGCTACCATCCCTATTGCATTGTCTGCCATTGTAAATTGGCGATGAGATGATGGCTATCAGTCATTTTGCACTGTTTGCATTTGGAAATTGGTGATGACGGTTATCAATCCCTTTGTATCATCTGCTGCTGTTATGGGTGCTCCTGGCTGGCCTCGCTGAGGTCGGCCGGGGGCACATGAACAAAAATGGGAATGACTCTCTGGGTCATTCCCTTCTTTATGTTTTGTCTAAAAATAGAGTCAGTTTTGCCTAGAATATGGGGCAAGTGTACTAGAGAACCAGAAAGCACAGCTGCTCCATGTCAGAGCCCCAGAGATCCCACAGAAATGATGAGCTGCATGCCATTCTAGGGGTTGCCCATGCAACAACCCCACCCATTGCTTCTCTTCTCCCCCAACCCTCCTGGGCTACCATGGCAGTGTCCCCCCATTTATTGATGAAGTAATAAAGAATGAAGGAATAAGAAACACTGACTTTTTAGCGAGATAAAATGAGGGGGAGGCAGCCTCCAGCTGCTATGATAGTCCAGGCAGGACATTAAGGGGTGAAGGAGAGAGGAGCGCAGCCTCCCTCTGCTATGATAGTCCAGGGAGTACAAAATCTTTTCTTTAGACATGAAAGCGGGGGAAGCTGATGGAGCTCAATCTTCAGCTGCTATGATGAGGACGGTTACCACGTCTTTTGTACCATCTGCCGGGAATGAGCAGGAGTCATTCCCATTTTTACCCAGACTCCCCCGGCTGACCTCACTGAGGTCAGCCAGGAGCACTCACGGGATGATGAGGACAGTTTTCCATCATTTTGTACTATCTGCCATCAGGAAAGGAAGGGGATGGGATGCTGCTATTCAGCGCCGCAGCACCGTGTCTACCAGCAGCATGAAGTAGACATACGGTGACATTGAAAAAAGGCGAGAAACGATTTTTTCCCCTTTTCTTTCACGGGGGGGAGGGAGGGTAAATTGACAAGAGATACCCTGAACCACCCCGGACAATGTTTTTGACCTTTCAGGCATTGGGAGCTCAGCCAAGAATGCAAATGCTTTTCGGAGACTGCGGGGACTGTGGGAGTCCTCAGTCGCCCCTCCCTCCCTCCATGAGCATCCATTTGATTCTTTGGCTTTCAGTTACGCTTGTCACGCAGCACTGTGCTGAGTGCCTGCTGTGGCCTCTGTCTATCATAGCCTGGAGATTTTTTCAAATGCTTTGTCATTTCGTCTTCTGTAATGGAGCTCTGATAGAACAGATTTGTCTCCCCATACAGTGATCAGATCCAGTATCTCCCATACGGTCCATGCTGGAGCTCTTTTTGGATTTGGGACTGCATTGCCACCCATGCTGATCAGAGCTCCATGCTGGGCAAACAGGAAATGAAATTCAAAAGTTCACAGGGCTTTTCCTGTCAACCTGGACAGTGCATCTGAGTTCAGATTGCTTTCCAGAGCGATCACAATGGTGCACTGTGGGATACCGCCCGGAGGCCAATATCATCGAATTGAGGCCACACTAACCCTAATCCGAAATGGCAATACCGATTTCAGCGCTACACCTCTCATCAGGGAGAAGTACAGAAATCGGTTTAAAGAGCCCTTTATATCAATATAAAAGGCTTCATTGTGTGGACTGGTGCAGGGTTAATTCAGTTTAACGCTGCTAAATTCGGTTTAAATGCGTAGTGTAGACCAGGCCTGAATTTGTCCACCTTCAGCTGCCAGCCACTGGATCCCATTATGCCACATTTTGCAAGAATAGCCATCTAATCTCTCCCCCATGTAGGTACTTGTAGATCTCTGAATCTTCTCTATGATAAATATAGATTAACCTTCTTAAGTCTCTCACTATAAGGTATCATTTGCTGACCTTGATATATGCTTGTAGCTCTTTTATGATCACTTACACATTTTTCAATAACCTGTTTGAAGTGTGAACACCAGAACTGGACAAGAGTATTCCATTTAATGGTGTCACCAATGCTGCATACAGAGGTAATATCACTTCCTTACTCCTACTTGATATTTCCCTATTTATGCATCTAAGGATTGTGTTTTCCCTCTTTCCTAGAACATTGTACTGGGAGCTCATGGTCATATATACATGTGGCACATTCAGTTTGCTATCTACCATTACCCCAAATCCTTTTCAGTGTCACTGTTTTCCAAAATGTCTTCCATCTTTTAAGTGTGACATACATTTTTTTCTTACATGTCGATATGATCTTGCATATGGCTGTGTTAACACACATTTTATTCAGATGAGACTACTTTACTTAAGCAATCCAGGTTGGTCTGTATAACTGACCTATCCTCCACCAATGTTTCTGTCACCCGTAAGGCATTGCTGGTAAAAACAAGCAAACAAGAAATTTATTCAAGGTTGATGAGATAATGAATAGCATAGGGCTAAAATGGATTATTCCGAGATTGTACTAGAGATAACCCAAAGGATGATGATTCTCGATTTACTATTACTTTTTTAGATCAATTAGCTTATTTTTAATCTGTATAGTATGGGATCTACGTTGATTTTATAGTGCTTTTTTATCAGAATGTCATGGAGCATTAAAAGTCAAATGTCTTACAGAAGTCCTCGTATATTATATCAACACAGTAACTCAGTTACTTTCTCTTCCATCGGGTTGATAAAATTATTCATTGACTGTAAACTGTGAGGAAATCATTCTGATTCTTTTAAAATATAAAATGGAAAAATATATTAAATACTTTCACCTTATCTGTATCATGATTGACAGTTTCACCATTCTTTTCTACTACTGGACCTACAGCAATGGTAGGAATTTTTTTTCTGATACACTTAATAAATTCCTCCTATTATCCTTAACCCCACTGCCAATGATTTTTTCATTGATAGATTTCACTTACATTAATGATTGTCTCCATTTTTAACTGCCAGTTGGTGCTCATTGCTATCAACTTTCCCATTTTTCCTTGTTATACATAAATATAAATGTTTAATTGCAACTTTTATCCTTTCAACCAGGATTTTTTTCTTCAAAGCAGTTATCTTATGCAATTACAAAATTATGTCACCTGGGGAGTATGGAGAGGCATCTAATAAATCATTCTTAAACAATTGCCATTTTTTTACATTTTCATTTTTTCCCCTTCCACTCAGTTTTGCTCATTGTTGGTTTTGTTTTGTTTTAGGAAATTGGCCCTTTTAAAAGCATCAAGTATATATGTTTGGGACTCTATTTTCTTTACACATAACAAATGAATTTGGTCTTAATCGCTTTCACCTATGCAACCATGAATGTTTAGTTCAGAGATCAATTAATCTTCCTCCATCAGAATGAGGTCTAATGTAGAAATACTTCAAGTTGGCTGGAATACTTTAGTATTAGAAAGTTATTATCTATATTTTTTAGAAACTCCATGAATATTTTACTAAGAGCAATGTGAGACCTCCAGCATATATTCCCCAAGACTGAAATTCTTCATGATAATCCATTTTTTCTTTGTACACATTATAGAGAGATGTTTAAGGAGATGCTCATCCTGTTTCCTTGTCTGATTTATGGTCTGTTAGAGACTCTCATGCAAACCCTAACTTGCATTGCATCAGTTAGAATATTGATCCATAAGCATTCCAGGTTAAGTCCTTCTGAATTATGAATATCTCTAATGCAGGTAAGGCTATCTTTATTGTAGAGTTCACCCCTTCTTCCCCTTCTGCCCAGTCTGTCTCTCCTAAATAGGATGTATCCAGTAATTTTAACATTCCAATTATGTGACTCATCCCATTAGATTTCAATAATACAATTATATCAAATTTATCTTCATAAAAGAGCATTTGTAGTTCCTTTCTTTATTTCCTTGGCTCCTGGCATGGATATATAGACACTTGATTTTTTCTCCTTACATTTCTTGATTGATATTGATCCCTGCTGTCTCCTTCATTGTATTGAAAAGTTTTGCCTCTCAAAACCAGTGGGTCCCCTGAGATTTTTACAAAAAGAGCCCATTGTTCTCATTTATATAGAGAGCTTTGTATGTTTATGGATGTCGTACCCAGGGAAAACTATTCAAAAAGTATTCAATTACATTGATTTGCATAAGAAAACAAAGTTGCTATGTTGGTATTTGCAGTGCAATTTATTTGTACATATGAAGTGAAGGTCACTAATACTCAAGTGAATATATGTTTGAATATATGTTTGAACATATGTTCATGCTAGAATGTTCGGATAGCCATCATGAAATGGCCTTGATTTACCTTCTCTGGTTTACAAACATTTTGGTCACTTGACCAGGGAGCAGAAACAATACCAGGAGACAATGTTGACCAAGAGCTCACTTTGCAAATGCTACCAAGTTTATTGCTGAATTCACTGTGACTAGTCATAATAGTAAGCAGTAAGTGTAGTACAGACTGAAGTGACACTATTAATAACAAATAGGTGCTAGTCAGTGTGAAGAGTTTGTGAATAAGTCATAGTCTGAAAAATGGTCATATAAAGTATTAGAATAATTTCTAATATTAATAGATTTGTTAATACCAACACCTCTTCGCTGATAATTTGCAAAAAGAAAAATTGACTGAAGTCATGAAATTAATTACACAAATGAATGATTTGCCCTGGTCTCACAGATATTTATACAAGGCAATATGCTCAGGAGTGAACAACTTGGTGTGAATGGACTGATTATAGGAGGGTGAAAACAATATTATGCTTACAAGTTAAAATGATAGTTGAGTTCAGGGGGCTTCATGTGCATAACTAAGTGCAAATTTAATCTTAGTGGGACTCTTATGGGCATAATGGAATTAAATTTCTGCTGGATAGTGCCTTTACCAAGCAAGACTTTCCTTTTAGTGCTACTCTGTATCTTGGGCACTGTAGATCACAATAAAAAAGCAATGTAAGAACAAATTCTGCTCCAGTTGCAGAGTGGCAAATGAAGACTGACGCTATAGAAAAACCATAATTAAGTTCTATTGATGTTTATAGTGAGTGTACAGTAATTGCTCTTTCATGCCAATACATTATTTAACACAAAAAAAAGAGACACTAATAATGGAGCACTCCATCACAACATCAATTAGTACAATTAACTAAAAATAATCTATTCATAAATAAAATAAATTATTCTTGAGAAAGGGGTAGATATCTAACAAAAGCATTTGCACTTCCAGTCTTTTAGAGTATATAAAGAGAATCTTTCATCATATTTTATGAAATCATCAGTAGACTGCAGAAGCAGATCAAGGAAGTCTTGCAAATTTGGCATATAAAAAAGTTACTGATTCATCACTTGTTTCAATAAGTTAACACAGCTGCATTTTTCATTGTTATTACAAAAACCTCTTTCTGTTCCTATTGTATATAGACTATCAATATCCAAGCAATTTTTATCTTAGAATTTGGGAGAGTGAGGCATCTCACCCATTTACAGATTTCACAGCTATCTATTTGTACATAAGAACATCCATACTGGGTCAGACCAAAGGTCCATCCAGTCCAGTATTTTGTTTACCGACAGTGGCCAATGCCAGGTGCCTCTGAGGGAGTGAACCTAACAGATAATGATCAAGTGATCTCTATCCTGCCATTCATCTCCATCCTCTGACAAACAGAGGCTAGGAACACCATTCCTTACCCATCCTGGCTAATAGCCATGAATGGACCTCCATAAATTTATCTAGTTCTCTTTTAAACCCCGTTCTAGTCCTAGCCTTCACAACCTCCTCAGGCAAGGAGTTCCTGTTTGCTTTTTTGACAGCCTCTGCACACTGCATGGACATCTTCAGAGAACTATCCACGATGACTCCAAGATATCTTTCTTGATTAGTTGTAGCTAAATTAGCCGCCATTATACTGTATGTATAGTTGGGGTTATTTTTCCATTTACTTGCCTCTCCCTTGTAAATTTTCTGCTAATAGGAATAAGAACAGAGGAACCAGACTTTTGGTACTTTAATCCAAACTAACCTCAACAAAGAATCCTTTCCAGGCAAATGGGAGGAAGGAGGGAGGTCTTACCACCAGCCAGCCATTTCTGTCAAATAAATATGCCATGTCATCCATTTTACAATTATGCCATAGCCAGAGTAGTTAGATATTTATGAGCACTTGTCTTTGTCTTGACTGGTTTTGGTTTACATGAAAGTGTAAGCACAAACCAAATGAATACATACCAGGCATATGGAAAGCTATTTGGCTTAAATAGACTTTGTAAAATGCCTTTCCTTTTTTTCACAAAACGCTAGATTGTGACTTAGACTTCATAACTCTGCAAGGAGATAAGGAGTGAGATCACCCTGCACCAGCCTTACATCCTTGTTCAGGCTACCTAGACCTTAAATTACTGCTGGTGCAAGCCAGCAGCAAATAATTAACCCCCACAGAGCAATAGAAAGGCATCAAGAGAGTGTCTCTCTGAGGCACAAATCCTCCTGGGGCTAATACAGAAGTGAGATAGTTTCCACAATACTTGTTGGTGAGGGCTATGCCTCAAGGCACAATCTGACCCAACACTGCTCTACAGCCAAAATGCTTCTGAAATAAATGTAGTCCAAATTTACTAATTCTGGGTCACTGAGAACAAAAATGATGCTTAAAATTGTTGATTGGCTCTAGTTTTCAAGATATGCTATTGGGTCAGTATATACGACCCTTGACTTGGGAGCGGCGGAGGATAAGTGAGTTATAAAGGGAAGGGATCTCAGTTTAAACCAGAAATGACTAAAATACATCTTTGACTGGATCTATGAATAAATCTATGACTGGGTTTGGACAGTACTTGCTTTTTAGGCAAAACAATGAATGATGCAATCTGAAGCTGGTATTGCGTCATACATGATATGACTTGCATCATGTTATTCCTAGAAGTCATGGATGATGCAATCATAATGACTCTTACATCATTCTGCTGAACAAATTGCCCTATATCCGCTCTAGAAATCATACAGTGTCATGCTCTCTTATTTGTCAGTGTTTGATTTTGCAAAGGGACGCATTTCTGTTTAGCCAAAGTGAGCAGAGATGCCTCGTACTTGTGTGAAGAGTGCAGATAACTTCCGCTATGTTTGTGGTGAAGTGACTTTTGCATCACAAAAGCGCAGTATAACCACTATGGTTAAGAAAGCATATCCCTTTATTTTGGCTGCAAAATTGGAGATCAGGACAAGGCCCCACACATATGCTGCAACACTTGTGCAACAAATCTTGGCCAGTGGTTGAACAGGAAAAGGAAATCTATGCCTTTTGCAGTGCCAATGATTTGGAGAGAGCCAACAGATCATACCAGCAACTGTTACTTCTGCATGGTGCCTCCAGTTGGGAAAGGTGTGTCAAAGAAGAAAAAGTAGACTGTGCATTATCCAAACATTCCATCAGCTATACGCCCAGTACCCCACGGAGAAGGACTGCCGGTTCCTGATGCACCAGAATCCTTCTCATTTGAGTCAGACGAGGAAGAGGAAGAGGATGAAACTTCTGGTCCTGAACCATCAATGTCACAGGACCCACATTTTCTCCTCTGAACCACACCTCATAACACAAGGTGAACTGAATGACCTTGTCAGGGATTTGGAACTACCCAAGAGCAAGGCAGAGCTGTTGGGCTCCAGACTACAGCATTGGAATCTCCTGGCAGGCTATCAGGGCAAATGGAGCCCATCAGTACTTGCAGACTATTGCTGGACAGTGACAAGAGATGCTCCATTTAATGAATACAAGAGACAAGCCAAGAAGCGCCGAGTAGACACTGAATAGGACTAAACTATGTACATAATAGTTTTTTGCCTTTTGTTTCATAATAAATTTTATTTATATAATCCTTTTGCTGATTTTTAAAGTGTTACATAAACAGGACAGATGAAATATTATCATGTAAAGCAACTATAAACACATGAAAAGACCTAGGTTTACAATTTATGATTAAAAAGCTACTATCTACACAATATACATAGACATAAAATGTAAAAACTTAAACATCTTAGAAACAGTAGCCAATCAGTTTTTTTAAAATTGTCATATTTGAATTCAGCACATCAAAATACATAATAAATAGCACATTTTATCTCTGAAGCAGATGACTTCTCAAAAATTGTAGACCAATGTTATGTGTGTTTATGGGTAGGGACATTGTTTAAAAGGTAATGGTCCTGGACTGTTGATGTAAGAAGCATTCTAAATGGTTTATGCTGCTGTACATAGTGGATCCGTAATATGAATACCGTACTTATGGACTATGCCATGTGAACTTGTGGCAGGACATGTTTTCAAGCCATTTACTTCTGTGACTAAATCCAGTTTTGGGAACATCTATTGGCAGTTAATTCTGTTGCTAGCTTAATTTTCATCATGCTATTCCTCTTTCAAATAGTATTTATAGGATGACTAACTAGGGCAAACTCATCTAAAATGTTTTAGGAATACAGGCTGGAGCCAGGTCATCTACTAAATGGTGAAGGGTAGAAGGCAGAGGGTGCATGCAGGCAACTCTGGGGTGAAAAGAGCTGTGTTGGAGACATGATATGTAAGCTCCCCTGTGAATTTCTAGCCTCCAGAAGTATGCTTTGGTATACAGCTCATACTAATTATGGACACGTGCTGATCATTTGGGGCTAGATTGTAGCATCTAGCCACATTCTTGTGTGTAAATATGTGATCCCCCTCCTGTCCCTGGGAGAGACTATGGCTTAGGAGTGTGCTCTATTCTCCCTGGCTGACTAGCTCTTTGGCACAGCTTAGAGGAAGAGAGGCTCTGGATAAACTTTCTGAGGTGTGATTTGTCCTCCTGGGGACACATGCTGCTTTGAACACAAGGTCAGTAACTGTCTTTAAGCAGGATACGCTGAGAGAGGAAAAGTCTTTAAAGGTCTTTAAACCCCTTTCCAAACCTTCATTATGCTGTATATTTTCCCCTAGCTATCTTATCTGCACCTAAAGTCAAGCTGTGGGATTGCATGTGCAGTCAGCATTACTCTACAACACGGCCAAAAGCAGCTGAACTGGCCTAGACATCTGAGTGTTGGCTTTTTCTCCTACTCCTTGATCCATCCTTGAATATTTTTAACTTCCACTTGCTACTTTTAGCCAAATCTTCTCTAAAACAATTGTTGAAGTCACACTTTAGATCATACAATGGGTGATGCTGTGGGAGTGAAGTGACTCCAACACCCCAGCCAGCTCATCATCTCATTTCACAGACTTAAGTCCTTCTGTCTGGCAGCCCAAATCCTTCTACCTTGCTACAGATCCTATTAGGTTGGTAACTATGTGGAATATGTTGGCACTAAGTGGTTGTTATATAGATCATTTCTGTACAAGGGACACCTTCTTCTGGTATTTGCGAATTCTGAAACATGGCTTTCAATCACCCATAAATCTATGAATGTTGGGGGCGGGGTGAGGGGAGGAAGAGACATAAAAATTTATTTCTTACATCTAAAATGTCCAGTTTCATAAACTCATGATGAGAGGTGGTAGAAATTGGAGAAGATTATAAGCTCTTTGAGGCTTTTGTTTGTTTGTTGTGAGTTTGCATTGCCTCTAACACAATGGAGTCTTGGTTCCAGATAGAAGCTTCTAGGTGCTGCTGCAATAGAAATATTAAATAATTCTATACACAAATATCATGTTTAATGCAGGACTAGATTTGGAGTCAGTCTTCAGGACCCTGCAAGGGTAGAAGAGGGAATGAAAACATGTTATACTCCCACTTAGAATACCTTGATCTTGTGTCCAGGCTGCAGGAATAAGCAGGACTATGTGGTGGGTAAGGAAAGGGTGGATCCTTTCTCTGTTTGCTGGCCAGCACAGCTTATGGTGTTTGGGAAATAGTTATTTGGGCCCAGATCCACAGAAGGACATAGGCATTGAGATACTCAGCATTGCAATATCTAACTTATTAGGTGCCTAGAAAATCATTGGAACATCACTGATCCACAAAACCTGAGTTTGATTGAACAGGAGTGCTGGAGCATCTCTCTTTAATTATTTACCTAAAGTGGAACAGCTTCAACAGGAGAGACTGAAGGTAGAGATAGCTCAGTGGATGGAGCCCATTTTTGAGAGGTGGGAGAGCCCTGTTCAAATTTTTTCCCCCTCCAATAGAGGTGAGGAATTGAAATTGGGTCTTACACATGCCAGGTCAGTGCTCTAACTACTGGGCTAGAAGTTATAAGGTGAGCAACAGCAGATGCACTCACCATCTGTAAGTGGCCTTTGAGAATGCCTCCTGGATTAGGCCCCACACGCGAGTTAGGTGGCCAAATGCCTATCTTCCCCTCATTTGTGAATCAGTCTGGGGCTGAAGTGGGAGACAGGCATCTGGATGCCCAGAGTGAAGCTGCAGTGTGTGCCTAAAGGCAAAAACTTCAGTGCCGGGGGAACTTTTATCTGAAGATGTAGGTGCTGAGTGAGTTCAGGTGCTGACAGGGTTCAGTGGGAGTTTTGTGGGTTGCAGTAGAGCCTACACCTGAGATTTAGGTGTCTAAACCCCAGACGTAGGTGCCTAAACCCCAAACCCGGGCAACTATGTACCTCTGTGATTTGGGGCCTTACTACTGGTACAGGACAAGAGTCAGGATGATAGTATAAGACAGTAGTGTGAAATCCTGGATCCACTGGCATTTCATCACTGAATTAAAGGTAAAATCCTGGCCCTATAAATTCCTACTCCCTGTGGAGTGAACTCAGGTGAGAGGGAATTATGGCTTTCTGAATATCTTGGGATGTTCCTGTGGATGCATAAATGTCACCTTCCCCTATGGGCTGTGTTCTTGTAGCAGAATCTAGCCCAGAATGATATTTAAGATATTATATCACGTTAATGGATTTCATATTATTTGTAGAAAGCAGAGTAAATTTTAAAAAGGGTCTGCTTGCTCATCCTTCTTTACACTCCTGTTGTGTGCCTGGATGCTCTGCAAGGACGAGGCCCACACACACAGGTGAATTAATTGGCTTTAATGAAGGTTAAGTGATACACCCGCAACGGGAACTCCACGCATTGCAGCCACTGGCTTGGGGAGTCCAATGTCCGAACAGCTCGGTCAGGTGCGAAGTTCAAAGCGCAAGCTCCAGCCCTTAGCAATTATAGCATCATGCTAATATCATGCAAAGCAGCCTTTACATATGCAACGGGGGACTTTCCAGCCTCCCCTGGCCTCGGGCCAGGGACTTTCTGCAGACTTTCTGCAGTTCCCCAAAACACCGGGGCTTCCCACACAGGGCAGTTTTAACCGGTTAGAAGCAGCAGCTGCTAGCAACTTCTGTCCGCTAATAACCTCTCCTTGAGAAAGCGCAGGCCCTAGCTTAAACCATAAAAATGTCTTCCAGGGTCCCCTACACTCCTGTCTTACTGTAAACCTTTTTTTCTGCCTGTTTCCTAGATCATTATAGCTAAGTGCAAAAGAAGAAAATATCAAGTTTCTCAGCTCAGTTCCTGTTCCTGCATTTTGGTGCAACACAGCTACCCTGCATGTGATACACTACAGACAAACCAAGCAGGAAGGACACCCATTATATCAAAGGGAAGTTGAAAGCCTTGAATGTCAAATAATAGAAAATTGTCTCTATTTTAATCATTTTCTAACTGAAGAGTGAGAATAATTTCAACGTACGTTTTCTAAAAAGTTTCACTGTTCCAATTAGACTTCTTTGGGAAGTGCTAATTATTATCCTTTAAAGGAGGGAGAAAAGCTCTCTCATATTGTCATCACTAACCTTGATTAGTCCTTAAGATAGAATAACTGTTAAAGAAATGTTTTAGACTTTGGTTTCATACAAAATTAATTCTACTCCTAATTGGTAGTCTTTAATAATTTATAAGTATTTGCTATTTTTAGTGTCTTTTTATTCTAATTTTTATTGACAAGAGCCAGGGATCAGACTCTGAAGGTAGGCTCTCCTCATCAGTCCGATGACCAGATTTTTTTCCCCCTTTGCCAGAGCTGCCATCCTCCTCTGTATAGAAGACTTAAACATTAAGCCACCTTCTAGGGAAGTATAATTCCCTGGAATTACTGAGTAATAGGCACCTCTTTATTGGGATGACTCATCTGCCTAAAGTCAAGAGTGTCTCCTTCATCAGGGGGCCTATTAATTAATGGACAGATTCTGAAATGCCTTGCTTGCAGCATGAATGAACCACTCACTGATGTGAGTATGGGGTTCAGAGCCTGGCTCAAAGAGGCAAATTCTACCCTGATTTAACCCTGTGAAATTCCTTTGAAGTTGGAATGGAAATGCATGGAATATAAGTCAGGGAAGAAAGGCCCTGATACTGCAAACAGCTGTGTGGGCGTCTGTGCTTGTGTGGAATCCTATTGACATCACTGGGGATCCACAAAGGCACCGGGGTTCCTGTTCTGAGCAGTTTGCAGGAGTGAGATCTTCTTGCACACTTTCAAATCTGTTTCCTATATATCAATATTATTTGCAAATGAATTGGGGCATTTTTGATACATCCTTTTGCAAGGAAAAAACAGGTTCTTCCTCATCTGAATGACAAATGTGTTTGTGAAACTTGGGGATTCATGTTGAGCCCTGAATGTGCCAGCACTGGGGAGAATTGGGACTGTGTCTGAGTCTATGCACACCTCTAACTTCTGTCATCATGATACAAAGATGTGGTTGTGGTAGAGTTTCTTAATGCTTTTAAAGGGTAGTCAGTAAAATACAAAAAACAAACAAACAAAAATCCATTGTATGCAATGAAAGCTCTCTAAAGAAAACCAGCCAAATTAATCCATATTTACTTTCTTTGCTATTTAATTTAGGCAACATCACATCAATAACAAGATTTCAGCCATACATGGCCTTAAACATTGACAGTATTGTGATATTGCCTAAATTAAATAGCAAAGTCAGTAAACTTTGATTAGTACAGCTGATTTTATTAAAAGGAGGTGTTTGTGTGTGGCTGTCCATCTGTCCTAAATTGATATGCTTTGTTTTTGTTCATTTGTTTCCAGAACACTTCCTATATTCTTTTCCAAAGAGTCTGCTTGCTTTTCCTTAGTCTCCTTGTCACGAGTAGATATTCTCATCAAGCACTATAAATGTGAGATTGCCTCATTTCTTTCCATTTGTTTAGACTTAATGGTCATTTGCGGAGAGCATACAGACATTAATGTCTTTCCAAGATGGATACTTTCTATTAGAATAACTTCAAAGGAGGGAATTGAGAAATATGTACATAAGAAATTGAGCACTTTTAATCTCTTGGTCACCAGTTGAACTCCAGCTCAGTACAGTTGTGAATGATTATTTCTATCAGCGGCCAACAAGCCAAAAGGGGCTGTGTGAGTTCAGTTTCTGTTGGACAGGTGCAATTTACTTGACAATGTATGTCTTGTCTACAGTCTCAAAAGAGAAGCTAAAGACAGAATGGGCATCTTTTCACCTCAGAGGTGCAGTTCAGGATTTATGTAGACTGGCAGGTCAGCATGGGTAAGCTTATGCTGCTGTTCTACCTATTCTATCCATAAATAAAATTACAGTCTCAGGATTTTCAACACAGTTCACAACTGTAAAGTTTCCTGTATAAATTTGTATACATATTATATTTTTCCCATTAGTGAATATTTCATTAATGCATAAATTGTAATCAACCAGGTTTAAGATGTGAAGAGTTTGCTTCCTTAAAATGTTTAAAACAATGAGAGAAGAAGAGTGATCTTGTAGTTACAGTACTGGGTCTGAAGAGAACTGGATTTCATTTCCTAACAGGGAACTTGAGTGATTTTTGGGAAAGTCACTTATCTCTCCATACCTTGTTTTTCCATCTTAAAAATCAAGAAAATACTTCTTTCTTCAAGTAGATGTATCTCATGTATGTGTGTGCATGCCCAGCACGTTGGAACCAAAGACATTTGCCTAGTGGTACTTATAGGGGGTGGGAGTGGGGTTAGAGTGGCTCTCATGGCTCATGGCTCATCCCTCCCTCAATTTCTTCTCATTGTCTGTGGCTGGAGTTGGACCTCTGTGTGGTCTTAACCTCACAACTTCTCGATTAGTTTTATTTAGTTTTTTCCCTTGTTGTATGCAGTTGGTAGTACCCTTAGTGTTAGTTAGAATAGTGTTAGTTGTAATAGCTTGTTTCCTTGTGATGCCCTCACCGGGGTTTAAACATTGTCCTTCGTGTGGGGGAGCGATCCCCAACAGCAATCCCCTGTCTCTGAGGCCCCCATCTGTGTCTCAGTGAGGCCCACGTCAAAGAGCATTATGTGACCTTCAGATCATTTAAGAAATGGATTCAAGTGGCTTGGGACCTTCAGATGAAGCAGCAGCTCTTTGAATAAGCCTTGCAGCCTGCTTTGGTCTAGGGACCTCATCAATTCAGAGATAATCCTTGGGTTCTAAGAGTGCTGCTATTTCACATTCCAGAAAAAGTGCCTCTGCAAGGAAATGGAGGAGGCATTCCCAGTTGACTGTGCCAAGGAAAAGGTTGCATAAGACCAGTCAAAACTGCTCCAGATCTCGGGATGACTTCTGCTTTCCCCAGGAAAAACATGGTCTGGCATGGAGTTGGTGGCGGCACATGGGATGGTGCAAGTACCTCTAACCATTCCCTTGTACCGAGTAGGGAGGTTAGAAACTCTATATTGTTGACTCCAGTTCTGGCCTCTGGCACCTGTTGAGTTAAGTACCAATGAGGGAGATGCCAGTGCCAACTGTTTCTATGTCAGCAGCATACTGGGCAGCTACACACTTCTTCTTTGTCTTGATCCTGGCCTCTCCTTTGGTACAGAACTTTGCCTAAGCTGCATCATATATAGCCCTGGCAATTGAACAAGCTGCTGAATCCTTGGGTCTGTTGGGATGGCACCCTAATATTCCACTTCCACACATTATGGAAGCAGGTCTGGTACTGAGATTGGTATGGGAGACCTAGGACTGGGAATTTCCTTGGCACTGTACAGTCTGCATCACAAATGCTTCCATGATGGCTTTCACCATCCTTGATGTTAGTACTGTCAGACACTCCAGCACTGCTTTCGATTTTAGGGCTGACACCACTTTTGGCACCAGCATGCTTGGTACCGACAGTACTGCTTCCCTCGGCAGCACTGCTTCTTGGTTCATTCTGTTCTGCTCTTCAGGGCTCCCTGTCTGATGCTTTTCACTTGAGCTTACAATTGGCTCTCCTCTGCACCTTTCCCCTGATCCTGCCATCCTCAAGCTCAAGGCAGATGATTGGGCCAAGCTCATTCTCATTGTCCCAGCATGCCTGAGTCAGTGCTGGTTCTCCAACCTTCTCATATTGTCTCTTCAACCTCCCATTCCGCTTCCTCCCCATCTTGACTTATTCACTCAGAACCAAGGCTTCACTTTGCATCATGTGCTCAGCTCCTTGCACCTCATGGTGTGCATGGCTGAAGGAAGAGAGAGAACAATGTTCAATGGCTCCCAATAAGTCTTCCTTAACAGAAAAAAATCCTCCACAAGGATGACCTATTCATCAAAACAGAAGTGATTTGGGATGTGGTCATTAGCTGCGGAATCCAATCAATGCTGGCCTTTATCCAGGATATTTTGGAATACCTGCTGCACCTTCAGTCATTGGGACTTGCATTCAGTTCACTGAAACTGTATCTGGCAGCAATATTGGCATTTTATCCCCCACATTCAGGGAACATTGATCTTCTCCATGCTATGGTATCAAGATTCTTAAAAGGGATCCTTCATCTACATTCCCCGGCTTTGGTGGAGCAGTTCTGCAGTCCTTGTACAGCTAGACTCTGAACCCCGCCTCCAGGGGGGTACTGCTAAGTGAAATACATGACTGACTGCAACTACCTGAAGAAGAAGAAGCAGTTACTTAGTGTGACTGTGGTTCTTTGAGATGTGATGCAGATATGTATTCCATGATCCACCCTCTGTTCCTTCTGCATTGAAGTCTTGTTTCTGGGCATTTGTGCAAAGGAATGGAGGGAGGATCAAGGTGGTGCTGCCTCATGTATCTAGGGGAGGGGCAATGGCCACAAGGTGCAAGTGCTGCCTCTGTACTGGTATTGCTAGGTACATTTCTTTTGCTCTAGTGCACTGGGCACACACACAAGTAAGTGGAACACACATGTAGATCACATATTGAAGAACCAGTTACACTAAGTAACTGTTTCTTCTCCAATCGTTCCTTGTCTAGATTAAAAGGTCTTTGGGACAAGGATTCTTTTGATATATGTTTGTACAGTACCTTGAACCAGTCTTAGTTAGGGTCCTATAGCTGCAAATAGAACACAAATAAAAGTAGTAAATTAAAAAACAAACAAACTTGCAGTACATAGAATCCAAAAAGGATTGTGTTAATACTATTTGAGAATGGAGATGTTCTGCAGAAAATTAATGTGCTATAGAATTGACTTCAGTTTTTCCATTTCCCTTAATTTTTGTGAATATCAGACATATCAAAACTTCTTTGTCCAAGAGTTGCTAACATGACAGGGTGCAAAATGCATTTAC
Source organism: Gopherus evgoodei (assembly GCF_007399415.2). NCBI lineage: Eukaryota > Metazoa > Chordata > Testudines > Testudinidae > Gopherus > Gopherus evgoodei. Next base: position 65,585,125 of record NC_044329.1, read on the forward strand.
ACACAAAAGATTCTAAATACTAACTTATGTGCCTGCAAATTAACATATAAAATTCAACACATTTAATTTCTTCTCACTTCAGGAAATTCCAAGTGAGAAAAAAAATACAGTTTAATGTCCCTGTAGAGCCAGGATGCTTGCATTATGATAATTTTTTTTGAAAGGTTACTGCAAAGGAATTTCCATATTTCATTTAACAACCTTCTCTTAAAACTTAGTTTAACCAATTTCTAATTTATCTGCACTTTTACAGCTTCCTAGTATAGTAAATTATATTTCAAGATTCAAAACTGATAAATAAAATGTGTCTTTCTAGAGGAATTAGGGAAAGTAAAAAGATGTTAAGAAAAATTAAATTAATTAACTATTACATTTGTGTGAGAGGTATATAGCTATACAACGAAAGTACCTCACTGATAAATGAATGCATAATAAAAGGATGTTCCATAATCTAGAGTTCAATGCTAAAATTGCCTTGTCTGCAGCTCTCAGAGGTTTCTTCTACTCTAATGGTTTCTGTGTCCATGACAAGTACAGGTGTCCTGGGGAGTTACAGATGGAGAGAGCATCTCAAATCTAATCTGTACCCACACCACTGAGACCCTTGAATATTAAAACCAGGACCTTAGATGGACCTAGAGGTCAAAAGCAAAACAGCAGATGGTAAAGAATGCTGTTGTCATTAGCTGAAGTTACCATGTGGTGGTACCTAAAAAGAGTCACAGATTCTAATTTTTATCTACCTTCTTAGATCTGGACATTCTGAAATAGTTTTCCTGTTGTCTCCTCCTGCCCCCCTACATCCATTGGATAGTCAAGCACAATCTGACCCATTATAAGTAATATGGCAAGTAGTGAAGTAACCTTATTTATGGCAAAAATTGGCAACTTTAAGGGTGACCACTATGTCTGATCATGGAGTAGAAACAACCTTTACTATAAGTAAGTGGGCATGCACATACAATACCATTATATTCAACATGATCTTCTCCAGTGATATGTCTGACATTCACAAAAATTAAGGGAATTCTTTAATGTTGTCTGTATTGGAAGAACATGCTTGGCTTGCTTTCGGGTTTAAATTTGGTAGTACAGGCAACAGAAGAAGAGGGAATTCAGACTCTGACAAAGAAAAGAGAGTGGTGTGAACTTGCAAAACCTGCTTTATTTATGTGATCATATATGAGCATGCTGTACTGCAAAAAAAGCCTTTCAAAGGAACTGGTGGCTTATGAATTTGCAGTAAAGAGAATTGGAGAAGTTATTTGCTGCAGTAATATCTTTTTTGCTCCCATTAGTAAAGGCTCTAGTAATCCCATTTTGCTTTCATGACTAAGTAGAGAGTTCATATTACCAGCTGCATTTATGATTCACATTTCTTTTTAAATTTTCAATTTCATCAACATTAATGCAGTAAAAAGAAAATAGACAAACTAGAGACAGAGAGTGTGTCTGTCTGCAGTGGTGACGATAAGCCCATCCACAAGGGAAGAAAAAGTTTGTTGCTTTCTTTGAATGTTTGTTTTCATTAACTCTCAAAATAACACTTTAAAGTTCACGTCACCAAATGAAATGATGTTCCTTAACAGAGAAAGTACAAGAGACAGAAGAATCTGTGAGTGAAAGATAGAGATTCTATCCCTGATTATGGTCCCTATGTCTTTCTCCCATATAAAAGCACTTAGGAAGAAATAAAGTTTTTGCACAACTCCTCAGGTCAATAGTATAGGTTTATTTTCCCTTATGCACCATCAGATCAACATGCAAATGATACAATTGGTGTTAGGGGCAATGCCTGTTAAAGTTTTGAACTGGAAAGAGAAAGAAGTGTCTCTCTATAAACAGCTAAAATTGGTTGAAAGACTAATTCCTAACATCATATTGTCATTAGAAATATGTTCACTTTTAAATACATGAGATGGTACTTGGCCCTGTTATTTCAGGATTTATGTGTAGCTCTGATGCATAGTACTTGTTAATCAGTATAAACAGAGAAGTGATAAATCATAATTATCTCATTTAATGTATGTAAAACGAGCATTTTCATTCAATCATATATATGGGAAGAATTTATTTGGCCCCTCTAAAATATGCATCAAATTGATAAAGCATAATAAAGAGAATTTTCAGAGAGGTAAAGAATTCATGTCTCACTTGACACTAGCAACAGAAAAAGATGAAGTGTAGAAAACGTACAGTGTTTTTTATGCCAAATTTTGCATCCTTATGTTGAGTTTGTAAAGGTCAAATAACATTTGGAAATATTTGTAGAAATTATGTTTATTAGCTAAAAGTCCAAAAGAAAAGAAATTTAGTATATAATTTTTCTGTTGCTTTGGATGATTTCAGGATTATACTAACATACTCTTATTTATGTTAGTCTCATCTTAAAATAAAATAAAATAAGATATAGAGAAGGGGACCAGACCTGTAAAGGTATTTAGGAGTTCAAAGACGAAGATGAGTAACTAGTGGAATATTCAAAAGTGCATATGTGCCTAACTCCAATCAAATAAATGAGCTTTAGGCACCTTGGCACGTCTGAAAATCACCACTCTGCACTTTAAGCAGGGAGGGGTTTGTCTGGCTGGCCAGGAGAAGAAAGCAATGCTTTCTAGCTTGGGGAGATGTAAAACTGCTGGAAGAGCAGTTGGCATGGTGGATGATTCACCCAGGGCTGGCTCCAGGTTTTATGCCACCCCAAGCAGCGAGGGAGGGGAAAAAAAAAAAAAGCACCGATTGGCGGTACTTCGGTGGCAGTTCAATCACGCAGCTCCATTCTTCGGCTGCAGTTCAGCGGTGGGTCCTTCACTCCCTCTCTTTTTGGTGGCACTTTGGCTGCAGCTCAAAGAGGAAGAGAGGGACCCACGGCCAAATTCTCGCCGAAAACCCAGATGTGCTGCCTCGATAGCAGACGGAGTGCCACCCCTTTGTTTTGGCCACCCCAAGCACCTGCTTCCTTAGCTGGTGCCTGGAGCTGGCCCTGGACTCACCACTTAAGAATGAAGGCTTTAAAAAGATCAGACTGGGCCTGGCCACTCTCCTCATCACTCGAACAGGCTGGGCAGCAGGCACAGAGGCTCCTGTACATGGCTTGCTGCAGGACCACATGGAAGCTAGCATGTGAAGCAGCATGGGTCCAGGGGCACAGAGAAGGGTGAGCTCGAGAAAACAGGCTGGTTACCCCCGGCCCAGAGACAGGGAAGGGCAGGCAAAGGCAAACTACACAGAAAGGGGACAGTGGAAAGAAGAGGAACTAGCATCCCCCTGTCCCAGATACTTCCACCCACAGACAGGCTGGAAGCTGCAGTTGGGGAGGGTGAATTAGCGAGGGCGATGCTAGTCAGCTTCTGAAACAATCAATGTGCATGGGGGGTTGGGGTGGAAGAGGAAGAGGAAGGGGAAGGGGAGAAGGAGGCAAGGAAATGTAATTGTTTCATATACTAGCTGTGCTGCAAGTGGATGTGTGAGACTGCAGTTCTTTCTGGCTGTGAGCAGATTGCTGCTCAGTTCCAGTGGAGCCCAAGGGCAGGAAAGGGACCCAGGGCAGACAGTATTGCAGCAGGGGTAGGGGGGCTCACAAGTATGAAGGCTGCAAATGCCCAGTGTGGTTTGTTTAATTTTCCAAGGCATAACCCAGGGCAGCCTTGTGGACTGAGGAAGGGAAATGACCAAAGGGAAACATCCACGCATGCAGGTGGGCAGGCTGTGTGCATTAATGGGGTAGTCAGCAGAGCTGTGCAGCAAATCATCGGTAAAATGGTTTCTGAAGTTTTCTTCACAGCATCACAGTGCTTCCAAAGGGCACAAGATCACCCATAACCAGAATGTTCTCTTCCACGGAAGGCAAGGGATAGCGGTAATGCTGATCCCAGGGGTGAGTGTGATCTGAACCACATAGAGGTTGGGGAGCATGGGTGGCAGAGGTGGTGTCTGGTCATGCTCAACCAGTTACTCAGTGACTTCACCTTAGGAGGTCAGGAGTCAACCTACTGGGGAAGTAAATACTCTGGGCTCAGCACTGGGAGGTCCAGAAGCTGCACCTTCAGTGGGGGCACTGATGGTATGACATGTGTGCTGCAAGCTAATTTGCATTTACTACAGCAGCTTCAGGCAGCTAGGTGTGCAGGGTCTGCACGGGATCACAGGGAAGGCCCAGCATGGGTTCAAGTTTGGGCAGCAGGACGGGGGCAGGCCCCCAGCAAGGGTTGCAAAGCCCATGTTGGAAATGAAGCACATGGGCACTCATCGACCATCAGGGCAGGTAACCTCATGGGACAGAGTAGACACTCCCGGGGGCAGATCTATGGGGGAGCAGGGCTCTGTGGAACTCCCTGCATGCAGTCCTGAGTACGATTATACCAGGGTGGCTGACCAGATGGGAAGTCACCTACTCAGTACAACTAAATATAAAATCCTGAGAAGTGAATGCATGGATATATTATCCCTAATGCACAGGGAGGTGTTGACAGACAGTAAACATGGGCAAGGCAAGCAAAATAACGATCTGCCTAAGAGGCCAAGGCCAAGGGTGCCAGGGGTTCTTTCGTACCACAACAAGTTCAGGAGGGACCCCAGGCACGTAATAGTATTTGCTGGCCATTTAACAATAGTGGTTGTTTTTGCAACCCCTGTAGATACAGGCATGTTTGCGAGACGACTACTGCCGGCAATTATATTTCAACAAGGCTATGCCCATGGGCTGTTCAGTATCCTGTGCAGCTTTTGAGAAATTCAGTACGATGTTGCACTGGGCTGTGGTGCGGTCAGCGGGACTAAACCAAGTAGTGTATTATTTGGATAATTTTTTTGTTCGCAGATGGACACATTTCAAGCTCTGGCTAAATAGTTGGGGATATCCCTAGCAGAGGAGAAAACATAAGGCTCTTCCACTACATTGACCTACCTGGGCATTCAGCTGGACACCAAGAAGGGCATATCTTGGCTCCCTCAGGATAAACTTTAGGAGCTATTGGGGTTGCTCCAGAGGTCACGGGGGGCTTAAAAATAAATAAATAAATAAATAAATAAATAAATAAATAAATAAAAGAAAAAATTTAAAAAAGCTCAGGCTGCAAGAGCTGAAATCTATTCTGGGGCACCTGAAATTTGCTTGCAGGATTGTTGCCCCGTTTTGTGCCCTGCGGGCAGCAGCAACAGACAGCAGAACCAGGCCACGCCATTACATACCAGTCCCTAGATTTAATGAGGTATCATTGTGGAGGAAGCAATGGTTATTACAAAGAGAGTTAAAAATCCACTCAGATGCGACAGGGGGTGCAGGTTTTGGGATGTTAAGCAAAAACAGAAAACCATTTTGGTATCTATGACTGGCCACATCCAAAAGACCAGAGCTCTTGTACCTCTGATAAAACTGAATCTTTCAACCAAGGTGGCTGAAGTTCTGGGAACTGATTATAGGTGAAAAATGTGCTTAGGCAAGGACTGAAACTTGCTGAAGTTTAGTTTTAGTCTTAAAATAATATTTTTCCTTTTGTTTGTTACTCCTTACACTTGTTATCACTTACATGAATGACTTTTGTTTAATTAATTTCTTCAGTGCACTGATTGAAGGGAAGGGTGTATTAACCCCAGTTAAGCAAACAGGCTGCAATGTATTGTATTGTCTGTTTAAAAGAGCAACAAATTCACTTATATGAATGTTCAGAAAGGGGGCTGGATGCTGCTGGGAGACATCTCTGGGGAACTCAGGAGTTCACTGTTAGTTACCTGCAAGGCAAGGCTTGGACTGGCAGAGTCCAAGGCAGGCTAGCTTATGTTCCAGAGAGTTGTCACATAGTTTAACAGTAGCAAAACTTGACTAACTTAAATAAGAGTGAGAACTAAATAAACACCATCTGAAACTAGTAAATAAAAATATATCTATAATATTCAGTATTTAACTGAATATTAACTTTATGTCCAGATGAATATTAATAGCATTTATTCAATCAGAATTGTTGCTGAGAAGTTGGATGTTTGCTGTTTACAGAGATTCTTCAACTTCTTTCCCAAACATAATGTATATCTCTACAAAGAGTACAGTGGATATTAATTGAGGTATACTCCTGGGACTTCTAAATATGTCTAAACACTGAGTGAAATGCTGAATTCACTGAAGTCAATGATAAAACTCCCATTGTCTTCAGTGAAGCCAACGTTTAATTCCAATAATATATTTGTACTTCAGTAGAAAAGGTTGTATACACTTCAAGTTATTTGTTCATTCATTCATGTGTGCATAGGAGCTTGCATGCAAGAGACACTTCATCATTGGGTACATATTCACCCAGTTATAGAGCCTGGCATAAATTTCCCATGCGGTTACAATTACAAAAAATTGGGGAGTGGGAGTAAATTAGACACGCAAATACATGCACATATTTGCATGCTCATTTCCACAATGGACCTTTTGAAAGTCAGGCCCACAAGCTTGGGTCAAAAACCAGGTCAACAACATGCTGAAAAAGAAAGAAAATAGAATAGGTAAAGTGAATCCTGCTTTTACAGGTAGGAGTTAAGCTTGAAGAAAAGAGAGCAGTGTCATGTACTTTAAAAAGGAGCAGTGGGCATCTGAGATGAGTATGTGTTCCAAATGGCAGTGTGTGTAGTGGCCAATTGATGACAGCCAGTAGAACAAACAGAATGTGTATATAGATATGCATACACATCTACACAATTTAATATTTAGAGAGAGAATTTCAATTAAAGCATGTTTTCAACCCTCACATATTGCATTTGCTAGAACATTTGAGTGCTCTAGCTTAAGTACCCACCGCATGCATAAGAGCAAATTTTGAGTTCAAATATTCAACTATTTCCTATAGTCTAACTGCAAATTGCACATTAAAATGCAGTATTCCAAAATAATTGTTTGTACTGTGTTGCTTAGTGGCATATGTATCACTAAGAAGAGAACTATGTGACAGGTAATTTAATAGCACAACACAAATTCCAAATATTTGCAAAAAATATATATACTCGGGAGCTATTCAGGGAGGACAAACCATTACTTGACAAAAATAACTGGGGTAAAAAGTTAACAAATCAGAGAATTGTGTACTCTTCTTACAAACAGAAAAGGCTGTGAAGTTCAATGAATAGATTACTTTTTATGAGTTATTTACTCAGCCCTACATTCCTTATCCACAACCCCTTCTGGTGAATAGGCATAGGTTAAATAATCTAGCCCTACTTTAGCACTATGAGGACTAGGTAAGAAGCCTACCCTACTACTCCTCGGGGACCAGGGTGATGCGAGGTGGCAGAGTTAAAAGAAATTTCCCATGCTGTTTCACTTTTGCAGCATCACAATACAGGACAGGATATGTCCCTTATTATGGAAAAATAGTTTTTTTTCTTTCAGTTTGGTGACCCTATTACAATTCAAACCATAACAAAGCTCACAGTCAGAAGACCATAACAGGTACACTATGCATATGACTGCAGAAGCATAGACCTTGTATGGGACACTGTTCATATTAATATGTGATTAAATTTGAAAATTCATGTGTTTTTTGTTATGTGCACAAAGCAGTGAACTACAGTTGTACATTGTCTTTAATGCTCTGTCTATGCCCCCTTTCCTCGTGACACAACACTCAATCTTCATTATATTTAGAGTCTGTACGATAAAACTTGTCCCTCACTACAGCCAAGCAGTATATCGCTACAGCACATTAATTGCAAACTACTGTTCTAGTGCCTATATTCTCAGCAGCAAGTGAGAGTATGGAATGACTTTCTATATTTTGCTGAATTATAAAAAAGGTGATTGAAACAGGTTCATTTGTCTGATTGCATTCTGTCTGTTCTCCAGCAAATGTTTCAAGTGATAGATGCAGAGGTTGTTACAATGCCATGGGTCATGAAAACACTATTTTTACCACTGTATTACTGCTATGCTTTTTCATTTTCTGTTTCAAGGAAACAAGCTATTGCAGACCTAAGATATTTTTATTCCAATTACATTTCCCTATATGATTACTTAATTTAGATAATCAACAGCGTTATAAATGGTAATAGAAATATACCAAAATGATTATGTATTATGACAGTTTTTTAAATGAAGTTACAAATGCATATCCAAATAAATAGAAAACTGTGCATGCTAAACATTTTAGGCATCTAATATATATATACCTAGTAGCAATTACTGTGTATCAGAGATTAGTTAGCAATAGTTATGAAAGAACTTTAAAGGGGCTGGGGTTTGTGCATGGTTCAGATGCTTATCTGGGGTCTGATCTTCAATAGTTGTTTTATCATGGCCTCATGCTTATTTAGACTACTCAAACTCCTTGGTTAAAATGATGGAGTTGTAATGATTGGTTTCACCCGTATTCCCAATCTCTCTACATAGCAGTCAAAATAACTGCAGCCCTTCATAGGGGAGCAGGGTATTTGTGGTATAGACTCATTAACAATGAGTCATGTTCCTTTTGTGGATGAATCCTATTAGACTAATATGGAAATCTGAGAGAAGAAAATCACTCATGAGATTTCTAGCAATTCTGCTTCAATTCCCAGAGAGAAATACCATAAGAAGACACTTTGTTGCAATATTGTGTCACATAGAATTCTGGCCACAAAAATAATCCAGAAGTGCAAAGGTGCAAGGAATGAAGAGAAGAGCAAAATAATTTCAAATTTTTAAAATAATGCAGGGTAAATTAGAGTTCAGTTCTTGAACTGGTCACAAATTTAATAGTTTATAAAGCCAGAAGGCTTTATCCAGTCTAGTTACCAATGTGATCATCCGGTCTGAATGCTTTCAAAACACAGGAATTAATTCAAGGAAGTCCTATTGTCTAATTGAACTACATCAAAACATCCAATCTTAATTTAAAAAATTCCCCCAATGGAGAATCTACCACAGCTCTTGACAAATTGTTCCACTGGTGAATTACCTTCACTGTTTAAAAACATGCAACTTATTTCTAAGGTTGAACCTATCCAGCTTCAACTTTCAGCTCTTAACTGTTGTAATACTTAAATAAGCTAGATTGAAAAGCTGTCTGTTCCTTTTGTAACTATTTACAGACTGTGATCAAGTTACACCTTAACAGTCTCTTTGATAAGCTAATTAGATTGAGCTCCTTGGGTCTTTCACTATGAGGCATGATTTCCAATCCTTTAATTGTTCTTGTAGCTGTTCTCTGAAACCTCTCCAATTTTTCAACATCCTTCAAATGTGGACACCAGAACTGCACATAGCATTCCAGGATCAGTCATAGAATATCAGGGTTGGAAGGGACCTCAGAAAGTCATCTAGTCCAACCCCCTGCTCAAAACAGGCCCAATCCCCAGGCCATGTCTACATCTAAAATTTTGCAGCGCTGGTTGTTACAGCTGTATTAGTACAGCTGTATAGGGCCAGCGCTGCAGAGTGGCCACACTTACAGCAACCAGCGCTGCAAGTGGTGTTAGATGTGGCCACACTGCAGCGCTGTTGGGCGGCTTCAAGGGGGGTTCCGGGAACGCGAGAGCAAACCGGGAAAGGAGACCAGCTTCGCCGCGGTTTGCTCTCGCGTTCCCGGAGCCACCCAGCAAACCGCAGGGAAGGAGACCTGCTTGCTCGGGGTTCCGGGAATGAGAGAGCAAACCGGGAAAGGAGACCAGCTTCGCCGCGGTTTGCTCTCGCGTTCCCGGAGCCACCCAGCAAACCGCAGGGAAGGAGACCTGCTTGCTCGGGGTTCCGGGAACGAGAGAGCAAACCGGGAAAGGAGACCAGCTTGATTACCAGAGGCTTCCTCCTTCCACGGAGGTCAAGAAAAGCGCTGGTAAGTGTCTACATTGGATTACCAGCGCTGGATCACCAGCGCTGGATCCTCTACACCCGAGACAAAATGGGAGTACGGCCAGCGCTGCAAACAGGGAGTTGCAGCGCTGGTGGTGCCCTGCAGATGTGTACACCTTCAAAGTTGCAGCGCTGTAACTCCCTCACCAGCGCTGCAACTTTCTTATGTAGACAAGCCCCCAGACAGATTTTTGCCCCAGATCCCTAAATGGCCCCCTCAAGGATTGAACTCACAATCCTGGGTTTAGCAGGCCAATGCTCAAACCACTGAGCTATCCCTCCCCCCACCTCCCTGCAAGGTCATTGAGTCTAGCCCCTGCCTTCACTAGCAGAACCAAGTACTAATTTTGCCCCAGATCCCTGGGTGCCCCCCTCAAGGACTGAACTCACAGCCCTAAGTTTAGCAGTCCAATTTAACACTCATCTTGGGGCGAGATGGATTTGGCTGCTGAATAGAGAAAAGAGTACCTTGGACAGTGCAGTTCTGGGGAAGGGCAGGAGGAACTGGGGAAGCTCCAGCCTTGCAACCCCCCAGGCAGAGGCCTTGCTTTCAGTGCTGGAGAAGGTACTAGGGCTGTGGGGAAGCAGCCAGAGAAAGAAGAGGTAGCAGGTCCAACCCCCTTGCTGATGATGAGTGGCCATTTTAGACTAACAGTTTGTCCTTGAGGAACAGGGCTAGATTAAGACTGGCAGTGGGTCACTAAGGAGAGGATAGGGGTTCCCCAGGGAGGGGAGGACCCCTGGGTGTGAGGGCACTGCTGCCAGGCAGTACACCATTGAAGGGGCACCGCGGGCAGGGAGGGACGTGGGGCCTGAAGTACAGTGGTGGAGATTGAAAAGAAGCAAGTACTGGTGGGGAAAGACAGCCAGCAAGAGGTGTTCCAGAGCTGGAAGAGCTAATCCCAGAAGTAACCAACAGGAGGCGCCACGGTGGTGAATGCCTGCTGTGCTACACCTTATCTCTGTCACCAACAAAATTTGATTCAATAAAAGATATTATCTCACCCACTTGTGTCTCTAATAACTAATAATCCTTTCATTTTTCCAGATCTGTTTAGAATTCAGTAGGCTTGGGTGAATGTAGTTGCTTGGATAGTGAATGCGAGATCATCTGCATATCCAAATGTCCACGACTGGATTGATGGCACATCAGTGAGATAAATATTAGAGTGATGATGCCAAGACAGACCCCAGTGGCAGCCCATTAGTAGGTGAGGTCTACTGGTCTGTTCCATTAGAAACAAAACTTGCAGTTGGTGAGCATAACTATCAGTTGGTGGTAGTGTTCTGCAATGAAATTTATGACACTTTGAGAAGCAGGCCATCATATGCCACTGAATCATGTGCCAAGCACAGATCCACAAAGGCCACTGCTGTTATGTGCCCAAGTTGAATACTGGCTTTGATATGGGTCCTTAGCACGATTACCTGATTGCAGATGCTTCATCCTCATATGAACCTGGATTGCTCTTTAGGAATGTAGTTCTCAAAGATGGGTGTAAGTCTCTGGAGTAGCATCTGTGATGCTGACAGGCTAGATGCCAGCACATGCCAGAGTCTCAGAGCAATTCACTTTTGTATGATCATCAAAGAAATGTTGAGCATAGTAATTCACTTGAATGTTAATTTAGTTAAATGAAAATGTGACAGATATTGTTTTCATTTATTTATAACCTTTTGATTGCTATTCGTTACATTAAGTATATCCCTGTACTTGATTAACCCTAGGTCAGTATTGCGATGAGAAACTTCATGAAAACTAATGAAGGATTGTTGTGGGCTATTACATTGCAATATACATAGTGTATATCATGGTAATTAAGTATACCCATCAAATGTGATTGGAGCCCTGGCAATGTAAATCAAGAAGATTGCTAACTTCAGAACAATGGGAATTCACAAACTCAATCAGCATTCCTCACACACAGCCAACAAAGTACAGAACTTGTCAGCTAGGTTTTTGTGTGTGAACAAGATATAAAAGATGGATTCAAAGAAAGATCCTTCATTTCTGGACTGTTTGTATTCTAACAGAGTGGAATAACTAAGTAAGAAGGCAGAGATCCTCAGCATTATCCTGGGTAACCCTGAACATCTTTGGAGACTGGCAGATGACTTCATCTCTGCTATCATTTTGCACTTACTAAACTTAGACCCATTGATGTATTTTACCTGCTTTAACATCTCAATAACTCTCATTTCTTTTTCTTGGATAATAAGCTTTTAGTTAGTTTACTAGAGAAATTAATTGTCAGCATTGTCTTTGGTGTGAGATCGAGAGTATCCATTGATAAGTGACTGACCTTTTGGGTTTGGGAGTAACCTGAAGTGATGTGATTGTTTTGGTTTTAATAACCTTTAATCACTAAGTATAGTTTGTATGGGCAGGAAGAAGGTTGGAGAGTCATAGGTGCCTGTTTGTGACTCCATGGTAAGGCTAATATAGTGATCCAGGAGTGCATATTTGTTACTGGGTTGGTGAAACCCAATTACCACCAATTTGGGGTTTCTGCCCTATTTTCAGACACTGACTTGAAATTAGCACTCTCGGTTGTGAGCCACTCCAGACAGCATGACAGCATTCTTTCCAAGAACTTGTATGTTATTCGTAGTAAAGATATTGGCTGATAGTATTTGGATAGTCAACTGCTTTCCCTGATTTAAAGATAACAATAACCTTTGCCTTTTGCCATAGCTTGGGCATTTGGCTAAGGATATGCATATTGGTAAAGAAGCATGTGACAGGTTGGGTCACAGAAACCCCTTTAGGACTGCCACCTGATGTGCCTAGACTACCTTTGAGCACATTTTCCCTGCCAGCTTGGGACTTCAGTACCGTGCCTTGTTTGAGCCAGACACGCTTGCCTGCTGCAAACTCAGATCCAAGTTTGAACCACTTCCCCCACAAGCTGCAGGCTTAACTGAAAACAGCTTTAGAAGTGCTCCTGTCTCTAGCACTCAGATATCCAGCTCCCAATGAGGTCCAAACCCCAAATAAATCCATTTTACCCTGTATAAAACTTATACAGGGTAAACTCATAAATTGTTCGCCCTCTATAACACTGATAAAGAGAGATGCACAGCTCTTTGCACACACACACCCTGCCCCTCCCAGGTATTAATACTTACTCTGGGTTAATTAATAAGTAAAAAGTGATTTTGTTAAATATAAAAAGTAGGATTTAAGTCATTCCAAGTAATTACCAACAGAACAAAGTGAAAAATTGCCAAACAAAATAAAATAAAACATGCAAGTCTAAGCCTAATACAGTAAAAAACTAAATGCAGGTAAATCTCACCCTCAGAGATGTTCCAATAAGCCTCTTTTACAGACTAGACTTCCTCCTAGTCTAGGTCCAGCAATCATTCACACTGCTGTAGTTACTGTCCTCTCTTTCAGTTTATTTCAGGCATCTCCTGGGGGTGGAAAGGCTATTGTCTGTGCCAGCTGAAGACAAAATGGAGGGATTTCCCCAGGGGCTTATATAGTCTCTCTCTTATGGGTGGAACCCCCCTTCCCCTCTCCTATGCAGAATCCATCTACAAGATGGAGTTTTGGAGTCACCTGGGCAAGTCACGTGTCTATGTATGATTCAGCTCTTTACACACTGATGCCACATTCCCAGGAAAGCTCAGATGTGGATTGGCATCTCTCAAAGTTCATTGTCAGCCTAAGTGTTTCTTGATTGGGAACTTACTGAGAATAGTCTTTTCTCAAGAAGCTGACCAAATGCTTCACTGAGGCTACTTAAAATCAAGCAAGTACATAGCCTATATTCAGAACTTTGAATACAAAAATAATACATACATACAAATAGGATGAATATATCCAGTAGTTCACAACTTTTGAAGAGATATGTTGCATGGCATATCTAGCATAAAACATATTCCAGTTATGCCATATTTTTATAAAGCATTATGGGGTACAATGTCACAAAGCACATCTACTAGTCACAGCCATGCTGGCCCACGTTTTTTAGAAATTCTGGTAGCATGCTGCCTGGATCTGTAGCCTTGCCAAGCTTAATGAATATTATGCCTTGTCCACTACTTCTGTAGTGAATGGCTTTGATAGATTAAGTGTTACTGGGCAGTCAGAGAGCAAGGAAGCTCTTTTTTCACATTCTTTTTGTGTTTGGACCTTGGAATTCAGGAGCATTTGAGTGGTGATGGTGTCAGCTGTGACAGATGGCACTCTGCTTTGGGGATGATTAGAACTACCAAGATAATGGAGAAGTCTCCAGCCTTTGCTGCTTGACTGGGTGAAAATAGGCTATCCATGACTTTTGTCCATTGCTCTCATCTAGTGGAGTTCATGATTCTAGGGGTGCAGCTGCAACAACAAGATTACTTGTTAAGAACATAAGAACAGCTGTATTGGGTCAGACCAATGATACATCTAGCTCAGCATTTCACCTCCCAGCAGTGGTCAGTGCCAGATGAAATGCTTTCCTGTACTCCTTTAGTAGTGCTTCACACTCTGCCGATAAGCAAGAAGTGTATGCTTTTCTATAGTGATGGAGAATGTTCCTTTTTGTGGCCAGTTTAGAAAGGTTGATAAACCTCTTACAGTCAGCTACGTATCCAGGTATTTGGCAAACCACTTTTTCTGTTGTTTTCATAAAGCTATTCCAATCAGCCTTTCTCAAGTTCCAATGTAACTTTGGTAATTATGTAATTAGGGGGATTTGGAGAACAATGTATATGACAACAGAATGGTGTTGGCTATGCAGAAGAATTGTTGAGGACAGTTCATTCTGCCAGTAAACACATTCTGTTTATAGGACACAAAGCATAAGTTCAGTGAGTATTCTTGTTTCCATCTTGCAGAATGGAAGGTTCTTGGGTGCTTAGGCTCAAAAAGTGGGTACTTGACTTGATTCTGACCCATTCAAGGAGCTGTTTGCCTATGGTATCATTGTCATTGTAATCCCAGGATACATATTGCTTTTGACCTCGCCAATCCATATGGAAGAGTAGCTGTGATATGATAAAACTAGTATGGACCAGGCATTGTTTTGTGGCTTTTATACATTGGTGATCATCAGCTCACCGACTGTCATTGTGATGGCATATGGTGTTGAAAAGTTCAAGTCTATGTAGCAGATGTTCCAGAGCTCTTATGTCTCAGACATTGCCAGTCTATGTTTTGGGTGGTATTGGTTTGCTGCTGAATGGTACCCTGCAATGACATTTCTATGCTTTTTCATTATCCAGTAAGTGAGTATCTTGTAGTATGAGAACATCAGTCTTCTGGTTGCATAAAAGCTTGGACAAGTCATCACATTTTTCAAGAGAAAAGTCTTCTATACTGAGGTGGAATACAGGTAGGTACAAGCTACATTTCTCTTCTGATGTTTGCTCTGAAAAGGGCCATTTTGCTTGAGATTATCACTTGAGTTGCTTTTGAGACCATGAAGCCATCAATTTTCAGTAACCCCATTGATGGCATTGGTTGTGCTAGAGAACTGAACAGGAATGACCATGTGAAGGTTGCCATCTTTTCCCCTGTTTACATGTGATTTCTGGTAGATGATAACTACTTTTACAGTCATTGCTTCCCAGGACAGCGTCTCTCATCCTGTAAGTGTGGCCTGCATTCTTGGTTCCTAGATGTACAACTTTACTTTTGGCTGTGCTGAAACACAGGTTGTTTGCTTGTACACAGTTTACCAAGGGACTCAGATTGATCTTTTCAGTGACCCATCCTCTTCATTATTTACCTCTCCCCCAATCTTTGTGTTATTTGCAGACTTGATCAGTATTAATTTTGGGGGTTTTGATGCTGATAATGTATCATTCTAGTTTCCTAATCAAAATGTTATGCAGAACCAAGTATAATACCTTTCAGAAGTCCAATAATATTTTATTACATTTACCTTTGTCTACTGAATGTATAATGTAAAAATACAATAAAATAAATACTAAATCTAGTTTAGTTTGACAGGATCTATTTCCCATAAATCAGAGTTGATTGGCATTCATTATATTAACCTCCTTTATTTCTTTATTAATCAAGTTATATATCAGACACTCCATTATTTTGCCTAAGATTGATGTCATGCTGACAGATGTACAATACCCAGGTCATCCTGTTTACTCTTTAAAAAAATAATGGCACAACATGAGCTTTCTTCCAGTCCTCTAGAATTTCCCAGTGTTCCAAAATGCATTGAAAATCAACTTTAATGGTCCAAAGAGATTCTTTTAAAGCACTTGAATGCAAGTTATCAGACCTGTTGATCTGAACATGTCTAACTTTAGTTGCTGCTGTTTAACATCTTCCTGAGTTAGTGCTGGAAGGGAAAGTATGTTGTCATTATTCATGATACGAATACATCATCTGACTTGTTGCCAAATATAGAACAGAAATATTTATTGAGTCCATTATATTAGGCTTCATAGGTAGAATTTTCCCCTAATTTAGCAATACAACTTTGATAATGAGCTCTCTGATACCTATAAAGAAAGAGAGGGGTCTGACGAAGTGGATATTCACTGAGGAAAGCTCATACTCCAATACTTCTGTTAGCCTATACGGTGCCACAGGACTCTTTGTAGCTTTTTGTAAAGAAACAGGTATATTTAGATGTTGTATGTGTGTACATTTCTAAAGGACCATAAGAAAAGGCCTACATTTTAAAAATGTATTAGTGTGAATCTGAGAGAGAGATCTCTGGCTTGATTCTAGGATGAATATTGCAAGAGGTTTTTTAATGTGTTTAAATATATTAATCTGCTTACATTGTAAAAATCAGATAAAATAATGAGTAGCATTTCAGAAATTGCCATATTAATGTATTGGATAAACAATTACAGAAGTTTTGATTCCCACTAGCTTTACAAAGAAATATTGTTATGGAAACACCAGAAACAGAGGAAATAAAGGACTTACAGGTACCCAAGGTTTCCATAATATGACTAAGGACCTGGTCCTTAGTCCATTAAAATCAAGAATCTCATTGACTTCTGTGGGCTTTGAATCTGATTCTAAATCCCTAGCACATTTCTGGCTACCTGTTTTCTGAGTCCCTGAGCCATAGGTATAAGGATATGGCTACGATGAATGCAAAGATTTTTGTCATCAAGTACATGCTTTTGATTCCCCCTGATTTCATTGAAATCTCCACAGGTGTATTGCTGAAATCTGAATATGTCCCTAAATGAATGAATTTTCCCCAAAAATAGGAGTAAAATCTGCTTCACAGAAGTAGAATGAAAAACCCAGCATTACAAAAGTGAGAGGGTTTTGATTTGATTTGGTTTCAAATTACCTTACAGCTTATCCCACAATGAGTGAGTCTTAGTCAAAATATATGAAACTTGGCAAGTCTTAACGTACATTTTCACATACTAAGAGAGCATGAGACAAATACAAAAGCAGTTTTTATTTAGAATTTCATGGAAATGGCTTGCTTGCCAAAGATTTGAACTCTGACTAACAAGCCTATTCATGGTCCTGAGCTTGCACCCTGTGGTTTATTCATTACGCTCACATCTGGCTCACTTTACTCCTTCCTGCTGTTGAGTTTCTTTGATTGCTTCATTTGGGCATGAAATCAGGATGCAGCTGCAGGAATCGTCCTTGAGTGCTCTGGTCCTGCAATAAAAATGGTCAGTTAAAATCAGCATGAATAAGTGGCACTTGGTCTACAGAAACAGTGAATGGGGGAATGGATTTGTAGCTTGCCTGACCCTTTTATTTAGAATTTTATGTTGAGGAAAATATCTTACATCAATGATTGATAAATTTCTATGGGCTCAGTTAGGGCTTTGCTACAAGTCATGAGAAAATAGCAGCAGGTAGTGGTGCTGTCCCAGGAATAGACCAACAGTAGAGAGAAGGGACTAATCTATAGCCAGATTGCTTCCTGTGCACTTGCATTGTGCAGCACAGTTAGAAGAAGGAGACAGAACCAAAACTCTTCTAAATCCCTTCTCCTCTGTCCCCCCATCCCCAGAAGGGGACTCCTTCCTATTCTTTGTTCCTCTGTGAAGGAAGGTTGTGAGGCAGGTTGCAATCTCATTCTCATTACATAGAAACAAATACCAAATTACAATGACCACAATATTTAATGTAATAATATTGTGTGTGTGTGGTTCAACTAAATATCTCTGGTTAAGGCAGTCAGTATTTAACAAGACGACAATGCAAATATCCACATTACAGCACTGTGTATCTTCTCATTTTTAAATGAGAGCAAAACTGTCACAAAACATTTCCTTTTAAAACTCGAAACATAGTCAGACAATATAAAACTATTTTAAACCGAACACTCAAATAATGGGAAATAATGACAAATATCTATGCTGCAGTCTTTACAGAAACAAAACTATTCATTTTTAGGAAGCAAGGCATCAGCTGTTGCATCATTGTATGTAGCACTCAGCTTAACAGATCCACCATGAAGTAATTACTTTTCTTTTATGTTCATTTAAAAAATTCAGCACCTTCATGCTCAAGATATACATATTATCTTCTCTTCAACAATAGTATGAAATTTGGCTAGAAAAACTACTGGAGCCTTCTGGTCAGTGAAATATTTTCTGACCAGAGATTCAGGTTTGGCCATGAAAAACACTCTGAAAATTCCCTGCGGTTGAGGGAATCTTTATGTGGCTTAAAGCCACTGTAGTGGTTCTATACCTCCACTGTGAGAGATGTATCTTAGGCCAGGTCCACACTAGAGCATTAAATCGATTTAAACAGCGTTAAATCGATTTAACGCTGTAACCGTCCACACTACAAGGCACTTAAAATCGATTTTAAGGGGTCTTAAAATCGATTTCTGTACTCCAGCTAAACGAAAGGAGTAACCCTAAAATCAATTTTACAAAATCGATTTTGGGCTAGTGTGGATGGAAATCGAAGTTAATGGCCTCCGGGAGGTATCCCACAGTGCACCAGTGGCCGCTCTGGACAGGTAAAGGAACTCTACTGCTGGCCAGGTACACAGGAAAAGCCCCAGGAACTTTTGAATTGCATTTCCTGTTTGGCCAGTGTGGAGCTCTCAGCAGCACAGGTAACAATGCAGTCTCCTGAGAATAGGAAAAGAGCTCCAGCGTGGAACACACAGGAGTTATTGGATCTGATCGCTGTATGGGGAGAAGATTCTGTGCTATCAGAACTGCGTTCCAGTAGACAAAATGAAAAAACTTTTTTGAAAAAATTTCTAATGCCATGAGTCAGAGAGGCCATAGCAGGGACTCGGTGCAGTGCAGAGTTAAAGTGAAGGAGCTCAGACAAGCATACCAGAAGACCAAAGCAGCAAATGGCAGATCCGGATCTGGCCCAAAAACATGCCGCTTCTACGCGGAGCTTCACGCAATTTTAGGTAACTGCGCCACAACAAGCCCCCCCTTGTCTGTGGATTCAGAGGTGGGGGTAGTAATCTCAGCCACTGATGATGATTCTGCGGACGGCGAAGATGTGGAGGAGGAACAGGAGGAGGACGAGATGGCAGAGACCACACAGCACTCCATTCTCCCCAACAGCCAGGAGCTTTTCCTCAGCCTGACAGAAGTACCCTCCCAGCCCTCTCAAGCCACTAGCACAGACAATGAAGCCATGGAAGCAACCTCTGGTGAGTGTACTTTTTTAAATAAAAACCATAGTTTAAAAGCAACCATTTTTTAATGATTGATTTGCCATGAGGGCTTGCATGCAGTAGCTGGCATTAAAGTTACTGGAAAAGTCTGTTAACATGTCTGGGGATGGAGCGGAAATCCTCCAGGGACATCTCTATGAAGCACTCCTGGAGGTACCCCAATAGCCTTTGCAGACGGTTTCTGGGCAGGGCAGCCTTATTCCGTCCACCATGGTATGAAACTTTACCATGCCATGCCTGGAGCACGTAATCGGGTATCATTGCATGACAAAGCCTAGCTGCGTATGGCCCCGGGGATTGCTGGCATTCAAGAAGCATAATTTCTTTTTCTCTTTCTGTTATCCTCAGGAGAGTGATATCGTTCATGGTCACCTGTTAAAAAGTAATGTACTTTATTAAGGGGACAGAGATGACCATTCCTTCGTTTCTGCTTTCCTGCTCCTTTAATAAAAAACCTTTCCTAGCAGTTAGCCATGTGGGGGATGGTAAAAACCTGCACATTCCTACGGGGAGGTGTCTCTAATGGCACTGACCATTTTAGCATTTGGGCAGCAGGAATTATCGCTGCTAATTGCCAAGGCATAGAGGGTGGAGGGGGGAGGCGGTAAAGTGACCTGCCATTACAGCAGACATGCAGAGTGGGGGGGGGGGGAAACCATTCACAATTTTCCTCTAGTGCTTAACCTTTCTGATGGCATAAGAAAAGAAGCAAAAGATTAGCTTTTTAGCAGTTTGGCTGCCAAGCATGAATGTTACCTGTTAATAGCCAGGGGTACAGGGTAATAAAAGAGGTTGCACGGTTCACTGCCATTAGCCTTACCATGTCCGCCAGCAAGCTGATTTGTAATCCCCGGACCTGCGTCTGTGTTGATCTCTGACACCACAGCCACAAGCACTAAATACTAAAAGAATCCAAAGGCGACCTTGTAGTGAAGTGACATGTGCTACATACAGTGAATAGTGTAGTTCACTGTGAAAGAGTATAACCATTGTTCTGTGAAATGTATCTCTTATGATCCTTCTATCACTCTTTTCCCCCACTCATGCAGCTGCACATTTTTCAAGCCTCCCTACCACAGTCCGACGGATAGGTCAGATAAGGAGAATAAGGAAGAAGAGGACACGGGAGGAGATGTTCACAGAAATAATGGCAGTAACCCGCAGTGAAAGAGCTCATCTGGGGGAGTGGAAACATGTGGTCGCAAAGTACAGGGACGCTGCCAGTGAACGTGAGGACAGGAGGGATGCTCGAGATGAGATGTGGCGGCAGGAAGATCAGCGGTGGCGGGCTGCAATGCTGGAGCTGCTGCGCGATCAAACTGACATCCTCCAAAGTCTGGTAGAAGAGCTGCGGGGTCACAGAGTGCCACTCCAGCCCATGTTTAACCTCCCTCAGTACTCACCATGTCCCATATCTTCCACACCCAGATGTGTAAGAATGCATGGGGGAAGGCTTTCTGCACCTGCCCACTCCACCCCTGTGGACAGTCCAACCAAAAGGCTGTCATTACATTGAAATGCCCTTAATGGCATTTTTCTTCCCTCCTATACTCCTCCCAAACCACTCCCGGGGTACCTTTTCATTTCTTTTACTCTTCTTATAAGGACATGCTATTCAAAGGCAGTGGGAGGGTGGATTGGTTACAGATAGTAACTTTATTTCCATAAGCAAGCTGTTATGGAAGGGTGGAGGGAAGCTTGCTTGCAGCAGCAGGAGTCAATACATGGCGGGGGGGGGAGGTTCATGAACGGGAAAGAAACACAGCAGTCACACCGTACCCTGGCCCATGATGAAACTCGTTTTCAAGGCTTCCTTAATTGCCTTTGTCTTCCTTCCCTCCCTCCCTTCCTCCCTCCCATCCTCCTCCAAAAACCCCTACTTATGTATTTTTAATCACATGCTTTTAAAAGCAAGAGGGAGGGTGGGTTGCTTACAGGGACTGACTCTTAATAAAGAATACAATGTTTTCTATAGATAGTAACTTTATTTCAATAAGCAAGCTGTTATGAAAGGGTGGAGGGAAGCTTGCTTGCAGCAGCAGGAGTCAATACATGGGGGGGGGAGGTTCATGAAGGGGAAAGAAACACAGCAGTCACGCCGTACCGTGGCCCATGATGAAACTCGTTTTCAAGGCTTCTCTGATGCGCACCGCTTCCTGGTGTGATCTTCTAATTGCCCTGGTGTCTGGCTGCGTGTAATCAGCGGCCAGGTGATTTGCCTCAGCCTCCCACCCTGCCATAAAGGTCTCCCCCTTACTCTCATAGAGATTGTGGAGCACACAGCAAGCAGCAATAACAAAGGGGACATTGGTTTGGCTGAGGTCTGAGCGAGTAAGTAAGCTTCTCCAGCGTGCCTTAAGATGGCCAAATGCACATTCTACCCCATTCTGCATTTGCTCAGCCTGTAGTTAAACAACTCCTGACCACTGTCCAGGCTGCCTGTGTATGGCTTCATGAGCCATGGCATCAAGGGGTAGGCTGGGTCCCCCAGGATAACTACAGGCATTTCAACATCTCCAACTGTAATTTTCTGATCTGGGAAGTAAGTCCCTTGCTGCAGCCATTTAAACAGAGTAGTGCTTCTGAAGACACGAGCGTCATGAACCCTTCCTGGCCATCCCACGTGGATGTTGGTGAAATGTCCCTTGTGATCCACCAGTGCTTGCAGCACCATTGAAAAGTACCCCTTGCGGTTTATGTACTGGGTGCCCTGGTGCTCCGGTGCCAAGATAGGGATATGGGTTCCATCTATGGCCCCCCCACAGTTAGGGAATCTCATTGCAGCAAAGCCATCCACTATGACCTGCACGTTTCCCAGAGTCACAACCTTTCATAGCAGCAGTTTAATGATTGCTTTGGCTACTTCCAGCACAGCTGCCCCCACAGTAGATTTGCCCACTCCAAATTGATTCCCGACTGACCGGTAGCTGTCTGGCGTTGCAAGCTTCCAGAGGGCTATTGCCACTCGCTTCTCCACTGTGAGGGCTGCTCTCATCCTGGTATTATGGCGTTTCAGGACAGGGGAAAGCAAGTCACAAAGTTCAAAGAAAGTGCTCTTACGCATGCGAAAGTGCCGCAGCCACTGCGAATCATCCCACACCTGCAAAACTATGCGGTCCCACCAGTCTGTGCTTGTTTCCCGGGCCCAAAATTGGCGAGGAATGGTTAGAACCTCCCCCATTACCATCAGGAGCTCCAAAGCGCGGGGGCCCGCGGTTTCGGAGAACTCGGTCTCCAAGTCCTCATCAGTCTCGTCGCCGCGCTGCCGTCGCTGCAGCATCCTCTCCTGCATTTGCTGCTCATGGTTCAGCATAGACAGCACGAGAATGCGTGAACTGTTTACAACGTCCACAATCAAGGTACTGATCAGACCAGGATCCATGCTTGCTGTAAAATGGCGTTTGCTCACTTCACCCAGTAAAAAACGCGCGAAATGGCTGTCTGCTGCTTTCAGGAAGGGAGGGGGTGAGGCTGTACCCAGAACCACCCATGACAGTGATTTTTGCCCCATCAGGCACTGGGGTAGTAACCCATAATTCCAAGGGTCAGGGAACACTGCAGGAACTGTGGGATAGGTACCCACAGTGCAACGCTCCTGAAATCGCTGGACGCCAGGGACCATGGACGCACACCACCGACGTAAGCTGCCCTAGTGTGGACGCGTAAAATCGATTTTATAAACCCTGTTTTATAAAATCGATTTTACTAATATCGATTTTAAGCTGTAGTGTGGACGTACCCTTAGAGAAAGAGGATGTAATTAATGTGCCCTGCTAGTCCCCAGCTCTTAGACTGGTCCTTAGGCACATAATAGAATAGCCCATGGTCTGATGACATTGATACCAATTTTGCCTGCACTGAGTATGGTTCTGGTATGGCCAAAGATCTGGACCATTGTCTTTACACTCATATTAAAATTCATAAATAAAGGACCTGAAACATCCCTTCACTGTTTCTGTCTTGATAAGACAGTCATCTTGAAGATCTGTTGATTCAAGGAAAGTAGAGATATTCACTATCTTGTTCAGGAAATCATGCAGAACACCAGTTGTGCAATCTCATTCACATGCTACTTTGTATTTGGTTGGTTTGAGTCAACCAGCCTGCTATTATGTCAGGTGCTCTCATAGATTCAACTGTGGTAGCAATAAAGTCATTGAGAGACCAACTGGTCAAAAAATGTTTTCACTGTGCAGTGGACTATTCCTACACATGATGGATAATTCTGTCTTTCGTGGACACATTTTTTAGAGAGTAGCAGATATTGTTGCTGGCATTGGATCAAATAATTGCTTCCCACAGTTCCTGAATTCCTTGATTTACTGTATTTTCAGACACAGAGTCAATCACTGTTCACTTTATAACAAGTGCAAGCAAAACAAGATATCTCCTCCCTTGAAAAGATTTCACAGAAACACTGAACAGAATCAGTTATGTTCAGTGATTTATTACAACTCTGCCTAGTCATAAGAGGATCAATCAGCTGCTTTTTATGGTATGTCTGCAGAAAAGCTGGATATGTCTACACAGCAGTGTGGGTAGACAGACATACCATTGTTCTGCTTGAAATAGTGCATTGAAAACAGCAGTTGGCTGTAGCAGCATTGGCAGTGGTTCAGGATGGTAACCTGAGCACAAATATGCCCAACTCCCTGGGAATGTACTTGGGCGACTAACTTGAGCTACCACCTATGCTACCATGGCCACATTGCTATTTTTAGCGCACCAGCTCAAGCAGAACTAATGTGTCTCTGTCTACCTGCACTGAGAAGCATGCCCTGAGCTGCTTGTAGACATACCATTAAAGAGATTCTGCAACAAACAATCACTTACAACAATCTTACGGTATTACTTTTAACACAGATACATGATGATTGCACTAATTTAATTAATCTGGTACATGGTTCACTCAGTATTCATTTATTTCAGATGTTTGTATGATGCAGATCACTGTAATACCTGGGCACACTGCATATGGCTTGGATTTGAGGTAGTTCCAACATAGGGAGTTAATGATCTTGACTGATCCACAACATGAAGATCTAGAAAGGACACAGACTAGGATGACATTTACATGAACGGATGGGGAAACTGAATTGGTACTTGATAGAGAACCTGGCCACATAAACAAGTCTTATGTTTTCTGAATGTGGTTTGGTCTGAGGCAGATTTTTGGCAATAGCATATTGCAGGAGCACAGGCCTGCCGCTGAGAATGCCATGATTCCAGCTGGCTTAAATGTTTCACATGGGATGGTTAGTTAAGTGCCCCAGATGAATGATATTGGGCGGCAGGTGAGAAGAAAATATAGCCCCAAGATAACTTGCCCCAGGCCACGTTTAGTAGATTATAACTAATACCTTGGACTTCACCACAACAGAACTCAGGTACAGTATCCTCTTATCATCCCAACCTCCTCCACAGGGGAGCCAAATTCAGACCTAGTGAAAAAGTCTCATCCAAAAGGAAAAAATCAATAATTATGATACTTGAAAATGTTAAATATGTTACTGAATATAAATGAATATGTACTATGTGCCAGTTTGTCCTGTTTTAAATAGAGAATTGAATTTACAGCTCCCTTGAAAGTCCTTGCTTCCCTGTGCATTCACACCAAGGGCAGAAATGCAATTTTACACTTGAATGCAAAATGGCAAGCTTCAGTGCGGCATGACCTTTCACGAATGGTGTGTTTGAGGTCACATCATGCGAAGGTTGCTGTTTTGGTATACAACATGACATCATCCATGTGCATTTGGAGGCTGAATGGAATCATCCTGTGGGCATGAAATACATGTCTTACACACACACAGATGACATGCATTGCGTGCCCACAAGATGATTCCATCCAGCCCCCAAATGCAGGTGGATGATGTCATGTTGTATACCAAAACAGCAACCTCAGCAACGATGTGACCTCATACATACCAGAGGTTAAATTCTCTGAGTCCAACTTTATATTATAAGGCTGCCTTGCTACTAGGAAGTTTCAATGCAGTGTCATTGTCCAGTGTGAGACCAGTCAATGGCTATAGAGAAAGTTAAATTTACTTTTCTGGGAATGAGGAAAGAGGCTTGTGGGAGTTTTGCCATTTACTTCAATGGGGTAAGGATTTCACCCTCTGTGTTTTTCACTGGGAGAGTTGCCAAAACTGAGCTCAAATTCCATTTGTGTAAAACTGTCCCAGCTTCTAAGCACTCAAGAAGAATTTGGACTTCTAGTTGGATTAATTCCTCTTTGGGAGAAAGATGTAAGGATGCAGACTCAAGATGATATTTTGTAGTCTATTTTTATTTTCTTTTTGCAAATATCTGAGGTTTTCAAAGGTACATAAGGAAATGAGTCACCCAACTACTATTGAAATTTAGTGCTGTCTGAGTGCCGAACACCCCTAAACTCACTTGAAAATGTCACCTATAGTTCCTATTAGTATTTGGATGAAATTGGCCCCCAGCTGGAAACCCAGTACAAGATCTATGCACCACATAAGCCTTATTTTGAATGAGGTAAATATAATTTTGAAGAAATTTTAATAAAAATACCTTTAGTATTCCAAACCTGCCCTTCTGGTGACTTGATCCTGTTCATTTGAATGAGAATTATTTGAGAGCAGTAATAGCTAAATACCAAATTTCAGTAATCATCTTGTGTTCAAGGTAAGCAAATATTACATGTTAACAATACATAAATTAAATAGATTACTTGGCAGCAAGGTTCTTTCCTTCAATCAATGTATTCACTTGGCTAGATTTAATCTTCTACTTTCCATTTTTTCAGTTACAGTTAATTAATGTTTGGCACACTATGTTCTCAACCCAGGAGCTATCAAACCACAGTGTTTACTATTGCTCATGCAATTCATTCACCTTTTAAGGAAAAGAGGACTTAGGAGCAAACTACTAACTCCCCTTTCACCAGGAATACAGATGAACTAGACACCAGATATCATCTTGGTTCAGTCAATTTAAATCCACTTGCGCTCACTGAAAATTTAAAATGTATGGATAAATTTAAAAGTTTTTTGTTACTTTAAATTTGTGTTCCAACTGAGATGAAGATGTCCTGAAGCTAGGAAAATTGTGTTTGTGCTGTGTTGTCATCTCCAGCTCTAGTGCAGATGTAAAGGGCTAAAACTTGCCTCTAAACCCATGCACCACAAATGCAATGGTCAAACATATCTCTTTCTCTCAGAAAACTAATTCCTATATTTGATGCACAAAAATCTGTCAGAAATTCTTTGTTAGCTCTTGCAGAAAGTACATATGTGCATTTGCTATTTTGAAGGCAGTAGAAACCTCTGAAAAACTTCTACATATCGCTCCATTCCCCCTCTCCCCCACTGATATATACCTTGTTTTTCTGAGCAGCATCCCTTGTAAAGAAGCTGAATGACAAGAAGGGAAAGGGAACACTTGATGTGATGCCTTAATCATAATAAAAGCTTTTCAGGGAAGAAAAAGGTAAAAGACATAGTTGAGAGCCAATGCTCACCAAAGAACAGAAGTAAACTCTAAAACTACTTATATTTCAGCAATCCAAACTATTCCTAAAGCTTATTATTAATAAATCGCATCACAGCAATGAAAATATGAGTATTCATAATAATTAATCAGGAGTTCTCATTTAAAATGCATAAGGCTCACTGTTAGCAAGTAAAAATACTAAGGGCATCCTGCCAAACTGAACAAGTCAGGGGGCAAGGAGGTGAGGTAGGAATTTGCAAAGGCATAACGGTCATCTTTGCACTCTGTGCTTCTGGGGCACTGCATGCAAAGCCAATCTTCTGGTGTGAGTTATAGTAGCCTTAGGGCTTCTCTAATTATGCCAGCTGCAAATGGCCAAAATATCCATTAGGGTTGGTAACCTATCCTGTCCATAACATTTTCTTTCAGCCACAAGCACTATGCTAAAGAGCTTTGCCAGTGCCAGACCATGAAAAAAATTATCTTCCGCTGGGTTGATCTTCCCAATCCCAAAATTGCTAGCTGTATATACAGATCCCACTTATAGGATCTATACACAAGGGTAGTGGTGGTCAGAGACTCTCTGCTGAGGGGTACAGAGGCGCCCATCTGTCGCCCTGACATTCCATCTCGGGAGGGATGCTGCCTGCCGGGGGCCCATATCCGAAATGTTACAGAGGCATTGTCGAGGATTATCTGGCCTTCTCACTACTAGCCCATGCTACTCATCCATGTGGGCACAAATGATACTGCAAGGTGTGACGCTGAGTGGATCAAGAGTGACTACAGGGCTCTGGGAGTACGGGTGAAGGAGTTTGGAGCGCAGGTGGTATTCTCTTCGATTCTTCCTGTCAAAGGTGGGGGCCCGGGCAGAGACAGATGCATCATGGAGGTGAATGTCTGGCTGCGAAGATGGTGTCGCCAGGAGGGCTTTGGCTTCCTTGCCACGGGATGCTATTCGAGGAAGGACTGCTAGGCAGAGATGGCGTTCACCTTTTGAGGAGGGGAAAGACCCTATTTGCACACAGACTGGCTAATCTAGTGAGGAGGGCTTTAAACTAGGTTCGACGGGGACAGGTGAGCAAAGCCCACAGGTAAGTGGGGAACATGAAGACCTGGAAGATGGGTCAGAAACAAGAGGGAGCATGGGCTATAATGGTAGAGAGAAAGGAGGATCAGGGCAAAACTGGGAGGCAAGATCAAACCAGTATCTTAGATGCCTATATACAAATACAAGAAGTATGGGTAATAAGCAGGAAGAACTGAAAGTGCTAATAAATAAATACAACTATGACGTTGGCATCACTGAAACTTGATGGGATAATACACATGATTGGAATGTTGGTGTGGATGGGTATAGTTTGCTCAGGAAGGATAAACAAAGGAAAAAGGGAGGAAGTGTTGCCTTATATATTAAAAATGTACACACTTGGACTGAGGTGGAGATGGACATAGGAGACAAAAGTTTTGAGAGTCTCTGGGTTAGGATAAAAGGGGTAAAAAATAAGGGTGATGTCGTGCTAGGAGTCTGCTACAGGCCACCTAACCAGGTGGAAGAGGTGGATGAGGCTTTTTTTAAACAACTAACAAAATCATCCAAAGCCCAAGATTTGGTGATGAGGGGGGACACCAACTATCCAGATATATGTTGGGAAAATAACACCGCGGGGCACAGACTATCCAATAAGTTCCTGGACTGCATTGCAGACAACTTTTTATTTCAGAAAGTTGAAAAAGCTACTGGAGGGAAGCTGTTCTAGACTTGATTTTAACAAATAGGGAGGAACTCGTTGAGAATTTGAAAGTAGAAGGAAGCTTGGGTGAAAGTGATTATGAAGTCATAGAGTTTGCAATTCTAAGGAAGGATAGAAGGGAGTACAGCAAAATAGAGACAATGGATTTCAGGAAGGTGGATTTTGGTAAGCTCAGAGAGCTGATAGGTAAGGTCCCATGGGAATCAAGACTGAGGGAGAAAAACAACTGAGGACAGTTGGCAGTTTTTCAAAGGGACACTATTAATGGCCCAAAAGCAAGCTATTCCACTGGGTAGGAAAGATAGAAAATGTTGCAAAAGACCACCTTGGCTTAACCACGAGATCTTGCGTGACCTACAAAATAAAAAGGAGTCATATAAAAAATGTAAACTAGGTTAGATTACAAAGGATGAATATAGGCAAACAACACAGGAATGCAGGGGCAAGAATAGAAAGGCAAAGGCACAAAATGAGCTCAAACTAGCTATGGAAATAAAGGGAAACAAGAAGACTTTTTATCAATACATTAGAAGCAAGAGGAAGACCAAGGACAGGGTAGGCCCACTGCTCAGTGAGGAGGGAGAAACAGTAACAGGAAACTTGGAAATGGTAGAGATGCTTAATCACTTCTTTGTTTCAGTCTTCACTGAAAAGTCTGAAGGAATGTCTAACATAGTGAATGCTTATGGGTAGGGGGTAGGTTTAGAAGATAAAATAAAAAAAGAGCAAGTTAAAAATCACTTAGAAAAGTTAGATGCCTGTAAGTCACCAGGGCCTGATGAAATGCATCCTAGAATACTCAAGGAGTTAATAGAGGAGGTATCTGAGCCTCTAGCTATTATCTTTGGAAAGCTATGGAAGACGGGAGAGATTCGAGGAGACTGGAAAAGGGCAAATATAGTGCCCATCTATAAAAAGGGAAATAAAAACAACCCAGGAAACTACAAACCAGTTAGTTTAACTTCTGTGCCAGGGAAGATAATGGAGCAAGTAATTAAGAAATCATCTGCAAACACTTGGAAGGTGGTAAGGTGATAGGGAATAGCCAGCATGGATTTGTAAAGAACAAATCATGTCAAACCAATCTGATAGCTTTTTTTGATAGGATAACGAGTCTTGTGGATAAGGGAGAAGCGGTGGATGTGGTATACCTAGACTTTAGTAAGGCATTTGATACAGTCTCACATGATATCCTTACCGATAAACTAGGCAAATACAATTTAGATGGGGCTACTATAAGGTGGGTGCATAACTGGCTGGATAACCGTACTCAGAGAGTAGTTATTAATGGCTCCCAATCCTACTGGAAAGGTATAACAAGTGGGGTTCGGCAGGGGTCTGTTTTGGGACCGGCTCTGTTCAATATCTTCATCAACAACTAAGATGTTGGCATAGAAAGTACGCTTATTAAGTTTGCAGACAATACCAAACCTGGAGGGATTGCAACTGCTTTGGAGGTCAGGGTTATAATTCAAAATGATCTGGACAAATTGGAGAAATGGTCTGAGGTAAACCGGATGAAGTTCAATAAAGACAAATGCAAAGTGCTCCACTTAGGAAGGAACAATCAGTTTCACACATACAGAATGGAAAGAGACTGTCTAGGAAGGAGTATGGCAGAAAAAGAACTAGAGGTCATAGTGGACCACAAGCTAAATATGAGTCAACAGCGTGATACTGTTGCAAAAAAAGCAAACGTGATTCTGGGATGCATTAACAAGTGTGTTGTAAACAAGACACGAGAAGTCATTCTTCCGCTCTACTCTGTGCTGGTTAGGCCTCAACTGGAGTATTGTGTCCAGTTCTGGGCACCGCATTTCAAGAAAGATGTGGGGAAATTGGAGAGGGTCCAGAGAAGAACAAGAATGATTAAAGGTCTTGAGAACATGACCTATGAAGGAAGGCTGAAAGAATTAGGTTTATTTAGTTTGGAAAAGAGAAGACTGAGAGGGGACATGATAGCAGTTTTCAGGTATCTAAAAGGGTGTCATCAGGAGGAGGGAAAAACTTGTTCACTTTAGCCTCTAATGATAGAACAAGAAGAATTGGGCTTAAACTGCAGCAACGGAGATTTAGGTTGGACATTAGGAAAAAGTTCCTAACTGTCAGGGTAGTTAAACACTGGAATAAATTGCCTAGGGAGGTTGTGGAATCTCCATCTCTGGAGATATTTAAGAGTAGGTTAGATAAATGTCTATCAGGGATGGTCTAGACAGTATTTGGTCCTGCCATGAGGGCAGGGGACTGGACTCGATGACCTCTCGAGGTCCCTTCCAGTCATAGAGTCTATGAATCTATGAATCTATAGTGGGTGCAAAGCAAAACTGCACTGGATTTGTACAGAAGGGAAGATCTTAATCCTGCAGATGGATCAGGTTTTTATTATTGTAGTAACTGACTGCCTCCCTTGTAAAATCAGTGAGAATAGCAAAGTCCCTAGTGGACTTAATAAAGTCGCCACACTTTTCCTTTTCAGAGTAAAAGATCTTTTTGAAGAAAGAGATTCAGCAAAATTTCCTAAAGATGTCAGAATCTGGATTTGCTGGATCTCTTCTGGAAACTTGTTCCACAGTCAGATCCTGTTCAGTGAGAATGCTTAAACCCGAGCTCTTATGCACTTTGCCCTTGGCTTTGTGACCTACACCATTGTTAAGCAGCACAGTTGTCACAATGGTTCATAGACAAACAATGTTTAATGTAGCTGTTACTTCATTCATTAATTGATTTGAAAATTGGGACCAAAATTTTCA
The DNA here is from genome assembly GCF_007399415.2 of Gopherus evgoodei. Taxonomy (NCBI): domain Eukaryota; kingdom Metazoa; phylum Chordata; order Testudines; family Testudinidae; genus Gopherus; species Gopherus evgoodei. The sequence goes on from NC_044329.1 coordinate 65,616,500, forward strand.
ACTGTTACGAAGAGCTGACTGGGAGGTAGTGGAGAGACTTCAGCACAGACTTGATGTGCTTATGGAGGCCTAACCTACAAAGAAGGCAGGCAGCCACATTTATTACCAGCTGGGGTTTGTGCATCTTCTTTATATTTCACTTTTGATACAATGAGTTACTAGTCCAGAGATGACAAATGCATAGATCCTAGTGGCTAGGTTCTTATGTGGGAGGAAGGGATGAAATTTCTTAGCAATCTGGAGATGAAAAAGACATTTTTGATGCTATATTGTCATCCTAGCTTAGTGAGGAGTCAAACAAGACTTCAAGGTTTCACACCATTTTGCCAGTATAGGCTATATACCTTCAGTGGAAGGTGGAGAGAAGGTCCCGGACAGTTCTTCAAAGTGTTTGTCCTTTACAACTATTATCACTTCTGTCTTTCCTGGATTCAGCTTGAGACAGCCATTCTTCATCCTACTAGTGGCAATTGCTGCATTCATTGAGACTGATATATATAGGTTGGTGTTGTTGGCATGTTGTTGGCAGCTGAACTCATGGCATCTGACTGCCTCTCCCAGTTTTCTAATGTAGATACTGAAGAAAAGTAGAGATAGCAGGTGATGCCTTCAGAAAAGGGAAGCGCTCTCATCACCACTGTCCAAGTTCTGTTGTAGAGGAATGATTGGAGCCACTGTAGGGCTGAGCCATCTACTTTGGCCAGGTCATATAAGAAGGTCACCACTAGACTTTGTAGTCTTCTATGACAAAAACTGCAGAGGGGTTAATTAGTATGGGCAGCAGAGAGAGATTGTCTGTGTCCATGTGCATAAGAAAGTGATCTTTTAGTGCCACTAGTACTTCTCTCTCGTATGCCATGATCTGAACCCTGACCATGAGGCATCCAGGATGTTGGTTGATGTCACATGTTGTTGTTCTTTTGACTCTCCTTCACTAAGCATAGCTCTTGCTTTCCTTATCACATAGCAAAACCACAGTCCATCAAGGACAAAGGAGAAATATCATGTGACTTGACATGTCACTTTTGTGTAAATGAGAGGGGAATTAGGCCCATAGTGTGTGCTTACGTAGGCAATGGAAAAGGTAGCATTAAAGTAACTGAGGTGCTGCTAATAGTATATTCTAATGGTATAATTGTTTGGAAATGCTGTTTAAATTCCAAACATCCTATATTCAGAGACTATGAGAGTGAAATCTATTTTGATGCCCTAGCAATATGAAAAACAAAGACTCCCTTTAATTCCAACACGCTTTAGATCAGGCCCTTGTGCAAAGGGAAATGTTGATTATGTGGCAACCTATTCATTATGGCTGTTGGGGAAAAAAACTAAAAATACAAACACATTGTAAAATATTCAAATGTAGTGAAAATCCTGTTTTTTGAATATATATAGCTCTAATTTTCATGTAAATTAAAGATGTTCTAACTATTGCCCCCAAAGCTTCCTTTTAAAATGCCATTCTAACTGTGAAGCTGTGGTTGGAAAAGTTGAAATACCTTTCTAAAGCCTCCTCCTTTTATGGAACCCTTTGTTTCATAAAAAGGCCAAAGCATCATCTGAATAAGAATCATAATTTTTTCAAGTATAGCAAATCCACTCCATACATTTTGAAATAAAATCATTCAATATCCACTGTAAATACGATCACATCTTGGCTATGAAGAAGGGTCATCCCAGCCATCAAAACAATCAGAGCAAAATAAATTCCCCATAGTTTTAAATAGCCATCTAATGAAAGTGCTAGAAGTAAAAGTGCTTCTAACAATAACAGTCAGTGTGCTAAAGGGACCACTGATTCCGTGCTTCATTTCACAAGGATCATATTAGTTTCCTTAAATCTTCAAGAATGTTTAGTCTGTCACTGACTCGTCATTATCTGCACCCAAAGAGGTGTGCCACCAAATAGTGTTTTGTTTTGCTATCTTGTAAACATGTAATTCTTGACAATAAAACACCTATTGCTTTTACAAATTTATAAGGAAAACATGAACAAGCCAACACTAATACCTAGTGCATATAAAACACTTTATAGTTATTTCCTATTTCAGTATCTCTCTTTTTCTGAGCATGCTGTCTGTTCTGATATTTTGTTTTTTTCAAACCGCTTCATGAAACTGACTTTAATAATCCAGTTTAGATGATGTGTTTCTGATAGAATTCCTAGAATCAAACTCATCCAATTTCTTTTTAATGATAGTTTTCCTCTGGGGTGTTAGCTGGTGAGGTTGTGCAATATGTTTTAGAAAATGCATTGCTTGCTCAGGGAGCTGGTTTATTCATACGGCAATAACCAAACAGGTTTTATTGTCAAGCATTGCATGAAATTCATTTATGGAACCTCTGCAAATTTCCTTTTGTACAGAGAATGAAAATGTGTCTTGCTGAAAGATCATGACTCAGTGGAGGTGGTAATTACACTGCTTCTGACAAGTTAGCCTTACAATTATGCTCCACTATCTGAAACTATATAATTTTCATTTTATCTCATTGTCATGACCAGAGTTGTTCAGTAAATTAGGGAGATGATGACATAAGGAATCTGCTGAATTTGCAAATGTTGAGAAAACTCATAAGGTCTCTCCCTTTCCATTGACCAGAGAGTATTAATATTAGATAACAGCTTTTCTATTCAAAATCAGAGCAGGATGGCCGCTCTGAATACTTAATTCATTTGTATTGGTGATTTCCATATTGTGGCATTGCTGCACATCATCTTTTTGGATGATGTGACAAAATATACACATTTTTGCACCTCATCAGAATTTTTGCAGATCTGTTAGGAAAGGTCATTTGAGAAAATCTCTGCTAAGCTTGATTAGTTAGTATCTCAGTACCCACAGAGCTCAGGTTATTACAGGACATAATACTATCCAGTCTTTCTTTTTCCATACTGCAGGTAATATCAGCAATTCTAACCAAGCTGATACTCTTGCAGCTCATCACATTTTGGGTGTAGCAGTTTCAACCAGAGCTCACTTCTCATGAATGAAATACTGTGCTTTGTTACTACAAAACCAAAGTATTTTATATTTACAGTGGGGCTCCAGTAACAACAACAATCTTGGGCTTTACTATGTGAGTCATCCTCATTTTAATACACTCATGAATCCCTGGATCAAAGGGTGCAAAGGCCTCATAGGGCCTCATTCTGATTTCACTAACATTAGTGTTGCATCTGTGTAACCCCATTGACGCAAATGGAGCTATTTTTGTTTAAGTGAGATCAGAAATGCCACCTTTGGCAAAACTCCATATACATTTTTGGCATGTGTGTGCAGCTCACTGGATTTTGTTTGTTTCATTTTTGATGGGAGTTTTTGTGAAAATGTATTCCTAAACAGGTGGCTATTTCAGAAGGTTACCTGAATAATTCACATTAAATATTCTAACAGTAGAATAAGGACAGTTTGATTTTAATGAAGATATGAGCAGTGTGTCCACTGAATGCTTTGTTTTAGCTTTGTTTTAATACATGAAAATATTTAAGAAATATGGAGTTGAGCAATTTTTTTCCTTCTAAAGACCACTTTTGATTTTCTGTACTATACAATTATAGAAAATCAACACTTTATATAGAGTGTTTTACCACTGACTACCATAGGTACAGATACAGATATTCAAGTCAGTATTTGTTTAAAAAGACATTCAAATGTAATTTATATTGCTTTTACAAATGAATGTTAACATTAAAATGTCATTAATCAAAATGCTGTTTGTACAATAAACTTTGAAAACCAGCCACCCTAATTTATTCATTTCACAAACTCAGTTCTGTGCATGATAAACCATCCTCATTATGTAACAGTTATTTGAAACACTGAGCAACTTCCTCATGAATTCTGATAGGGCTTGCTCCTGAAAAATGGGTGGAGGAGATCACACTAGATGATCAGAGTGGTCCCTTCCTTCTGGTTTTAAAATCTACGAATCTATGAAATTGCTGTCTCCTGAAGGGTGTTGAGTCCTCCCTGGCTCCCAACCCACCCCACTCCACCCTCAGCTCCTTTGAAGTGACTTGGAACCAAGGATGCTCAGTACTTTGCAAGAAGCATTCAGTGCCTTGTATAAAAACCTTCAGAAATCTTGCAGAATCAGGCCCTATAGAAGGATGTCAAATTTAAGTTGAATTCCTCTTCCACTGAAGTCTATGGTTTCAGTGATGTCCAATGAAGTCCCCAAATTCTTTCCATCTAAAAATAAGGATGGTTATCCAATGAATTATTTCCTGGAATAGTTTACTAATTTAGAGTTTGTTTCACAAACTCTCATTGGCTTCAGTATAAGTTATTCCCATGGTAAAGCTTTAGAACCTGGTGTTTTGAACTAACCTCCTGATCTTACTCCCACAAAAGTTAGTAACATTATCAAGGCCTAAATCAGGTTTCTTCTACTTAGATGACATGCTGAGTAATTGTTTAGGCCTAAGAAAGAAGGCAGCACAATTGCCATTCAAAAAGATAATAAAAATACCTACAGCTGGACCATCAGAATTTGCACATTCTGAAGATTTCAAGTCTCCTTCTAAACTGCTCTCAGAATCAATTTTTCTATACTCCAGAATTTATTTCCTCTTTGTTTAAAATAATTAAGTTTCTCGGCATTCTGGTTGTGAAAGCAGATGCACAGTTGTCTTTTGGAGTCTGCTGCTGGGTAGATAAACAATAGTATTGTCATAAAGCCACCAGTCTTAGACTGTCCAAAAAATCTGCATGTTGTACGAAGTTAGCTCTTTTGACTGCTCAACTCCTACGCCCTGATGTGTGAATACTCTTTTCTGAATAGTGCAGAAATAGCGTTTAGGCCTTAGGAGATAGTAGTCTGTGATATCATGCAAGTTAATGGACTGAGGCCAGGTTTTAATATGTGTAATGCAGACCAAATCAGAGAATATATTTTAAATAATAATAGTTTAACATTCAAATATATTTATAGATAACCAGTAGGCGGATTTTTGGGGAAACATAAAAGTTCACAAGAAATGGTATTACATTCTATCTCTTTCTCCAATATGAACATGACTGAAGCATTAAAAAAATTAGAGAGGTAGTACTATGCTATCTTCCTGTTAATGAAAAAGCTGAATGCTTTCCTAGCATGCACTCCTTACATGCCTGAAATCTATGCTTAAACATCTCCCAGCTACAGCGATAGCAGGCCCAGAAGCTCCAGCCCCAAAGAAAAAGATTGAAGAGACATTTCAGGCCTTCCAACTAAGATATTTTGATGCAATAACTCAGTATCTCCTTTTAGGAGGCACCTGTCTCTGGTGTTACCTGGTACATAGTAGCACCTCCCTTGATCATGACTGTGGCCAATATGAGGACATCTCCTCCTATGAGCCATAGCATGGTTAACATGTGGACCTTGTGAGCCTGGGCTGCTTGAAATCACTTGGAGTGCAGGTGCAAGATGCAGAAAAACTCTCTCAATCTGCAAAACTGCTATTTTTCCAAACTACAGAGCACTTGCCAATCTGCGTTACACGATTCTTAAGCAGGACAGCTTTCCTAATAGTGATTTTCAGCCATGGGGTCCAAGTGACCATGTAACATCCAACCCAACCAACCCCATATAACAACCCAAGTCCCTCTCTGGAGGTGCCACTATTGTCTGTTTCCTAGGATAAGAGATTAGGTAGCTATCTCTTATCTATAAATTATTAGGCAGATATCTAGCCATCTCCCAATCAAATGCTAGAAACAACATTAATGTTAAAAGTTGTGGTTTATTACAAATGTCTTTTTCCTTTGAGTACTGTTCTTAAAATCTCCTGGTTAACTCATCAGCCCTAGTAAGGAAGATATGTTTCTCAAATGAATTACTATTTCTGTTTAAATATTTAAACGCATCTCTTTAAATATTTTAATAGAATTGTTATGTAATAGGTATTTATATTTAAATAAGATGTTTTACCATCAGCTAATACCATTTGAATCTCTTTTTCTCTATGTATGTGCACACATGCACATACAGCTTATTTAAACTTAAAGTAATGTAATATTAAAGTTAAGAATTTAAATGGTTTAAAGTTAAGAGAATGAGAAAATAAAGGCCCCAGACTAAGGGGAAAAAAATGAGGTTAACTTCTGCACATGGCACAGCCTTTATGCTTCTTGGAATGTATTTAAAAGTTCTTTAGGGGCACAGGCTGTCACTATATTCTTATAGTGCCTAGCACAATGGGATCCAACCATGTTGTAGCCCTTAGGTGCTACTGCAGTATTAATGATACAAATAATAATAATTATAATTATATTTGTAATAGGTAACACAAGAATTTATGAGCAACTGAAAATAGAGTTATAATGAAATTCCTGATATAACCTTAACTGCATGCTGTAATACATGAGAGTGACCAGATACCAAGTGTGAAAAATCGGGACAGGGAGTGAGGAGTAATAGGTGCCTATATAGGACAAAATCTCGAATATTGGGACTGTCCCTATAAAATTGGGACATTTGGTCACCCTAAATATAACAAATATTTTAGAGGCATCAGTTGGAGCTTCCAAGTTAGTACTGAGTTTAGCTTTGTCTATATCTATGCAATGGACAGAAACTGACTGGTCAAAATATACTAGATTTAGTGCAGACTTGAAAGGAGGTCTATGTGGATGAACTTCTATTAAAGTAACCAGGGCTCCAACTTAAGTAACTGAAGTCTTGATCTGTACATTGTTCACTAGCAGTTGTTCCAGCTAATTGAAATGTGAAATGATTGGGACACCCAGGCATGATGGAATGTTTCTGTTCCCTGATAGGATGAGCACAACTCTGGTGTGACTATTTGTGATTACAGAACTGACATTCACTTTCTTCAATAAGTGATCAAAATTGACTGATTCTGCACTTATTCCTGCCAGCAGACTCAGTTGCACATAAAAGGGGTACACGTGATTTTAAAGTTCAAATGATTCTTTGTAGCATTTGTCTAGCTTTCCTTGCAGTTTACCATGGCAGAGCAAACAACTGAGTATAGAGTATGACACATCTGCAGAAACCCCTGAGTCTCAAACACCCACAATGAATTCAGTTAGTCACTCCAGGAAAGTTAGCACAGCCAGAGTCTAACTGCAGATAAATAAAGCTTTTGTTACCTTAGACAAAATGACAAAATAAGTAACACTAGGATTTAGGCACTACCTAAGGAGGCGAGACACAAGAAAATTGAGTGGCAAGCATTTTAATTTAAAGGCTCAGTAATAGGTCATATCCCTGCAGTTCAGTTTATTGTAAACAATTCTGGTGTCTCACTAGGAGATAGTATGCTCCTGTTAAAGTACCTGGCAATATTTCTTGTGTAGCATAGAGAGAGGTGCCTCACCAAAGGAAATGCTATACTGTTTTTTTCAAGTGTATGAGATGTGTAATTTCTAAAGTCCTTAAAAGCTAATATGCAAACTGTGTTGACTAGCCATAGTCCTATAGGGACCCTTGTAGAAGTGCCCCAGTGGGAGCTCTGAATGGTCTGGCACCTCAGGGATAACAATATCTCTCATATAGCGTGTTTTATCCCTAGATTTCAAAGCAGTTTACAGAAGTGGTCAGTATCGTTATCCCCATTTTATAGATTGGGAAACAGAGGCACAGAGAGGGGAAATGACTTACCCAAGATCACCCAGCAAGTCAATGGTAGAGATAGGAATAGAACTCAAGTCTCCTGAGACCCAGCCCAGTGCTGTCCGTTGGGCAACATCATCTCATTACATTTCTCAGAAGCATGGCTGTGCCACTCTATAGAAGTTTGTAGTATATGTTTCCCTCCTGTCAGCTTTGCCTTCTATCTACCTTCCATCTCCTGAGATGCTAGCAGGAAGCAGCCCATGCTCTCAGACCACAGAGCTGTCCCCTGCAAAGAACATATAAGAGAGGGGACAGGTTTTACATAACAGAGAATGCAACCAGTCACAATCTAGCCTATAGCTATTGGCTAACCCAAGGTTATTATTCTCTCTGTCAGCACAATATGTGGGCTGAAATTTCCCAGGGAGGGGAAAGGAAGATTGTGTGGGGATGGGCACAACATAATTACCCAAATACTGTGGACAGACATGTTTTGTTTAAGTTAAGGATTTTGAGGGTACATAGCACATCATCAGAGTCAAGTGATAAAGAGTTGTAAGCAAGATGTTTCCAGGTTAAATGAGGAGAAAGGAAAGTAGATACTGTACTAGTGGGAAACAGGCCCATATGCTATATATTGTGAGTGCCAAATTGAGGGGGCCGTCTGGGGTAGAGAGAAATAGTAACAAGTTAAACACAACATGGAGACATTTTTTCTGCAAAGGGAAATAATAGTCTTCCCTGTTTAAACTTTGTGTAAATATATTTTTTTTTGAGTGGTTTGGGCCTTTCTTTATCATCTCAGGGCTTGTCTACATCAGAAAGTTGCAGCGCTGGTGAGGGAGTTACAGCGCTGCAACTTTGAAGGTGTACACATCTGCAGGGCATCACCAGCGCTGCAACTCCCTGTTTGCAGCACTGGCCGTACTCCCGTTTTGTCTCGGGTGTAGAGGATCCAGCGCTGGTGATCCAGCGCTGGTAATCCAATGTAGACACTTACCAGCGCTTTTCTTGACCTCCGTGGAAGGAGGAAGCCTCTGGTAATCAAGCTGGTCTCCTTTCCCGGTTTGCGCTCTCTTCCCCGAACCGCCGAGCAAGCGGTTCTCCTTCCCTGCGGTTTGCAGGGTGGCTCCGGGAACGCGAGAGCAAACCGCGGCGAAGCTGGTCTCCTTCCCCGGCTTGCTCTCTCGTTCCCCGAACCGCCGAGCAAGCGGTTCTCCTTCCCTGCGGTTTGCAGGGTGGCTCCGGGAACGCGAGAGCAAACCGCGGCGAAGCTGGTCTCCTTCCCCGGCTTGCTCTCTCGTTCCCGGAACCCCGAGCAAGCAGGTCTCCTTCCCTGCGGTTTGCAGGGTGGCTCCGGGAACGCGAGAGCAAACCGCGGCGAAGCTGGTCTCCTTCCCCGGCTTGCTCTCTCGTTCCCGGAACCCCGAGCAAGCAGGTCTCCTTCCCTGCGGTTTGCAGGGTGGCTCCGGGAACGCGAGAGCAAACCGCGGCGAAGCTGGTCTCCTTCCCCGGCTTGCTCTCTCGTTCCCGGAACCCCGAGCAAGTGGTTCTCCTTCCCTGCGGTTTGCAGGGTGGCTCCGGGAATGCGAGAGCAAACCGCGGCGAAGCTGGTCTCCTTCCCCGGCTTGCTCTCTCGTTCCCGGAACCCCGAGCAAGCAGGTCTCCTTCCCTGCGGTTTGCAGGGTGGCTCCGGGAACGCGAGAGCAAACCGCGGCGAAGCTGGTCTCCTTCCCCGGCTTGCTCTCTCGTTCCCGGAACCCCCCTTGAAGCCGCCCAACAGCGCTGCAGTGTGGCCACATCTAACACCACTTGCAGCGCTGGTTGCTGTATGTGTGGCCACTCTGCAGCGCTGGCCCTATACAGCTGTACTAATACAGCTGTAACAACCAGCGCTGCAAAATTTTAGATGTAGACATGGCCTCAGTTTCTTTCACACGTCTGGATTGCTTGCTTTGGAAGCACGCCTTCCTCTTTGTGACTGTTAATTGTTGTTGTTACTCTATGTATTTGTATTATGCTAGTGCCTAGGGGCCCCATCAAGGCCTTTCTATCCTCATTGCATCTGTGAAGAAACGCTCAGCTTCCCTCCAAAACCCTGACAAATACAAACTCGGATCTGGATTTCATGGCTGAATTTCTCCTACAAGGGTCCCTATAGGGCTAAGGCTAGTAAGCACAGTCTGCCATTTCATTAGCCATACCAAAACTCCAAATATGAATCCCACTGAATTCTGAGGTTTTAAAATCTAGATCTTATTTTTGCAGCTCAGTTTCATCATTAATATTTATTTCTGTAACAGTTTATAAAGTTTGCATTTGACGTTTATGATTATTGTGTTTTTGCTTACTAAGATGAAAGACTCGGGTATATCCCAAATTCTGCAAAGAAAATGTATTTTTCTGGGATCAGTGTTCTGTTGTTGCATCAGAGCTAAAGGCTAATTTTGATGCATTTTGGCAGAGGCCTTTATTACTGCTTTAATTCTCTCATTAGAAATCTAGGAAAGCAAATAAGCATGTTCTTAACTTGAATCATGTGAGTAATTGCAATTAAAGTTGATGGGACTGCTCATGTGTTTAAAGTTAATTGTGTTTAAGTACTTTGCTGGATTGAGGTCTTAAGTGGGATTGTTCTGTTGTTCCATGGTTTGCCTGGCCTTTTTGAGGGTGTGCAGGAGAGCGGAGGGGAATGTGACTTCATCTGGCCTTGCCTTCTGTCAGGTCTCATGATAAAAGATGAATTTGTTAAAACTTATTCATATACATCATAGGCTCTATCCACCCCAGCAAACCAGTCTGAGATCTATATCTAGGCAGTCTATTCTCACAAGCCATGGAGATTTGGTAATTTAGCTCTGTAATCTGATTCTTCTATATAATATTTTGTTAAACCATAACCTATCAACTTCAATCATCCAACTCAACTGTTGAAAATAATGGCAACTTTTGATAAGACCTATGTGGGCCAGATTTTCAGATTGTAAGATGTTCACCATATTGGGACTTGCACCAAATATTCTTATCAGAAATACAGGAATGCAAATACAACAGTACTGTGAGGACTTATACTTTAAAGCACCCCAGAGAGATTAAAGACTATTACGGGGCTGCATAAATGTTGTAAAGTGATTTTAAAATGTGCTAGAGGGTTGCTGTGAACCGCATTATTCAGATTTCATCTGAGATCAGTGTTTGTTTCAAATCATTCTATGCAGCTTTAGTACCTATGTGCATGCACTACAACTGAAAACAAGCTCTCTTTGTAGATGACATTTTAAAAAATCTGACATTTAGTCAAGGTGACCACAAGCTGCTAACTTTTGAAAAATCAATAATGCAAATAGTGATCTGTTAGAAATACCAGTGTGAAGTCAGCTTTAAGAAAAGCTCATTTTACTTGCATCATTGCCTCTTACTATGGAGAAGGGAAAAAGTCACTGGTTTAATTAATGTCTATGCTATGTGATACTGAAGTGACTGCTTATATAGGCCATCTGCCAGTAAGGGCTGTTATTTTGCTTTGTTAATATAGGAGAAAGAATGGTTTAATTTTAAGCTTGTCTACTTGTCTTTTGTTAGCAACAAAACTGTCTGTAAAAGAGAGATGAAAGCAAGGAAAAGGATTTTGAAAAACAGTACCTGAATCATGTATCAGTGGGCATACTTGTTAATGTGGTTATGGAACCATTTTCTGTACACAGCAATTTGAGACCTGGGATATTTTTGTTTCCAGAAGTTAGATAACTTAGATGAGGAAAAAGTATAACTGGGACAACACATTTTCACATTTTGTATTTACAGATTGTATCAAACTCATATTTATATACAGAGAGGTTATTTGAATACCAATTTGTACTTTCCTTTAATACTATATGTGCACTGCTGTGGCATTAATGCTGGTCCATACTATCATGCCAATTTGGTTAGGGTAGAGTAGGTGATGTGGAAATTACTGACTGTTTATATTGCTCTATATGTAACCATTTAGATCAGAGGTGGGCAAACTGTAGCCCGTGGGACTATCCTGCCTGGCTCTTGAGCTTCTGGCCCCTCCACCGCTGTCCCCGCTCCCTTGCAGCCATACCTCCGCATGGGCAGCGCTCTGGGCAGCGGGGTTGTGCGCTCCTGCTGAGCAGCCTGGCAGCGTGTCTGGCTCCGGCTGGGCGGTGTGGCTGCCAGACATGCTGCTCTTAATGGCATGATAAGGGGGATGGGGCTAGGGATGGGGGATTGGATAAGGGGTGGGAGTCCCTAGGGGCAGTCAGGGGACAAGGAGTGGTTGGATGGGGCGGAGGTTCTGGGGGGTGGTCAGGGGATGGGGAACATGTGTGTGTGGTGGGGTTGGATAAGTGTAGGAGTCTCAGGGGGCAGGGGTGTGGATAGGGATGGGATGGGGAACGGGGGTTGGATAGGCATGGGGTCCTGGGGGGTCTGTCAAGGGGTGGGGATGTGGATAGGGGTCAAAGTAGTCAGGGGACTGGTAGCAGGGGGGTTAGCTAGGTGGTGAGGGGGTGGTTAGAGGACAAGGAGTGTGGGGGTTGGATGGGTTGCGGGTTCTGAGGGGGGCAGTCAGGAGCCGGGAAGTGGGAGGGGTCGGATAGGGGGCAGGGGCCAGGCTATTTGGGGAGGCACAGCCTTCCCTACCTGGCCCTCCATACAGTTTTGCAACCCCAATGTGGCCCTTAGGCCAAAATGTTTGCCCACCCCAGTTCAGACTGTATAAAGTATATCAGTGGGCATCCTCTGAAACCTCTTGACTCTTTTTTTGTGTGTGTGTGTGTGTGTGCATTATTGGAGTGGAAGAATTATGAATTGCAGGCATTACACAAGACTTAAGAAAGACAAATTTCAAACTGAGCTTTCTGAAAGTTCAGTATGCCAAGGATGCTCTTTACTTATGGAACAATCAGTTGAAATAGAGAGCAAGTGTGCCAGTCCACTGTTGAAATTACACCTGATTATGCATAATGAATTACTATGTCTTTTTGTGCTACATTGGTGCACAAAATCTCCAATCAGGATCAGAGGCCCCATCATGCTAGCTACTGTGCAAACAAATAACAAGTTACAGCTCCTGCCCTGATGATACCGCAATCCAAAAAGTCAAGCCATATGGAGGCCAGGGGAAAGGATTATGCATATGCAAATACAAAATATATGTGTATGTGATGGGAGAACTAACAAAACATGTACATAACATCATTGTGTGTTTGATATCTCTCTTTTCCCCTTAAAGTGTACTACCCCTTAAAGGGTCAGACTGGAGCTCATAAACAGAAAATCTGGGGTGCAATTTAAGGAAACTCCCTGGTTGGCACAGGTAAGCTAATCAAACAGTAAGGGGAAACTAATTGGGGAAGGAATAATGGCACAGTGAAGGGCTAATGAATTCTTCCAGCAGTGTAAGGCTAGCCTAGACAGGCCCAGATGCATTGTTTTTTATTTTTATTTTGAGAGATCCGCACCTGGGTCCTGAGCTAAGAACTTTTGATCTGTTAGTCCATGTACTCCTTCCCTGAGTCTTCCTTAAAGGACATGTATGTCTTTTGATTAGCTTATTTTGGCTTTTCATTGCCCTGATCTTTGAAAATGGTTTGATTGACACCAAGGTAAAGGGAAGGTAAAGTTGGACTCACCTGCAGTGCCAAACTGGGCCAAAAGGGAGGCCCATCCCTTTACACTTCCTGTCCTTCATACGTTTTGACTTTTTGGATTATATATTCTTCAGAAGGCTCCTAACCCAACATAGCTGTTCACATCAGGGTTTGGCTGCTAGTTCCAAAGGACGTGATTGAGCAAAGTTCTAAAACACAAATGAAACTCTGAGTACATCAGAAGTCCACTTGACTTCAATGGGGTTACTCTCATAGGCACATGCTTAAGCACTTTGTTGAATTGAGATCTGAGGGGTTTGGAGAGTGGTAGAATGTGTACTGTATGCATAGCACATTGGAAGAATCATGAACTCAGATCTGTATTAGAAACACTGTTCCTTGTAACATGATCATCATATACTGCGACTTAAGATGAGCTGTGAAGTAAGTGACAGTTATGGAATTTGAAGCTGTTTAGTAAGGGCATAGACCTCTCCACACAATTTAGTTAAAATACAAATCAATGTGATTAAATCACTAAATTTTGTTATTTATGACACCTTTACCTCTCCACTGAAGTCTAGTACTTTTTAAGTCAGTGAGGTTGCATGATTGTTACTGATTGGTCTGTAGTCTGGACACTTTTTATCCCTAAACTAACTGTGCATCATATGATATGAGAAAAGTATTAGGTATATTGGGAAAAGAAACCTGCAAAATAGATAACTCAAGATCAATAAAGGTGAAGGGGACTGGTTCTGATCTTACCCTGGGGTAAATAAGGACTAATTTCCACCGAAGTGAAGAGAATTACATTAGTGTAAAACCTGTGTAAGTGATACTAGAAAAAAGCCCCAAGGATCAGAATATGGCTTGTAAGGATGAACAGGGAAAAAAAATTAAGAATAAAGATTAGAGAGGCAGAACTCTTTGATCTTCTAGGGCTGTGGTTTTCAACCTTTTTTCATTCACAAACCACTAATATATTTCAAATGGAGGTGCAGACCCCTTTGGATATCTTAGACATAGTCTGAGAACCCTCGAGGAGTCTACAGACCACACACTGAAAACCACTGTTCTAGGGAAAAGTATTTAAAAATCACTTCTAAAAGAGTTAATAAAAATTGTAATGAACTCATGTAAATAGGAGCTGTGTGTTGTTCGTACTGCATATTTACTGATTGCAGCAGGTGAGGAACTTTGTGGAAAGTTGGTTGCTCTGACTAGCTATGTGGAGTTTGTTTGGTACTCTGATGTGTGTGTTTTAATATTGGAAGGGATGAATAGGAAATGCGGAGGACATCTGAATTGTCCTAGAAAAGCTTTTGTCTTCAGGGAAACCTCTTCTTACTGAGAGTTCCTGAAAGGATGAAAAAGAGAAGCAAGATATATTCCCCCAAATTCTGAACAGACACACACAGTGTCTCCAAGGTGATGCACAGTGTGATACTGTTGCAAAAAAAGCAAACATGATTCTGGGATGCATTAACAGGTGTGTTGTAAACAAGACACGAGAAGTCATTCTTCCGCTTTACTCTGTGCTGGTTAGGCCTCAACTGGAGTATTGTGTCCAGTTCTGGGCACCGCATTTCAAGAAAGATGTGGAGAAATTGGAGAGGGTCCAGAGAAGAGCAACAAGAATGATGAAAGGTCTTGAGAACATGACCTATGAAGGAAGGCTGAAGGAATTGGGTTTGTTTAGTTTGGAAAAGAGAAGACTGAGAGGGGACATGATAGCAGTTTTCAGGTATCTAAAAGGGTGTCATCAGGAGGAGGGAGAAAACTTGTTCACCTTAGCCTCCAATGATAGAACAAGAAGCAATGGGCTTAAACTGCAGCAACGGAGATTTAGGTTGGACATTAGGAAAAAGTTCCTAACTGTCAGAGTAGTTAAACACTGGAATAGATTGCCTAAGGAAGTTGTGGAATCTCCATCTCTGGAGATATTTAAGAGTAGGTTAGATAAATGTCTATTAGGGATGGTCTAGACAGTATTTGGTCCTGCCATGAGGGCAGGGGCTGGACTCGATGACCTCTGATGACCTCTCGAGGTCTCTTCCAGTCCTAGAGTCTATCAGTCTATGAGTCTATGCAAGCATCTGTTAGAGACTATTAGAGACAGTTTTGGAAGGGAAGATTTGCTCAGACTCTGTGGTTTTGGTTGTGAAAGGTTAGCTCTGATATTTGCTGTATTCATATTTAAGGTTTGGGAATGTTGGGATCTAATGCATCGGTTTGGTCCAAATATATATATTTTGTATATGTATGTACAAAGGGTCTGATTCTGATCTCATGTATGCTGTTTTAAACTCATACAACCGCACTGATTTCAACAGAGTCAAAATTAGCCCAAAGAGCTTTGTCACCTTTTATAATGTTTATATTAAAACAAGAGTTCAGCTATATTTCTGTGTGGTTGATGGGGAGACTTTTGGAAGCCTCTTTGTCCCTGTGAAAGAGTAGCAGAATGAAGAAAGGTCACCGGTGGCCTCCTACCTCTAACCTCAGTGAGAGCAGCATCCATCTGACTGAAAAAAAGCCCATCTTATAGTCCTTCTGATGTCCTTGCTTTCTTTTGTTATACGCGGTAGACCCTTTTTTGAGACCGAGATGGAGAGAGGATTGTCATAAACAGATAGCTAAGGGTTAATGTCTCTTTCACCTGAAGCACCTGACCAGAGGACCAATCAGGAAACCGGATTTTTTTCATGTCATAACTTTAGTCCCAGATTTGGACCTTAGCGTCCAAAATATGGGGGTTAGCATGAAAACCTCCAAGTTTAGTTACCAGCTTGGACCTGGTACTTGCTGCCACCACCCAAAAAATTAGAGTGTTTTGGGGCACTCTGGTCCCCCCTGAAAAACCTTCCCTGGGGACCCCAAGACCCAAATCCCTTGAGTCTCACAACAAAGGGAAATAATCCTTTTTCCCTTCCCCCCTCCAGGTGTTCCTGGAGAGATACACAGACACAAGTTCTGTGAATCCAAACAGAGTGACTCCCCCTCTCCGTTCCCAGTCCTGGAAACAAAAGCACTTTCCTCTTCACCCAGAGGGAATGCAAAATCAGGCTAGCAAATCCAACACACACAGATCTCCCCCTGACTTCTTCCTCCCACCAATTCCCTGGTGAGTACAGACTCAATTTCCCCGAAGTTTCCCAGTAAAGAAAACTCCAACAGGTCTTAAAAGAAAGCTTTATATAAAAGAAAGAAAATTACATACAAATGGTCTCTCTGTATTAAGGTGACAAATACAGGGTCGATTGCTTAAAAGAAATATGAATAAACAGCCTTATTCAAAAAGAATACAAATCAAAGCACTCCAGCACTATATTCATGTAAATACAAAAGAAACAAACTCTTTGGTACTCACAACTTGGAAACAGAAGATTAGAAAGCAGAAATACTTCTCCAAAGCTCAGAGAAAGCAGGCAGACAGACAAAGACCTCAGACACAAAATTCCCTCCACCCAAAGTTAAAAAAATCCGGTTTCCTGATTGGTCCTCTGGTCAGGTGCTTCAGGTGAAAGAGACATTAACCCTTAGCTATCTGTTTATGACAAGGATAACAAAGGCCCTATTGTGCAAACATCTGAGAGCTGTTAGACATTTATCTGAGACAAGAATAACTATGCACTAAGTAAAAGACAGTTGCCTCCTGCTCCTTTATGTACATAACTATCTTGTACCATTTACTGATTCAAGACATCTATGACAAAGTTTTCTAAAGCAGCTATATGTCTTATGAGTTAAAGTCTCATTGTAAGCCCATGCGATGTTAATTCTTCAATATCTAAGTCTCTGAAAATGGGACTTAGGAGCTTAAGTCACTTAGGCATTTTACAAATTGTTGCTGCTAAAAGCAACCCCCCCAACACATTTTTTTTTCATTTTTTGAGCATCATATTTGAGGAGAAGGATTAGTTTGTAGTGTACTACTAAAGTACAGTTATTTATTTAGATATGCTTTTATCAGTTTTGTGTTTTCTTTTGGGTATAACTTGGCTCCCAAAATCCATAAACTGCTGAATGTATCTTTTTATTTCTTTGTCTCCCAATGCTGTTAATTTTCAACACTGATACTTAGGTTATTTGAACAGTTTGGAGATCTGAGCTATTTTAAGAACATTCAGATTTACTTTTTCTTGGATTCTAAGTGCCCTGCTATCCTAAGTTACAT
This sequence comes from Gopherus evgoodei, assembly GCF_007399415.2. Taxonomy (NCBI): domain Eukaryota; kingdom Metazoa; phylum Chordata; order Testudines; family Testudinidae; genus Gopherus; species Gopherus evgoodei. The sequence goes on from NC_044329.1 coordinate 65,633,843, forward strand.
GGTGATGCTTTTATAATGTAATTTATCCTTAGTATTCATGAATGGAATCATGTAGGAGGGAGGAAATATCTTTAGATGTTTGATAAAATATGTGAATACAAAAGTTGACGGCAAGCTGAATTTATTTTGTCCCTTTTAATACATTCTGTGGCCTTTGTCTGTCATGAGTGGTCCATTGTTAGTAGTTTATTATTAACACATCATATTGTGTATCTATATAAATCAGCAGTCTGGAGTGTATACAATTCAAGTTTTATATCAGACATATCATTATGGTATCTAAGAGCCATTCAGAGTTTAAAATAAATATAATGAGTCAAGACATCTGCTGATGTAAATCAGTGTAGCTTCATTGACATCAGTGGAGCTCTGCCAGTTTACACAGGTTGAGGATTTGGCAGTGGCTTATATCAGTCAAGTGGGATACCTTTCCAATCCTCACAGAAAAAAGACTTCTTGGTTATTTTATTGTTGTTTTGAGGAATAAGATGAGCTTTGTATTTGGGTCAAAAAAGGGCAAGATTTGTAGCAGTTCTTAGCTCAGGTCTAGAATTTTGAATCAACCTCCAAGAACAAACTGTCTCCTGCACAAATCAGTTTCACTCTTACTGTAGATAATTCTACAGAACCTGAGGAGTAGCATGACTGAGGATGGCGAAGGTACCATGGAGACAGATGACCTATCTGGGGCTCAAACTACTTAGCACCTTGCAAATAATGACTGAGGTGAGATTTTAAAGGTATTTAGGCACCTACAGAAGGAGATAGAGGCCTAGTGGGATTTTCAAAAGCCTAACTCACATTGATTTTCCTAAGTCCTTAAACTTGAAGCAAGTGCTTACTAGGAAGCTTGTGCAGTGAACGAAGCATAGGGACAATGTGTTATTGGACATAATATATTCATATTGTAATTAATAGAAATCAGAAGCTAGGAATTGTAGAAAATTGGTAATAGAAGCAAAGCAAACAAGGAGAAATCTACGGCCAGCAGAGTCAAGGACAAAATGAAGGAGCTTTTTAACTATATTGAAATGATAGAATTATCAATAATAATGGAAAAACAGCAGACGTATTCAACAAATATGTGTCGAGGGGAAAAACAGATGGTAACACTCTTTCCTTTACACTAGTTTCTTAGGAGGATGTTAAACAGCAGCTACTAAAATCAGAGACTTTTAAATTGGCAGGTCAAAGAACTTCAAAAGACCTAAGTGAGGAGTTTGCTGGTCTCTGATTTTCAATAAGTCTTGAAATACTGGGAAAGTTCTAGAAGACTGGAAGAAAGTCAACGATATGCCAGAATTTAAAAAGGGTGAATGAGATGACCCAGGGACTTATAGTCTTATCAGTCTGAGGTTGATCCTGGGTAAGATAATGGAGCAGATGATATGGGATTAATAAAGAATGAGAGGAGAGTCATATAATGCCAATAACATAAATTTATGGGAAATAAAGCCTGTCAAACTTATTTGATTCTTTTAAATGAGATTACAAGTTTGATTGATAAAGGTAATAGTGTTGATATAATATACTTAGACTAAAATGGTTTGATTTAGTGCTGCACAGCATGTTCATTAAAAATCCTAGAATATAAAATCAACATAGCATAAATTAATTGGATTAAAAGATGGCTAGTTGATAGGTATCAAAATGTAATTGTAAATGGGGAAATCATCATCAAGTGGCTGTTTTTTATGAGGTACTGCAGGGACTGGGCAACTGTAATTAAGGCTACATTTTAGTCATGGGTATTTTTAGTAACAAAAGTTCATGGCCCATTACCTGTCAATGACATTTACAAAAAAATACTTGTGTCTAAAACTTGGGTGGAGGGCTGTGAGTGCTCTGGAGGGGTGATCCAAGGGTGCCCCCACTGCTGCTGGAGGCGGGGGAGGGTTGGCAGGGCTGACAGGAGCTTCCTACAAGGCTTCATTGTCCCTGCAGCTCCTAGGCAGTGGAGGGACGAAGGACTCTGCATGCTGCTCCTGCAAAGAGCACTGGCTACTGCAGCTCCCGTTGGCTGTGGTTCCCAGCCACTGGGAGCTGCGGGGATGGGGCCTGTGGGCACAGAGCCAACGCCACGCAAGCCCTTCCACCATCGAGGAGCTGCAGGGCCATGCCACTGGGAGCAAAGAAGCCCCCAACCCCAGAGGTAAGCGCCCCCCTGGCCCTAGCCCTGAGCCACCTCCCACACACCCAAACTGCTGCTGCTGGCTCAGAGGCTGCCCAGCTTGGGCAGCCTCTGAGCCAGCACCAGCCATTGCATCAGTCACGGAGGTCATGGAAAGTCACTGAATCCATGACTTCCGTGGCAGACTCACAGCCTTAACTGTAATATTTTTATCAATGACCTGGAAGAAAACAAAATTCCTACTGGTAAAGTTTGCAGATGACCCACATTGGTGGAGTTGCAAATAATGAAGATGACAGGTCACTGATACAGAGCCATCTTCATTGGTTGGTAAGCTGTGTGCAAGCAGCCATGGTAGGACAGATTTTAGCATATAATCCTGGGAAGCAGTGATTTCTGAAAAAGATTTGGGGTCATAGTGGATGATCAGATGAGCATGAACTCAGAGGTATGCTGTGGCCAAAAGGTCTAATGTGATCCTTGGATACATAAATGTGGGAATATCAAGTAGGAGTAGAGTTATTTTACCACTGTATTTGGCACTGATACCACCACTGCTGGCATGCTGTGTCCAGGTATGGGGTCCACAATTGAAGAAGGATGTTGATAATCTGGAGAGGATTCAGAGAGGGGCCATGAAAATGGTTTAAAGATTAGAAAACATGCCTTATAGTGATAGACTCAAGAAGTTTAAGCTACACCTCTACCCTGATATAACGCTGTCCTCAGGAGCCAAAAAACCTTACCGCATTATAGGTGAAACTGCAATATATTGAACTTGCTTTGATCCACCGGACTGCGCAGCCCTGCCCCCACCCAAAGCACTGCTTTAATGCTTTATATGCAAGTTCGTGTTATATTGCGTTTTTTTATATTGAGGCAGAGATGTATTTAGCTTAACAAAGAAAAAGTTAAAGGGGTGGCTTGATCATGCTATATAAGTACCTTCATGGGGAACAAATATTTAATAGTGGGTTCTTCAGTCTAGTAGAGAAAAGTAGAACACAATCCAGTGGCCAGAAGTTGAAGCTAGAAAAATTCAGACTGGAAGGAAATAAGATGTAACATTTTTAACAGTGAGAGTAATTAACTATTGGAACAGTTTACCAAAGGTCATATGGATTCTCTATCACTTTCAACTTTTAAATCAAGACTGGCTGCTTTTCTGAAAGCTATGCTCTAGGAATTATTTTGGGGAAGTTCTAACTGCTCTAGCCTGTGCTATACAGGATGGCAGGCTAGTTAGTTGATCAGAGTGGTCCCTTCTGGCCTTGGAATCTATGACTATTGCTATGGAGAGGAGCCAGTATTTGCTGCTCTGGTCACAATTCTCAGGACTGGCACTTTAATCCCAGTAAATTGCATTGCTGTAATCTAGAGGAGAGGTGATGACAACTGATTAATAACAAGGAGAGAATTATATATGAATGAATAAATACAAATGAATAAATACACAGGAAATTAATGTGAGCAACATAAAGATCTATGTTTATATATGAATGAAATAGATTGTATACACACACAATTCCCATAGTCTGTGCAAATAACCATGAGATGGTTTGGGTGGAATGTACAGAAGCACTCAATGTTGGTTTAGCCCTTCTCCCACTAAAGTCAACGCAACTTTTACTACTGATATCAGTGGGAGTGAACTCAGGCACCTGTTGAGTGTTTCTAAAAATCCTTTGGGCAGGAGATATTATATATTTCCCCCATTAAAATCTTGTTATGTAGTTAAAACATATAATGGCTATTGTGACAGTGAAGCCTGTACATGCATTTTGTATTCAGACCCCCCCTCGGGTTATGCAAACCCAACTTACGCAAATCCGAATTTTCAGAAAAAATCTGTAAGCTAGAAATAAGAGGGGTTTTTGAGGGGGAGGGGAGGGCGTAATTGTCGGGTGTACATTTCTGACCTATGCAAAATTCGAGTTATGCAAGGTGTTCTCGAATGGAATGCTTGTGTAAGTCGGGGAGCGTCTGTACATAAACTATGAATGTGTGTGTATATATAGAAATTCTCTGGAAAGGAGAGATTATGATACCTCTGATGTTACATTACCTGAAGGAATGAGGCTAGACCCACATTGTCAAAATAATCCAATCAATTGTAATGCAGCCTCCGACAGTGATAGCTAGAGCTGGTAACACACAGGTCTATCCGCCCCACCCTTTACGCCCCCCCAAAAAAACAAATTTATTTTCATTTTAATTTCCATTTCCCCAACAATTCTCTCAAACCACACCCACTTACAACCCAGCTAATGTGGAAGGGGAAGCCTGCTACAATAACATAAAAAGGTGAAAGCATGACTAAAGATAGCACTAGAACCATGAGATCGGTACAGTCTTTTGAACAATTTTCTATTGTTGCTTGTGATATAACTTAAACATATAGAAGATTTTAATGAGAAAAAAATCTTGAGATTATAAACTGTGCTAAAGGTCTCATAGAAACATTGCTAACTCTGAGCATTCAAAATAGTTTGTGGCCAAAATATCATGAGATTTTTTTTTAATAATAGATACTGGCTCTTTTTATTTGCTTTCTACCTTTAGGGTGCACTCAGATCACATTTTAAAGGTTTTCTCACAAATCATAAGGATAGAAGCTTCCTTTAAAACAAAGAAACAAACAAAATGAAAACTTAGATTATCTGACTTCATATTCTCAATCCATGACACAAACTCAGTTGATTAATTCAAGTAATACTGAGCCTGAGCAATCTTCTCAAGTGCACTGATGTCTTTTGGGAACTATTGTCAAAGCTCTTAATTACACTGGGTAAGACAGAATGTGAGTTCCGCAGTGGATGGGCACCCTGAAGGTCAGCTTGTCACACTACATAAGACAACTCCACCACCACCACGTTAATGCCCATCTATATTTGCAGACATGAGCTAAAATTAGAGTATTCTGAAAACTACGTGGTAGTGAAAGTTTAAACTCCTCCCTTCCTCCCCAACAGACACTTAAAAAAAATCTAGGACACCAGGTTGGCAGAAATATTTTATCAAACTAATTTAATCAAAGTCTACATTAAAGGAGAAAAATTGTACCAAAATAAATAATAAAATTAGTTTGTTTTACAGTTAAACTACTGATTCTATTTGAGGTTAATATACAATTCATAAATTTAAACATTACTAGTAATAAAGAAACTAGGACCGATGCTCATTTCTGCTCCAGTGCTTTTGAGTTTATTATACTCAAAGGAGCCAGATTCCAGTCATGGCTATCCAAAGGTGAATTTCCCTAGAGGATGGCAATTCCCCATTGATAAAAATCCAACAGAAGATAGGGCTTACACCATTGTCTTTACCCTCCCGTCCCACTTCAGCAAGTGGACATTTCAGGATGAGGGAGAGTAGAGAGAGGGCATGTTTTAAGATGTATTATCTCCCTACCCTATGATGATATTGACACCTTTGCCTATTTAGCCCACAGTTTTGCTGATCTCTTTTGCTTCCATGTACTACTGAAATCTCATGTGTTGTCCTATATCAGGCCTAGGTCTATATCTGCATTTATGCTTTCCAAGTTTCTTTCTCCCATTTCATATTAATGTTTCAGATATTGGCATTTACTGCTTATATTAATAAATTTCCATAGGTCTATTTGCATTATTGCTATCTTCACTGGTATTTGCGATTTCTCCCAATTTCAGGGTAATTTTTAGGCCTCAGTCTCCATGGGTGGGTTTCCATTCACGTGTGTAAAATTTGTGTTTGTGCATGAAGATGCATTTGAATGTGTAAATTGTGTAATTAGGTGTGCAACTGAAGGCGTTAGAAGTGCATGTGGAAGTCAAAGTCCTGGATGCACCAAACTGCATGTAGTAACTACTTTTTAACAATTTAGGCCAAATAAAGCATTGGTAAATAATAAATGTAACTCTGATAATTACTATGTGATTTAGTAATGAAATAGAAAGCTACTTGCTGATTACAAATTACTACATATTAGCCCTGTAGTGTTCAACTTTTAATTAAGAAAACTTAAATTAAAAAACCCATGCCACATAATGATATGTGATCATTAATAAATCATTTATAGCCTTTGTAGAGCAGTTTATTCCGAATTATAGGTTATAGTGCACATGCAGTTTAGAAGTTAGCTTTTAAACAAAAATGTCATTTCAATAAATAATACCCTGCTTGTACTGTGCCTGGAATGTAGTGTCTCCCCGCCCCACCTTTTGGACAGCTTTCTTTGCTCATTGCCCTAAATAATAAGTGGCAAGGCAAGACTTGAAGTTTAGTTAGGCCTGTATGGTGCAATTTTATATTTCACTATCAATGACTCTGTTTTCAGCTGTCATCTGGAAAGAGATCGATGAGAGCAGAGGAGAAGAGAGTACATCGTTTGGTGTTTTTATCTAAACACCCCAGTTATTAATTCTATATTTTGCAATCAATGCTTTCAATCATGAAGTTTCCTGGCTCTGCTTTGCTGCGTCATCAACACAGTCATTCTCCGTCTGTCAAGCTCAGCATCAATAAAACTGATTTTTAGTTACTGTTTCTTATAACATATTCCAGTCCAAAGGAGAAAATGTCATCCCTTCAGAACTGGAGGAAACCATAACAAATGTTGTCATCTTTTATCAATGGTAACAACAGATGAAATAAAAAAAAATAGCACTGGTTTGTTTGGGGATTCTGTCATGCATGTTGTAACTGTCTTTGACAGGCTAAACCTCAGGCTGGTACTGACCTTCTTCTTTTACTCCTAGAAAATAAATAGCTGCAGCCTCTGTTGTTGCTACTGTGTTTGTAGGACAATTCATTGGGCCTTTTTTTTTTCTGTAAAACTGAAAAAATCAATGGGCAAATTCAATCTTGGATCTGTTCCATGAATTTGGCCCTGTGTGCTAGAAAATCAAAGATGCTAATATTGGCCATGAATCTGATAGCATCTCTGGCATCTACACCTACATGGAGCCCCATTATAGTCTAACAGACTTCTAAGGAAAAAGATCTTATTTGGAACACTGCTTTTTGAGACTCCTTTTGTATATTAAAACCCAGTTCTGAGAACCTTACTTTACGAGTGGTCCCACTGAATGGGATTACTTGTGTGAGTCAAGGCTTGCTCCCAAGCGCAAGGGCTTACTACATGGAGTCTCTGAGCTACAACAGAGTTTGCTTGGAAAGGATTCCACGACTGGGCAGACCCCAGAGCATAGACTTCTCCCTTGTGTTGCACAATGACTAGGGCTTGTCTACACTGCGACGTTGTCAACAAAACATTTGTCTTTCACGAGTACTTAAAAAAGCCCCCCTGCAAAAGACAAAAGTTTTGCTGACACAAGCGGCAGCGTGTGCCGACAAAGCTAACACCGCTCACAGGGCTGGAAGTATTTTGTCGGCAAAAGTGCCGACAAAATACTGACAGAGTGTTCACACATGATGACTTTTAGCAACAAGGCTGTGTTGACACAGCCTTTCACTAGAAGCTGCGTAGTGTAGACAGGCTGTAAGATTTGGACTTAAAGAGTAGAAGTGCAGTCCAACTGCCATTAAAGTCAATGGAAATATTCCTGCTCACCTCAGTGGGAGTTAGATTGGGTTTATAGGCATGTCATTTATTTACAGGGATGGAAAATATCTATTCATTTTCCCTCTGATAAATCTGTCTCTATGCTTACAGTAATGTATGCAAAATGTGTGTAATGTATGTAAAACATAAAGCAGCCAGCCCATTTGATTTACTATGCAGTTCTTATTTATTTATTTATTTTAAATAACTGATTTTATGCACAAATCGAGTTTTGCTGGGCAAATTTAATGATTGCCTTAGCAATTTAACTTCAAATACACAGAAATTCTACCTGCTCTAGGCAAAAAAAAAAAGCTAAGTTCTATTTAAAGCAGCTGAACTGTGACAGCTGTAAAGTTAATATGAGGCTGGAGAAATGCCCTTCACAGATTTGTGTGAACAGATGAGCAGTTACAGCTAGTTTAGAAATCCTGTTTTCACCCTGATCCTCGTGACCTTTAGGAACATCACTTGCAATGAAATCATTACTCAGAGGACTTGAACCTTCTTTATGGATCGTAATTTTCAGGGGACTGCAGCATAGATTACCTCACCTCATTGTGCCACACGTTTAGAAGCTTGGCCATATTCTGCACTGGTTTATACAAATATTAATATTAATACTTCTATTACAGGAGCCCTTGGGGACACAATCTCAGTTAGGTTCTCTGTTGTGGCATTGAATAAATGTATGGGAGACAGTCTCTGCCTGAAAGTGTTCACAATCTAAATATGCAAGACTGACAAAAGACATGTTTCATTATCCCCATTTTACAGATGGGGGACAGGGGAACAGAAACGAGTCCAGCACCACATAGGGAGTCTGCCAAAGTTAGGCACTGAACCCAACTCTCACAAGTCCCACTCCAGTCTTTAACTACAAGTCTATTTTTTTTTTTAGGGTTCTTGTCTAATTCTGCTAAAAATCAATGAAAACAGAGTGGAGGTTCACTGCAGGGTTTGGCCCTTGCAATGGAGTGCTTTGCATTATCACTGATGGAGAAGCTGTGTGAGATGAGTGGGTTTATTATGCTTTTCCTTATGCTAATTCAGCTTCGTCTAACCACGGATGTCTGGAATCTGTTAGGCTCACTTAAAACCACAGCTCACATATTGTCTTACCCAACTGTAATATTATGCTAAATACAGTGTAGTCAAATCTCCTTCCTAATATATTTAAAAAAAAAATCCAATTAATTTGTCAGCCCTAACGTGTTTGTACCATATTGTGCCTTTGTTAAAATTCATGCCATGCCACAATGGGGGGAAAAGATAAGACTGCTTCTGCTGGTTTTAGTTTGTTGTCCAGATTTTACTGTTTGTATTGTATTTCTTCACTGTAGCTGCATCAAATGTACATACATAATCTCAGTGGCTATAGAATGCTTGTTCAGGCTAAGAGATTTAGGCATTTAAACAAGAGAGTAAAAAAGGCAGGCAGCAATATAACCTTGACAATTGCTTTTTGAATTTTCTAACTCTGTGTTTTTGGCACATTTGAATAGTGCTCTGATTTGTAGATTCCTCATTAAAATACAAAACAAAGAAAGTTATTGGCAGAACTTCTTGGAAAGAAAAATCCCTTCAAATAAGTTTAGAGGGATAGGAGCTTTTATGCTTCTTTATGGACAGATTCTGATGCCTTTACTGACTCAGTCTTACTACTTGAACCTACTGTTGATTTCTGAGCCTAATTGACTCATTGACTCAAGGAGTAAGATATTATTCAATGTAAATATCCAGTCCTTAGAGAGAGAGAGAGAGATTGTAAATTCTTTCAAGAAGGGATTATAATTCATGATATGTATAGTGCCTAGCTCAGAGGGGCCCTACTCTCATTGGCCCATAGGTGCTTTTACAATATAAATGTTACATAGTAATAACAATATTGAGATATTGCAGAGAGAGAAATTACAGGTCACATCTAAGAAGTATATTTATCTAAATATTACATGCCATAATAAAATAACTAATCCTTCTTTTCTGATGTAAAAATGGTAAGGAAGCACCATCCAGAGACACATAAAATATCTTTTCCTAGTGCCACTATTGAGACAACTGTAGTACTTACTTCTATTTATGCAATAGCTATCCTCACATTCCCCACTCTCAGCTATGATGATGATATAAAAATTATTAATAAGAAGTAACCATCAGGAACCAAAACTAGGGAGCCATCTTTTCAATTGAAGCAGCATCTAAAATAAAAAAAAGGAAGAACCTGATACTACTCAGCCACACTAGAGCTATTACTACAGCAGATCACTGCTCCAAAGAGAGAAGAAAAGTTACCTGGGTACACAATCACAGCTGGAGACTTGGATGGGTTGGTGGCATTTTGAGGATTTCTTTTCTTTTTTGAAATGAGAAAAAATGTCACATGCTGAGAAGGATTGTAGGAAGCATTTGAAGATATTCTTTATGCACCAATGAATGGGGCTTCTTCTGTGATGTTGAAATTGATCCAAAAGCTCTGCTGTGACTTTTTGTAACTTTGGGTTTTCAGCCTAAAAGGAGAAAATACACTTGAGTACTGGGAATAATAAAACTTTGAATAATAAAATTCAAAGCCCTCAGATGCACCATATTTAGTAAGATGTATAACTGGTAAAATTTTCTAATATCTTATAACATTTATATGCCCTTTACCATTACTTTGAAAGGATGTAGAATCCTATAACTTGTTCATTAGTTTTTTTATCTGAGAATTTACAAAGTAGCTGAGATTCTCCCCCCCCCCCAAAAAAAAAAAACACGTTTGTCATAAAAAATGAAGCAAAGAGTTTTGGGTGATGAAATATAGAGGATCTTACAGATATAACTGTTGATAGACCAAGTAAGGAGATATTTGGAAAACCAGAATATATACATACTAGCCAGTCTAACAATACATACTCTAGGTTACTGAAGGAATTAGCAAATTTGCTAGCTAAACAACTGCCATGTTTTTAAAGAATCACCTAAAACCAAGAGTTACTAAAATCCTGAGGAAAACTTAGTGCTGATCTTCAAAAGGGAAAAGAATTGTGCCCCTAGAAACTACCCAAGGGCATAAATCTTGCCCCTGAAGTGCCCAGAGGAGACCATCTATCAGACTGCTCTCTACTGCTCTTGCAAACAGGAATAGCAGTTAGTAAGAGATCATATTGATATAGGAAGGGATTTTCAAAAGCACTTCGCACTGGCAAATTCTGCACTCATTGAAATCAATAGGAGTTTTACCATTGACTTTAAAAGGAGCAGAGTTAAGCCAGTGGGTAACATCCATTATGTTTTAACAGCATTAACACTGACATTAGTTATGGAGCCAACCTATGGCCTCATATTCTGGCTATATCACCCACAAATTAACATTGTATTTTTGCCATCTTCTACTTTTGTGTGGAAACAATCTTTTGTCATTGTTCTGCTGTGTTGAGCCTTTTAGTGTATAGGCTGCTTTCAAACAACACTCTTCTGAATATTAAAAAAAGTTACTGTATAACCTTCAGTGCAAGCTGGCTTGTTATGCACCAGTAGTGGTAGTGACAAACTGAATTTGTGTCAGATAATCTGTAAAGAACTGTGTTTGAGCAATTGCAGCAAGACAGTAATTATGCATCAGTGAGCTTGCAGAGAAGTGGTGATGCATCTGTAAGTCTGTGGCAAACTGGTTATGGGTCCAGAAAGTCTGCACAGAACTGGTCATGCATCAACAAGTCTTCAGAGAACAATGAGTTTGCTGAGAATAAAGTGGATATGTACCATTGAGACACTTAGAAGAATATAATGTATGTGAGGGCTTATACAGAGAATAGTTTATGCTAATCCTCCTTTCACTATTCAGGTCACAGTCATTTTTTAAATTGTTTAGGTATCTTAAATTATATTCATGCATTTTTATTACTTATTGTTTCTTTAGATTTAAATAATTCAAAATGCCCATAGAAAAAGATCAAGGCACTCTGGAAAATAATTAGGTTTACTGTCCCAAATGGTGACCACTTCACACAGAAAAATTAATCACATATAAATAATGAATTAACTCAGCCAGCCAATAAACCACCCCTTTGCCCTACCAAGAAACATTCCCTCACCTTTCTCCTAAAACCTTGTCAATGTGCTTAGATGGCCATCAGATTTGAGTCTATTGGTCTATTTTGGACCAAGGTGGGGAGAAAATACCAGAGCTGGAGCCCTCCCAGAGAATAGTCTTACTGTCATAGTTAAATTTGTTGTTCCTGTAATTTAAAGAGAGCCACAGCAATTTTCCAAACTTGGCCACTCCTCACTCCCTCTCTCAGGGAAGAAAAAACAAACCACAAAAAACACAGACCAGTTTTGCTCCCTCACTGAAACAGAGCATGGGGATTTTCAAAAGCATCTAGACACCTGATTCCCAGGACTTCTAATTGCACCTTTATGTGTCTGAATACATTGAAAATCTAGCCCTTAGTTAAGAGAATTATTTGTTTGAATAAGGTTCCTCACAAGGAAAGATTCAAAGGATTGGACCTTTAGATCCATCTAAGAGTGGAAGAGACACAGAAAATTATGTGAACATTCTTTGCAAAGCACTGCATCTGCCCCAACTTGAGTTTCTACAGCATTATTGCTAGAGTCAGCAAAGTGGCTTGTTTAAAAGAAGAATCGATCAGGCCATTTGCCTGAAGCATAAAAATATTATTTTTCAAACAAAAGTGAAGTCTGCCTATTTAAAATTTCTCACACTCAAACTCCTCACTGTTCCATCTAAGAGCGGAAGTAGAGGAGCCAAAATGCAAAGGAAAGCTACCCTGTAGCATTTCTGTTTCGTGCAGCAACAAAAAAACTGTGAAGGTCTCACAAGAGAGTCTGGTATTCAGCACATTTCCAGTCCAGTGACAGATTGAAGGGGTGAAGCTAGAGTTCTGAGAAGGATTTTCACATGATGTCCCCCAACTGACCTTCTGAAACTTGTCAGGTTTATCCAGCACTAAAAATCAAGCAAAACACAAATACACAAATGCATTTAAAACTTCTTAGAAGCCCTATACCAAACAAAACAGGAAAAACCTTATTTTAAACTTATGCAGAGTTTAATAACCCTTTCAAAAGGTGCTTATCAAGTGCAAAAGCCTTCAAAAGTTTTAGCCGGTGTTAAGCTTTGTATAGTTAAAACAATAAATTAAAAGTTCAAAAAAGCTGCTGGATGTAGTGTCACAAAGGGAATTTTCTGAAATATTTTTTATTTCTACAGGTGACTCAGTTCTGCCTTTGCGCTTTGCATTGTTTTATACAGAGTGTAAAGAGTTTAACTGCTTTTGAGGGCAGCGCAGGAGACGTGTTGTTTCTGTCCTGTAACTTTGGGTGGTATGAATAAGTCCTTAAGAGCTGTCTGAAACTGACTCATATCAATGGAGGATCTGGAAAGACAATGGAAACCCCAAGGACTGAACAGTTGACACCTATCCATGGGAAACTCCAGCAGGCAGAACATGTGAACTCAGCATGGGTCTGCAAAAGAAAGACAAGGGACCAAGAGGTGAAAAGAGACTAGAATAAGAGCTGGCCTTAAGAGACGGACAGGAACGCAGCTGAGACTGACAAAGAGCTGGAGATGAAACCAAGATGGTTCCTTCAGTAGCATGGCTGAAGGGAGCCCTGGCTTGGCCAGTGTGAACCATGTCTTAACCTTTGATTCTTCATGTTAACCTGAGGACTTCCTGATGCTGTGTTCCAGTTGACTAATACACTCTTTTCTATTTTGAAAAGGCTGCCTGGTGTCACTGCAAATACTTGCTGAGGTGCATTGATCCTCAAATTGGGGAAACAGTGGGATCTCTTTGGGGTCTGGCACACTGAATGGGTTCTTTCAAAGGACTGTGTAAAAGCTGGGTCATAGCATAGATCCATCACTATTGAAAAGCATAGCTGATAAGCAGCTAGAGGTTTAAGGCCTGGTCTACACTGGGGGGGGATCGATCTAAGATACTCAACTTCAGCTATGAGAATAGCGTAGTTGAAGTCGATGTATCTTAGATTGACTTACTTTGCGTCCTTGCAGCGCGGGATCAACGTCTGCCGCTCCACCATCGACTCCGCTTCCTTCTCTCGCCCTGGTGGAGTTCCCGAGTTGACAGGGAGTGCGTTTGGGGATCAATTTATCGCGTCTAGATGAGACATAATACATTGATCCCCAATAGATTGATCACTACCCTCCGATCCGGCAGGTAGTGTACACATACCCTAAGTCAGGAGTGCTTTGTACTTGGCTTTGTATGTGCCTGCTAGTTAGAAATCCAATAATGATCACTACTGACAGATTTAGACTGGGCTTTTGTTTTTGTTTTGGGGTTTTTTATTTATAAATGTTATTCTCAAAACACAATCATGACTAAGTTGTTTTCTTTTACTTTAAATTTAGAAATGAGAAATTGCTGACTACAGGTGAGTATAACTGAAAACTATGGGCATCTGACCAGTTTTTACAATGTAGTTTGTGGTTTTTAATACACACACAAATTCCATGAATTTTAAAGGACAGATCATATCTGGGTTAGACTTAGTGCAAACACTGCGTTTAGATATGCTTTCTCTCCATCACATTTGTAGCTATTATTATCAGAGAGAACTCAAGAGTCAGCAACTGTGGACAATGGTGGAAGTCTGAACAACTGAATTAATAGCTTTATTATAAATTGTGTGTGGGGGTAAACAATGTGGCTACTGCTTGGGCCTCTCAAAGGGAGAGGGTGGCTCCTCCTCATATGGAGATTAGGCAGGATAATAGAAGTCAACGAGAATCCCTAACAAAAGTTATGTTGCCTGTATTATTTATATATATAGATATATAGATAGAGAAAGCTATTGTTAAAGACAATCTTAATCCTGAATTACCCGGTTTGAATAAAGAGAGACTGTCTCAAATATCTTTAATATTCTGAATGAAAAATTGATGCCTATCTGTCAGGCAGTTACTCTAGTTATGTAAATTATTAGGAGGCAAACTGAGTTTATCCCAGGCTGCTAAGCAGTATGATTCTTCTGAAGCAGTAGACTAATGTCAATCAACACTTTTTTCTCATAATAAATTATGTCTATGAAAAAGGGATGCATTAAAAAAAGTTGAGGCAAATAAGAGAAGAAAGGCTAATCATACTGCTAGTGGAAGCAATGACAGTATAGTACTGACAAATTATAATATCCGTTATGCTAATTCATTTGTGCAATTCTTGTAATTGTGAATCCTCATACACTCTTCTGGAAACAATGTCAGGTCATTTAAAATTGTTTGATCTATTCAGAGCATTCCTAGCTCCCATCAACATCAGTGGAGCTGCAGATACACAATACTTCTGAAAATCAGGCCATTAGCTTTTCTCTGTCTGTTGCAGTTTACTAGTCTATGAAATAGGTAACACAAACATTCCCTGTGCTGATGGACTCAGACTTCCCTGGAAGGCATTGGAAGATTTAATAGCGTAGGGGAGACCTACATTACTATTTGAGTCACTTCTAGGTTACAGTATTCAAGCATTTACTTCTGGCAGTGCCTGGATCTCTCTTTGTTCCTTACTTCTGCCTGCACCACAACAGGAAATGATGTTAGAGTTGGGTGGAGCCTATCACAAAAGACAGCAGGAAGGGAAAGGGAAAAGAAGGGAATAACATTGGAATAGCCCCCAGAACAGAGCTGAACTGAGAGAAAAGGAAACAGAACAAGCAAGGGCATACTATTCTTGAATTGTTAACCTGAGGACTTCCTGATGCTGTGTTCCAGTTGACTAATACACTCTTTTCTATTTTGAAAAGGCTGCCTGGTGTCACTGCAAATACTTGCTGAGGTGCATTGATCCTCAAATTGGGGAAACAGTGGGATCTCTTTGGGGTCTGGCACACTGAATGGGTTCTTTCAAAGGACTGTGTAAAAGCTGGGTCATAGCATAGATCCATCACTATTGAAAAGCATAGCTGATAAGCAGCTAGAGGTTTAAGGCCTGGTCTACACTGGGGGGGGATCGATCTAAGATACTCAACTTCAGCTATGAGAATAGCGTAGTTGAAGTCGATGTATCTTAGATTGACTTACTTTGCGTCCTTGCAGCGCGGGATCAACGTCTGCCGCTCCACCATCGACTCCGCTTCCTTCTCTCGCCCTGGTGGAGTTCCCGAGTTGACAGGGAGTGCGTTTGGGGATCAATTTATCGCGTCTAGATGAGACATAATACATTGATCCCCAATAGATTGATCACTACCCTCCGATCCGGCAGGTAGTGTACACATACCCTAAGTCAGGAGTGCTTTGTACTTGGCTTTGTATGTGCCTGCTAGTTAGAAATCCAATAATGATCACTACTGACAGATTTAGACTGGGCTTTTGTTTTTGTTTTGGGGTTTTTTATTTATAAATGTTATTCTCAAAACACAATCATGACTAAGTTGTTTTCTTTTACTTTAAATTTAGAAATGAGAAATTGCTGACTACAGGTGAGTATAACTGAAAACTATGGGCATCTGACCAGTTTTTACAATGTAGTTTGTGGTTTTTAATACACACACAAATTCCATGAATTTTAAAGGACAGATCATATCTGGGTTAGACTTAGTGCAAACACTGCGTTTAGATATGCTTTCTCTCCATCACATTTGTAGCTATTATTATCAGAGAGAACTCAAGAGTCAGCAACTGTGGACAATGGTGGAAGTCTGAACAACTGAATTAATAGCTTTATTATAAATTGTGTGTGGGGGTAAACAATGTGGCTACTGCTTGGGCCTCTCAAAGGGAGAGGGTGGCTCCTCCTCATATGGAGATTAGGCAGGATAATAGAAGTCAACGAGAATCCCTAACAAAAGTTATGTTGCCTGTATTATTTATATATATAGATATATAGATAGAGAAAGCTATTGTTAAAGACAATCTTAATCCTGAATTACCCGGTTTGAATAAAGAGAGACTGTCTCAAATATCTTTAATATTCTGAATGAAAAATTGATGCCTATCTGTCAGGCAGTTACTCTAGTTATGTAAATTATTAGGAGGCAAACTGAGTTTATCCCAGGCTGCTAAGCAGTATGATTCTTCTGAAGCAGTAGACTAATGTCAATCAACACTTTTTTCTCATAATAAATTATGTCTATGAAAAAGGGATGCATTAAAAAAAGTTGAGGCAAATAAGAGAAGAAAGGCTAATCATACTGCTAGTGGAAGCAATGACAGTATAGTACTGACAAATTATAATATCCGTTATGCTAATTCATTTGTGCAATTCTTGTAATTGTGAATCCTCATACACTCTTCTGGAAACAATGTCAGGTCATTTAAAATTGTTTGATCTATTCAGAGCATTCCTAGCTCCCATCAACATCAGTGGAGCTGCAGATACACAATACTTCTGAAAATCAGGCCATTAGCTTTTCTCTGTCTGTTGCAGTTTACTAGTCTATGAAATAGGTAACACAAACATTCCCTGTGCTGATGGACTCAGACTTCCCTGGAAGGCATTGGAAGATTTAATAGCGTAGGGGAGACCTACATTACTATTTGAGTCACTTCTAGGTTACAGTATTCAAGCATTTACTTCTGGCAGTGCCTGGATCTCTCTTTGTTCCTTACTTCTGCCTGCACCACAACAGGAAATGATGTTAGAGTTGGGTGGAGCCTATCACAAAAGACAGCAGGAAGGGAAAGGGAAAAGAAGGGAATAACATTGGAATAGCCCCCAGAACAGAGCTGAACTGAGAGAAAAGGAAACAGAACAAGCAAGGGCATACTATTCTTGAATTGTCTGTCTGCCTCTCTTGCAGAAATACACATGTACACACCTGGCATGCCTCATTGGGACAGCTGTGATCATTTTCAAGGCCATGTGCAATTACATTTATCTTGCAAGTTTGATTGCCTTGCCTGTCCAGCTTCCCCTTCTGATAGTCATGTAAATTTGACTGACACCTATTGGATAGAGGCTGAGATGAAAAACTTGGCCCCTGAATACGGTCCAAAGATGGCATCCAAGTAGGAATCTGTCTCACTACTTACATGACCTCCAGCACCATGGTATGCCAGCACCTTTCCCTCTCCCAGTAGCAAGAGGTGGAAATGGCTTTTCACTTGTATATTGACAGTGGAGGCGCTATCTTTAGCATGACTCTTTAGTTTGTGTGTTTAGTCCCCTGGCTCTGGGGTTTCTAGTAAAATTTCCCAAGCTCCATATATGAGTGGATGTTTGCATTGTGATGGGAACATAGATAAATGTAGAAGTTGACAGGATGGAGTGGGGGGCAAGATGAAAGAGAGAGAGTTGGAGAGACACATATGATACCGAGGGAATTTGAGGAAGAGAAAGGAGAGACTGACTATGCGGAGGAGATAGCGAAAACAATTTAGGGTGAGAAAGAGATATAAAAGAATGTATGGAAGAAGAGAAAAGGAAAAGAGAAAACACACACTTTGAAAATAACTGAGGCAAAGGCACACCAGGATCTATTACAGGAAAGGTAAGAAAGAAAAAAAAGGTGCAGTCAGAAAGGGAAAGATGGTTTACCAAAACCAGATAAGATGATAGACAATAGATTGTAATTAATGACCAAATACAGAACACTGATATTTTAATCTTTAAATTATAAGGGATGTGATTGCACAGTCTTTCTTTTTTGATTTGGATTTTTTTGCTCTGGCTAGTAGGTGTTGGGTAGATATTCTAAACTCTGGTAATGAGGCAGTGGCCAAGATTTTCAAAAGTGACTAATGATTTAGGTTGCCTCCCTTTTTGAGGACACAGTTTGAGACACCCTATGGGTTCTCTGAAAATCTGTCAGTTCATTCTCTGAAAATCAAGCCTCGTTGAGGCATCTTAAGTTGAGCATCCAGAATGGAGGCACTAAAAATCACTAGGCACTTTTGAAATTATTGAGCAGCACACTGCACTTTCTGAATGGATCACTATTTTCTTTTAGGCTATCAAAAACAGAGCTGGTGTTCAGTGGGGCATCAGTAAAATCTGCTCCAAGAGGAATATGCAGGAAGTGTATTACTTCAAACCTTTTCTTCTGCATTTTTTATATATTTGATAATACACGTTCCTGCCCCTTTTGTTCGGGTTTGAAAGTCCTTTGCCTGGTTACCATTATCAATACAATGAAGCTCAAAGTGTGAAGGAAGGAGGTGTTAACATCTATGAGGCTGAGGTTCTTCAGCCTCCCCACAAACACCAGTACATCAGATTGCAGTGCACCTTTACAAGGAGCCTTTTATAGCAATGCATTGCAAAGTGCTGTATAGAAAACAACCTTTGGAGCTAGTTAAACAAAATTAAAAACTGGGGACGGGGGGAAATAGTTCTTTAGTCTACTTCTATACACAGACATGAAATGAGCTGCTGCTACAACAAATGTTTAGCTCAGCAATTCCTTTCAAGTGCAATTTATGGAGACTTTGACACCTACTGGCTACCATTTATATTTGGGGGTTATTAATAAACTAAGCTACAGAGAACAAAGGCTGTAGAGGGTTTCTGAGTTCGTCAAATAAATAAGGAAGAGCAAGGTCACGTAGGGAGTTACACATTAGAATAATCATTTTTAAATCAGTTTGAAACTTTACGAGAAGCCAGTGCTGAGACTGAAAAAGGGAAATGTGGTCAAGGCTTCTCTTTGTGCTGGTGATTAATCTTGCTGTAGGCATTTTGTGCTCACTGAAGTTTTCTCAAAGCATGTCCTGGAAGAAACATCAACAAGAAATTACACTAGCCAGTCCATACAATGACAAACACAGAAGAGCATAGCAGTCTGGCATGTGGAGGAAGAAAAGGTTTTTGAATCTTATTTTCTCAGATGGCAAATTTTATTACAGCCAGATTCAAGTGTGATTCAAAAGATAGTTTGAGAGTCCCCAGTAAATCCTCACTGACTGTTAATGATGACTAAAGAAAGCAAAGAAATGGCCAACGGATGTTTGTCCTGTGACAGAAGAACGTCTCCGAAATGGAACCATTCACTACTGAGGATGAAGGAGCTGCCTGCAAGTGGTGAAAATAGCTATTCAAGGGTTAATACAAAAGTTGTTATACTTTGATTAAATACCCTTTCAGTTAAACTACTAATAAAAAGTAGCTGCAGGAGTCATTTTACAGATCTGGTTTCCCCCATCTGTCCTTATGTTACAAAAAGAAAACCATAGTATCATTCAGATTCTCCTCTGGATGCAGGAGAAGGGAGTGAGTAGCACTTGCTAGCAGACACTAAAGTGAGATGAGTGATGGATGTGACTGTTTAAAAACACCCACAGCTGATTTCACCTAAAATTATTAGCAGTGAAATAATTACTAATGCTGTCATTTAAAATGTCAACACTCGACTTCATATTTACTGTCACATGAATGGCGCAGTTCACACTTCTGAAACTGGTGTTTTAGGCTGTGTGTAAACTCAGGAATATCACACTGTTTTATTCATGTCAAAGCTGAGCACATGTGTTTGTTCCATGGAAGGTCTGTGATTACTCAGAGCTAGTAGCAGGCACACTCTTGTCACTGAGGGGTAACACAGACAACCTGCAGTCGTTGTTGCAGCCTAACTATAGTAACTGTCTCTGTTAGTTGAGGTGGTAGTGGGGAAGATGGCTAGTGGATGTACATAATCACAGTCACTTGTTTCTCCCCATGCCTGCCCCAAATTCCTCCTTTGGACAGTTTCCTCAGAGCACAGTTATTCATTGTGAAGGATGTATGTATGCTTTGAGGAAATCCTTGCATCCTGGCCCCTTGCACACTGGGATTGTAGCAGTTCCTGCTCTGTGTGGGGTTCTTCATATCTGCAGAAGAGGGGATAGAATTTGCTCACTATTTTTAATTCATATTTGTTCCACACTACAGAAGTCTCCCTATTTTTGTGCAGAATGCTGACACTCACTCAGATAGCTTTAAAGTAACTCTTGTCTTCTCTGTATTCTCTTTTGTTTATCTATTCAAGAAAAGAGTAGGTGCAGTGTCTCATTCACAGGAAAGTCTCTTGGAAGCAGCTAATATTGAGTTACCAGTACATTTTCCTCAGCTACATAACTGTTAACTGAAAGAGTTTGCGAGGTCATTGTGCCAACATGACACAAAACCCAAATGGGCAAATAGCTCACTTTTGCAGCATACTTGGTCATAGGGGAAACTTGCCATTTTGATGCGAGTCTGTTTAAAATTGAGAGAGTAACTACAATTTTAGTATCATGAGAAGAAGAGGCTGTCCATCATTGTGATGTTCCTGGCATGTGGTGTGCTCTCTTATGTAATATTAGCACTGAGCTTTGGTAGAGTACATCTGCTTCCCCCAACAGACAGCTCAGTGATACCAGTACTCAGCATTCATGTCCTTAGGCTACTTCAGCCCTTGAATGTTGATTCATCTAGAGGGACAGAACAGTGCTAAGGCAGCCCTGCGGATCATTATATTGATTGGAGCGGCACTTGATTCTCCACTTTGGGCAAACTTTTTAGGGTTTATTCAGTTATTAGCAGATGTCAGAAACAAAATGTAATAACTGAAATCTATCGATTTAAAATACAAACAAAAGCAAGCTCCCCCCATAGACTTCAGAACAGTTTCCCTCATAATATTAAAATGAGACAGAGTTTAACTAAATATTTAACTAAATTCTACATTTCATTGGCCAAATTCTTCAATCCTTGCCCATTCTCAGTAGCACAGAAAACTCTATCCAATGTCCACTGAGTATTTTTCACTGAGCATTAGATCATCCCCTTACTGATTGTGACCAGTCCCATTGACTGAAAATGCTACTCACTGTATGGGTTATATAGCTGGGCCCAATATAAAGAGATGTTATGCATTAGCATCACAGTGTTCAGGGGGAGGAAGAGTCCTGTGAGACAATCACTCTGTACTACTATCAGAGGGATGTGGGGGATGCAGAGACTCTCTTGATGCTGTGATTATATCTGAAGTGTTAGCCAGTGGCACCATAACAATGGACACTGCTTTAAATTAATCCCAAATTAGTTTTTACTAGAGAGAGTCTGGATGTGACACCTTACAAATTATGTAAATCCTATATTTTGTCAGTAGGGCCCATTTCTAATTTCTACTTAATTTTTATTGCTTCTGTTTCTTAAATAAGTCAGTTGATATGTTTAAATGTGGCAAAATACACATTTGGTTTTATTCATTTATGTTTCTTAATGAAGTAGAAAATTGATTTCACATTGTTGCCAGGTACATGCTAGAGCACTGCTATGGCTTCCTTATATTTGTTCAATGGTGGTCATAAAAATTGGATATTGCTTTTAAGTGAGGCATTCTTCCATAACTTTCCACCACTAGTGCACAGTGCTCATATTATAGAAAACTTAAATGACCATTTCTGTTCCAGCTGAGATAGTAACATCAAAATTAAAAAAGGGGGCGAGGGGTATTATTTTGCCTTAGCAGTCTTTAATAAGTAACAGACAATTGTTTTCCACAATGATCCCTTGAGGCAAATAAAGAATAAAGGGATAAACCACAATTTTTTGCCATGCATGGCTATCTGTGCTAACTGTATGATACTAGGGGAAATGTTAAATGGTTTAATGAAATAAGAAAACAAGGCAATTAACTAATGGAACAGAAAATAGTGGCAGAAGAAGCTGTGTTAGATGCAGTGCTGATTTATAAGAAGCAGAAAAATATGCAGGAAAGCTTAGAGCAAGGCTTACACACAAGTGTAAATAGTTTTAATTGAAAAAAGTGTTTTTTTTAACTTGCAATCTCTCTCAGATATATACTATACGGCACAGAAAATGTGACTCAGGCTCTGTGCATATCAGCTTCCTGATGGTCCCAGCTTCCTAACGTTTGCTGCATCCTTTCTCATATTTCACCTCCATCTTCTGCTACAGCTTGTCAAACAACAATTAAAATTACTCATCAATATTTGACTCATCAAGTGACAGGGGAAACAGAGGTGAATAAGTTGTTTGGCTAATAGTATTTAACCATTTATAGTATTGGTCAAATAATGAAAGAAGGTGCCTGTGGCATATATCTAATCTCCTATTAGCGTGTTATGCTTTGATCTAATTTTGGGTGTTGGGTTTAGTGCTGGGTGATGTTGGTGGCCTGTGATATAGAGCAGGTAAGACAAGGATCTGGTGGTTCTTTCTGGCCTTAAACTCTGCTCACTGATTTTTCCTCATTCAGTGAGGGTAGTGAGGGAAATAACTGCCAAACTATTTGAATGCTATTCTAGACTAGATGGAAATATCACAATCAATCCTCTACAAGGGCTCTACAAGCTTTTGTTGTTGTTGTTGGTTGTTGTTGTTAAAAGTGGGAAACATTTTTTTCTAAGCTAATTGGAAACTGCTAATTTTGTTACCAAGCTAACTTTTCAAGTTTAGACCTTGAAATCATAGCCACCAAGTCAGGAGAAATGTTTGATATACCAACCTCATGTGCATGAATTTGTCAGCAGAATCAGATTGTTTGGCATAATTTCTTTTCAGTCTATTAAGAACTGAAATTAGAAGATACAACATGGTTTAACACCCATTGAACCTTAATATGCAACTTTGTATAGTGTTTAGTCATCCATAGATCATAATATTGGAAATAAATCATAAAACAAGTTATTTTTCCTGTAATATGTGAAATAATTTTCTCGCATGCTTAGTATTTGTCTGATAGTACATAATACTGTGTAGTTAGAGTACAATTAACATAGAAGTAATGATGATGGTATTTATTTTAAAAATAGAGATTGCAACAATATTTAGATAAGATGGTGGTTTATGACACTCATACAGGTTGCAGTTATAGGTGAATCATGGAACCAATAGTAAATTTTAAGAGATCCACACCAGTTTCCTATAATCTCAGTATTATTTGCTGAGAAACAAGTAAAGAAGATGTGTGTGAAGCAGGTGAACAAGGATGGCATAGAATAAGTGAGGCAGCAGACATGGAAAAAACTGCAAGACGTCTAATACAGAGAGGCCAGTGATAAAATTTAATCCATCTTTCATTTAGAAGAGACAGTATCAGTTGTGTGGCACAGAAATTACTGTGCCTGAATGTCATATTTTGGGGTGCAGTCTAGACCAGTAAGGGGTTATGTCACTGCCTGCCGTTTAACCCTGGTGTCTTAAATGCTGTGTTTCACAGCCCGGACACAAAGAGCAGTAGACAAGCCTGCAGTATCCTGAGTGTCTGTGTGCTGTGCAGTCCTGGTTCAGCACTTCTGACCTCAGCAGCCTGCCACAGTCCAACAGTTTCACTCTGGTTTGCACAATCTTTGATTACACCTGGCAAGATGAACAACAGACTTCCAGACCCAAATTTCTCCAAAGCCATCTGCCCTGAAATGTCCAGTCCTTTCCTGGACCACTCAGATATAATAAGGTTCATTTGCTCCTGTAAAGAGACGATACTCATCAGCTTTCCACATTAACTGCAGTTAGCAATTACTTTAGTTCAAACCCAGCACTGAGTTGGTTTTCATTAAAATAAAACATGTTTACTAACAACAGGACATAGGTTAAGTGATACCAAGTAAAGGGAAATTAGGTAGAGACGGTTATAAGCAAAAGAAATGAAAACACACATTTAAAGATCTAAAACTTCATCTAACAAGGGACAGTCTTTGTTTCAGATGGTTTTGCTCGCCTATTACTCTTGGTCCAGCATGGCTGGCAGTCTCTCAGTCAGGACATTCCAGAGAAGGTGCTGGTATCCCTTGTCATTTTAGGAAAGATAAAGATGCACTCTCTGTCCCTTACACTCCTAAAAGAATTGTCTTTTATTCTCAAAATTAGGAAGGCCTCCTGGGGATTCAGTCTCGTGTGTCTCTCTGGGGTATGCTCATTTTCTGTGTCTCGAATTCAGGCTCAAGACAGCCCCCACTGGCTTGCTTGATAGTTTGGTTTACAGATAATAAGAAAACTGAAGTAAATCCACGTTGCTTTGTCTGTGACAGACCTATATATCACCTTTCCTAGTATAGGCTGTGTCATGGTATAATTCCCCACTCTGAACCTTAGTGTCCAAAAGATGGGGTACCACCATGAATTCCTCTAAGCTTAATTACCAGCTTAGAACCTGTAGCGCTGCCACCAACCAGGAATTCCAGTGCCTGGTACACTCTGGTCCCCCCAAACCCTTGCCCAGGAACCCCCAAGACCCAGACCCTCTAGATCTTAACACAAGGAAAGTAAACCCTTTCCCTCACCGTTGCCTCTCCCAGGCTTCCCCTCCCTGGGTTACCCTGGAAGATTACTGTGATTCAAACTCCTTGAATCTTAAAACAGAGAGGAAAATTCACCTTTCCCCCTCCTTCTGTCTTCTCCTCCCAGACTCTCCCTGAGAGAGAAAGTAATCCTAACACAGAGAGAAAATTAACCTTTCTCTCCCCTTTCCCTCCTTTCTCCCCACCAATTCCCTGTTGAACCCAGACCCTGTCCCCTGGGGTCTTACACCAGAATAAAAATACAATCAGGTTCTTAAACAAGAAAAACTTTTAATTAAAGAAAGGAAAAAAAACAGTAAAAATTATCTTTGTAAATTTAAAATGGAATAGGTACAGGGTCTTTCAGCTATAGACACTGGGAATACCCTCCCAGCATAAGTATACAAGTACAAATTAAAATCTTTTCAGCAAAATACCAATTTGAACTCCTTTCAGCCAAATACACATTTCAAATGCTTCCAACCAAATACACATTTGCAAATAAAGAAAACAACGATAAGCCTAACTCGCTTTATCTACCTAGTACTCACTATTCTGAACTTATAAGAGCCTGTATCGGAGAGATTGGAGAGAAACCTGGTTGCACGTCTGATCCCTCTGAGCCCCTAGAGTGAACAACAACCAAAATCTAACAGCACACACACAAACTTCCCTCCCTCAAGATTTGAAAGTATCCTGTCCCCTGACTGGTCCTCTGATCAGGTGACAGCCTGGCTCACTGATCTTGTTAACCCTTTACAGGCAAAAGAGATATGAAGTACTTCTGTTCCATTAACTCTTAACTATCCGTTTATGACAGGCTGTCTTCTGAAATGCGATCTAGTAACATTATGCAAACAGAATTCTTAACTTCACATGTAACTTTAACACATGCATGTTACCATTATATTAATGGCCAGCGTGCTGTTAGTTTTCAGATTATACCATATAAGTCATATTTTATACAAACATTATCACAGTAAAGTGTGGGGTGAGAATTTAGGGTTGCTTAGGGTCAAACCAATACACAAATAAAGGTAAAATCCAGAGGTTACATAAATCAAGAGCATCTGCAACTGATGTAATACATGTGGCAAGCTGCAGTGATTCTAAGAAAAACACTAGCCTGTAATGCAAGACAGTTCAGTTCTCTGAAACCTATGGAGTGGAAATGTTGCATGTTTTGTCAAGAAGAGTCCTAAACAGAGACTCATCTCTGTTACTGCATTCAAGATGAGTGAATAGATAATGAAGGCTGCTCTATTTAAACACCAAAATAAAGGTTTATTTAGCTGGAGTAAATGACCTCATAACTACTGATGGCAAATATCACCTATCTTGTTACATCCCATTGAGCAGGTCTGTGATGAAAGAGAGTGAGGGCACCAAAATTACTAGCACAGCAATACTTTGGCTTCAAAGTGAGTTTCAGCATGCAACCAGTCAAGGCCATCTTTGGGAGCTATAAGAGGTTTGGCTTCCTTACTGTAATCTTGCAAAGGTAACTGGCAGCACACTCCTACAGCACAGTCCTACATCAGTTGTAGATATTAATTCAAGAAAAATCTCCAGATTCTCATTGGATTTACTTCATTTCATTTCATTGCCTGATCAGTCTCCTGCTCAGTGACAAATATTCTTAAGTTCCATACAACTATAAATACATACCCATCTCATAACTGACAGATTTTTGCCAAGATGAGACAACCATCCCCTTTTACCATCTCAAGAAGACTTATTTATGCCACTGGTATGTGTTGCATTAAAAATTCTGGGAGATACTTTGTCAGACCCTGACCACGAAGGTTTCAATGTCATAGAGATTTATGTAGCTGCTTGCATTCCAGACAGCCAGTACATGTTTCTCCACCTTTTGCATGAAGGGAGATGCTGCCGAAAAGAATCTCGTGAAACAATCAGTGAAGTTCAGGATGCTTAGTGAAGCCCAAGATGTCATATATGATGTGAGTGGTGGAAGAAATGGACAACAAAACATGTTGATATTGGGTGCAACCTACATTAGACAATGTCAAAACAACTTGTTTGGCTTTTCCATAATGCTGTATTACTTATGACAAAATCCTAAATGTGGACACAGCCTTAGCAGACAAAACTCTACAAACTATGAATGCTGAGAATGGTGGTACTGTTCTTCCCAACCTGTTTCCCAAGAAGTTTATTCACCATACAGCTGACAATGTTGACGTAAATTATGCTTTTCTTGACATCAGTTTGTACTTTAAAGACCTTGAAATCTCACTTCCACAATTTGTGACCAGCAAAGGTAAAAAGTAGTGTGAATTTCAGGTTTTGGTGGCAGTGCCTGGAAGTGGTGGCCCTCCTGAGAAATGAACACACAAACTATACATGGTGAGGTGCCATCTATATTGCAGAAATGCACCAGGTACTGGCTGAAGTGCTCAAGAAGTTCTAGCAAGGGAACGTAGTTGTCAACAGATAATGTCAGAAGTACAACCACATGGACCTGAATCACAGCTGAGAACAGCTTAATGATATAAGAAAGAAAGGAAGTGTAATTGTAGGAATCACTAAGACTCACTCAGTCTTCATGGATGGGCTTTGTCTTACAAACTAACGTCCCATATTGCAGCAGACACCAGAGCCATGTTCCTTTTTGGTTTCACAATAAGTCAGAAAAGGCAAGAAAGCAATATGACAGTAAAGGTGAGGATGCATTGCTCTTCCAGAAAGTAAGGATGATCTTGCAATGTTTTTAGCTGAGCAACTAATACAAGCATCACATAATAAAGCCATTATTCTGGCTTGCAGCTTTTAGGATGAGACCAAAGTATGGTGCTTGACAGCAACAGTTGATACCAATCAGCTATGTGTGCTTATCAGGAAGAAGCAGACATAAGAATGTTTTTACATTTTGTCCACAGTGATGTGGACTGTGCAATTGATGCAGGCAGGCACGCTGGTGTGCTTGTTCTTTTGCTGGCTCACTACAGCAAAATGACATTTGCTGCTTTGGATGAAAGCCAGTACGTCAAAGGAACCAAAGTACTTTCCCGTTCTGGCCATTTGAAGGAGAAACAACAATATGGATTCACTGTTCTGAAAACTACTCTCATTTCATGTCCTGATTGGTTGTGATGCCACTTCCTTTAATGCTGACATAGCAAGAGGATCACATGGGGAAAAAAATCAATGACACCATCAGCTTCTAATGTACCTTGGACAAGGTGATCTGCACTTGGAAAAGGTGAAAAGTGCAGAAGAGTTTTTGTAAGATGCATGGCTTTCCAGATGTCCGCAGCACTGAAATAAACACATGCCATTTTGTTCACATTCTTGCAGTCATGTGAAGCTCCACCCCTAACATGTGATGCTCTTTTCTTCCATAAACAGAGAGCTGATTACGAGGCACTAGTCTGGAGATAGGCTCACTGCCCAAATCCAGGTGCAGGATAGCATAAGTCATTTGTACAGGAGCATGCAAATATAGAGAACTGGAACATGTTGTGTCAATGTACTTGACACAGTTGTCTTAATAAGTGACTTAAGATGTTCGTTCAATATGCTACTGTATACCAAAGTTTCTTGCAATAGTATAACATTAATATGTGCTTAAATTGTGTGCATTAAAACTTTTAATATTTAGTCAAGAAAATATTTTTACTTGTTTTAAAAGTAGGTGTTTTCAGACGTGTTATAATTCTCACAGTTAAATTAGCTTGTATAGTTTTGATTCAAGATGCTAGTGTTCCAGTTATATGGGTAATGTAAAGATATTCATTTATGGTTGTATAATATATGAAAATATGATAACACTTCTTGGAAATATGAAACAAATTCAATACTTTTACCAAAAGATTGTGCATATTATTTGATCTCTTTTATTATATCCTACAGCTCATTAAGATTCAACTGAAGTGAAATGAAAAAGAAAGACAGAATTACACATCAGTGAATTCCGTGTATTATTTTGTTCTCTTTGTAGTGGCCTCTATACACAACATACAGATTGGAAACAACCATATTTGAATTCAGCACACCCTAATTATCTTGAATTTAAGTGTTGTTACCAACTTGTAACCAAAATATCTTACAATTTACTTCTGAAAATCTGACCAGCCTATTCAGCTAGATCTTTATTTGAGACTCTCATAACCATGTCCTTGGCTACGCAGGTGCTCTCACTGCCTCCTACTTTCCTTCTTGCTACCTATGCTCCTTCCAGTTCTGTGTCTTAACTGGCCCCCTTTATCCGCTCAATCTTGTTTTTTCACTTCTTTCCTATTATTCCCTACCCTTCTCTTGGTGAGGTCTCCTTTATTGTACACCAGGGCCTCGGTTCTGCTAAGTACTTGAGCATATGTTATTGTGTACATGCACATGTTCAAGTTCCATTTACTTTATTAGGACTTCAGGACTTAGTTCATTGCTTTGCTGGCTAAGGATGACCTTAAGCACATACTACAGTCAAGCATGTGCTTCAGTGTTTTGATAAATAGGTCCCCAAGTGCCCTCTCTCTGTCTTCAAATCCCATCTTAAGACCCACTTCTTTTTCATGATAAAAATATCACAACAAATAATACTAAAAATGAGCTTTACTGGTTTTCACACAGTTTACGTCTTTTTTAAAAAATATGAACAGAATAATTCCTCTCATTCAGGACACCAATAGCTACAACTTCATTTTATTATGGTATATCAGGCAAAGGATGCACACAGATTAGTAGAGAATTTTTTTCATCTGTGGGAGTGATCCAAAGCCCAATGAAGCATAAATGAGAGTTAGATAAGTCCCAGGTCTCTGAATTTCTCTATTCTCACTCATACATGTGTTCATTCTTTGTTACAGTAGTTTTATATTGTCTCTTCCAGTTGCCTTTGGTTGTTTCTGAGGAAAATTAAGTCTATAAAAACCTCCAAAATCACTACCATGACGTTCCCCCACTTCCACCCCACCAAGTGCTCACCAAAACATCCAAAAATCCAGCATTCAAATAACCATAGGAGTGTTCAACTAGAGCTCAAATTTTGACTTACTTAAATTAGTTGAATGCTTACTTCTGAGGCATCTAACACTGATGAGCAACTACCTGGCTCCTGGGCTTTCGATGGGTTGAGAGATACCCATCTGTGTGACAAATTCAATCTGTTTGTTTTTTTTTGGTAAATCTTATTACACATCACATTACAAAAACCTCTGGCATTCTACCTCAGTTTCCTAACTTCTACAACAAAATAGAAGAATTTTGCTGAGTATTTTTATTCATTTAGCAGTTACTTGTGTCAACTATATGTGCCCCCAGAATGCACTATTATTTATAGAAGACTTGCAGAGAACCTGGATATTTCAAAACTTTAAATGTTATTAAGCAATCCTGATACTTTAGTACTCAGTATCCAATTAGGCATTCTAACTTGTGAAAGACTTGGAGCTGAAAGTTTTGGGCAAGTTCCTTGGCTGGTGCAAATTAGCATAGCTCTGATGTAAATGGAGTCATGTAAATTTACACCAGCCAGGATCTGAGCCTTTAAGTTTTGAGACATTATATTCTATAAGCTTTTAGTGCTTCATAATTTTTAAATTAAAATGCATTGTGACTCAAAGTCCATCTTTAAAGAAAAACAAGATGGACACGGTTAATTGGCTAAAGTGATTCTGGGATATATCAGGTAGAGAAGATGTATTCAAGACATTGGGGAAATGAGAGAAATGATTTAGGATGACTTGGTCAAGTGCTGATTATGTGCACATTACTTTCTGAATTCCAGGGTGCTTGAGACTACATTTGAAAGTAAAACTGTGAAATAAAAATATCTCGGTCTGTAATTAATTGGGCATTTTCTGGAAGTGTGGTGTTGTGACCGAGGAGGTGAACCAAATGATTAAATTGACTTTACTTTGACTAGATCCTCAAACGTATTGTTTTTGTTTGGATACAAGAGTGAGTTGGGTTTATGCAGTTTAGGTTTTCCTGGAGTTACTCAGAGACCTTTGAGTGAAAAAACTTTGCTCTTTCTCATTTGACCTAAAGAGAAGAGTATCCTACAAATTTTATCCTGATTGAGAACTGTGCTGGTGAGCATTGTCCTTGAACATCTATGATTTGTATTTTGTCTTTCCTATCTTTAATAGCATCTAGTATTTAAATATTCAGATAGGAAATATGCCAATGTTCATGAGGAAATTATTTTTATTTGAATGTATTTTGTTGTGTGGTTTGACTTTGTTGTCAGAATCTGCAAAAATAAATACTAAAATTTTAAATATCTCTTGTGCACTGTCAGGCATGCTCACAAAATAGGCAATATCTACTCTCACAACAAAGAACTTGAAGCCCAAAAGCAAGTCAGAAAAATAACTGAGTTTATCAAGCAAGTAGCTGAACTGCATGTATGTGAGGTAAATATTCTAGGTTTTCCTACAGAACTTCATCCACACACCTCTCCAAAGGGATACAGAGACATAGAACATTCAACCAGTGAACTACACAGCTAAAAAGATCACTTCATCATTGCAAAATACGGATAAGGTATATCACTCTTCCTAAAAAACATTTTCAAATTACCCTTATCATATGTGTTGGATATACCATGCTACTCAAGATAATTATGTCTAATCAAAGAGCTTGGTGGTACAAAAGAACAGTGTGCGCATTGTAACTTATATTCAAGGAATGTGTCATAGTCAGAGAGAGCTTGTCTATATGGCATGCAGTGTGAACTAAAGAGGCATGAATTGCAGAGTACTCTGATGTGTTGTGCTCTAACTGCTCCATATAGACCCTTCTGGAATGAAGGAAAAGATACCGAATGAACATTAATGCTTATTCCTTCCCAGTTACCCTTCTATCGAGCCTCTGAATGTACTGCTTCTTATACCAATATCTGGTCCTAGAGAGAACTTATTGGGAAGAGCTGATTTCTGTTCCTGCTCTGAGTCAAACAAGTTAGCACAGAGAGAAGCAGCACAGATACTTGAAGGACTGTCTGTTCTCTTCTAACAAAATGTTACAGGCAAGACTCCTCTTGAGACCCACAAAGTGGGTAAATGGATTTAAAAAAGCCATTCCTGAGTGTTGGGGGAATTCTGGCTCAGCCACAATGGTAATATAAACAAATATAGAAAATGTCCCTTAAAAACTGGGGATACATTCTCCTTTGTTTAGGAGAGAGAAATATTTTAAAACTAAACATAGCTTCAAACAATTCTACCTATTAAAAAAACCATTAAACCTGGAAAAGCAAAGAAGCATATCAGGAACAGCTGTTCTCAGGAAGTATTCTGTGGTAGGAACTATTATTGGAAATTGAAGGTCAACTGGAACAATCGTGTTCACTTGATTTTTTTCTTATAAAATGAATAGGGCTTTATTCTTTCTAAATTGATCAAACAAAAACACTTGGGAATACACACTTGATTCAAAGTCAGTGTGACTACAATTTTTATGATTGATGGCCGCACAGTACATGACTTAAAATGCAGTCCATATCACATGCCTCCCTATGGATATCCACTTCATCCAAGTAAAGTGAAAAATGTGATTCTCGTCATCCAATTTGAAAAGGTGGAAATGGATCTTTTTTTAAAATATAATTTTGTATCTTAAACAAAAATATTTATCCCATAAGAGACTTGTATATGTTATGTTATTGATTGCATAACAGTAGTTGACCAAAATGCAGCCTTTGGCTTTGCTTTGCAAAGAGCCTAAAGGAATTAGGCACCCAACTCCCATTGACTCTCATGCATTGAATACATTTTAATGATTTGGCTGCCTAACTCCTTTAAGTTCATATAAAAATCCCAGGGTTAGCAAACAATAATATTCTCTAGAGTGAGAAGTGAAGAATTCTTCAGAGCAAAATGTAGTTTTGTTTCGTTATTTAAAGTCTGATCCTATGGGTCATTTTGAAATTGTAATATTCTAGTATGCTTCATTGGTGTATTCTAAAACATGACATATTTCAGAAGACCATCATATAGGATACAATTTTCTAAGTGACTCAGAAGACCATGTCCCATTTTCAAAAATAACCCATGTGCTTAAATCACTTAGATACTTTTGAAAATGTTAACCATAATCTGGGATATTAAATTCCTAAATGAGTCTGAAGTTCTTCTTAAAATAAACGTAAAGCGTGAAATCTTGACCCCTATGAAGTTAGAAGGGAACTTTGCCACTCACTTTAAAGGGGCCAAGATTCCATCCAAGTATAAAAGATCAGACTCTGACCAGTAAATTAAGTTATTTCATTGACTTACTGAAGTGCTTTTCCTATGATCTTCTGGATTTGCTCCCTTTTCTCACAATTCTGACTCTCCAACAGACAAGGATGAGGGGAAAAATACACATTTTAAAAAAAACAACAGTGACCCACAACTCCTTTACTTTTTATCTTTATCTTCAAATCAGCTTTCCACACAGCCTGTCTCTCCATTGACCACTGGTGTTTTCTCAGTCCAGAGCAAAGCATTTCAGTTGATAATAGCTCATGAGAAGTAAAACATGTTCTAGAAGTTGATATTCCCTAGAACAATTAGAAACCTCTCCTATGTAGCTCCAGTTTCCCACACAAGAGCTTAATATAAATAAGAATCATTTGTATAGTACTGTGAGACCCCTGCCTGATGAACATTTAGTGTACAGTGTTTCCATAAAAATTATGTATAATAAAGTTCTCTGAATTTGACTTTATATAAGAGATGAAAAGTTAAGCCTTCTGCGCTTCTTTCTTTGACTCAGAATCTGCTTCCAAAAGCTAGAACTAAAAATTCATTTCAGTTGGTTTCCTTATTTTACTAAAAGGATTATTTCAATCTGCCATGTTCTTGTAGACAATATTTTCAAAAGTGGCCTCCTTCCTAAATTTTACACACAAAATAGTGCATACTCATTTGTGTGTGCAAACTGGCATTTGTGTATGAAACTCTAGTAAAGCAATTGCAAAGTTAGTCTATTATTTGTATACACTCATATTTAAAGTTCGCATTTATGAATGTCATACATATACACACTTACTAAGATGTGCACATTTCTATATTTAGTTTAAAAATGCTTTTATAATTGTCTGAATCGTTTATATAGAATCAAAATAAATGTTGATACACCAATTTATACCAGCTATGGAGCTGGCCCATAAAACATTTCAATAAAGCTTTAAGTGCAAGTAACTTTTTTTTAAAGGTAAAGTAAATTATTTCTCTCCATGATCTGTCTGTCTATTTTTTTTCCTTTCACATTGTAATATTCAGAGAGACAGCTCCTGGCTGATCATATTTACTTTAAACAATATGGTATTCAGTTACTTTCATAAACAATTAACTTCATTTGATTTTCCCAAAGTGTTTTATTTTAAGTGAATATATTACTCCTAAAAGATGCCAGATTGACAGCCGTAGAGAATGAACTCTTCAATCAGTAGGACAGGTATAGACATGAAGCAACAGTACAAGCTTTCTCACATAATACCACTAATATACCTCAATTCAAGCTGGGTAGGATCACTTGTAGTGACATGAGTAGCTCATTCTCCATGCCTGTGGACAGGATTGACACCAAATATTCCCATTGTGACAGGGATATCTGTGATGAGGACACATCTAGATTTCAGACTAAAACCCTCTCTTTCTGTCATCTCCTTATGGATGCCCAGCTGTCACCTTAAGCTCATTACCCACCAAGGCTTCCCTTTTCCCTCTTTTCTTAATCTCCATGGACAACACTGCTCTCGTCCTGGACCCTCTGTCTTGCACCTTGGACCTCCTCTTCAATTCTGCCTTCTTCAGCTTCTCATATCCAGGCTGTATCTGACTCTTGCTGATTTTTCCTATGTAACATCTCTAACATATGGCCTTTCTTCTCCTTCCATACAGCTAAAACTCTCAAT
Source organism: Gopherus evgoodei (assembly GCF_007399415.2). Classification (NCBI taxonomy): domain Eukaryota; kingdom Metazoa; phylum Chordata; order Testudines; family Testudinidae; genus Gopherus; species Gopherus evgoodei. The sequence goes on from NC_044329.1 coordinate 65,668,557, forward strand.
CAAGATATCATCTTGCATCTAGTTACTGTAGTATCATCTCTTCTGCCCTTGACAAACCTCATCTGCTCAATTAATATCCATTCAAAATGCCACTGCAAAGATCGCTTTCCTAGCTCATGACTTTGACAATGTGTGATAGGGTAATCCTCAAACTGGCACAACAAGGGTTAACTGGAGTGAGAGAGCTCAATTAAGGCATCTGGCTGCACCTGGATTGTGGGCCAGGCCTCATTGAGGATGAGGAGCTGGAAGATAAAGATAAGGGAGGAAGCCCAGGTGAGAAGGGGACTGCAGGGGGAGAAGAGAAGAACTCTGCAGTTGCTCTCTGTTGGTAGAGAGTGAAGAGAGGCCTAGAATGAGGCAGATGTACAGTATGCCCAGGGAAGAGTTGTGGGAAAGGTCCTAAAGGATGGTCAAGATAGGCAGAAATCCAGGGAGACAGTGAGGAGTCTGAGCCTTAGCTGCTAACCACAGGCTTCCTGGACTGGAACCCAGAGAAGAGGGAGGGCCTAGGTTCTCCTACTGTCTACTGGGAAAGGTGATGTGGAAACCCTATGACGCAGAGCAGGAGGACTGCTGAATCTGGAGCCAGGCCTCCAGGGAGAAAAGCTCTTAGCGGTGTAGTGAGCTTGCAGATGACACCTAAGTGCGAGCAGCCAAATCCTGGAGGATCAGTGGCCTAGAAGGCCAAGCAACTGGATGATTCCAAGACAGCTGGGAGGAACTGAGGGGGACTGGAGGGGCCATCTTGGCAGAACCATGCATTAGGGGCCTTGGTGGAGAGAACATACTGTGTTGTCCTGGGTGTGGGTGTGCAAGAGCCTGGGAAAAGGACTGTAATGGACACAACTAGAAGGGTGAACACTTTGAACGGACACACATGTGTCCTCAGGGCAGGGGAAGGATGAGGAGCAGCATCCCACTGGGCCGGAGGTCCAAACTGAGTAGCCTCTGTGCAGTGTGCCTCATCAAGCTAGCATATCTCAGCTTTATATGGACCACTGCTGGGATTGGATTCCTCAAAGGGGGTGGGTGTAAAGATTTGGCACCTCTGGAGATGGGAGGAGGGATTGTGTTATTGCTTTTCTTTTCTTTTCTTTTCTTTTTTAATTTTTTCACTGTTGCTATTGAATTACCTTTAGTTCCAAACCCATTTTTGGCCCATTGGGCTGTACCCATTCCCTTGCCTAATATTCTTTTATGTAAATTATTTTAGAACTCCTCTGCATGCAGCTCTTTTTTTGTGTCAGGGACTTTCAGATCCATATAAGCAAACAGAGTTTATGCCAGTCCAGAAGAGCAATAAATGCAGGCATGCTACATTACCAGATCTACCAGCACCTGTTTCTAGCACAGGCGGGTTAGGGATGGGATAATAAAGAGGCTTCTCTCCACATAAGAGCAGGAGGACAATCCTGCAGAGGCCAGGAAATGCTGAGGAGTCTGTGGTGCAATGAGCTTTGGGTACAGATGAAGAGTTATGTTTGTCTGAGTTTAGTTTATTAGACTCTTTATTTATCTGGGAAGGGGTGGGTCTAAAACATGATGTGGCTGGAAGACCTAGTCACAAGAAGAGGTGGTGCATCACAGGTCCAGAGCAATCATTGGCAGGGAGTGCTAGAGGCAGGGAGTTAGCTATGCCACTCCCAGACACAAGGGGACACTCCAACAATAAGTCAACTCTTCTATGCCAGGTGAACCCTCCCTTTGTATCCCTCCCCCTTCCCCATCATATCAAACACAAGTTACTTGTCTTTACTTTCAAGGACCTTTATGGCTTATCCCCATCAATAGCTAATTATCATTTCTCATAAATTATTAAGATGCTGAATCTTGCCTCTGCTCTGACAATAATGACCCACTTCTGTCACAGTTACGTGGCTAGCTGCTCTTCTGCCCCTTTTGTGGTCTCCAAGAGCACATCCTCAGGTGACGGGCCAAGTGTCTTTATCTAACCTGGAGTGGAATTCTGAAGTTTGCCCACTCTAAGGTTGGACTCTCTGCTATAATACTCGGTGTCCCAATCATGATTACCTAGCAGGTCTTGACTGAGTGTGAACACATGCAGTTCTTTCTCTTGGCAGTCTGTGACCAGCGGTACATAGTTTTAAGAAGATTGGTCAATGTGGAATATATATTTTAACAGTAGGAACAAAGCTTTTTGCGGAAAAAGCATTTGAAAACAGTCTAGCTGATGTCTCAGTTTACTATCTTTTTTGTTCTGTGTTTGTACAGTGCCTAGCACAGTGGGGTTCTGTTCCATGACTGAGGCTCCCAGGTGCTACCACAATACACATAATAACAAAAATAGTGTTTTATGAGTAACTAGGCTGATATTCAATTCACTGAATAGCCCTTAGGTTGAACTGACTTTAAACTATCTTGGGGTGAATTTCAACGGGAAACCAGCTGTGTATCTGATGGCTTTGCTAATCTGTTGAACAATCTTATTCTCCTCAGGGGAACAAGAAATCAAACTTAAAGCAATGCCATAATAAAAATGTGTTTTGTATCATTAAATCATATTTCTCAAAAAAAATTATAGATTTTAAACCTTATGAAATCTCTCTTATTTTTTAATGTTGGAAGATTGAAATTGGAATAAGTTTTCATATCAGTTTATTTTATCCATCATTGTATATACTTTTTCATCAGTTATATATTTCTATGCTTGCTGCTGCCCCTCTCTCTGATTGTGGCAAGTGACTATGAGAACATAATATCTATAATCAAGATTTCTGCAGTGCCTGCCTTTTCTCTATCAGCTTCAATTCCAGGTGATCGCTATCTTCAAATCTTATACTTCACTCTCTATATATCATTGCAACAGTAAAAATGGGCAGGGAGGTTCTAGCTGTTTATTCTTTGGTTTGACCTGTTCTATTAATTTAGGTGGAATAAATGGATCCAACGAGTCAACATGACCCTGACATGTAAAGAGTGTTAAACAAAGTTTGGGGTCTGGTATACAGAGACATCAGCCTACTTGGTACCATGACAAACACATCATTAAACATCCTTATATTAAAATATATAAGGGAAAACAAAGCATGGGGTGGAAGGTTAAAGAATTATGAATTTAAAGTAGGAAGTGAGACTTTCATTTTAACAACAGGCTTTGCTGCCTGTCTCTCTAGTTGAAGAGAGTCTTCAGATGGAAAAATGTCATTTTGGGAAAAAGAGAAAAAATTAGTTGAGATGGGATGGAGCTGGAGCTGTTGCCCTTACTGCTGTTGTGAAAGTCTGATCCCATTTCCTAAAACACAAAGCAAGACAAACACACACAAAGATAGAAAGTGCAGCTTCTTTTTCTGATATTGATTCCCTTGCTACATCTCTGGAAAAACACAGGTGAAACTGTCTTATCCACTTCTCTGAGATCTGGCAACCTTGTAACAACAACAGGCTATTTAGGGTATTGCTTTTAGCTGTGGTTCTGGTCACAGATTCTTGTTAAACAGAAGAAAAAAGGAGTGGGATAGGAAAGAGAACAAATGAGATGTGGAATGAGAATGATACGAGGGAGGGAGGGGAAGTGACAAAGTCTTGCATCCCAGGTGGTGGCTGGGATTTAGCCTGAGCTGATGGAGATGGCAACATCATCTGGATCCCTCTTTCAGGGCTAGTTGGGTCAAGGCATCTCTTAAGATCAGGGCAACTAAGGCCCAATGGTTTAAAGGTAGATCCTGGGTTCCCAGGAGATGGTGAGAGTGGCAGCCATGATGTAAAACTCACTGGAGCAGTTTTTTGAATTTTTTCTCTCTGCACCCTTCCTCTCCCCTACCCCTCCAAAAGGCAATTGATGGGAAGAATAGCTGATCTTCTTTCTTTTGGTCACCAGTTAAGCCTAATTTTTGACACACCGATTTGGTCCATCTATTTCTGGTCCCACATTTCTCTTGTTTTCTAATCATTATCTTAACACAGTTTTTTAATTCTATGAGGAGGTCTTTTTCTTTGTACTTATTTGCTTTTGGGGCTGGTTTACACTAAAGTGGTAAGCCAATCTAAGTTATGCTACTTTAGTTATGTAAGTTATGTAACTAAAGTTAACGTAACTTAGGTCAACTTACAGCAGTGTCTACACTGTGCTGTGTCGATGAGAGACTCTTAGGGTGACCATACAGTCCATTTATTTGGGACACTCCCTTTTTTAAACCTTGTCCCAGCCATCTCAACTTTTTTCCAAAAGGAGGCATTTGTCCCATTTGCTCTTGTTGACGTAATCAGTTGGCAAGAGAAAATAGGACAAATGCTCACTTTCTTCAAAAAGCGGGGTGCAGTATGGAGGAGGCGAATGGAGATACCAGCCCCCCGGCAGTGAGGAGGCAGGTCTTGGGGGCGGGTGGCAGCATGAGGATCCCTGCAGGGTTCCAGAGACCAGGCAAAAACCTTGCGTGGAGGTGGAATGTCCCCCAAAGGGATATAGGGCTTCTTACAGTGTCCTTCCCATGCTTGTGGCATACAATGGATTCTCCAAGCACACAAACAAATAGGTTCCTTTCCCTCTTCCTATTCTAGGAGATGCCAAATCAGAATAAAAGAAGATGTCAAAGGTGGGCAGTATCTTAGTCCCTTTCAGGTTCAGCATATATACGGGCGTTAGAGTTCTTGATCAGGTTTAGTGTCTTTCACCAGTCTGTCCTTTTGGTAAGTCCCACTTTATACCTGGGAGACACAGTCTCAGGGGCAGCAGGGTCTGCAACTGTCTATCCATTTGCTCATCTATCCCTGAAGTCGGTTGTCAGCACCCACTTTCTGTGGCAGGCTTTCCCTTTTTAAGGTTCCTCCCTCCAGGCAGTGCTGGCATTACAGGTGTGTCTGGTTAGGACTGGCTGAGCCTGTAAGAACTCATTAACCTACTCTCTATTAGAGTGATGGTGTGCCCTTTCACACAGTAACAGTCTACTTTCAAGATATCCATTGGGGATAGTTTTTGAAAGTTTACAAGTAAGTATGTAGCTTCTACAGTGATAGTCTATTTCAGAACGTTCACAAATGCCACTGCCTTTAATATATGCTCCTTCTGAAGCACCTTAAAAGAAAAATTATCTGTGAAGTTCTTTTCACTCATCTACTACTATTACTACTACATCTGTGACTCAGATATATTGAATGAATCATGAGGGGGAGAGGGCTTTTCTGGTGCTAATTTATACCCACAGTGGTCTTTTTGAAAATAATGCTATTCATTCATTTTTAAAACTTCGAGTCATTCAAATTACACTAAAGAATTCCCTCTCCATTAGGAAAGTACAGATACTGAGCAACCAAAATACAGAGGGTTACCGCTGGCTTACACCAGCTGAGGAGCTGTCCTAGGAAGTGTGAAATTAAAATGAGTTTACTGTAATAGTTTAATTGACTGTCACTATTGAAGGCAACTGGGTATTTCCATTAAAGAGAACAAAAATACCATGCTTCTATTGCAAAGTTGAACCTTGGTAGGTAAAGCTCTGACATGGATTGTTGTTATACATTTTTTCCACTACACTTCAGAATTCAGATATGTACCTTACAATGATATAGCAAGCTGTCAATAAGCAGTCAACTGAAAAAAAAAAGATGAAGAGTCTAGATTGTCTTTATTTCTGTTTTGGAATACATTAAGTTAAATGCATCCTTTCATAAAGAGTTACTTGCCAACTGAGAAGCCTTGAGGATTTTTTGGCATTTTTTCAATCCAATGTCACAGTGTAAGAATGTACAGAGAACCCTTTTTATAATCCCTTTTGGTAAATTGTGTTTTCAACTCAAGTAGAGGTATGTAAGCATATTTGAACTGCAAACAAAAACTAGTGATTTTTGGCTCTTTATATAGGCTTTTATTTAAAAAAAATCAGTTCTCCCCATTATTATGTCACAGAAAAATAGGCATTAAATGAAACCACCTTTTTCTATTTATAAAATATTGAACATTTTAGGAGGTTAGATGGCTCAGTGGATTAGTAGTGGGAACCTGGTAAAATTAGGATGTTATTTCTAATCCAGTCCATCTTGAAAGTGATTGTATTAATGTCTCATTGCTATTCAGTGGTGCTTATGAAATGACTGGAGTTAATGATCCCAGTCCAGTTCCTAATGGTCATGTGTCATCTTCATTCATAAGTTTCTGACTGCAGGTTGACTTCTGCAGAAAGGTGGGTTATACACTGAAAAGAAAAGAATTCATTCTATTCTCCTGTGTTAAATTATTCCAGAGACTAGGATTCAACTTTGTTTCTAGCTTCCAAAATGGTGTGCTTGGGCATTAATTGTTTCTATGTCCCTAATGAACATAGTTGTTTTGTTAGTTCACAGATGGAAAGGTGATATCAAAGACAGCCTGGTCCAAGAGAATTCAAGACTCTGAAGACTAGGATCAAAGTCTTTGAACAAAATACACAATAGCCAGGCAGCTTGTGGATAGCATACATCACAGCTGTGGTGCACCATCGAAGGCTAGTCCCACTCTAGAGGCAAGCTGCTGCATTATGTACAAGCCTTAGGCAGAGGAACTTGTTTTGACAAGAGAATGTTACAATAGTCCTCCCTTGAGGTGATGAACACATGGATCGCAATAGCTACAGTCTTGTTTGGAAGACATGGACATAGGTCGAGGCAGGTGTTTATTGCTAATGGACCCATTGATTTATAAAAGGAGCAAAGATCTGTAGCGTGGCAGATTCTCCATTATACCCATGCCCCTCCCCCACTTGAATATAGTACTTTCCCATAGATAATTGACTTGAAGCCCCAGCATAGCCACTTGGGAGCCCACCCGCACAGGAAAATTTGCACAGGGGAACTGCTCTGTGTCTTCTATACAGGGATTCTCCACCCTCTGATAAATGGTGGGGGGCTGAGTATCAGCCTGAAAAGAACAAAGCTATCTTTGGAGGAAATATGCGATTGAGGGAAGGGTGACTGAAACTTAAACAGTAGCAATGGTGGCATCAGCTTGATACCTAAACCACTCATCTAGAAAAAGTCAAATACCTATGTAGAATAAATATGTAAATGAAATTAGAGGGAGCCTAATAAGTTGCTACAATGATTGCCCAATTGTTTTTGTTGTGTGGAGGAATTGTTCATATTGTTAATATATTCAAGTTATATTAATCTGTGCATCTAAAGTTTGTTGCAAATGTATTCTAATCAGTGTTATTAGAATGAAGAGTGTTGCAATTTTTCTTGTTTCTTAGTAACTAGAGTCTCTTTTAATAGGATAAAATCAATTCCAAGTAATCATCCTAAATGCAACTTCAGCGACTATTTTTCTGAGATGTTTATGTTGACTGCAACCTCCACTGATCCATTTACTCTGATATCAACAGAAGAAAACCAAACATATATTAAATAATATAAATACTGAATCACAATGATAAAACGTCACTTTGACTGTAGCTTAAACCTAAACAAGGGGCCACATCCTGGCCTGTTGGACAAATTTTGCAATACTTTGCAGGTGCAAAGATGTTCTCAAGCCATCTAAAATGACAATAGGGGATCTCTCGAGCCTAGCAGGAATCTCAGTGGAACAGAATGACCATAGCAGTACCTATGTTACTACATTCCCCATTTTGGCAGGGGAAGCATGACTAGGGAAAGGAGCTGTGGTCAGAATGTCCTTGTGCACTATTAGACACAGCCACCATAATGGCTGCTTGGGACTGCTGGCATGTAGTACAAATTAGAATAATTCACAGGCTCCTCAGATTTATTCCTGTGGACTCGGTAAGCACAGAACAGCTCTAGGATCATGGGAGTATACAGTTGTTTTTTTTCAGTTACTCTGAGGTTTTTTTTCAATCATGGCTAAAGATCTGAACTAAAGACACTCTGGCATAGATTTAAGAAAGTATTAAAGAATATGTACATTTAAGCATGTTGTTACTATTATCATCACTCATTTTTGTATTACCCTGGCACCTAGGAGCTATAGGTGGATCAGGACGAACAACTGCGGACCAGACCCCCATTAGGTGAGGTGGTATGCAAACACAGAGCAAAAAGATGATCTCTGCCCTGAGACACTTACAACCGAAGTCTAAGACAGGAGACAACTGATCAATACAGGCTGATGGGGGAGTACAGGTAAACACTGAGACAATATTGGTCAGCATGATAGATAGTGGTCTTTGCACACCAAAAGCCTAACCATTGTTAGGTATTTTGTAGGCATCACAGAAAAGGAGAATTTTTGAGGAGGGTTTTGTAAGTAGATAACAAGATGTCCTCTGCAGATACTTATGGGCAGTTCTTCTCAAGTGTGAGCAGCAGCATGGGAGAAAGCACAAAGGTGTTTAAGAAGTGGAGAGTGAAGGCTGGCACCATAGCTGATCAGAGGTGTACAGTGATAGCTTATTAGTGAAGGAGAGATGATAGGTAGGGTGTGGATTGATTGTGAAGATCCCTGGAAGCAACTAGAAGTAGCTTATATTTGACCGTGTCACCCTTCTCACCGAATTCCTCCACTGGCTCCCCTTTCTCTGTGATGGGCTAGGAAAATGACCTTTACAGCTCTATCTGGAGTGAGACAAGCTTGCATTTGTCAAACCAGAGAAAGGGATGTTGCAGTAATCAAACTGAGAGTTTTAGTTATGTGGATGAATAGGAAAGGCTGTATCTTACAAATGTTATGCAGAAACAATCTTCAAGATTTATACATAGCCTGGATGTGAAGCTTTAGAGAGAGGTCCAAGCCAAAGTTGGTGCCCAGATTATGAGCCTGAGTGACAGGCAGGATGGTGTGTTGTCCACAGTGATCAAAAAATAAGGTAGAGGTGACTGCTTGAGGTGAGGGGAAGATTAGGAGGTCTGTTTTAGCCATATTTAGCTGTATAAGATGGCTGGGTCATCACAAGAAGATATCAACATTACCTACATGCTTAAGGACCATCCTGAATCAGGTCCTTCAGGAAAAAAAAAAGGATATAAACATGTATGGTGTTGACAGCAGCACTGGCTTTGAGTTTTGTTCTGGTACTCTACTATTTACAACAATGTGTATTGTGGTGTATCGAGATGATGCTTTCTTATGTTAATATAGAAATGTGTTGAAACGAGTAGGCCCAAAAATCTGTTTCTTAAAAATAAACTTGACAATAGTCAAGTGAGGCCTGATAAAATATGAGGAAAGTGAAGTGAGAATTCAGAAGCAAGCTGGAGATAAGTTAGGGCATAAGCCTGTTGAGTGGTATTAGTTTTATATTTTATTTTATGGACATGGGCTGATATCCCCTTTTAGGCCCCAAACCAGACCTAGCTAACAGAAAGAAAAATAGGGATCTTAGCTGAAAACACCAAGGCTGTGCTAATTAAAACTATCTTCCCTGTATCTCTATGTAAAAATTTACAAGGACAACTTGCTAATTGTACTAGCACATCCCCAGACAGAAAGTCTCTTCTAGGCGGTGATAAGAGCTGTTGTAAAAACAACTGTACTCTAGAATTGGTCTTGCAGAACCCCCTACCCTCTCCTTTTATTATCTGACTTGTTTTTCTACTATTGTATCAAAGAACTTAAGTAGATTGATTGAAGTCTGTCACATCTAGAGAATAGAATTGTAAAATAAAAATGTTAAGGAAGAGGAGGTAGTAAAATAGAAGTGTAAGATGTGACTTAAAGATAATGGATGTATATGAATGAGTGCGTGTGATGCAAATAAACAGCAAATCAAAGGTGCCAGCCTAAGAGTTATAACTGTGGTATCCCATGTCCAAAGAATGCGTAGCGTGGAGATATTCAGATGACCCCACAGAGCAAGCCGGAATCCACCCAAGTGCCCCCCCGGATGGAGGGCTGAAGACTCAAAGAACAAGATAACACTTAGCCATCAGGAATGTGCCACCTGCTGATTCATTATCACTTCAAACAAACATCAGCATGATGAAGCGATTCCCATAGACTTGTATAAGGACAAAATACTATAAGAACAGAACCAAAAGCCTAGACACTTTGAGTCTGGTTCCGCTACCACCCTCCAGGAGCATCGGATGCACATCTGACAATGACTCGGTTCCACCCTTGTGTCCATGCTACCCTGGCCAGTAATTTAGTGTGAGCAAACTCTAGCCTGGTAACTATAACAACTTAGTTTGCAGACCATGTGTGTGAGTGGATGTGTGGATGTATGGGTAAAGGATTGTAGTTATAGATGATTGCGTTCTGCTTTCCTTCATGATTTAATTTCTGTTTTGTATTTACAATAAATGTGGCTTTTTTGCCTTATCCTCTTTACAGAATCCTGTTGGTCTTTATTGGTATAACAATCCCAGGTCATGAGGTACATAAGTTTTGCTCCTAACTGGTTTTTACAAGTATTTTAGATAAAATGTTAATGTTTTGGAAAATGCTATCTATATTGGTTGTTATAGGAATGGTACTTATGCAGATATTAATTAAGATGATGCTTAATGTTAAATAGCCAAAGAGTAAGTAGACAATATTTAATTATGGTAAAAAGGTAAAATTAATGGATTTAATAATTAAGGGACATTATTATAACTGATTATAAAAAGCACACTGATTTTTAGATATTCATGCCCATCCGATTAGGGTACCATTAGAGAAAGAAAGAATTGACCAGTTCCCCTCGTTCAGGGATTGATCACCGCTGGAAACATCACTGCATCTTAAAGTGTGAGTATTAGTTCAGTGTATGATTATGTTGCAATGCTGGTCTGCTTAATTAACTATTTTATATTATAAAATATAATATGATTTATATTAATTTTATCAATCATGCTCTCATTCACAGTCCTCCCCTAAATTATGTGTCACTACCTTGGAGGCTTGAACCTTAACAAATTCAGTTTGGTTTTATTCCTTATATTTAATTAATTATATTAATTAGGAATTCACAAATTACATGTTACAGTATCACCAAATGCCACCTTCCTCAAAGTGAATTGTTAGAACTGGCTTAAAAAAGCAGCTGTACTGACTTCAGACAGTGCCTTTGAGTCTTCTCAATGTATAGGCAATATGGAGCTCTCAGATTAATGTTTTCCCCTCTTTTTTCTTTAAATAAGAACTCTAAATGCAAATGCTAACACTCAGGGAAATTAGGAACAAGCCTGAAAAGTGTGGAGTGTCTCTTCAACATGCAGATATCCCTCAGCTCCATTGAGTCATCTATGTGGAGTTCCTGTGTCTCTGCACTATGTTATGGCTCACCAGGGCCTATGTTCATTATATATTTCTGACTCCTGCTGCCAAAGTCCCAGACTTTGTGGTTCATTGAGAAGTAGATCCCCCAAGCAAAACAATGATGATGACATCTCTGATATCTTACAGTGGAAATTCCTGCAGGGTTTCCTTGGAAAATGATTCCATAGAGAGTAGTTGACCTCCAAGCTTCTCCTCTTTTCTTCTGTAAACTGCCACCTCACAATCTGCAGAGTCCAATTGCTGCGGTGTCCCACAGAGCTGTGACAGAAGTGGAAGATGATGTCATAAGGGTGGCACTTTCCTACTTCTCTCTCTTAAGCATATTTTGATAGATCTGAGGCCATTCAGTCCAAAGAAAAAAATGGAATAAGCAACCTCCAGTCATTTAGTTCAGATAATCCTCGGTCTGAGTAACAGGCCAGATTCTCTGCTGAAGCTGTGCTCATGTACACAGCTGAAGATTTGGACCAAGGACAAGAATATTTACAGGAATTTTTTTTTTCCATCTTAACAAGTTTCTATTTGGATTTGTTTTGACTCACTAAGTGCCAGATATTTCAATCTTCAATCATGTGAACTACACTGATTGCAGGGTCAGGCCACATTCAAATGATGTGGGTTTGGGAAAGCACGAATATTAAGTTTTCCCCTCAAATCAATTAAATTGTTTAGTATTTTCCAAAAAATGGAGGGTAATTAAGGAGAGGGAGTTTCCCCTTTATCAGTGGCTTCACAATTGCTTCAGTAAAGGGTAAAATCCCCTTACTGATTTTGATTATCCTCATTTTCATTTGCACTTGGGTTCCTTCCTTTAGTCATGTAGGAACGTGGTGACATACATTAAACTGCTAATGAAAATTGCTGGAAGATTCTTGGAATTAATTCCAATAGGACCTAGGCACAACTGAAAAACCCTGTACGTACATAGTACATACATAGCACTTGCTGGTTTTTCTATTTGTACCTTCTTAAGAAAGCACAAGAATACAGGACCATATAGACAGAACTACAATTTACACCAGGTAAAGATCAGGCCTTGCTTTTTCTTAAAAGGTTATACATTAAAATACAAGAAAAATCAGTTTGTATGATTGAATTGTTAATGTTTTAAAGAAGCTTTTGCAAACACATTACAAAGTGTAAGTGATGACTTGTTGGTAATGTGAGAATCAATGGTCTTGTCAAAATGGCTATATATTAATGTGCATTAATTAGACTAAACTCTTTTTGTTTCTTTATAATACTGCAATTTGAACTTTGCATTTATAGTCAGATTTTCAGAAGTGAGAAGCTCCCTTTGAAGCCAGTGTATCGATATGTTCTTATGATGGAATACATAATCTCATTGATTAATCATGGCTTAACACGAGCCTGAGTCCAGTTAGAGCATTGGGTGACACCTGGACAGATATTAGGCAGAACTAGTGATCAAACCCAGATGGGGAGGCAATGGTCTTCATAAAGAAAGGAGGGCAGGGAAGAAGGGCAGGGAGAACACCCAGGTGAGAGGTAGCTGGGAAGAGTTTGTATTCTTGGGCTAACACCTGAGAGAAGTCTTATCAGTCTGAAGTAAGTGTGGAGTCAAAACTAGAAGCTCCTGAGTCAGGGAAAACCTGGGAAGCTGGTGGTAATGAAACCTGGGGAAGAGAAGTACTGCTGTGAACTAGGAGGAAACCAGAGGCAGTAATTCCAAAAGGCAGTGAATGTAAAGCCTAAGTGGCATTTGGAATGAAGTTTTGAAGGGCTATAAGTAATGAGATTAGAGCTCTGCAATCACTTTCTTAGCACTAAATAGTGGAGAGACCTATGTCAAACAAGAAGATTCCTTCAGGATGAGGATGAAGCCTGGGGATGGAAGGAACCCAGAAGAGACAGGACTGGAGCAAGCTCCTGTGCCAGTCACCAGGATAGGAATCAGACCTCCTGAGAGAAGCCCTGGGAGAGTTGTCTCATTATGGAGAACTCAGGAAAAGGGGTTGAGGCAAAGGCTACAGGAAAGATTAATGCATTGTAGTTATGCTTTTATATCTGCAATTCATATAACTGGAACTTTTTTTTTGACACCCATACTCATAGTGAGCAGCACTAAGTTTGCTTTTGCTGGGTGGTTGAAATGTTTCTAAAATGCCCAAATCCCATTATTCAGCGTGAATAAGGCTTTCATTATCTGAGCCATAGTTTTGCTCAATTTCTCTGATAATCAAGACTTGATCTCTGTAATTTATGAGCTGTATAATGCAAATGGCATGTCTTTAGGTAAAGCCCTACTAATATGTCACTTAGTATCCGTCAGCAAGCTGCATATGGATTGTTTTGTATGTTTTCCCCCGTCTAAAAACAAATTAAGAAAGTAGAATGGTAATGCTCCATTAACATTGCACAGTTATGCACTCAGAAATCCAATAATGTGAAAGCTAAATTAGAAAGTGCAACTTTAACTCTCCCACCACTGCCTTTATGCACTCTGCCAGTCTTTAGTTGCATAATTACAGGTCATCTTAGATGCAAAGCAGTAGAAAATCTATGCTAATATTTTGTATATGACTTCTATTTTTAAGGGTCTTGTTAATGTACACTGAGGCTAGTCTATGGGGTTAGGTCAAATTTAGCCACGTTAAGTCGATTTAAAAATGACTGCATCCACCTAACCAACCTCATTCCGTCGACCTAAAAAGCTCTTAAAATCGACTTCTGTACTCCTCCCCGACGAGGGGAATAGCACTAAAATTGACTTTGCTTGGTTGAATTTGGGATAGTGTGGAGGCAAATCGACAGTATTGGCCTCCGGGAGCTATCCCAGAGTGCTCCATTGTGACCATTCTGGACAGCACTTTGACCTCCAATGCACTAGCTACATACACTGGAAAAGCCCTGGGAACTTTTGAATTTCATTTCCTGTTTGATCAGCGTGGCAAACTCAGCAGTACTGGTAACCATGCAGTCCCCCCAGAATCGCAAACGAGCTCCAGCATGGACCAAAAGGGAGACACTGGATCTAATTGCTGTATGTGGAGAAGCATCTGTGCAGGCCGAACTCTGATCAAAGAGAAGAAATGCAAATATATTTCCAAAATCTCACAGGGAATGTTGGACAGAGGCTACAACACAGACACACAGCAGTGCCATGTGAAAATTAAGGAGCTCAGGCAAGCCTGCCAAAAGACAAAGGAGGCAAATGGTCACTCTGGGTCAGAGCCCCATACATGACACTTCTATGATCAGCTGCATGGCATTCTAGAGGGGGACCCTACCACTACCCCACCACGGTCCGTGGACACCTGCAAGGGAGGAGGATTTTGTGGATAAGGAAGAGGAGGAGGGAGGAGGAGGAGAATGCTCAGCAGGCAACCGTTCTCCCCAGCAGCCAGGACCTTTTCATCACCCTGGAGCCAATATCCTACCAAGACGGGATCCCTGACCCTGAAGCCAGAGTAGGCACCTCTGGTGAGTGCACATTTGTAACTACAGTACAGGGCTTAAAAGCAATAGTTTTTAATGTCTGATTTTCCCTGAAGAACTGGGATGCATTTGCGGCCAATACAGCTACTGGAAAGGTCTGTTCATGTGTCTGGGAATGGAGCAGGAATCCTCCAGAGACATCTCCATGAAGCTCTTCTGGAGGTACTCTGAAAGCCTTTGCAGAAGGTTTCTGGGGAGGGCTGCCTTATTTCATCATCGATGGTAGGACACTTTACCACCGCAAGCCAGTAGCAAATATTCTGGAACATTGCAGCACAAAGCATGGCAGCAAGTGGTCCTGGGTTTTGGTCGCAACAGTAGGTCTATATCTTCATGTGTTAGCCGCAGTAGAGTGATATCATTCATGGTCACCTGGTTGAAATAAGGGAATATTTGTAAGGGAACAGTAAAAGTACCCCATTCATACTGGGCTGTTTGAGCATGGCTAAAAGGGATCATCCCAGAGCCCACACGGTGGGGGGGAGAGGTGAAGGGATCATCCTGGAGAATAGCCATATGGCAGGGGGAGGGGAGAAGGGATCATCTCAAAGAATAGCCACACAGTGGGGTGGGAGTAGGTGTGTGCTGCACATACACACAAAAACCACAGCCCCTCCTTTTAAGTGTGAAACCCAACCCATTGCTTGCTCTGGGAAAGGAGGGCGCTGCAGTTTGAAAACATTCCCACGTGTTATGAAGGTGTAAGAAGCCAACCCCGCATACCAAAAGGCTTACTATGACTGCCTGGAAACCGAATTCTGTTGCCCAGCCATGTGTGATGTGTCAGCATACCGGCAGGCACGCAATAAAAAAGTCAAAATGTGACCTTGTACCTAAAGCACATGTGCTGTCTGCGGTGAATTGCTTGATTCACTGTGAAAGAATCTCCCTTTTGTTCTCAGAAATGTATCATCTTAAATTTTCCTCTCCTTTTTTCTCTTCCCCCAGGTTCAAACGTTTCTACGCTCCCCCTATCATCTCTGTCCCTGAGGATATTGCAGATTAGAAGGCAAAAAAACCACACTCTCAATGAGATGTTTTCCGAGCTCATGCAGTCCTCCAACACTGTTAGGGCACAGCTTAATGCATGGATGCATTCAGTGGCAGAGACCAGGAAATAATTAAGTGAGTGTGAAGAGCAGTGGCAGGACGTGATGCTGAGGCTAATGGGGGAGCAAACGGACATGATGAAGCGTCTATTGGAGCTGCAGAAAAGCCAACAAGAGCACAGGCCCCACTGCATCCACTGTATAACTGCATGCCCTCATCCCCAAGTTCCGTATCCGCCTCACACAGACGGCCAAAAATGTGGGGGCGGCTCCGGGCACCCAGCCACTCCACTCCAGAGGATGACCCAAGCAACAGAAGGCTGTTATTCAAACAGTTTAATTTTTAATGTGGCTACAATAAACAATGTGGTCTTGTCCTTCCCTCCTTGCCCACCTCACCCAGGCTACCTTGTCCGTTATCTCTCTCTTTTTAAAAAAAAAAATTAATAAAGAAGGAATGCATGTTTCAAAACAATAGTTACTTTATTTCAAAGGGGGGGAGGGTGGTTGGTTTACAGGAAATTAAAATCAACAAAGGAGGTGAGTTTTCATCAAGGAGAAGCACATACAACTGTCACACCAAAGTCTGGCCAGTCATGAAGCTGGTTTTCAAAGCCTCTCTGATATGCAGTGCGCCTTGCTGTGTTCTTCTAATCGCTAGGCCCAGATTCAGTGTTCCACTGTATCAACCAGCCCCACTGCCACCACAATGTCCCAATTGCTACAGCCCATGCTTTCAGGAACATCTGTGTCCATGTCCTCATCAAAATCCTCTTTGTGCTGGCATCTCTTAGCCCAGTTCTGCATATATTCCAGGACAAAGCATGAGTTGTTTACAATGCTCACAACAGCAGTGATGACGGTGAGCTGAGTGGGTTCCATGCTTGCTGTGCTATGGCGTCTGCATGGGTAAACCAGGAAAAAAGGTGTGAAACGATTGTCTGCTGTTGCTTGCACGAAGGGAGGGGCTATTGATGACATGTACCCAAAACCACCCGTGACAATGTTTTTGCCCCATCAGGTATTGGGAGCTTAAACCAGAATTTCAATGGGCAGTGGAGACTGTGGGAACTGTGGGATAGCTACCCACAGTGTACTGCTCTGTAAGTCAATGCTAGCCATGGTAGTGCGGATGCACTCTGCTGACTTAATGCGCTTAGTGTGGACATACACACTCGACTGTATAAAATTGATTTCTAAAAATTGACTTGTATAAAATCGACCTAATTTCATAGTGTAGACATACCCTAAGGGACATAACTGATACGCTGGACCCACCTTTACAGTAAGTTACACAGATCAAGTCTTAGGCTATGACTACACTACAAAGTTAAGTCGACTTTTTGAAATGAGGCTCTCACAGCTGGATGTGTGTCCAGCTGTGATTGTGAAACCTGTCCCTAAAGATGTAGTGCATTGGGTACTGTGATGGCCCAGGAACATGTGAGGAATGTGGGTGAGGAGTTTGGGGAGGGCATGGAATGCAGTTTAGTATGGGCTGCAGGAAGGTGAGCACAGATGTGTTCTGCCTGCAGTGCTATCAAGAACCTCAGCATGTCAGTTTGGTCCTCGAGCAGCTGTGTCATCTGCTTCTGCCACTGTTTCCTCTTCTCGCTATCCATGCTCAGTTTTTCATTGATAGCTTCTCTCCATGCAGCACCTCCCTGAGCATGTCTTCCTTACTCCTCTGCGTTTGTCTCCTTATCAGATGGAGCTGCTCAGCTGGTGTACAGGAGGAGACCCTCAAGGCCACATCTGCATAATGTAAAGAAACAATAGACAGCGATCCTTGATTCATGCAAGTTACAGACACCACTTTC
This sequence comes from Gopherus evgoodei, assembly GCF_007399415.2. NCBI lineage: Eukaryota > Metazoa > Chordata > Testudines > Testudinidae > Gopherus > Gopherus evgoodei. Next base: position 65,686,040 of record NC_044329.1, read on the forward strand.
TCACTTTCCCTTGATAAGCACACAGCATGGTGAGAGCCCTAACCATGGTGAGTTCAGCCTGGGGGTTGAGGGAAATGGACAAGATGGGACAAAGGGTTGGAAGTTCAGAGGGAGATCACTACAAGCACCTAGGGATGCTATTCTGAATACTGGCACCATTTTCCAGAGCCGGGGGGAGGGGGTTGAAGCTCATATCTTGCTCCTGAGAGTAACCATGGATGCAAGGGTGTAGCTCTTGCATGCGTGTGGCAACAGACCAGGTCCACATGCTCCTTGTTTGTGTGCTGATTTAGTGCCTGCAGAAGTAATTGCCAATTGACACAGCAAAGTTTCCTACCGTGGGGGGAAGAAACAAGGCAGTTTTCCCAAGGGACCTTTGACAGAGGATTGCAGAGTACCTACTGGAAAGTTTCCTAGTGACCTCTAAGGAGAATTCCTGGGATATCCCGCTGTGCACTGACAAACTTTTCCACAGGGCCCTCTCTGTCTAACTGCACAGGGGAACAAGAAGCAGATGCAAACAGTCCTGGCGTTGATTATCTCTATCCCTCTTCCCTCAGGGGACAAATAAAAAAGCTCTACCTCATGTCTCCCTGCAGTATCAAATCTTCTCCCTGAAGTATCAAATCACTACTTAATGGAGCTTCCTTCTCCTGCCTCAGGTGTGCCTCAGCTAGAGTGCTGGGACTGGCTAGACCCCTTCGGTGTTGAAAAGCACTCCTGGCTCGCAACACCAAAGGTTGACTCTGTCACCTGTCCCCCATCCTCCTCCAACTCCACTTCCTTGTCCACCACTTTGTCCTTTAGGTTGACTCTTCTGGATCCTGGAGCCACAGGGCTCTTGGCAGTGGAGGGGGGTTGCTGCCTAGGAAGGTATGCAACTCCTTGGAGAAGTGGCATGTCTTTGGTAATGCACCAGATTGATGATTGGCCTCACTTGCCTTCAGGTATGCCTGTCTCAGCTCCTTGATCTCAGCACAGCATTGCTGCATGCCCCTTTTGTGCCCCTTCTCCTTCATGCCACAAGCAATCTTCCCAGACATAGCAAAGTTCCTATGGCTGAAGCAAAGAGGTGACTGCACAGCCTCTTCTCTCCATAGACCCAACAGATCCAGCAACTCCAGTATACTCCAGGTGGGAGCACATTTGCTTCCTAGAGCCACCATGGTCAGCTGGACAGACGCTATGTGAGTTCTCCATGCTGAGCAAACACAAAGAGGAATTTCAAAAATTCACTGCAGGGCAGCAGAGATCAAAATGGTTACCAAAGCAGTCATAATGGGCATTACAGGACACTCCTAGAGACCACTTAGTGTGCTGTAAGAAACACAGTGTCTACATGGCTACTGCATCACTCTAACTTCATTGCAAAAAATTCTATGTGTCTCATCCAGGTGGTTTTATTATGTTGGAGTAGCAGGTGAGTTGAATTGGTGGGAGGAGCATTGCAGTGTGCACACCTCCATTGTTTTGTTGATGAAAGCAGACTTTTGTTGACAAAACTGTGTAATGTAGACATGGCTTTAGTTATCATGTGGAGTTGCAGTAGCCCAATCTGAAGACAAAGAATGCATGGGTCACTGTACATTCTTGTCCAGGAGGAAGGGAAAATGTCCCTAGAAAGCTAAAGGTGAAAGATAGTGAAAAAAATGCCATTAGGTGCTAGCTGACTTTCTATGCATAGTAATGAGTAGAGCATGACTCTGAGGCTTTACCAGCATCAGAGCCAATATGGCAAGTCTTGTAACCAAAGAATGCGAGAGCACTGTTCAAACTTGAGCAACTAGATTACTGTACTGAATTCCTAATCCATCACTCAGATTAGCACTCATATGCCCAAATACCTATATTACGCCCTTAAATGTGAAATTGAGTGCTTGCCTCAAGCCAACTTCCATTGAAATCACTGGCAGAATTTTCAGTTAGATTGTAATGATCACTGTATTCAGTAACTCCACCAACAGATGGTGCAGTTGCTCAGGCAAGACAGACACACTGATGTACAGCTTTGGTTCTCATGGAAACTTTCTGGAACTGAGGCTTGCAAGAAGTAAACCAGCGCATTTTAATTTGTTTTTGCGGCTAAGTTTAATTTTTTTTAAAATGCTTGCAATGCTTTTGCAATTTAAATGACTCCGATTTCAAATATTTCATTGAAATATTTTAGAATTATTTCACTTCTGGGGAAAAAAAAAGTCTGATTCATTTTTATTTTTTCAATCTTCAGCCAGTGTGGTCTCTCATTAACAGAATTTTTGCATGTGTGGGTTTTTATAGATTTGGCAATGTGATGTGTGTTTTGCTTAATGTATTATTATTTATATTTTTAGACAGTTTCTTTGGAAGAAATTTCACTGTTTTGTTGTATTGTTTCAGTCTCTTTGCTGAAGTGATCTGAGGTGTTTTGGTTGTGTTTTGTGAGGGGTGAGTCAAGTTTGAAGGTTCCCTTCAGACAGATGGATATGCTGTGAAGAGTTTCATGCCAAAATACCATGTGCTTTGGTCACAAGAGGACATCACATTTTTCCAGCTATTGACCTCCTGAGGAAGCAAGGCACCATGTAATCTGACGGACTAATGGAGCTATTTTAATGTTTACAATTTACAATAAACAGTGCCCTAGTTCTCAAGGTTTTTGCAAAAACTATTTTTCTTGTCTCTCAGTAATAAACAAAAGCTATTCCCTTGGTTTTGAGAAGAAAAACAAAGCCAATCCTTCTTCCTTCAGGGTACTGGAAACATTCTATTTCCTTGCTTTCGGGGGAGTTCAACCAATGCTGGCCCTGCGCTTCCGGGGGTAAAAGCAAAGAAGTCTCTCTTCTTTAAGGGAAATTAAATAAAGTAGTATATCACATTCCCTTCTTTCACAAAAGGTAAATGAAGTGAATCTCTAGCCTCACCAGGATCAAAGCATATGTTCTCCCTTTTTGGCAGGGTCCAGGATATACTCTAGCCCTTACATTCTAACCCAGGAGAGATGGCCACCTTTAGGGGAAAAGTTATGCTTGTCCCATATAGAACAAACCCAGCACCACGCCAGCTCCCAACTTCAAACCTGCTCTTAATACAAGTGCCAGCTTGTACATAGTGTCACCATGCATCTGTGGGTCACAATTGAGAATAAAAAATTCAGGACAAACTGCTGAGAAATAGGGCAGACGCATCCCAAAACTGGTGATTATTCTTCAATAAGATATACCAAACCAGTAACAAAAGTAAACTTCTGTTTCACCACACCAGCTAACAAGAAGTCAGAAAAAGTCTCCTTAGGCTTTCCAGTCCTTGTATCACCACCAGAAACACTAGACTTAATGATGAGTGGTTATAAAAACAATTTCACTAAACAAAAGAGGAGTTCTGATCCCAAAGGACCAACCACATATCTAGGTCAATATATAACTCAGATCTTTCCCAATAAACATTGTTGCCAATATTTTAGTATCTAAAATCTAAGGGTTTATTTATAAAAAGAAAGAAAGAAGGGTGAGAGTTAAAATTGCAAAGTTCTTGGTTCAGGCTTGTAGCCGTGAAGGAATAAACTGTAGGCTTGTTAAGTCTCTGCTGGTTTCCAAATCATTCGAAGGTCCTCAGTCCTTTGGTTAGAATGCTCCCATTAATACAAGTTCAAGGTCCAGAGTTTTGAGTAGAAAAGACGCAAAGAGGACTTGTTTCCAGGGCCTTATATAGCTTCTGCCAAGTGAAGGTAAATCTATTGTTCTCACTGTGAAAACTACAGGTAACAAGATGGTGTTTGGAGTCACATTTCCATGCATGATTTCACTTACTCATAGCAAAGGCCATCAGAGAAAAGTCCATTAAATGTACATAGGCATCTTTCATGGCCCATTGTGAGTTAAGTATTCCTTGATGAGCCATTTAACTTGAATAGTCCCTTCAAGATGTGAAGGCTAAATACCTTGTGGGCATTACCACAGGAACAAACATATTTGAAATACAGGTATAGAGCCAATACTCATAACTTCAAATACAAAAATGATACATGCATACAAATAGCATAATCATATTCAGCAAATCATAACCTTCCACAGGCACCTTACTTGACCATACTTGTACAGGATTTGTTGCAATTATATAACGGTGGTAGCAACAATGATCTACATGGTCATATTTTATCAGATATCATACATACCATCTTCCTTTCCTCCAGCTCCTTATTTTGCTCCATGGAGAGATGTCTGCTTTCATGAAGAACCCTTTCACAGTGATCAAGGTTCCACTTTCTTGCCATCCAAAGAAATGCCCGGAAATGACAAATGGTCTTACTCCATCAACACTAGCATCAAAGGCAGTCTGTAGGTCATTATCCACTATTACCTACACTTCTCTATCCCCACTCAAATTGCCCCTGATTCAAAAGAGTATTTAAACACATGCCTATCTCGTATTGAAGTCAAGGGAACATACGCACAAGCTTAAAGTTAACAACATGCTTAATTACTTTAGTGCATTGGGTTCCCGCTGGTTGCTGTATCCCCTTTCTCGGCAGTGCTATCAACAAGGGGCTCTATCTGGCCTACATCCTCTGAAGGGTGATCCCATCTGGTTGAAAAATAGCATACACTTCTGGACTCAGCTTCCTTGGTGGCAACAAAGATTCTTCCAAGGTGAGAATTCCCACTTCTTACTGTGTGCACACAGCTGGCTAGCCAGTCCATCCTTGGCCTGGAAGTGTTTTCTGGCTAGGACAGCCCTGCTGCCTCTCCTGGTTGTGATGCTGATAGTAATGTGCAATTTCTCCATCACCTTATTGCTGCTGCACCTATTTTCAAGTTTTCTCCTGCACCTCTCCAGCAACCTCACTCCTGCCCTTCTCTGACCCTTCCCACGCATAGCATGCTGCAGAAGCCATTCTAGTGTGAATATTCCTGCAACTATTAACATGCAAAGATTTTTCTGTGTATGTGTGTGCATGTGTGCACACATATTTTTTGTACAAAATTTTGCGAAATATATGAATACTTACAAGTGGTGAGGAAACAAGGACCTGTGAAAACCAGCAAAGTGTATTTGTCTTTTCTATAAAAGTATGTATTTGAATTAGCAATGGCTTTTATAGGTGATAAGGAATAGATACACATAAAGCTGCTGAAGACAAGGAAAAATGCACATCCTCCTAACATGCACACAGTTCTCTGCAGGCAGTTCCAATTCTGATATCCTGAAAGAAACTGCAAAACGCAGTGAGAGACACTTTCAGGTCATGACTTCAGATCTCTCCTGCTTCTTGCTGCCTGTCTATGGGCCTTGAGATAAGCTGAAATATCCTTGAAATCATTCCAGAAGTACACTGAAGACAATAGAAAAGAAACATACATGTAGCATATTGGAAAAAAACTCACAAAGAGACATGCTTTCCTTTTTAATATTTGTCCCTATAACCTGGTATAGCTTCTATAACAAACACAATTTGAATACATTTTCTTCTTATCTATAAAGTATAAAGCAACCTGGGGGGACGAAAACAGAAAATATCAAGTTAAGATATGCAGACCTCTGGGTTTACTGTGTAACTGACAAGCAAAAATAAGAAGGAAAAGTAAATGAAGTTTCAGATTGGGACTCAAAAACACATAGTTGACTTAGTGATATATGAATATTTCAAAAAGACAGAAAACACACTGAGAATTTTCCTTGTTAACTTACAAAGAGATTGTAGCACAGTGGCATATCCTTTCCCATTATTTCAGCAGTGCAATATCAGCACTATTGACTCTTTATTTTCTCTGAAAAATGGGTAATGATGTCAAGCACATCTACCAAAGGGAGTGTGAAATCTGCATTGAACATTTGATGCATAGAAATTTAAAGTAGAACAAAGGTTAAAAAGTCATGAATTGGGTCAAAGCAGACCTGATCGTGTTCACTGAACTAATTACAAATGGGGGTTCAGATTCAAAGAACTGAGATGTTACAATATCATGTTTTCATGATATAGCTACAGAAGAGTCCATTGCCCAGGACTTCAGTTCCTCAGCTTAGATGCCAAAAGAGCGTGAACTTTTTAGGTGCTAACAGGAAATATCTTGCAGGCTGACTATTCTCTCTAATTTTTCTCTGGTCACACTGCAGGCACATAGCTGGATGACCATGGCAGTGAGGAAAGTAAATGTTCTCACCTTAAGAAGGCATCTTCTGCAACCACCTTGGAAGCTGGTTCTCATTTCCAGCATGTGCTGAAGTTCCAGCTTCCTAGGATATGAGTTCATTGCAACATTTCATTCCTTTGAATTTGAGAAGGTAATGACCATTTGAAAGGAATCGTGGAACATGGGAATCCATGTGGCTGACTTTATCTTATCAGCCATGCTTGAAGTATAGGCTGTACTGGTTTAGAATCATGACCAAAGAAGGGCTTAAGCTACAAAGTTGGGATCTGAATATGGAGTTTAGCTTTCCAAGTAGTCAGGGTATACTTGGATCTTGGGGAGTATGGGTGTTAATTGAGGCTCATCTCTGTAGGTAACAGTTTACGATATCACCTATGGTTCAGGGTTCTCTGAACTTTAATTTAAATCTCAAAACTACTTTTGGTTCTCTTTCCCTTAAAGAAATAGCTTTTTTTTTTTTTTAAATGCATGGCCATTGGGGTCACATTAGAATAACATATTTTTAAAAGCTCATTCCTTTATAACTTTGTTATGAAAATGATTACTAAAACCACAATATGAAAAGATTTCGGGGGGAGTAGGGGAGCAAAAAAAGGGTATAAAAGAAGCTTTGCTCAGCTGTATGCTATCCTGGTTATAGTGAGCATGAGAGTTGTCATTTGGCAGAGAGCTCCCTTCCATAGCAGACCCTTCTGTCACAGATATGTCAGTCCACGTTGCATCTTGCAGCTCCAGTGAAGCAACAATCCAATAAACAATTTTAGAGAATTGAAATGAGAAATTTCAGATTTTGTGCTCAAGATAGATCTACCTAGGGTATTTATTAAATTGAACCTTATTTTTCCACTGCTTTTCATTGTATATTTTTAATGCAGTCCTGTTTATCATCAGTACTGTAATATATGTGGTGTGTGATGTGCATGCTTCTCTGACTTTAAACTGACTTCAACTATTCTGTTTTATTTTTCGTTCACATGTGCTTCTGAAATGCACAGTTGTGTGGGCTCAGAGAAAATAAGGACCTGATCCTGCATACTCTTATGTGTGGACTTAGATGTACTCATGTGAGTAAAAGTAAGTATATGTGCAAGTGTTTGTAGGATTAGGGCTTAAATTTACTTTGTTTGGCAAAGCATGAGCTAAAACATACCTCCTCATTATCTGGAATGTAGGTCAATGACATGGTTTATTTCTGGACTTTATGTGTATCTCATGATCTAAATGTGGTTCTAATGTGTTTTATATATGTTCTCCAAAATAATTAAAATTGGGACTCATGCATAAAAGAGATGTAAAACACATCATGTCATATGATCTGCACAGACTTCACATGTGACTTAAATTTTAAACACACTTGAATAAGTCTCTGAGGCATCAATATTTGACTTGATCTATGTATTATTATACACACACAAAAATATGAAATTATCCCTTATTTTTTCTGCTTACAAATTAGTTGTGAGGATACCATGATTTCTGCAAATGTATTAATTACTGTTAATGATCTGCAGGATATTTTGAATAAGAAATTTTCAGCCTTTCAGTTCATGAACTGCTCATTTTGATTATTTGCTATTCATTATTTTATGCAGTATAATTGGTCACTGAAGAGACATGGTATTGCTTCTACCTCCTAGATAACTGAAACTTTTCAAGCAGGTGATAATGCACAGAGAATAATGCACATGAATAATAAATAGCTAATACATTTGTTAGCACATTAATACCCTTGTTTGCTTGCATATACAAGTATGCATATGAATTGGGTCCTACCAAATTCACAGCCACGAAAAACATGTCACGGATTGTGAAATCTGGTCTCCCCCTGTGAAATCTGGTCTTTTTTGTGCTCTTGCTAAATACTATACAGATTTCATGGAGGACACCAACATTTTTCAAATTGGGGGTCCTGACCCAAAAGGGAGTTGCAGAGGGGGGTCACAAGGTTATTTTAGGGGTCCAGAGGTTGGCAGCTGTTGGCTGAGTACCCAGCTCTGAAGGCAACACCCCACCAGCAGCAGCACAGAAGTAATGGTAGCAGTATCACAACCCCCCCTACAGTAACCTTGCGAACCCTCACAACTCCTTTTTGGGTCAGGATCCCTAAAATTACAACATTGTGAAATTTTGGATTTAAACAGCTGAAATCATGAAATTTATGATTTTTAAAATCCTATGACTGTGAAACTGACCAAAATGGACCATGAATTTGGTAGGACCCTACCTATTACCAACCATTCCCCTAACATTCATGAATACAAAGATGATTATTATTTAGCTCTATTATAGTACAGCTAGAGGCCCCATTTATGCCAGGTTGTACAAACTGTGGTCAGGGCACTATACAAACATAATGAAGAAAAAAAAAAGTCCTCATCGCAAAAAGCTCACAATCTAAGTGTCAAGTGAGGGACAGTAGTCAGATAAAACAAACAGATGAGGGGTACAATGAGAAAATTATGATTAGTATTATACACAGTGCTCACTGCACAACTACATGGATGTTTATACTGATCAAGTCATAAGTTGGTCCTGAACATGGAAGAATTGTACATCAGGTCAGAATATGAAGGAATGTTTGCAAACATGTCTTTGTAGTATTTGAGCCACTCTAATATACTTACATGTGGCCATCTCCTGTCTTGGCAGCTGTAGTGAGGGGGGATACAGATGCTGCCTTCTGCTACAGAATTGTTTCCAGCCAGGTTAGATGTTATCATGGTAGGCTCTGATAAGGGAATAATGTGTCTCAGTAGGGGGTCTGGGGCTCTGCCTCAGGGTCAGAGCATACCCCAGATGTGATTGGTGGCCCACAAGAATCACTGATCAGACCTGATTGCTACCCACACAGCTACACAAAATATTTTCTCTCTCTATGCTAACAGTGTCCTTATGATCAAATCTCAGGGCCTCTGGTCCATCCTCCTCCTCCTTGTCCGCTCTGCTACTTTTGAAAGAATTCCTTCTACTATCATTTACAACACCTGTACTTCCTTGGCTTCATGATGCTGTCTTCTCTTGGTTCTCGTCTCCCCTCAATAACTGTTTCTTAGCATCTCAAAGAGCAGTTACAGCAGGGTTGGCTTGGTGGTCATACTACCATCCTATATTACACTCATTCTCTGTGACCTCCCTGGTAGAGTTGGAGGGTGCAAGAGCAGAGTTAACGTTCTATTAAATTGCATTAACTATACACTTCTGGGATTGCTTAAGAGGAATAACATAAAAGCTCTTTGACATTTTTTCATCAAAACACTTTTTCCAATGAAAAATGGCTTTTAAACCAAGATAAGTCTTCTGTGGAAAAAATGTTGCAGAAAATTAAAGACAAACAAACAAAAAAACCTTAGATTCTTAGAAAATTTCTAAAATAATAGCATTTTAACCATCTCTAAATAAAAAGTTGAGCTGAGCAACTGTTCTCCGGGCTCCCTTCCCCTCTACCTTGGGTACACAAAATGATTTTGCAGAGGAACTCGTCTCTGTTCCACAAAGTAGAGGAACTTCCCATTTAGCTGATTTCCTCCTCCCTCCTTCTATATGTCCTGAAACCTTTCTGTGCAATTACCATATTGTCTTCAACTATCACTGTATCGCAAAAGTGATCATAAGACATATTTTTTTCTGTCTGTTTCTTATGAAACAGGGAATTCTAGGCCTGGTATGATGTCTGCAATCATGCTGAAAAGTCATGCAATGGTCTTAAAACTTCTTTGTCATAGCCTCACTGGACTGCATTCTGATCTAAGATTACACTGGCTAAAATCACGAGTTAGTCCACTGAAACCAATATACTTTTATGAGACTAGAATTAGGCTCACTGTTGGCCTTTGGCCAAATCAGTCCTGTGAACTGTCTAGTTAATAATGTTAAAGTTGAGACACAGAAAAACAGAAGCCAGAGCATTTAGTAAGTCTGAAGTTGTATCCTTATGACTAATGTCATGTGGGGACCCCCCTGCCTGCAAAATCACCTGGAAAAAGTGCATGTAGCCACAAAGTACATGAAAAAATAAACCTATAAAATTACAGTGTGTGCTCCTTGATAGTTCGTTGACTTTGAAACTCATTCTCTACCTTGGTCCAAAGATGACTGAATATTTAGACATTCAGGCCATGCTACAAAGCCCATCTTTTTCAGCAAGCCTTTAGCGATGGCTAAGATGACTGGAAGCACATTGCCTTTGAGTATTTGAAAAGAGGGAGATTCAGACTGATTTTTTAATGTTTTTTTCAACCTGGAAATAATATGTTTGGGGGAATGTGCTGCTGTTCTGAGTCTGGTAGTGTACTTAAAACTGATGGCAAGATCAATTAGAGTCCAGGATGAGCCTTCTTTTATATGTGTCTATTGAAATCCGTATAAATAAAGTAAATACAAATAAATTCAATTGTTGGTGTAGAAATGCTAAAGCAGATCTACTTAAAGGAATATTTCGAAGATTTAATACTGCTAAATACTAATTAGAGTTGGTCAGAATAAGTCCAGTGAGATAGTGCTTCATTGGAATGCACCAAATCAGCAAAATCAAAATGTTTTGCAGAGCAGATTTGATTTTGCTGGTGCTCCAATGGAACCCAGACAGGGAGTCTGATGGAACCCAGGTATTGCTCCAAGAGAAACGTGGCAGCTTACATGTCTTGCTCCTCAGAAATCCATCTCATGTAGGGTTCTAGGATGCCAGGCTTCCAGTTTTCCTCAGTTCTGGGACTACACCCACATGGACTGCCTTGGGGTTAGGACCTCGGGGCTTTCACATTCTTCTTTGCAGGGAATTTTGAAAATGTTGGCTTTTATTCTTAATCAGTAGGAAAGCAAATTTTGAAACATCAAAATCCTCCACAAAATGAGATTATGCCTCACAATCAGCTGTAATATTAATGCAGATGGGTGTGCTGCACAGTACAGGCACTGTTTACAGCTATAGTTAAAGAATAGGTATTGTTTAAGGGTTCACATTTGTATCAGGAGTGCACTTTCCTAGTTTTGGCCAGTATACAGTGTGATACTGGAGGAAGGTGATTTCAGTGAGCAGAGTTCACGGGACTGTTCACTGGCAGTTTTAATCGGCTCTATAGTAGTGTTGATCTTGCTGATTTATGGTCTGGTTTGTTAGGACATTTGTGTTTCATTTATTGAAGGAGATAGTAGACAGAAACTGCAATTTCAGTATTGTCTTGTGGATTGTTCCTTGTAAACAAAACTTCGGAAGGTAAATTGCAGATAATCCTCAGCCTTCTATACGCAAAAACATTAGTTCCAGTATTGGGCTAATGAGATAGCATAGTCTGGTGACTCAAGCATATGAATGTGAATGATAAAATGGGTTCAATTCTCAGCAATGTCTCTGTCTCAGTGGATCTGTTTCTGATCTCATTTACAACAATTTAAGTGGGGAGCAACTCCATTAAAGCCAGTAGATTTGCTTTAGGTGGCAAATTTTAGAGTGTTCTAGAAATACCTTTCTGGATACCACTACATAAAAGGCTGTTACTGGGACAAACTCTTACCTGAGATATGATAGGTCACACTAATATTATCCCAGCAAAACATTTCCGACCTCAGATAGAAGTCAAATAGGGCTCTGTGGGACGTGGCCAAGAGGATCCTTTCACTTTGAGAAATTTCATAAAGTATTAATTGTCTTCAGGCTTTCAGCTAAATTTCACTTTATGTAAAGTTTTACAGACACATGCACGGGACCTGTTCCTCCTCTCACATATCTGAGAAAATAGGGAGTAACTCAATGTATTTACAGCAGTGTAGAGCTGGTGTAAGTGACATGGTTTGTATGGCCTTATTTTAGAAGGAGATCAAAGGAAGCTACTCTCAGTGCCAGTAACATTGCCAGTAATGAAGACCAGTAGAATTAGCATGGGATTGGAAACTCCAGCTCACTGCCACACAATGTATTTGAACAGTGCCAAACATCATCTCCTTCAGTGCAGTAAATTAAGTGTAAATACTGGGAAACTGCCTGTTACAGAGTGTCTAATACAAATGACTATCCTGCTTCAGATGCTAGTTTTTAAGAGGGAGGGAAGAGTCATGGTTAGTTTGATATAGAGTGCCTGTACTGAGATCACCATACATTTCCTCTAATGACTTGGCATAGGGATGAAGCAGGGCTTCTGATGTTCCACCACTGACATATTATACCCATTTCAATCAGTATGTCAAACCCTCTATTTGGCCTACTATGGTATCCTGAAATGTTGGCTCCATGATCAAATAAACACAGCTACCCATCACAATGACTGATAGTCATTTGAACAATGATAGCAGCTACTTTTTGTTCCAGCTTTAGGGGTAAGATGCAGTAATAATGGAAGTCAAAAATAAGCAAACTGTACCTTTGGGTTATACGGTTTGCAAAAACAATCCCCTAAAGAAAAAAAAGGTTCTTGCCACATGAATAATATTAAACATTTATAAAACACATGAGAATTTCAGAGCACTGTGTGCACACAATCACTATTTTTCATGACATAGTTTGAGTATTATGAACCAAATTTTACAGACAATAAAACCATAGCAGTGAGTTTAAGCAACTTGCCCAAGTCCACACAATGAGTGAGTGTTTGAGGTGGGTCTAGAACTCAGAAGTCCCTAACTGAAATTCTGGCACCATTAAAGTCAATGAGAGTTTGGCTTTTGACTTCAATGGAGCCAGGATCTTACCCTTTCTCTCCCTTCCTACACCATATTCATCCTTGTAGACCCCATACCTTCTCAAGATTAGAAAGTTTTTGAAAATCTAAAAAGCAATAAATGGGGATGTAGAGTAAGATAGATATATAAAGGGTTAAATTAGCTTGGATAAAGAATATATATGCTTTGATTGTGTAAAGAACTGATGCTTAGCACTTGTGGGCAGGCCTTGAAAGATAGGGTGCCAAACTGGAAATACTGGACCCGGAGTGTGGCTGATAAGATGGAACAATCTTTGAAGAAAAAGCCCCAGTTATCAAAGGTGGGTCTGAACTGGTTTTACTAAAGAACTGAATTCAGGAAGCAGTGACTATTATCATGTAGGTTCCGATAGATAGGGTACAAAAGAGTAAAGTTTTAAAGAGTTTGTAGCTAGTACCTGTCCATCCATTTGGAGCCAATCAACATGGGTTTGAGCAACCTGGGGCTAGTCCTGTTGTAAGCACCTGATCAATGTTCATAACTGCAGTTACTGTATGGATGTGACGGTTGCTTAGGCATTTAAGGCACATTTGGAGCAGCTGTAGAAAACACCATTCAACCTACTGGATTTAATAAAGGATTGTATGGTTAAAATGGTATTGTGGTGGTATCCTATATTAGTAATAATAATTCCAACAGGCAGTGACAGCAATCAAAAGAGAGATCTAGTTTGGAACAAGAGGAGAGGAAGGTCGTTTCTGCAATGCTGATGGTTGCAGGCTTCCTCTCTTCCTCTTTGAGTCCAAGCAGAGAGTTAATCCAGTAGGAAATGGCGATAATAATGGACACTAATATTTGTATTCATTTCAGAATCCTTGAGCCCAAATGCAGACATAATATGTTTTAGATATCAATCATCTCGCATCATTTACTGTTTCTTACCTAGTCAAATCCATGCAAGATATCTGAAGGCCCAAGTACACCTGCCCAGTCCATAAAAACAGAGCAAGAACAAACTTTTGTTGAGTGTATGTCCCTGCATCCAGCCTGGCATCTGTATCCCCACACAGTTTTGAACCCCCAGACTTTCCTAAGGTAGAGGCCTTGTTGCTTTGTATTACAGCATTGCTTAGAGGTCTTAAGAGATTATGGCTCTGTTGTGTTGGGTGTTGCACAAATACATAATAAGAAACTGTCCCTGCCATAGACAAGACAAAGAATGGGAGGGATCACAGGTACAGATAAATGAAGTAACCTGCTCAAGATAAAATATCAAATCAGCAGCAATAAAATCCAAGTTTTCTGATTCTTAGTCCAGTGCTGTATCCAAGATCCAAGAGAAATGAAATACACAGTGAAGATGGCAAGAAATACGTTATATTTTTAAATGTTTCTGGTTCCAGTAACCCAAACTGTGGTTGGTCATACACTATCTCATTAAAAACTACAAAATATTTATCATCCTGCTGTAAATTTGTTTGGGCTTCCAAGTAAATATTGCAGCAGGAAAATATATGCTACTTTGGCAGAGCTGTGAGTTTATATTTTCCAAATTCTATATTTTCCAAATTCTATCCAAATTCTTTTAACTGACTGGGTCTCCAAACTCCTTTTCTGTTTGATGAAGGAATCTGTTAGCAAACAGCTGTGGTGCCATCAGTCTTTAAAGCAGCCCAGAACAGCTTTGTTAAGAGCATTCTGTTAATTTTTTTAAAAATTTATTTTAAACCTCTCACTGCTATATTTTGACAGTGAACTGCTGCTATGTTTGTTGTTCACAGGGACTACCTCAGGTTGAGCTAAAGTGAATCCTTTGCTATATTAGCCCTGGAGCCTGTGTAAATGCTTCACTTTCTGAGATCTGCCTGTCAGAAGATAGACTGGAAAGATAAAATTTACCTAAAAAATACTGCCTCTGAAAATACGTGGACTGCTCTTAATAATTGAAATCAGAGGTGAATATTAGCTGCTTCAAAAACAGAAAGCAATGATATTGTGGGAATAGTTATATAACATCTAGAACAGTTTGCTTGTATGAATTGATTTTGATGGAGCTACACCAGTTTTCCCTAGCTGAGGATCCTAGGAATATTCCACTTTCTGGAAGAAGTAAAGATTTGGTTGTGTGCTCAAAGAGCAGGCAGAGTTTATTAAATTTGATTACTGTAGCATATCTATGGTAAGTATTCAAGGTATCTCAATGACAGTATTAAATCGTGACTGTTCATCTTGACTTTTGTTGATTTACATGCTTTGCATTTAGAGAGTCTTTTTGCACTAGCACTGTCAAGACTTTAAAGGATGGCTTGCAATAGAAATGACATGTTGATTGGAATCAAGAGGCATATTGATCCAAACCATTAGAATTGGTAGAGGAACTTTTTATTTATGCCAGTGCAAAAATGTCTGTGTATGGATGTAGCCTACCGCTAATCTACTGAATTTAATAGACCATGGTGAAGGTGCTTAAAATACCAACATTATCAACAGGAAAATTTTAGTGCTGAGTCTACAATCAGGAGTTCTAAAGTAGAAAGCTTCAACACTGTGGATTTATTAGAAGCAAATTCTTCAAACCCAGCCAGATATTATAATCTGAAGCATAGCATATACGGTTCTCTTTGTTGTATGAAAGAGGGGGAAAGCATTTTCATATGCTCAGCACAATTTTGGAGTGGAGGGGAGCAATCATCAGCACTACCAATACTACAACCAGCATTTGGCAATTCCTCTGCACCCACAACATTCAAGTTCATCTCCAAGGAAATATGGAATTGCGGTGCCAGGGTGGGGCATTAGCGACGTGTGTTGGAGGATAGGAGAGGGGCTGGGGAAGTGGCAGGACTACTGAGGAGCCAAACCTTCCCCTGAAGGGGGAAACACGGACAGTGACATACAGAGGACACTGTGGTTCTGGAGCTGAGAGAAGAGCTCTAGGTGGGAGCAGCAACAGAGTGCTGATGTGAAGACCACAAAATGGGAGTCAGCCTCAAGAAAATCCCCAGAGTGACCAGGAGTTGGCGCAAGACCAGTGGTGAGTGATGCACACTATGACAACAACATCTAATCTTCAGTTTGCTCTGACTATTTGGTACAACAAAGGATGGGGAAGGGTGGGGAAACAATTTATAAGATGATGATCAAAATTTAAGTGCATCAAAGAGGCTCATTTAAAATGGATCAAAAATGTATCTCTGTCCTTGCTAGATCTCTGTATAGATCAGGGTTGGTAAATGTTGAGCAAAAAGGTAGCAGGTGTCCATGAATTGTAGAGTTTATGATACAGTTGTATCCACTGTGTAACAAAATGATGTTAAGTATTTCTAATGGACTAGGCTGCAGCTTTGTAACATCAAAGGTGCCTTCCACTCAAATCTCTAGATTTAAGAAACCTTTCACTCACCCCTGGGAAGCTACTTCCTCTGGGTGGAATCCAGCCCTCTGCAGAGGACCATAACGAGGCCTATAAATCACTTAAATCCCACTTTCATCTTCAGAAAAGGGCATGCTAGCCCTCTGCATAGATATGATTTTCATCATCTGTGATCGTCCATTCACCATGGAACTCCTTAGAATGGGTTTATCTTATAGGAAACTTTCCTAGCATGCTTTTCCGGTAGCCCGTCTTTAAAATTTTGCAGAGTCACCTCTGAAACCATAAGGTGGTCGTTTTGCATTAGGCTACTGCAGATTGTTACTGTCGTCTTCAGATGGCATAGATAGTAAGAATATATGGGTTTTTCCTTGGTTTTCCAATCTTATGGAATGTCCTCACAATCTGCTTATCCTTTGCTTCTCAGTGAACAATTTGTTACCTTTTTATGAAGTTCTTAGTAATGTTATGGGAAGGGTTGTACTTTCCAGAAGGTACCTTCTGTGAGTGATGACATCAAAATAGCAGGAATCACCATTTCAGACATACAGGGCAAGTGGAGAAAACAATCATCCCATGAAGTCAAGCCTTTTACATTCATATCTACCTTCTGAAAATATATTGTGAAAATATCTTGGTGCTCTTATATCTTGCTAGTTATATGAATATCTGAGCTATGTGCCATTTTCTAACAATTTAAAATGCACGTAACAGTCAAATACACAATCAATCAATTCTATATGACGTTTTTATATTAAATGTTAACTAAGGAATATTTTGCCTGTCACTTATCACTTCAGAAGCAATCTATCCCATAAGATTTAGAGATGATTGCTTGCAGTCCTTGCCACAGAATCAGAAAACCAGGGTTGTGCTGTAACAAACAGATATGAGAATCAGAGAGAAGGTATGTCCAACTATTATTTTAAAAAACCTAGACATGGTTTGGTTTCATTTCAAGAATTGGGTTAAGGTCTGTGATATCTTCTCAAAATAAGAGCTAGTACAACTTGGAGGCTGGGTTTTTTTCAGAGTTGCTGGCCACTCACAGCTCCCACTGACTCTAGGGGAAATGAGTGCTTAGCACGTCTGGAAAAAACAAGTCAATTTAATTTAGATGCCATTAGGCACTCAATAGTAAAAATTGTAGTCAAGTTCTATTGGCATTCACTAAAACACATATGCGGTGGGCATGCATAACTTTAAAATGATGGAAGCAATTTTCTTCAAATGCAGCTTATCTGGTAGAGCTCACTGTGATATAGAGAAACTAAGCAGAAACCTCAGCCAAGTTTGAAGGATATTGGTTTAGCAGCTTTAAATGTATGGGTATCTAAAATCAACAAGACCTGAGACCACCCTAACTTAAAAAGGGTTATGGATCTGATCTACCTTGCACTGAGGTCAATGGAAAGATGTCCATTTACTTTGTTGGGAAATGAATCTGGCTTGCCATTCACTACATAAGTATGTATTTATATACTTAGCTAGAAATTCTAACAGACACTATCAAGAATCAGAGGGGTAACCATGTTAGTCTGGATCTGTAAAAGCAGCAAAGAGTCCTGTGGCACCTTATAGACTAACAGACGTTTTGGAGCATGAGCTTTCGTGGGTGAATACCCACTTCATTGGATGCATTCGAAGTGGGTATCCAGCTACCAAAGCTCATGCTCCAAAACGTCTGTTAGTCTATAAGGTGCCACAGGACTCTTTGCTGCTTTAACAGACACTAATAAGACTTTGGTTGACTGGTGCCTTCAAGTCCAAAAGAGGGAGAAATCTTATCTCTCTCTGCTCCCCTCCTCCCAGCCCTGCTTCTAAGGCCATGCTTGTGGTATCACTATGACTGGATGAGGGTCAGCCAGGCTACTTGCTGCCAGCATTAGGTGTGCACTCCATACAAGCTATGGATGTCAGCTCCAGGAGGCTCCTCTGTAGTGGTGCAAGAGAAGGATTTGAAGACAAAGTGTATGGAGGATGGAGGAATTCTAGTCCATTCTCCTATAGACCAGGGATGCAAGAGCAGTGGGCATTCTAGCAGCCTCAGTGCTTCAGAAATATGATATGATATGATCTCTTGGTAAACTGTTTCAGAGTGGTATCCCTGTTAGTCTGTATCAGCAAAAAGAACAAGTAGTACTTATGGCACCTTAGAGACTAACAAATTTATTTGGGCATAAGCTTTTATGGGCTAAAACCCACTTCATCGGATGCATGCAGTGGAAAATACAGTAGGAAGATAGATAGATAGATAGATAGATAGATAGATAGATAGATAGATAGATAGATAGATAGATAGATAGATACAGAGAAAATGAAAAAATGGGTGTTGCCATACTAACTCTAATGAGACTAACCAATTAAGGCTATTATCAGCAGGAGAAAAAAAAACTTTTATAGTGATAATCAGGATGGCCCATTTCAAACAGTTGACAAGAAGGTGTGAGTAACAGTAGGGGAAAATTAAATGGTGGGATGGAAATTGTTGAAATCATGGTGGAATTCCTCAAGGGCTTCTTTTCCATGGGTCCAGATGATGAAGATGTCATCAATGTAGCTAAAGTAGAATAGGAGTATTAGGGGACGAGAGCCGAGGAAGCGTTGTTCTAAATCAGCCATAAAAATGTTGGCATACTGTGGGGCTATGCGGGTACGCACAGTAGTATACATTGTCCCCAAATGTGAAATATTTGTGAGTGAAAACAAAGTCACAAAGTTCAGCCAACAGGTTTGCCGTGACATTATCGGGGATACTGTTCCTGACGGCTTGTAGTCCATCTTTGTGTGGAATGTTGGTGTAGAGGGCTTCTACATCCATAGTGGCCAGGCTGGTGTTTTCTGGAAGATCACCAATGGATTGTAGTTTCCTCAGGAAGTCAGTGGTGTCTCGAAGACAGCTACGAGTGCTGGTAGCGTAGGGCCTGAGGAGAGACTCTACATAGCCACAATCCTGCTGTCAGGGTCCCAATGCTGTCAGGGTCCCAGGATGTCCAGGTTTATCGATCTTGGGTAGCAGATAGAATACCCCTGCTTGGGGTTCATGAAAGCTTATGCCCAAATAAATTTGTTAGTCTCTAAGATGCCACAAGTACTCCTTGTTCTTTTTTCTTGGTAAACTGACCTCTCTTTACCATATGAAGAGAAAGTTACTAAATCTGGGCTATGGCTGATGAGCATGACAAAGGAAGAAATGTTTTTGACCCTTATAGTCCTATGCTGGACCCAAACCATTTACTTTAGAGTTGTCCTTTCTCCTCATACCATGTTATCGCTGGATGACAGGAAGCTGAGAGCACTGCATTCTTTGTCAGGGCACTTCAGCTCTGGAAAGCATTGTCTTGCCCTTTTGGTCTGCCACAGACCAGATTTAGAGTATGTCTATACTTGTAGAGTTTTTGTACTGTAAGTTTCACCAGTGATAGGGAACTGGTGAAAGTAAAGTGCTGGTTTGTGTACTCACTCAATTTCTCAGGCATCAGAGAGTGTTTACACTAGCAGCACTTCCATCGCGGATGAGAGCAGCACTGAAGGACAGCTATTCCACAGTGTAGCTCTCTCAACAGGTCTTGTGGGAAGGACGGGGTGAGCGGAAGGCATTCTGGGTCCCTGCTCAGTGCCCTGTGCTGCCCTGCTTCATGTCCCAGAAGCCCCTTAACTGCTTTGTTTCTTTCCTGGCATTTTTTGTAATCCCCCAATGTCTGGCTGCTTTCCCTGCCATATCTACAAGCAAAGGGAAAGGGAGTTTCAAACTTCCTGAGGCTTACAGTGGGAGGGGCGGACGTCCGTTTACCTTGCATCAGAGCAGTGGAGATGCTGGACAGAATGGTCACTTTGGAATTGTGGGATATCCTTTGGAGACCAAAGGTAGTTTACGCTGGTAGAATGTGTCTTCACTTTCACAGTAGCGCAAAAAGAACAGTGATAAGAACCTATCAAGAGAGCTGCACTGTGGGATAGCTGCCCTTCAGCGCTGCTCTCATCAGCAATGGAAATGCTGCTAGTGTAAACACTTCTGAGTTTCACTGCAAAAAGTCATTAACAAGTGTAGACGCTCCCACAGTTTTAGCACAAAAAATGGACTTTTTGCGCTTTAAATGTAAGTTTAGACATAGCCTTAATAACTTCCAAACACACAGTGAAGCTCCCCTTTTTTTTCTGCCAGTTGTGGGGGCAGGGAGAGACAGGATGTGGGTTAGACAGAGTTGTTTGTTGAAGTAGCATTATGGAGTTGGTGTGAATTATGATTGCATGGGCAGTTGGCAGTGAATTGAAGTGCATTGTAATTATAGCTTATTGTGGGTGTCTTTAATATTTGAAGCTCTTCTCAGATACAAAACAACCGGCTAGCATGATTTTAAAGGTGATGATCATCCAATTTACACTAGCTGAGAATCAGTCCCACAATACTTACTGCTTTCCAAGACCATGCTAACCACTTACAAACATCCCATTTGCTTTATACAATCCAGGCTAGAAATGCTGCATTAATTTAATATGATGTCTTAGTTCTCATAAGTAATTCTCCCATTTGACTTGATAATGAAGCAAAAAGTGTTAACCATACAGTGGTGTCTGACAGGAAAAAGCAAACAAACAAACAAAACCTTCATAAATTCGGTTAATTTGATCATGGCAATAACTACAATACTGCAGTGACAATCTTGAATTGTACAACCTCTGGAGTTTATCAATCTACTGAAACATCCACATTTTTTCTTTTCTTTTTCTAATTTTATTTTAAACCCATAGAAAAAAACAGCTGAATATTATTTGTGGGTTTGAAAGCTAAACAGATTTCTGCCTGCATCTCCTCAGAAGCAAAAATCTCACTCTTTCATCTGGACTGTATAATATGAGCAGCACAGTTGGCATGTCTATATATTGTTTTGTACAAGATTCAGAGATATAATTTTTCCAATGAGCCAATTCTGAGGCAATCAGAAAGGAAATGTTTATAACCTTTTTCAAAAAAGTTTTGGATATGTTAACATTATCAAATTTCTATATGGCCTCATCAAACTTTTCCTTTTGATGGTAGTTTGTATTTATTTGGATAAGGTGAAAGTTTGGATAATATATCAGAGACCAGCTGCCAGGATTGCAAGGAGGAGGATGAACCCTTGGCCCCGGGGGATGTCACCTTGCTCCAAATGGCTTCTGCAGCAGGGCAGAGAGCCCTCTGCAGCCCCACTGTTACACAAGTGAGTGAGTCAGGCCATGACATCAGAGATGCAGAGGGCTCCCTGCACTGCCTCAGGGCAACTGATCCCCACAGGTGCAAAATACAGGGAAGGCTGTGATCCTGGTGGGACAGAGCAGAGTCCTGCCTGGGGGTCTCTGCTCTGCCCCGCCAGAACCACACACACACACACTCATACACTTTGCACCTGCAGGGATCAGATGCTACTGGCCTAAGAGCAGTGCAGGGAATCCCCTCCAGATACCCTCCCATGCAAGATGGCTGCTGTTGAGAACAGTGAGGGGCTGACTGCTCAAAAAAGTAGCTGCAGCCACCCACAAAATTAAAGTTAGTCACCACGCTCCAACAGCATCTGCTCCTGAATCCTCCTTGCGGCTGCTATGTGAGAGGCAGAGGTTAATATTTCCTCAGTAGAGGATCAAAGGCAGGATGTAACTGCCCAAACTGAGAAATGCTTCAAGGATCTAAAATTTAATTAAATGTAAATTGGCTGATCTAAAAGGCAGATCACACAGAATAAAATGTTACAATTGTAAGAGTCCTTGAGAGAAGCAGAACAAGAAAACCTCTATTTTATCCTCAGAATTTTAATGGAAATACTTTTTCTACCTGAGGACTTTCCATTTGATATAGAAAAAGTCCACTGGTCTGAGGGATTGAGGCCTGCCCTAGGCTAAACCCAAAGCCCTGTTATTGAAATTCTTGAGATTCACAACCAAAGTAACCATGGTACTGAAGGCAAGGATAAAACAAACTTCTCTGGGCAGTTCCTCCTCTGGAATAAAGCTTCTTCCAGACTTAGCAAGGGAGATTGTGGAATAGAGTGTGGCTTTTGATAGGCGGGATACTGGCAAAACAAAAAGGGCATAAGTATTACATGAGCTTTCCTGCACTGTTTCATTTAATAGCTGGAGAAAATACTCATTCATTCCATGAAGCTGAGAGCTTCATAACTAACCAATAACTATCTATCTTTGGTGTGCTTTCTTCCTGATGACTCCAACCCCTGGCATTGTTTGTCTTAACAAAATGTGTGGCTCCAGCTAGCCTCCACTTCCAATGCCTCAGCCTCCACCATCCTCATTCCTCTCTCCAGATCTTCCTAACTTGATGGGTGTCTTGGTCCCAACACCATTAAGTCATTCCAACAGGTGAGGTAGGGGTTCATTCATGCCAGTGCCTTATCTCACTCTTCACTTACTTACACTTACACACACACACACACACACACACACACACACACACACACACACACACACACACACACACACACCCCTCCCTCTCTCTTTGGAGGCTATGCCACTGTCTGGCTGCTTGTGTGATAAAACTAGCTACACTAGATATCTGGGAAACAGTCACTGTTCTCTCCCTCAGACCACCTCCACCCAGCCTGGGAGTTTCTGAAAAGGGTGCAATGCATAGGGCGACAGAGGTATACCTTAAGATCTCTTTAAAACCCCTTCTAAGATACTAATGCCTAAACTGTACTACTGTGGCTCTAAACTATAATCTAATTTCTTGCAATCTTAGGTGATTTAATACCCCCCATTAAATGTCGGAAAATTTATGCCTTGTTGAAAAAGGCCAAGGTTGACATAGTGTTTTTACATGAGACTCATTTAACTGTAGAAGAATCTCAGAGCTGTTCCACAGAAAATGGGCAGCGAATGTTATTGACATTACCTTCAATACTCAGAGTAGGTTTCTCATACCCAGCCACTTTAAATGGGTTTGAAGTAATCCTGACTAATCTCTATGAACTCAGTTTGAATACGCCTGGGACTTCATAGATTCTTTGCCGAGCCGTACAGAGATACACATGTTCCCATCATGACAGCATGCAGCTCTCTAATGAGATTCTACACCCACTAATAGAATCTGCCCCCTGCTAACTGTAAGCTAATCAAGCTCAAAATCCAGGATAAATGATCTGGGGCTATGTGATGTGTGGAGACTCATGCATCCAACAGAAGGAGATTATGAATTTTCTGCTCTGTCCAGAATACATTTTCATGGATTGACTTTTTTATAATCTCATGGGAACTAGTCCAATCTGTATTCAACTCCTCAATTTGCACAATGGCAATCTCTGACTGTACACCCTTTTCCTTATAATTTGCTCCTGATACATTGGTCAAGAAACAAAATAGATCTATGGTTAATACCACATTGCTTTTAGACCTCCATTTTGAAATGCTTATAAAGAAGGAAATTGACCTGTTCCTGGATAGCTAGAAACCTTCAACTTCCTCTAGCAATCTTTTTTGGGGAAACTTTTGAGGCAGAATTATTAGCTTTGTTGTGGCTTAAAAAAAGAGAGAGAGAGAGAGAGAGAGAGAGAGAGAGAAAAAGAGAGAAGGAGCAAAGGGGAAACATAACGTTCTGTGAAGGGAAAGTCAAGGAGAAGGACCAGGAATGCACTATAAATCTTTCCTCCAAAGTGTTTGTAGCCTAAGTGTTGTATCAAGCAGGCAAGGTACTAACAAGCTTCAACAGAACTTTATTTTTACAGTGGAAACCTCTTTACCAAGCTGCTGCTGCACATTCTGTAACTCTCACTCAGCCTCCTCAACTCCTCCCCTATCCCTCCTGTTTCCTGTCCTTTCAGACTCCCAACAGCCAGTGCTCCCAGTTCTAATCATTACAAGCATATCTAAACACCACACTAAGCAGAAACAGGTCTGAGCTCCATAGCTTGCACACAGCCCTGTATTAGGCTATGTCTATACTAGAGCCCTTAGAATAGCACAGCTGAACTGCTGCAGCTGTGCTGCTGTAAGGTCTCCTGTGTAGTTACTCTATGCCAACAGGAGAAAGCTCTCTTGCCAGCCTGATTAAACCACCCCCAATGAGCGGCACTAGCTAAGTCAGCAGGAGACATGGCACTGTTCACACAGGCACTTCTGTCGATGAAACTTATGCCGGTCAAGGGGATGTTTATTCACACCCCAGACTGACAAAGCTTTTACTGACAAAAGTGTTAGTGAAGACCTAGCCTCAGTCTGCATTTTTTCAGTTAAGACAAGACTTCTGAGAGTCAGGAGAAAAGGCAGGCAGACTGTCTTAAGTAAAGAATGGTCAGGGGATCTACTACAGAGATAAACGTAATACATTATGCACCCATGTCCTGAGATACAAATAAGCAATTCTTTTGTAAAAATTAAAGTCCATACAATTCCATTTCTGCCCTTCGCACAAGGCCCTGGAAATAGTAGCATAGCTAGTGGGATGCAGGGGAAGTAGCCGCTTCCCCTCAGCATATTTCCCCAAAAGCAGCACCTTAGTTAGGGATTACCATGGCGCCAGTGGGCGGGGCCCACGCTCCGCTCTGAAGCTTGGCCTGCTGGGCTGGCAGAGAGAAGGCAGTGGCAACAGCAAAGGTTACTGGGCATGCTCAGTTCGGGTGAGCATGCTCAGTACACTCAAAGTAGAGAACTGTGAGCAGGAGCTGTTTGTTTCGTTGCACTGGCACCGGGCTCCTGCAGGCCAGGGGGGGTGGCACGGCTGGAGGAGCCATTGGGGGGTGGCGCAGCCAGAGGAGCGAGGGGGGGCACAGCATGGCAGCCCGCAGCATGGCTGGAGGAGCCATTGGGGGGGGCAGCGTGGCCGGAGGAGCCATGGGGGGGCGGCGCAGCCAGAGGAGCGAGGGGGAGTGCAGCATGGCAGCCTGTAGTGCAGCCGGAGGAGCCATTGGAGGGGGGTGGCATGGCCGGAGGAGCCAGTCAAGGGGAGGAGGAGCGGAGCGGCCGGAGGAGGAGCCAAGGGGGAGTGGCCAGAGGAGGAGCCAAAGGGAGGGCTCCTTTTTGATATTTGCTCCCCCTGCTCTTAGAATCTGGCTGTGCCACTGCCTGGGAACCTTTCTTTGCTAAAACACAAATGCCTCAACTCTCTGTGGCCCAGCAGGAGAGCTTAGATGCCCCATTCCCATCAGAGGCTATTGATGCCTGAAATCCATGAAATTGGGTAAGGCTTCTGACCCAGATGGCTTCCCCATTGTTTTTTTTTAATAAATATTTGGTGAACCCCTTGCAGGCAAAATGCTAGCCCTGTTCAATAAGGCCCTGGAGGAGGATACTCTTCCACCCACCGCCCACCTTGAAGGACGCCTGGATTTCATTTATTCCCAAATCATACTGGGTACTCATTTCATGCTTGAAATATAGATCAATCTTCCTCATTGTTAGGGATATGAAAATACTGGCCAGAATTTTGGCAGCTACTCTGGTGTAAGTTGTGCCCAATATCACACATCCAAACCAGGTGAGGTGCTTTAAAGGCTGCTATGTCTTGAATAATTTAAGCCAGTTACTAGATATAATAGCATTGTGTCGTGGTGACTCCCAAGTCTTTCTTACTTTCTTAGATGTGGAGAAGGCCTTTGATCACGTGAAATGGGAATACATGTTATTTACCCTCCCCAGTGGAAATTTCATAGATAGAGGCAATTTAATATTTGGGGCTCAAAACGCCAAGGAATCTTGAAACACTTGCAGAAATGAATTTAGAACCTGCCCTTTACTGCTCATAGAAGATACCAATTGGTGGCAAGTGCTTTCTCTGAGCCTTTGTGGGAAAATTAACACAGCTAAGATGAATGCCTTACCTAGATTTTTGTTCATTTTGAGTTCATTCATACCACCATCCTATTTTAATAGTCTTAATAAGATCATCATTCTTTTTAAATGTGGTCCAGGACAATACCCCATCTATCTTAAAGGAAGTTTCAGCTTCCCATTGATGGGGTGGGTTTCAGAATCCCAGGCCTTCAGAACTATATTATGTTGCCTTTGTTATGTCCATGGTTTCTCACTGGTTTCAACAATAATAACCCCCCTGATGGGTGGAGATGTAAAGAGAATTAATGACACTTAGTCCCCTTTTCATGCTCTTGTGATCCTCATCCTACCCTATAGATAAAAACAGAGTACCCTTGGAAGTGGCCACAAGGAAAGTATGCAGCATTTTTGACAATTGATTCCATCTCTTCCTGATATAGTACAAGCCACCATCTGGGGTAATACTGACTTACAGATTTGCAACCAATCACATTAAGAGTTTAGAGAAAGAGGACATTATATGCCTATTTGAACTGGTTGATTACGAGAGGGTCATAGTTCCACTCCAGGTCCTACAGCATCAATATATTCTCCCAGCCACAGCAATATAGCAACATATAGAACTGAAACACTTATTAAGCTATCACTTTGGCCCAGATGCCTGGGATTGCCTGAGACCCTTCTCCAGTACAGAAGATAGTAGATGTTCCAAAAACTCCCCAGTTCCATGTTGTCATCCAAGTATGCCTTTTAATGAAAAATGACTTTTTGAATCTTGGTGATGTTACTAGAACCACAGATCACGAGCTGAGGTATCCTTTAAAAGTTCTGTGGTGGTCAATTGTATTATGCAATGCAAAATATCTATTTATATTTATTCAACAACAAAAAATGATAATGTATTGGACACCATAAAAACTACACAAGATTGAAGCTCTTCCTTCAGATACATGTTGGCATGTGGTAAAGATAATGGCATGCTTATGCACAGGTTGTGGCAATGTCCTCTGGTTAAACATCTGAGGAGAGAAGTTCTTTGAAAACTCATTGCAATCGGGGCAGGTCCTGGATGACTGGGCTAATGTAGTGCCCATCTTTAAAAAAGGGAAGAAGGAGGATCTGGGAAACTACAGGCCAGTCAGCCTCACCTCGGTCCCTGGAAAAATCATAGAGCAGGTCCTCAAGGAATCAATTCTGAACCACTTAGAGGAGAGGAAAGTGATCAGGAACAGTCAGCATGGATTCACCAAGGTCAAGTCATGCCTGACTAACCTAATTGCCTTCTGTGAGGAGATAACTGGCTCTGTGGATGAGGGGAAAGCAGTGGACGTGTTATTTATTGACTTTAGCAAAGCTTTTGATACTGTCTCCCACAGTATTCTTGCTGGCAAGTTAAAGAAGAATGGTCTGGATGAATGGACTATAAGGTGGATTCAAAGCTGGCTAGATCATCGGGCTCAACGGGTAGCGATCAATGGCTGCATGTCTAGTTGGCAGCCGGTATCAAGCAGAGTGCCCCAAGGGTCGGTCCTGGGGCTGGTTTTGTTCAACATCATGATTAATGACCTGGAGGATGGCGTGGACTGCACCCTCAGCAAGTTTGCAGATGACACTAAACTGGGAGGTTTCAGAGTAGCAGCCATGTTAGTCTGTATCTATAAAAAGAACAGGAGTACTTTGTGGCACTTTAGAGACTAACAAATTTATTTGAGCATAAGTTTTCATGGGCTGCAGTGGTAGATACGCTGGAGGGTAGGGACAGAATTCAGACCTAGACAAATTAGAAGATTGGGCCAAAATAAATCTGATGAGTTTCAACAAGGACAAATGCAAAGTCCTGCATTTAGGATGAAAGAATCCCATGCACTGCTATAGGCTGGGGACCAACTAGCGAAGCAGCAGTTCTGCAGAAAAGGACCTAGGGGTTACATGGATGAGAAGCTGGATATGAGTCGACAGTGTGTCCTTGTTGCCAAGAAGGCTAATGGCATTTTAGGCTGTATAAGTAGGGGCATTGCCAGCAGATCAAGGGACATGATCATTCCCCTCTATTCGGCATTGGTGAGTCCTCATCTGGAGTACTGTGTCCAGTTTTGGGCTCCACACTACAAGAAGGATGTGGAAAAATTGGAAAGAGTTCAGCGGAGGACAACAAAAAATGCATAGGGGGCTGGAGCACATGACTTATGAGGCGAGGCTGAGGGAACTGGGATTATTTAGTCTGCAGAAGAGAAGAATGAAGTGGGATGTGATAGCTGCTTTCAACTACTTGAAAGAGGTTTCCAAAGAGGAGGGATCTAGATTGATCTCAATGGTACTAGATGAAAAAACAAGGAGCAATGGTCTCAAGTTGCAGTGGGGATGTTTAAGTTGGATATTAGGAAAACCTTTTTCACTAGGAGGGTGGTGAAACACTGGAACGGGTTACCTAGGGAGGTGGTGGAATCTCCTTCCTTAGGTTTTTAAGGTCAGGCTTGACAAAGCCCTGGCTGGGGTGATTCAGTTGGTGATTGGTCCTGCTTTGAGCAAGGGGTTGGACTAGACGACCTGCTGAGGTCCCTTCCAACCCTGATAGTCTATGATTCTAAATTGTCACTCTAATTAAAATTATTTGGCGATTTAGCACTCAGACATTGGTGAGAACTACATATTAGGACTGGGGTTAGAAAACTGCAGGCCGGATCCAGCCAGTCATCCATCTTAATCCAGCCCTCGAGTTCCCGCTGGGGAGCGGGGTCTGGGGCTTGCCTTGCTCCGGCACTCTGATGCTTCAGACAGGGAGCAATGTCATGGGCCACTCCACGCGGCTCCCGGAAGTAGTGGCATGGCCCTGCTCCAGCTTCTACACGTAGGGACAGCCACGGGGCTCTGCCCTGCACGCCACCCGCGCACCTCCCATTGGCTGGCAACTGCAACCAATGGGAGCTGCAGGGCTGGTGCATGTGGACGGGGTAGCTTACAGAACCGCCTGGCTGAGGCTCCGCATAGGAGCTGGAGTGGGAACATGGCCGCTGCTTCCAGGAGCCGCTTGAGGTAAGCGCCGCCCGGAGCCTGCATCCCTGAGCCTCTCCCCGTGCGCCAACCCCCTCCCTCAGCTCTGATTCCCCTCCTGCCCTCCAAACCCCTTGATCCCAGGCCAGAGCACTCTCCTATACCCTAAACACCTCACCCCCAGCCTCACCTCAGAGCCTGCATTCCCAGCTGGAGCCCTCCCACACCCTGAACTCCTTATTTTTGGCCCCACCCCACAGCCCACACCCCCAACCAGAGTCCTCAACCCCTCCACCCCCCAACCCCAATTTTGTGAGCATTCATGGCCCGCCATACAATTTCTGTTCCCAGATGTGGCCCTCGGGCCAAAAAGTTCATGGTTCCAGATAAAAGCAGCAAAGATCCAGACTAACATGGCTACCCCTCTGATACATGGTTCCAGATAGCAGCCATGACCACAAAGCAAATGATTATACAGAGGTGGAAAAGTAAATCAATGCACAGAATAATAGTATTCTGACCAACTAGTCCAAGAATGGATTATTTCCCACCGCAGGGATCAACCATAGGATTTGGAAGCAATCTGGGCTCCACTTTTAGAAACATTTCACTAAGGAAACCCAATGGCTGATCCAGACAGACTTCCTCGTTCTTCTTCTCCTTTGAATCTTCCCCTTATTCCCTCCCCCTACATTCATGCTTACCCTTCCTGTATTGCCTGTGTTGTCCCCCTATTAAAAGTTTTTTTTATTTGATTTTATAGTTTAGTATTAAAGTTGGTTAAAATTATTTTTTAGTATGTATGTTAATATTATGCTGTATAGTGTCTTAGTAAATTTAAATTTAAAATTTTTATTCTTGTAGAGGTTTGCATTCGAAGGCAAAAATTAATAAAAAAAATAATACAAACTTAGAAGTTACGATTGATACTTTAGCTTCATTAAAATTCCTCTCTTAACAGTTGCTATTTTTGGAGTCTTATTTGTTGTTGTTGTTGAATGTTTATATTGTCAAAGCACCTAGACACCAGCAAGGTTGGCCTCATTGTGCCAAGCTTTGTACAGACATATAGTAAACATGTATGTGACATTCCTTTTGTGGAGTCAATGGAGTTTAAGGTTTTTTTATTTATACATTTATTTGTGACATGTAATAACAAAAAAAGGTAGCAACAAATACAGGATCTGAAAGGTTATAGGGGTTCCTAGAGTGCCTTAAGGAAGTTTGATTTTATTTTTTCATTTAATAAAAAGTCATGTTTACTCTCAACACAGCTATTTCATGATCCTTAGCTACTAATATGAAAGGCTTGAAAGGAACTTAGTGCTCTCTTCCTTCCCAAGTTTGCTCTTCACACTAGCCTCTTTGGCATTTTAAAGTCTTGAGAGATATAGGCCTGAGATAAAAAGTCTAAGATTCTAGTAGAATTACCCAGAATGGTCTATGGCAGAGGTTCTCAAACTGTGGTCCATGGACCACCAGTGGTCCACGAGCTCCATTCAGATGGTCTGCAGATAGCGGCCACAAACATGAAGGGTCACCTACCTAATTAGTGAGTCATGCAGGCATGGCTCTACTAATTAGATGCCTGGACCCTGGAGAAGGAATAGAGAGTAGGTAGGAGGGGGCACTGGGGTGAGAAGAGGCAGTGGGGGGAATTTGGGATGTGCAGGGCTGCAGTGTCCAGAGAAAGTAGTGACTTTCCCCAGCTCTAGGACTGTGGCTGCTGGGGATAGATGGCCCTCCTTTCCAGCCCCAGCTCGGGCTGCTGAGGCAGGGGATACCCCGCCTCCTTCAAGCCCTAGTTCGGTGGCTGCTGCAGCAAGGACGAAAGGGCACATCCATTGCATTGGAAAGGTAAGACTGCTGATATTAAAAAAAGATGAGTTGTGTGCTTTTACTTGTAGAACAAAAAACATTAATTATTATTAAGGGTTTTTTTATATAGCACTTTTATCCAAAGCGCTTTACAATAGTTAGCTAACGGTACAAACAACATTTGGAAAGATCATTAAGTGGTCCGCCGAGACCCTCAGCAATTTTCAAGTGGTCCATGAAAAAACAAAAAGTTTGAGAACCACTGGTCTATGGAACTGAAATTGCATGTAGTAAGGTAAACATTAGGTAAATGAAAAGGATAATGATAGCATCCACTGAAATGAGGATCTTTTGAGAGTTATATTGACAAGTTCTAACGTGAATAAGAGTTAATTTGTTTGTGTTTTTGTTTCCCTCATGATAAACCAACTATCTGTGCCCTATAAAATAATGGCCTCGGATGTCTTTCTCTAAGAGCACAAGTGGGAAAAACTTCAAAAATCCTTTATTTTCATAGGAAGGTGATGGCTTTTAACATCATGCAATAGTAGTACTTAACTCTTCATTCCTTTTTGTCAGATAATAAGCTACGGAAATCAATTCCTCATAATTGCTATTATCTGTTCCATCTTCATATATATGAAAAAAATCCAAGGCCAAATATCCAAATAACAAAATCAATTGAGTTACATAAAAGTAATCAAGAATGTGTACATTAAAAATATATTATAAATTGTTACAGTCTTTTTCCTTACCTTATCCACTGTCTCTTGTCACTTGTGGTTATATGGTGTTGATCTCTATAGGAGGTCTAGTCCCTCAGGGATCAAAATTGCAATCTTTTCATGTGATTAATCCTTACTCATCTGAATACTCTTACTGAAGCCAATGGGGAGTATTTACATAAGAAATTCTTGAGAAAGTAAGAGTTGAAGGATCAGGTCCTTGGGCCCTAATCTTGCACTGAAATCTGTTAGCAAACACCTCTGTTTCTGTGGAGTAAAATTTTATGTATAAATGCTAGGGCCCAAGTAGCAGTTTCCAGTGCAGAATCAGAGCCTTTACTTGTCATTACCTCTTCATGGTAGGGAAAAAGACACTCACCATATGCCTTCTCCTCCCCCTGCCCACTGCATGAATCATAATAATAGCAAATAAAAATTCAGAATAGGACAAAGGCAAGAGAACTGTGCAAGGCTCACATATCAATTAGACGTGTTGTCATAAACAGATGGTTAAGGGTTAATGTCTCTTTTACCTGTAAAGGGTTAAGAAGCTCAGTGAACCTGGCTGACCAGAGGACCAATGGGGGGACAAGATACTTTTAAATCTTGGAGGAGGGAAGTCTTTGTTTGTGCTGTTTGTTTTGTTTGTTGTTCGCTCTTGGGGCTAAGAGGGAACAGACGTGCAACCAGGTCTTTCTCCAATCTTCTGAAATAGTCTCTCATGTTCAAAATAGTAAGTACCAGCTAGAAAAGGTGGATTAGTTTTATGTTTGTTTTCTTAACTTGTGAATGTGTATTTTGCTGGAAGGATTTTTACCTCTGTTTGCTGTAACTTTGAGTGTCAGGCTAGGGGGGAAGGAGTCCCTCTAGGCTATATGAATCTGAAAACCCTGTAAACATTTTCCATAATTTTTACTTTTTCTTTCTTTAATTAAAAGCTTTCTTTTTTAAGAACCTGATTGATTTTTTCCCCTTGTTTAAGACCCAAGGGGATTGGGTCTGAACTCACCAGGGATTGGTAGGGGGGAAAGGAGGGGGAGAGGAAGGTTAATTCCTCTCTGTTTTAAGATCAGGAGTTTGGATCAGTGTAGCCTCTCAGGGTAACCCAGGGAGGGGAAAGTCTGGGAGGGGGAAAGGAGGGGGGATGGTTTATTTCTCCTGGTTTTAAGACCCAAGGGGTATGGGTCTTGGGTTCCCCAGGGAAGGTTTTGGGGGAACAGAAAGTGTGCCAAACACTATATTTTGGCTGGTGGCAGCGCTATCAGATCTAAGATAGGAAGGGTCCGTGCAGGTCCCCACTTGTGGACGCTAAAGTTCAAAGTGGGAAAAATACCTTGACACCTGTAAATTCAGAGTAATTCTTTTCTCTTCAATGAAGGTACTCGAGAATTACAGCAGTGGAAGTGAGAGCAGAATTTACCTCTCAGGTATAAACGTCTGTATCATTCAATTCATAGCCTTTAATTAGGAATATTTTTTCAGCACAATAAAAAAAATAGAGAGTGAAATATCCAGGACCAGATTTTTTTTTAAGTATTATTTAAACGCTTTGGTTTATATCCTAGTGGGATTTTCAAAAGCATCTAGGATCCTAACACCCATTGATTTTAATGGAAGTTGGATGCCGAGATGCTTTTGAAAATCCCATTAGGTGCCTACATACTTGTTGGAGACATGGCCGTTAGCGTTTCTATTATTGGTAACAGGTTAAAAATCAGATTATATTCTCATCACAGTGAAAGCTTACTCCAGAGCTAATCATAGAAGATTAGAGTGGAAGAGACCTCAAGAGGTCATCTAGTCCAACTCCCTCTCAAAGCAGGACCTCAACTAAATCATTCCAGCCAGGACTTTGTCAAGCCAGGCCACAAAAACCTCTAAGGATGCAGATTCCACCACCTCCCTAGGGGTACCCATTCCAGTGCTTCACCACCCTCCTAGTGAAATAGTGTTTCCTAATATCCAGTTTAGATCTCCCCCGCTGCAACTTGAGACCATTGCTCTTTGTTCTGTCATCTGCAACCATGGAGAACAGCTGAGCTCCATCTTCTTTAGAATCCCTGGGGCACTCCGCTTGATAGCAGCTGACAACTAGATATCGAGCCATTGATCACTACCCATTGAGCCCAACAATCTAGCTAGCTTTCTATCCACCTTATCGTCCATTCATCCGATCCATACTTATTTACATTGCTGGCAAGAATACTGTGGGAGACTATATAAAAAACTTTCCTAAAGTGAAGGTTTATCACATCCACTGCTTTCCCCACATTCACAGAGCCAGTTATCTCATCATAGAAGGAAATCAGGTTGGTCAGGCATGACCTATCCTTGGTGAATCCATGTAGACTGCTCCTAATCACCTTCCCCTCCTCCAAGTGCTTCAAAATGGATTCCTTGAGGACCTGATCCATGATTTTTCCAGGGACTGAGGTGAGGCTGACCAGTCTGTAGTTCCAAAGATTCTCCTTCTTTCCTTTATTAATGATGGCCATTATATTTGCCTTTTTCCAATCATCCGGGACCTCCACCAATAACCATGAGTTTTCAAAGATAATGGTCAATGGCTCTGCAGTCACATCTGCCAACTCCCTCAGCACCCTGGAATGCATTAGATCTGGCCCCATGGACTTGTGCATGTCCAGCTTTTCTAAATAGTCCTTAACCTGTTCTTTCAACACTGAGGGCTGCTTACCTCCTCCCCATACAGTGCTGCCCAGTGCAGCAGTCTGGGATCTGACCTTATCTATGAAGAGAGAGGCAAAAAAAAAACATTGAGTACTTCATCTATCACTAGGTTGCCACCCCCATTCAGTAAGGGTCCTACACTTTCCCTGACCTTCTTCTTGTTGCTAAGATACCTGTAGAAACTGTTCTTGTTACCCTTCACATCCCTTGCTAGCTGCAACTCCGATTGTGCTTTAGCCTTCCTGATTACACCCCTGCATGCTCGAGCAATATTTTTATACTCCTGCCTAGTCATCTGTCCAAGTTTCCACTTATTGTAAGCTTTCTTTCTGTGTTTAAGCTCACGGAAGAGTTCTCTGTTAAGCCAAATTCGATGCCTGCCATATTTGCTGTTCTTTCTGCACATCAAGATGGCTTGTTCCTGTGCCCTCAATAAGGCTTCTTTAAAATACATCTTGATGCTAGCATGTCCTTAAACAGTGGGTGCGGGGGAGGGTATAAGGAGGTTTTTTTCCAGCTTGCATGGACCAAATAATGGTCAGCTCCTGTCAGTTAAGAAGCACAAGGGCTGATCTGTTCATATCTTCCTAGACATGCCAGGTGCTCCTAGATCATCAGAGATGGTCAGGGAAGAGAGAGGGCAATGTCTCTACCCCTCCTATGTGCAAGTCAGTGGAGTCTTCTGGCTGTGACAGCGAAGGAGGGGAGATGAGACCAGAGTAATCTGCCTTCTATTAGCAGGTACTCAGTTCCCAGAAGCTCCAGGAAGTATCACCTGTGACTCCACATTGCACCCAAGGCAGGGCTTTGCCTAAATGGCACAAATGAGTCCCTAGAGAGTAAACTTTAGTGTGGTTAAATAGTACACAACAGATTGTCAGCATCACATTTTACTTTTTTACAGCCCTTGACAGTAGTATAGAGGCCTTCCTATGCTACATATTAATATTCTGGATCTCCTGACCCTAAGAAATTGATTATCCTAAAACTATGAGGTAAGATCTATTTGGTGAGAACTAAGTTAAAAGTATTGCATGCTCATTAGAAGCAGGTTGTTTATCTGCTTCTAATATCTGCTTGGGATATTTGTCTTTATCCCAAAATACCTTTATTATATTGTAACACAGCCAATGCTACAAGTTTTACAGTAGTCCGGCATTTAGAGACAGCTACTCTATATTCAGAGGATGCTGATACTTAGCAACTTGGTTACACTAAATGCAGAATTTGACAATTTAATATTTAAGGTCAACCTTATTTTTCACTATTATGAACTTCAAAAATAAATAAATACATTACATACATTAATTGACCTCAAAGGGATAGGAGAATGAGAATGTTGGAGGGTGAAGTGCTTAATTCTGTTGATTGGAAGCTGTCAGGCTAAAATGTACTGCTCTCTTCCTTTATGCTACTACTCCGCTAATACATTTCACCTGTCTTATATGTTTGTAGTGCTACTATCACTTCTTGCTGGATGTGGCCAGAACTCAGGGTTTTTGATTTGTGAGATGCTTTGGTTTATAGGAAGTTGGTTTCCTTCTGATTTGAAATAAAAACAAATTTACCAAAATTTCTCATCAACCAGAAAGTCGGAAATTTTTTTTTTTTAAGGATCTCTGAAACCTGCAGTACCTAAAATGAAATATATGAAATAGACATTCTGGTCAGTTTCATTGCTCTTTAATTGCAGTGGTAAAAATCACAAGAATGTCCTTTCCACTCAGAAGCTTCCAGGGTCTGCAGCTCAGGGACTTCAGGGGGTTCAGACTCCCAGGGCAGTGGACTTCCTGGGGCTGCCCAATCAAGACCAGCTGCTCTGAGTTCAAGCTGGGGTTCTAAGGGTTTCCAGGCTCTCTGCTGTTGATCCAGAAACCAAGCCTAGCGAGGGTGGCACACAGAGCTTTTGGGCTCCAAGCAGGGATCCTGGAAACCCTGACATGCTGAGGCTGCCCTAGAGTCCAAGCTGGAACCTGGGTTTTCAGAGTTCAAGATTCCCCTCTCCACAGAAAGTACCTGGAAGCACTGCCATTGAATGGGGCCCTACCAGCCCTGGGAAACCAAGCTTCCTTCTTACAGAGCTGTGGACCTGGAACACAGGCTCCCTGGCAGTTATCCAGTGGAAACCAGCCAGGATTGTTCTTGTGCAACCAGTCCATGTCTCCAAGGCTACAATGCTATTTTTAGTGAGGTAGTACCTCCAGCTTACAGTGTAGACATACTCTGTGTTTGGACAGAAATTGCATTCCATCTGTAATAGATTCTCCTTTTGCTTCATCAAATTGGTGTTTTCTGACAAAACTAAGTTTTGGTCAAAAATGTCTGACCAACTCTATTTCTCCAAAAAAGAAAATCTGATGAAAAATATAAATATCAGGCAACTAAATGTTAAACGATATTCCTGCTTATAAGCTATGGGTTACATTTTTTTATTGCATGATATTCAGATAAAAGCCTTATTCTGTATGTATTATCAAAGGTGGATTTGTTTGAAGGCAAACCCATTTGATTTAGTCTGTTAAGCAGGGCATTCTAAATTGCTCTTCAGCTTGTTTCCAACGAATTACATTTCTGTGGTTTCTTATTTCTTGATTTATCCAAAAAATGAACAAAAAGTCTAAAGAGAAGACGACTGATGCTGTCATGAAATTGTGATTTATGTGTTGTCTTTCCATGAAATCAATGTTTAGTGTTAGCTATACTTATATGAACACTCTTTAGTTTTGTAGCAGGCCACTGGGGTGGCTAATGGTAAAAAATAATGACATGTGAATACCTGGTCTGAATCAACTGTCGCTTCTTGGAAAGCACATAAACTGAGTTCCATGCACTTGGGTTTTGATCCAGAACCTATTGAAGTCTGTGGAAGGATTGCCATAGACTTATTGAAGACTTTGGAGCAAAGCTTTTGTGTTGCACTGGTCTTTGGGTGAAATTTTAAAAACTCAAGTCCTGGTGCGTAATGTAGAATTTAAAATGTGGTTCTAGTCTCAGAGTAGGCCGGAGGGGGGAAAGCACCTTCTTATTCAATTGTTTTGTTCCCTGGATATATTGAAAATAATGGGCAATACTGATGCAATATGCTTTTGCTGATTTTTCCATTCTCTGTAGAGCTAACACAGGTAAACCAAACTGGATTCTATTCTCTCTTGGCTGTAAATAAAATTTAGCAAGCTTTTAGCATTCATCCTGAGTGTTACAACATAAAGCTCCTTCACCAACTGTAGGAAGAAATCAGAAAGGCTAGGGTACAAAATGAGTTATACCTAGTAAGGGATGTACAAGGCAATAAGAAGATGTTCTATAAACATACCTGGAGTAAAAGAAAGGTGAAGGAAAGTGTAGTTCCACTACTTAACAGGGAAGGAGAGCTAATAACAGATATCAGGAAGGATCAGGTGTTTAACACCTATTTTGCTTCAGTCTTCACTAAAAATATTCATAATGAGCAGATGCTTAACACAATTAAAATTAACAACTAGGGGAAAGGAACACAAGCCGGACTGTGGAAAGAACAGATTAAACAACATTTTTAGATAAATTAAAAATATTCATGTCATCAGATCCTGAAGAAATTCACCCTATAGTATTTAAGGAACTAGTTGAAGCAATCTTGGAACCATTAGTGATTATCTTAGAGAACTTATGGAGGACAGGTGAGATTCCAGAGAACTGGAAAAGGGCACACATACTATCTATCTTTAAGAAGGGGAACAAAGAGGAGCTGAGGAATTATAGACTAGTCAGCCTAATTTAAACACCTTGAAAGATACTGGAACAAATGATTAAACAATTAGTTTGTAAGCACCCAGAGGTTAATAGGGTGATAAATAATAGCCAACATGGATTTATCAAGAACAAATCAACCTAATTTTCTTCTTTGAGTTACTGGCCTGGGCCGGGGAAGCGCGGGGCGGGAAAGAGGACAGTAGACTTGATTTTAGTAAACCTTTTGACACTGTCTCACATGACATTCTCATAAGATAACTGGGGAAATATGGTCTAGTCCCCTGCTGATTTGGTGGAGGGTATTACAGATTATTTATACAGATTCTTTCAATAAAATATTCAGTTATTGCTTTTCAAGCTTCCTTGATACAAAACAATGTAATTTTTGCAGTTAATATAATGTTATATATATTTCTTAAATGATCTTTATCAACATTGTTCAACCTTTAATGAGGTCCCTGTCATGTGATAGAAATGTCCTGACCAATTTCACATCAGGGACAGAAATCGTTCTTGTAACAAAATACAGAAAATACCTTCAATATGTTATCTACATGGTGCCACAGAATCTCTCCATAGCAATGAGTACTGATTTGGTCTAAGATTATTATCTAGATCACATTTCCTAGTTTCATTATAAGAATGTCATGTGGGCATCTTATTATCTATAAAGAATGTCAGATTTTGTGTTTGCATGCTATCCCTCCCTGGTTATTGCATACCACCTTGTGAGTGGGCAGATTGTCATCATGACAGATGGACAGTGTAAAGATGCTACAGAACTGGCATGTACACCAAATTAGAGATTAGATTCCCATCCAAGTATATCAAACTAACTATATAGGCAGAGCTCCCACACCTGTGACTAAAGTGATATGCAAACTGCTCTTTGGTTCAAACTTTAGTTAACTTAGAAACCAGAACTGTCAATTAATCATAATTAACTCATGCAATTAACTCAAAAAATTGTGATTAAAACAATTAATTGTGATTAATCACAGTTTTAATCACACTGATAAAGAATAATAGAATGCCAATTGAAATTTATTATACATTTTTGGATGTTTTTCTACCTTTTCAAATATATTGATTTCAATTAAAACATAGAATATAAAGTGCACAGGATTCACTTTATATTATTATTTTTAATTAAAATATTTGCACTGTAAAAATGATAAACAAAAGAAATAGGATTTTTCAATTAATCTCCTACACATACTATAGTGCAACTGTAGTGATAAAGATATCATGAAAGTGAAATTTATGAACTTAGGGGTTTTTTTTGTTACATAACTGCATTCAAAAACAAAACAATGTACAACTTTGGAGCTTACAAGTCCATTAACTTCTGCTTCTTGTTCAGCCAATCGGTAAGACAAATCAGTTTGTTAACATCTATGGGAGATAGTGCTGGCCACTTCTTATTTACAATATTACCTGAAAGTGAGAACAGGCATTCACATAGCACTTTTGTAGCCAGTGTTGCAAGGTAGGTATGTGCCAGATATGCTAAACATTTGTATGCCCCTTCATGCTTTGGTCATCAGTCCAGATGACATGCTTCCACACTGATGACACTTGTTAAAAAAATAATGCATTAATTAAAATTTGTGACTGAACTCCTTGGGGAAAAATTGTATGTTTCCTGCTCTGTGTTTTACCCATATACTGTCATATATTTCATGTTATAGACATCTCAGATAATGACCTAGCACATGTTGTTCGTTTTAAGAACACTTTCACTGCAGATCTAACAAAACGCAAAGAAGTTACCAATGTGAGATTTCTAAAGATAGCTACAGCACCCCAACCAATGTTTAAGAATCGGAAGTGTCTTCCAAAATCTGAGAGGGATGAGGGGAGAAGCATGCTTTCAGAAGTCTTGAAAGGACAACAGTCCAATGTGGAACCTACAGAACCTGAACTACCAAAAAAGAAAATCAGCTTTCTGCTGGTAGCATCTGACTCAGATGATGAAAATGAACATGCATCAGTCTGCACTGCTTTGGATCATTATAGAGCAGAACCGATCATCAGCATGGGCGCATGTCCTCTGGAATGATGATTGAAGCATGAAGGGACATATGAATCTTTAGCGCATCTGGCATATAAATATCTTGTGATGCCAGCTACAACAGTGCCATGCGAATGCCTGCTCTCACTTTTAGTTGACATTGTAAACAAGAAAGAAGCAGCATTATCTCCTGCACATGTAAACAAATTAGTTTGAGCTACTGGCTGAACAAGAAGTAGGACTGAGTGGAATTGTAGTCTCTAAAGTTTTACATTGTTTTATTTTTGAATGTAGTTATTTTTAGTAAATAGTTCTGCATTTATTAGTTCAAATGTTCATGATAAAGAGATTTCACAACAGTACTAGTATTAAGTGAATAGAAAAATATTATATTTACAGTGCAAATATTTGTAATAAAAAATATAAAGTGAGGACTACACTTTGTATTCTGTGTTGTAATTGAAATCAATATATTTGAAAATGGTATTCTATTATTGTTTAATGGCACGATTAACATGTTTTAATTGCTTGACAGCCCTAATAGAAACTTAAAACGAAACAAAACAAAATAAGCCAGTCAAGTGATTTTGGGTCGGGTTTTTTTTGGTTTGTTTTGTTTTTCTCTTCTCTTCCCTTCTTCTTCAGTGAATAAGTTCTATTGAAGTGTGGGGAGAAGTATTACACTGTTAGTTGTTTCCATCTATCCACAGAAAGGCCTGGTCTACACTATGCATTTAAACCAATTTTAGCAGCGTTAAACCGATTTAATGCTGTACCCGTCCACACAACGAGGCCCTTTATATCGATATAAAGGGCTCTTTAAATCGGTTTCTGTACTCCTTCCCAATGATAGGAGTAGCGCTAAAATCGGTATTACCATATCGGATTAGGGTTAGTGTGGCCGCAAATCGATGGTATTGGCCTCCAGGTGGTATCCCACAGTGCACCATTGTGACCGCTCTGGACAGCAATCTGAATTCGGATGCACTGGCCAGGTAAACAGGAAAAGCCCCGCGAAATTTTGAATTGCATTTCCTGTTTGCCCAGCGTGGAGCTCTGATCAGCACGAGTGGCCATGCAGTCCCAAATCCAAAAAGAGCTCCAGCATGGACCATACGGGAGATACTGGATCTGATCGCTGTATGGGGAGACAAATCTGTTCTATTTGAGCTCTGTTACAGAAGATGAAATGCCAAAGCATTTGAAAAAAATCTCCAGGCCATGATACAGAGTCCACAGCACAGTGCTGCGTGACAAGCGTAACGGAAAGCCAGAGAATCAAATGGACTCTCATGGAGGGAGGGAGGGGGTACTGAGGACTCCAGCTATCCCACAGTCCCCAGCAGTCTCCAAAAAGTATTTGCATTCTTGGCTGAGCTCCCAATGCCTGTAGGGTCAAACACATTGTCCGGGGTGGCTCAGGGTATAGCTCATCAATGTACCCCCTCCCCCCACCATGAAAGAAAAGGGAAAAAAATCCTTTCTTGACTTTTTTCAATGTCACGCTATGTCTACTGAATGCTGCTGGTAGATGCGATGCTGCGGCAGTGAAGAGCAGTATCTGCTCCCCTCCCTGGTGGCAGATGGTACAATATGACTGATATCCGTCGTCATAATCAGCCCGTGAGTGCTCCTGGCTGGCCTCAGGTGATGCTGGCTGGGGGCGCCTGGGTAAAAATAGGAATGATTCCCGGTCATTCCCAGTAGATGGTACAGAACGGCTGGTAACCGTCCTCATCATAGCAACTGGGGGCTGAGCTCCATCAGCCCCCTCCTTTTCATGTGTAAAGAAAAGATTCTGTATTGCCTGGACTATCATAACAGCGGGATGCTGGGCTCCTCTCCCCCGCACCACTTAATGTCCTGCCTGGACTATCATAGCAGCTGGAGGCTGCCTCCCCCCCATTTTATCTCAGTAACAAGTCAATGTTTCTTATTCCTGAATTCTTTATTACTTCATCACACAAACGGGGGGTGGACACTGCCACGGTAGCCCAGGAAGGTTTGGGGAGGAGGGAAGCAACGGGTGGGGTTGCTGCAGGGACACCCCCTAGAATGCCATGCAGCTCATCATTTCTGCAGGATCTGACATGGAGCGGATGTGCTCTCTGGTTCTCTGATACACTGGTTCTCTAGTACACTTGCCCCATATTCTAGGCAGGACTGACTCTATTTTTAGATACCATAAAGGAGGGAATGACCCGGGGGGTCATTCCCATTTTTGTCTTTGCGTCCCCGGCCGACCTCAGCCAGGGGCACCCATGACAGCAGCAGACGGTACAGAACGACAGATAACTGTCATCTCATTGCCAATTTACAATGGCACAGCAGACGCTACAGAACGACTGATAACCATCTTTGCTGTCATGCAAAGGCAAATGAATGCTGCTGTGTAGCGCTGCAGTATTGCCTCTGTCAGCGGCATCTAAAAGCTGAACGGGCTCCATGGTTGCCATGCTATGGCATCTGCCAAGGCAATCCAGGGAAAAAGGGCGTGAAATGATTGTCTGACGTTGCTTTCCCGGAGGAAGGAATGACTGATGACATTTACCCAGAACCACCCGCAACAATGATTTTTGCCCAATCAGGCACTGGGATCTCAACCCAGAATTCCAAGGGGTAGGGGAGACTGTGGGAACTATGGGATAGCTACGGAATAGCTACCCACAGTGCAACACTCCAGAAATCGATGCTAGCCTCGGACCATGGACGCACACCACCGAACTAATGTGCTTAGCGTGGCCGCGTGCACTCGACTTTATACAATCTGTTTTACAAAACCGGTTTCTGTAAAATCAGAATAATCCTGTAGTGTAGACATACCCAAAATGTGGTGCAATTGAGCAAAATGCGTTTGTGGACCAGCTAAATATTTAAGCTGGATATAAAATCCAAGCTGCCTTACAAGATACCCACAACACTGAAGCCTCTGTATATATCCTGTTGAATAGAACTCAGACACTTAGTCTATGAGATTTTCATTTACAAACTTCACATACAATCTGCACTTTGATCTATTTGGAAAGTTTTGCTACTGGTGTGTATCAGGGCACCCTAGCATCAGCACAGTTATTTGTTTAAAATTGTGGGTGGGGGGCCTGGTGATTGGGACTTTGTAAGGAGCCACAGGGTTGTGCCTGAGAGGAGCATGAGAGAAATAGATCTTGTACCATGAAGGCTGCTCAGATAATCTCTGGAGTTCATC
Organism: Gopherus evgoodei; assembly: GCF_007399415.2. Classification (NCBI taxonomy): domain Eukaryota; kingdom Metazoa; phylum Chordata; order Testudines; family Testudinidae; genus Gopherus; species Gopherus evgoodei. The sequence continues at coordinate 65,729,103 of NC_044329.1, forward strand.
AGAGAGAATCTCTGCTGGGACAAACCAGAAAGGATCTGAGTCTCACTGCCCCAGAAGGAAACTTGTGGTTTAAAGGTTTATGAGCTCGGAAGATGCTGCTAGTTACATGAGTAAGGAATATATTTTTAATATTAAAAGAAATAAATCTTCACTGGGACTCTTTACCAAGCCTGCATTTAGCTACCATAGAGGCAGTGGTGGCAAAATGAAGAAGCAAATGGGCTCATTCTCAGCCCACTGCACACATAAAAAGTATACATATACAATGAATCTTGGTGACATTATATAGTGCTGCCTTGGTTGTAATTTTTTCCAGCACGTATGGTAAAAGCTAATTAAAATGCCAATAGTAGACAAGCTCCAGTAAACTAAAAATCTCACAATCTGTCAACAATTAATTTAAATGCCATAGTTTCAGACAAACAGCAAACAATTCATGAGCTGCAGACATGAGGTACTTATGCTTTTACATTGCAATTGATGATGAAAATATGATAAAATGTGCAAATGAAGTTCTTTGTTATATTACTTCCCCGATAGGGGCTGATAACAAACATCTTTAATTGACTGACAAAGACTATTATGATAAATACTACCTTACTACTTATTTTAGTTCCGTTTTTTTGTTTTCTATTATATTTTAGAATGCCAACTGCTTTGACAGCTTTGGTACATAGACTCAAGGTTGATCTAGTCCAGGATCCTATCTGCAGCAGGGGGCAGTACCAGATGTAAGAACCTCACAGTAGTGCAGATTAACCCATTTCTGCCTCCACATAGGTATTATCCTGATCTCTAATACTTAGAGATTGGCTTAAACCCTGAAGTCTACATCCCTGCAAAAATTGTTATAATTAATTATTACAATTCTGGATATTTTTAATATCCAATCCTTTCTGCATTTTGTTAAATACTTGTCCTCAGTGACTTCCTGTGGCAATGAGTTCCAAAGTTTAATCACATGTTGTGTGTTCCCTTATGACTGTTTCATGGGGTCTTGGGAACAGAAAGTGCTGCTGAGCTTGGCTGAAGGAGCCATGAAGAGGAACCAGAATTAAAGATTTATCTCTTTTCTGTTTACAATGGCAGTCCTCCTTTTATCTACTTGTTAAGGACTATTGTCAGCCAAACAGGTGCTGTATTTCAAGTGACAAAATTCCAAGTTATTTTTTATTAAGTGATAAATCCTTCCATATTGGCCCCTTTGCAGTGGGGTAAGAACCAGTGGGGTTAGGTTAATAGCCAGGGAGAAGCTAATAAAGGCTGGATAGACAGATAATCAAATTGGAGGGCATTATTGGGCTCAAGATTTTCTCTAGTATTGTTAACTATTGAAAATGTAAATTTTAACTTTTACTCTTTACTTTCTTTTTTAAATGTCATAGCCATACCTTTAAGTGATTTAGACTCCAGTGCAGCAAAGCATTTTTGCACATTACTTCAGTGGGCGTACTCACAAACCTAAAGTTAAGCACAAGTCTAAGGCCTGGTCTACACTACGTGTTTATACCGATTTTAGCACAGTTAAACCGATTTAACGCTGCACCCGTCCACACAACGAGGCCCTTTATATCGATATAAAGGGCTCTTTAAACCGGTTTCTGTACTCCTCCCTGACGAGAGGAGTAGCGCTGAAATCGGTATTGCCATATCGGATTAGGGTTAGTTTGGCCGCAAATCGACGGTATTGGCCTCTGGGCGGTATCCCACAGTGCACTGTTGTGACCACTCTGGAAAGCCATCTGAACTCAGATGCACCGGCGAAGTAGACAGGAAAAGCTCCGCAAACTTTTGAATTTCATTTCCTGTTTGGCCAGCTTGGAGAGCTCACCAGCACAGGTGACCATGCAGAGCTCATCAGCACACGTAACAATGCAGTCTCCTGAGAATCGAAAAAGAGCTCCAGCATGGACCGCACAGGAGGTACTGGATGTGATCACTATATGAGGAGAGGATTCTGTGCTAACAGAACTCCGTTCCAAAAGATGAAATGAAAAAACATTTGAAAAAATTTCCAAGGCTATGATGGAGAAAGGCCACACCAGGGACTCAGTGCAGTGCAGAGTGAAAGTTAAGGAGCTCAGACAAGCCTACCAGAAAACCAAATAAGCAAACGGGTCCGGGGCAGGGCCGAAAACATGCCGCTTCTAAGCTGAGCTGCATGCAATAGTAGGGGGGTCCGCCACCACTACCCCACCCCTGTCTGTGGATTCCGAGGTGAGGGTGGTAATCTCAGCCATGGCTGAAGATTCTACGGAAGGGGAAGATGAGGAGGAGGAAGGGGAGGACGAGCTTGCACAGAGCACACAGCACTCCGTTCTCCCCAGCAGCCAGGAGCTTTTTCTCACCCAGACATAATTACCCTCCCAGCCCTCCCAAGCCACTAGCCCAGACAAGGAAGCCATGGAAGCGACCTCTGGTGAGTGTACCTTTGTAAATATAAAACATAGTTTAAAAGCAAGCGCTTTTTAATGATTGATTTGCCCTGAGGACTTGGGATGCATTTGCGGCCAGGACAGTTATTGGAAAAGTTTGTTAACATGTCTGGGGATGGAGCGGAAATCCTCCAGGGACATCTCCATCTCCTGGAAGTACTCCAAAAGCCTTTGCAGAAGGTTTCTGGTCAAGGCAGCCTTATTCTGTCCACCATGGTAGGACACTTGACCACGTTATGCATGTGGAAAGTAATCTGGTGACAAAGCCTAGCTGCCTATGGTCCCGGTGATTGCTGGCATTCAAGCAACATTCGTTCTTTATCTCGCTGTGTTAACCTCAGGAGAGTGATATCGTTCATGGTAACCTGGCTGAAATTCAGGAATTTAGTTAAGGGGACAGAGATGGCTATTCCTACTGGGCTGTTTGCCTGTTGCTTAAAAGAAATCCTTCCTTGCAGGTAGCCAAGGGGGGTGGGAAGGGGGTGGAAATGGCACAGAGCTTTTTCATGTTTGGCTAGCAGTGATCTTCCCTGCTACCAGCCACATGGGGCGGGGGAAGGGGAGTGATTAGCAGTGATCTTCCATGATACCAGCCACGCGGTAGGGGGAGGGTTAAAGCGATCATCCCAGAGAATTGGATGGGGGGAGTGGTTTCTGCTGCTGCATGTTAACAGGAAAGAAGCAGCACTGAACGGGATTTGCTTGGTATTTGGGAAAGGAGGGCTCTGTGTATATGAAGGCTGCAGAAGCCAAAAGACAATGGCTTACTATGGCCTCATGCAAGCTGAATTCTGCTGCCCGGACCTGCGTCTGTGAGATCTCTAACACCAGAGCCGCAGGCACTCAATATTAAGATGCAAAATGTGACCTTGTAGAGAAATCACATGTGCTATGTAAGGTGAATAGTGTTGTTCACTGTGAAAGAATATAACCATTGTTCTGTAAAATGTATCTTTTTAAATACTTCTCTCCCTTTTTTACCTCCCTCATGCAGCTGCAAATTTTTCAAGCCTCCCTACTCCATCCCGAAGGCTATCTCAGATAAGGGGGAGGAAAAAAGACGCGAGACGAAATGTTCTCGGAAATCATGGAAGTAACCCTCAATGAAACAGCTCATCTGAATGAGTGGAAGGACGTGGTATCAAATTACAGGAAAGATACCAGTGAACATGAGGACAGGAGGGAAGCTCGAGATGAGAGGTGGTGCCAGGAAGATTAGAGGTGTAGGCAGGAAGATATGCGGTGGCGGGATGCAACGCTGGGGCTGCTGCATGATCAAACTGACATCCTCCGACGTCTGGTGGAGCTTCAGAAACAGCAGCAGGGTCACAGAGTGCCGCTGCAGCCCCTGTGTAACCACACTCACCACTCACCATGTTCCATATCTTCCTCACCCAGACGTGTAAGAACGCGTGGAGGAAGGCTTCGTGCACTCGCCCACTCCACCCCCGTGGACAGATCAACCAAAAGGCTGTCATTACTTTGAAATATTTTTAGTGGCCTTTTCCTTCTCTCCTATCCTCCTCCCAAACCACACCCGGGATACCTTGTCAGTTCTCTCCTTCTTTTTATAATGACTTTTTAATAAAGAATACATGATTTTTAAACGATAGTGACTTTATTTCCTTAAGCAAGCTGTAATCAAAGGGGGAGGGTGGGTTGCTTACAGGGAATGAGTCAATCAAGGGGGAGGTTCATCAAGGGGAAACAAACACAACAGTCACACCGTACCCTGGCCCATGATGAAACTTGTTTTCAAAGCTTCTCTGATGCGCACCGCTTCGTGGTGTGCTCTTCTAATCGCCCTGGTGTCTGGCTGCATGTAATCAGCGGCCAGGTGATTTGCCTCAGCCTCCCACCCCTCCATAAATGTCTCCTCCTTACTCTCACAGAGATTGTGGAGCACACAGCAAGCAGCAATAACAATGGGGACATTGGTTTGGCTGAGGTCTGAGCGAGTCAGTATTGTGCGCCAGCGCGCCTTTAAATGGCCAAATGCACATTCTTGTTATGGTATAATTCCCCACTCTGAACCTTAGCGTCCAAAAGATGGGGTACCAGCATGAATTCCTCTAAGCTCAATTACCAGCTTAGAACCTGTAGCGCTGCCACCAACCAGGAATTCTAGTGCCTGGTACACTCTGGTCCCCACAAAACCTTGCCCGGGGACCCCCAAGACCCAGACCCTCTGGATCTTAACACAAGGAAAGTAAACCCTTTCCCTCACCGTTGCCTCTCCCAGGCTTCCCCTCCCAGAGTTACCCTGGAAGATCACTGTGTGATTCAAACACCTTGAATCACAAAACAGAGAGGAAAATTCACCTTCCTCCCTCCTTCTCTTTCCCCCTCCCAGACTCTTCCTGAGAGAGACAGTAATCTTGACACAGAGAGAAATTAGCCTCTCTCCCCCTTCCCTCCTTTCTCCCCACCAGTTCCCTGGTGAATCCAGACCCAGTGCCCTGAGGTCTCACCAGAATAAAAAAAATCAGGTTCTTAAACAAGAAAAGCTTTTAATTAAAGAAAGATAAAACAGTAAAAATTATCTTTGTAAATTTTAAAAAAAAATGGAATAGGTACAGGGTCTTTCGGCTATAGACACTGGGAACACCCTCGCAGCATAAGTATACAAGTACAAATTAAAATCTTTTCAGCAAAATACCAATTTTAACTCCTTTCAGCCAAATACACATTTGAACTCCTTCCAACCAAATACACATTTGAAAATAAAGAAAACAATCATAAGCCTAACTCGCTTTATCTACCTAGTACACACTAGTCTGAATCTATAAGAGCCGGTATTGGAGAGATTGGAGAGAAACCTGGTTGCACGTCTGATCCCTCTGAGCCCCCAGAGTGAACAACAACCAAAACTAACAGCACAGCAGAAAAACTTCCCTCCCTCAAGATTTGAAAGTATCCTGTCCTCTGATTGGTCCTCTGGTCAGGTGACAGACAGGCTTACTGAACTTGTTAACCCTTTACAGTCAAAGAGATATAAAGTACTTCTGTGCTATTAACTTTTCTTATCTGTTTATGACAATATTGCACTTGCTCAGCCTGTAGTTGAACAGCTCTTGACTACTGTCCAGGCTGCCTGTGTATGGCTTCATAAGCCATGGCATCAAGGGGTAGGCTGGGTCTCCCAGGATAACTACAGGCATTTCAACATCCCCAACTGTTATTTTCTGGTCTGGGTAGTAAGTCCCTTGCTGGAGCTGTTTAAACAGAGTAGTGCTTCTGAAGACGCGAGTGTCATGAACCCTTCCTGGCCATCCCACGTGGATGTTGGTGAAACGTCCCTTGTGATCCACCAGTGCTTGTAGCACCATTGAAAAGTACCCCTTGCAGTTTATGTACTGGGTGCCCTGGTGCTCCAGTGCCAAGATAGGGATATGGGTTCCATCTATCACCCCCCCACAGTTAGGGAATCCCATTGCAGCAAAGCCATCCACTATGACCTGCACATTTCCCAGAGTCACAACCTTTCGTAGCAGCAGCTTAATGATTGCTTTGGCTACTTGCATCACAGCAGCCCCCACAGTAGATTTTCCCACTCCAAATTGATTTCTGACCGACCGGTAGCTGTCTGACATTGCAAGCTTCCAGAGGGCTATTGCCACTCAGTTCTCAACTGTGAGGGTTGCTCTCATCTTGGTATTATGGCGTTTCAGGGCAGGGGAAAGCAAGTCACAAAATTCCAGGAAAGTGCCCTTACGCATGCGAAAGTTTTGCAGCCACTGGGAATCATCCCACACCTGCAAAACTATGCAGTCCTACCAGTCTGTGCTTGTTTCCCGGCCCAAAATCAGTGTTCAATGGCTAGAACCTGCCCCATTGCCAGCAGGATCTCGAAAACGCAGGGGCCCGCGGTTTGAGAGAATTCTGTGTCCATGTCTTCATCACTCTCGTCGCCTCTCTGCTGTAGCCTCCTCCTCCTCGCCTGGCTTTGCAAGTCCTGGTTCAGCATAGACTGCACAAGAATGCGTGAGGTGTTTACAACGTCCACGATTGCAGCCTTGATCTGAGCAGGGTCCATACTTGTTGTGCTATGGCGTTTGCACAGTTCACCCAGGAAAAAAGGCGCAAAACGGTTGTCTGCTGCTTTCATGGAGGGAGGGGTGAGGCTGTACCCAGAACCACCCACGACAATGTTTTTTGCCCCATCAGGCACTGTGATCTCAACCCAGAATTCCAAGGGGCGGGGGAGACTGCGGGAACTATGGAATAGCTACGGGATAACTACCCACAGTGCAACGCTCCAGAAATCGACACTAGCCTTGGTAGATGGACGTATACCGCCGAATTAATGTGCTTAGTGTGGCCACATGCACTCGACTTTATACAATCTGTTTTACAAAACCAGTTTCTGTAAAATCAGAATAATTCCATAGTGTAGACGTACCCTCAATGCTTTGCTGGATTGGGCATTAAGCGACAGCAGAAATGTCCCCTCATAGGTCTATTAATGGATAGCCCATCCCTCTTTGTGGAAGTCAGCAATGGCCTCCTGCCCTTTTCAACTGCCCTGTAGAGAGACAAATAACAGCCTGCTGCATTTTCCTTTAATTGTGGTTCTTGAAAAAAATGGGCCCCGGTGGTCTGCTCCATTCTCCTGTAGTGAAGGAAACCAGGCAGTGATCTCCTTGGACTATATATGAATCAATTTCAGATCGCTATTTTTAAATTGGTTCTGACTCAGTTATTTCAGCTTTCTCTGAGTCTCTCCAAGTTCTGACTTAAGGTGTTATTTTCTTTTGTGTCCCCTTCTCTTTTTAATACAATGACTAGATCACAGTGTTTTTGATGCGTTGGATTGGGGCTTGTAGGCTTCACAGAAGTGAACATTTAATAACATTTCAGCTGTTTAAATTCTGTGATATGATACAATGTATCAACTGATCTTGCAAATCTGCTAATGAGATCCCAGCATGTAGAATTTACAGCTCAGTCACATAAATTGTCTGTTTAATTTTCAGTCACTTTTGGAGGAAAAAAGGGTATATGCATTTGCTATAGATAGATGGATGTATGAGACAGTTAATTCTGCTAGAGTCATTTTATCCTGTATAAGATAACAATTCCAGCTGTGGATCTCACTTGTGAATGGGCTGATTTTCTTACATGTTATGCTACTTTAAATGACTCTTAGTAAATATTTAATTTGTTTAGGAAATCTGGTATATTACAATAAAGGTGTCTTTGCTTATTGTAGTTGTGAATATTTCATATACATATGAAGATTGACAGAGCTAGGAACAGTATTATTTATTTGCCTGGATATGCCAAGTATAGTTCAGACAGCGACAATCAGAGCTTTCCATGCTGCCAAAAATATTTCCTTGTTATATCTACTCGGACACTTCTTTGTCCTGACTTCACTATTATGTGTATGCTTCTCTATGTAGTCTTTGATATCAGCATGTCTTGGAACCTGGAAAAAATAAAAATCATGCCTACTATACAAACCCAAAATAAAAAGCCCACAGAGCCAGCTTTGAAAGTGAGGATTAAGGCACAGTCTCTGACATTTACCATGCTTTCTTTATTAGCAAGGTTGAAACATGCCAGCTTGTCTATTGACTCTGTTTGGAAGATTCTCCCTTTATTGTTGATTATTTGAACAAAAACTGAGAACCAACCTGCTGACAATGACTGAAGAGTTTTTCTCTGCTTCTAGGGTGGCTTGATTTATTCTCTTAGGGTGAAAGCCTTCCTTCCTGTCATGTGTGCTATATTTTGAAGGTGAAATCCTGGCCCAATAGAATTCAATGAGAGTTTTGCCATTGACCAATGGGACTAGGATTTCACCCAAAGAAATTAAGTAGGATTTAAGTGATATGTAGGCCTTGTGAAATGGCCTTTAAGTGGTAAGTAGATCTGTCTGCACAAGGCTGAATTTGACCCATAGGGCAGAGTACTGAACTAGCATGCAACCTGAGTAGCGGTGTAGTACATTGAGGCCCGTAACCACAAAAGAACTTAGGCAAGTAACTCTCCACTTTAGGCAGCTAGTCTAAAATATAGGTGTCACTGACATCCTCCAAACCCCTGCTTGGCTGTTGTCTAACCCTATAGGGACCAAATATCTCTTGGCACGTATTTTTTTTTCCCATAAGCACCTACGTTTCTGCTTCTGGGCATGCACATAATGCCTCACACTCATATCTAAGCCCCAGTGGGATCTTCAAACCAAATGAAAATAGATATTGCCTCAGAGCATTGGTCTCCCTAGGCAAAATAGCAGAACAGGCCTAATGGATTATGACCCATCCAAAATCTGGGGGGAGAGGTGGTGGTGGTGCTGCCTCCTTTATACTTTCCCACTTTCTGGGCAAGTGCTCTAACCATGGGGCTAAAAAGTTATAAGGGAGGCCTATTGTGATAATTGAGCCTACAAATTCACTCTAACAGTAACCTCACCTGTAAAAACTGAGTGAAAGTTCACACATCACCACAATGACATGTTACTTAAAATTCTTTAAGAAAAGATGTAAGGAGGAGACAGACTGAATTAATTTAAACAGAAAGGGTTTTACTGTTACCACTCAGAGACTGTTAAGATTATGACTGGTAAACGAGAGGTGTAGAGGACCAGACATCAACTAACCAAAATTGATGTGTTGGAAATTAGGCTGACTAGTGGACCAAATAATTATTCTGCTCAACGCTCCCTTTGAAGGTTCTTAAAAAGAAAAGGCTTTGTGAAAAAAATGGCAAAAGTAGTATCTGTCTGCCAGCAGTTGCTGCAGCAAGCTTTATCATCAAGGCTACCATCCCCACCATCTCTTGGGATCCTGGACCTTCTTTGTCCTAATCCTGAGAGATGTCCTGACTAGACCAGTCCAGAGGGAGGGACCCAGATTGCACTGCTGCCTCCATTGGCTCTGGCTAAACCTTGAGCATCTGGGAAGAGAAACTAGGTCTCGGACTTCCTTAACCTTATTGTGTCCTTTTTCCTTCCCCACCTTATTTCTTTTCTTTCATGTCTCTCTTCTTTTGCCTTCTGCTAATAAGAGTCTGGCTTAGCCAGCCATAACTAATAAGAGTCTGGCTTAGCCAGCCACCACTTTACAACACTGCTCTGAGCCTGTCATCAGAGAGGCAACTAAAATTCATTGGAGAGGCAACTAAAAGTAATACCACCACAATGTTGATACAAGTTCACTAGATCTCAGAGTGTGTTGTTTCTGTGTTTTCCTAGCAGTAAGGTTACAAGTGAAGGTCAGCACCAAAGACTCTCTCTCCAGCTAAAGGGAAACGGAACAAGGCATGTTAAAATTAAGGCCTTAGTATTTTACATTTCAAATGTAAAAGAAGCAGGAGGCAAAAAGGCATCCTTTAAAAAGTGGAAGTTAAATCCTCAGGAAGAAAATAGAAAGGAGCATAAACTCTGGCAAATGAAGTGTAAAAATACAATTAGAAAGCCAAAAAAGAATTTGAAGAACAGCTAGCCAAAGACTCAGAAATAAATAACAAAAAAATGTTAAGCACATCAGAAGCAGGAAGCCTGCTAAACAACCAGTGGGGCCACGGGACGATCGAGATGCTAAAGGAGCACTCAAGGACCATAAGGCCCATGCGGAGAAACTAAATGAATTATTTGCATCAGTCTTCATGGCTGAGGAGATTCCCAAACCTGAGCCTTTTTGTTTAGGTGACAAATCTGAGCAACTGTCCCAGATTGAAGTATAATTAGAAGAGGTTTTGGAACAAATTAATAAACGAAACAATAATAAGTCACCAGGACCAGATGGTATTCACCCAAGAGTTCTGAAAGAACCTAAATGTGAAACTGCAGAACTACTACTAACTGTAGTCTGTAACCTATCATTTAAATCAGCTTCTGTACCAAATGACTGGAGGATAGCTAATGTGATGCCAATTCTTAAAAAGGGCTCCAGAGGCGATCTCGGCAATTACAGGAACTCCTTGTCAGATGATGTTGTGAAGACCAAGACTATAAAAGGGTTCAAAAAAGAACTAGGTAGATTCATGGAGGATAGGTCCACCAATGGCTATTACCTAAGATGGGCAGGGATGGTGTCCCTAGTGTCTGTTTGCCAGAAGCTGGAAATGGGCAACATGGAATGGATCACTTGATGATTACCTGTTCTGTTCATTCCCTTTGGGGCACCTGGCATCGGCCACTGTTGGAAGACAGGATACTGGGCTACATGACCTTTGGTCTGATCCAGTATGGCCATTCTGTTCAAACATTTGAAATACGGTTTTCCTTTTTCTGTATCTTTAATAAAAGGCTAAAAGGATTTTTTAAATGGTGTGTTTGCCATGATGGCAAGCAGCCTGAAATCTCTTTATGCCAAACCCTGAACCTTGTTTAATGTTGGACATTTTCAGGGTCATGTTAACATCTTTGACTCTTTGGGCCCATATGTTCCATGCCACAAACCACCACAACAGTGGCACTCTACGTGCAAGTTCACAGCTGTGGAACCCAACCAGAGATAGGCATCTTCCTCCAGCCTGCATTTAAGAATGAGAGAAAAGTGGGGCTTTGGATACACCCTCTCCTCAGGATCTGTTATTGGCTACCTCAGGCAGGGAGTCCCTTAGCTTGCTGGCTTTTGTGGATCCCATTCTCAGGCACCTAAGCCATTTGTTATATAGGGAGCCTGGGTGCCTAACTCAGGCTTTGTGGATCCCAGTGATTTTCTAGGCACTAAAGTCTCTTTTCTGATCCAAGCCTGAAGTCCATAAGGGCCTGGGTGGGAGAAGAATTCTCCCAAGCAGGAAAAAGAGCTGGCAGATCTATATAGTAGATTAATACATTGTTTAAATGCTGTGAATATGTGAAGCATATTCTTGTGCCAATTATTTATTTAATTACAATCACAAAACCCCAAACCCTGGCCTGCTTCTTCCTCCAACCCCGTAGACACTGGGGCCCTGGAGGTACTTGCAAAAGAAAACTCTGCATGTGCATTGGACATCAAGAATGTACAAGGTCAAAGCAGGCAGCTCACTCTGTGTGCTATAGCAGGTTCCTCTACACTCACACTGTGGGGAAAGTGTTGTGCCATTCACTAACACCTGACATCAAGTTTCTCATATTGATATTTTTTTAAAATAGCCTAAAATTTCCTATAGTTGCTCTAGCGGACAGGAAGTTACTCCCATATGTCATTACTTTGGCTGGTTGATCCTAAGAGCTTGTTCCTGCTAAATGCTGAGTCCACAAGGACTCATCCGCACTATATGAATTGTGCCACAATTTGGGAAAAGGAAGCAAACTGAGATTGCTGATTATTATTTTCATTGCAGCAGCACTTAGAGGCTTCTCTCAAGGTCAGGGCCTCATATCACTGGGTACTGTAAAAACACATAAAAGGCAGTCCCTGCCCCAAAGAGCTTACAATCTAAATAGACAAGGCAGATAGGGCAGGGAAGGAAAATGGGGCACAAAAAGATTAAATGACTTGCCCAAGATCATATAGCATGTTAGTAGCAGAGTGGAGAATAGAAGCCAGCTCTCTGGAGTCCCCCTCCAGTGCCTTACCCACTGGATCACAGTCTCCTCTCTTATGCTGAATCTCATCCATTATACACGAGAATGATACTGAAGTATGTTATAAGACTGCCTGCTCTCTGTCTGAGGTCCTTATGAAACTGAGAAGTGTATTTCATGAGGACAAAATGTTAAATATTATAATGTTATTGCTGTCTTTAAAATAAATGTTCTTACTAATGTATAACAGTAGAATTATGCACAATAGTACATTCAGAGTAGTGGGGTCTGGAAATTCAGGAAATACTTCTAACTACTTTGTACAGCACATTAGTTACAATGAAGTACGAAAGTAATGGGAAAGAAAATAAATTAAGAATTTTGTATATTGCACTTCCAATTAACAATTTAAAAACAAAGCTGCTGAAGCTAATTTCCAGGTGAATAATTTACATTAAGATGTGAGTTCTGTGTTAAATAACATTTACCAGAATGTAGGGTTTTTTCCTTATGTACTAAAGGTTGATATTTCTTTTAAATTAGATATTTGCAAACTAGCAAAGCTTTAAAGTGAAAAACTCTTTGGAGCTGAACATCTATATTAGAGGTAATTCAGATGTGGATCACAATGTTGTGGTTCAGGACCATCTCTCCTCTCATGTGAACCTGGGCCAATTTTTAGCTTCAGATGCAGTTAATGCTCTTGAACCTGAAACTCAGCACAACTCCGAGGTGTGTGAATCTAAGTGAAAAAAACCTCAAGTTCACATGCACTGAAGAGAAACAGCCAAGCTTCACATGCTCTGGCTCTGACATGTAATAAGTTTAAACCCTGATGATTATTTATAAGGTCTTTTAGGGAATGTTTAAAACATGCTTAGTTGATTAAATCTCCGTGCTGTCAGTCTTACTATCAATCCACCAAACACAGCTCTTGATAATTTATTTTCTGTTGGTGTCAGAACTTTCCATAATTATCCTTATTTCTGAAAGGGTTCTGGTTTTCCTGTTGTTGATTCGCTACACTTGATTTAAAGGAATGATGAAGATAATGCCAGAAAAGCATTTCATTGATTGTCATGTATTTATATTATGCAATATATATGTCAAGTCTCTCTCCTCTGCAGTGGGTCTTAGTTATAAATTCAGTTTCTTTGGCGTTTTTAAGTAAATTTACCTACTTTATAAAGTAACACTATTTGCTACCTATTTTAATAGGCAAAAAATAATCACAGAGCAGGATAGTTGCCCTGCACTAGTTAAGCTTTTCCATTCTAATGCCCAGATTCTATAACTAGCTTTAGAAGAACAACTTTGTTGGGGCTCCGTATGGTTACAGGGGTTGACCTGCCCAGGCTCTGGGCTGAATCCTCTTTTGGGATTCAAGCGTGCTGTTTACAGTGAAATCAATAGGAGCTATGTATGTATAGACAAAGGCAGAATTTGGCCCAAAGGAATTAAACTTGGCATAGAAAGGTTTAGCTTAAGGGAAATTTATTTTATTGAGTTCTTCCTGAAGTCAGTATTAGGACAAATGAAAGAAATGCTATACTTCTCCCCAAAGACTGGAATTGGGCTGTGGGATTTGCTGAGGTGAGAGTGAAATAATGTAGCTGCACAGAAGTCTTGGATCATTTTATAACCAACCCCCACAGCTACAGTTGTGCATACAAAGATAAGGGCAGGCAAATCTCATGCTTCTGGTTGAAAAATGGCCACCACAGGGATCATGAAGAACAGTTCCTTCCTTAGACAGATTTGTACAACTACTTAGTCCCTTATATGCTGGATTATCTAGCTACTTATACAGTAACAATCACCACAATATCTGAGTTCTAAATATTGTGGCAAGGCACCTTCTCAGTCTCCGCTGCTTTCAGCCCTGGCAAGACAGGTTTGGGTAAAAGAGTCCCTCTTGGTAGCACAGTGGAAATCTATTCCTTCTCTCCTCCAGTCTCTTTAGCTTGTTTTTTTCCCTTATGGGAGGGAATGCAGCCTCACTACCTGGTGAGGCTTACTGTCTTGCTGCTCCTAACCTACTGGCAGCAGAACTCCTTCTCTCTCTTCTTTCCCAAGGGGAGGGTTTAAAAAGGGCTCAGGCAGCCCTTAGTTGGAATCAGCTGATCCTAATTAACCTCAGGTAGCTCCCTCTCAGCTGATTCAAATTGATACTCTGGTAACCCCTTCTCAGTTGAATCTGATTGACCTGTAGTTACCCCTCCCCGCCTCAGTTGACAGGGAGGAGGGCCTTTTAACCCTCTGAGACAGATTTCTACCCTGTTCTTGCAGCTGTCTGTCCTGAGTTTATCACAATATTGACCACTGCTGGAGACTGGATACAGGGCTGGACGGATCAATAATTTGATCTGTATGGTTAAATCTTGTATTATATTATCTCGATTTCCTGAAAAATCTATTGCTCAGATCCTGCAAAGTGATGTATTCAGTCAGATCGCTGTACTGGTGCAGAGCCTCAGTGGGACTGCAGTAGGTTTAAGAGTCTGTCCATGCAAATTAGCTTGTAAGACTTAGGCCCTCATTTGTGTATTAAGCAAAAAATATGTAATATTAACATCACACTTATCATTTTCAGTATTCTGTTTTATAAAGCACCCAAATTGTGTTAGATATTATGGCCTGATTTTCCATTGCATTCACCTATGGACTTTGGAGCAAGTGATAGTGGATGAAGATTTTTCTCAAGATGGAAAATTCCAGTTGTAAATTTTCAGCCTGTTCTCACTGGCTACTAGGTTTTGGAATAAAACATCAGAAATCTTAATCTGCCACTACTGATGCTCTAATAGCAGTTGATAAAAATGAGTGGAAACCAACAGAAACCGGAAGGACCTAGAGGATTCCAATAGAGGCTGATGAATTTCCACTAGTGTAAGCAAATATGCTGTATACAACTATATTATGTCTTTTCAGGTTCCGAGTCTGAGAATTAAAGTATCTGTAGGTCTGTAACTTGAGTTCTAGTGGATAAAGAGTTTGGTCTGATATATACAAATTATCTGAAGAACTATTTACAGTACATGTATAAAAATGTAGAGCAATCCATAGTCCTTAATTAGAGATTTATCTTCTCTTCGAAACTTGAGATCATTAATGCACATAACTGCAGTATGTGGGAGGATAGTTGATAATCCCTGTTCTGGTTCAAAAATTAAAAGTTAACATCTAATTTTAAAATGTTATGAAAATGCCTTTTCTTTTATTCATATTTAAATTTTGCTTAATTTTTTCCCCTTCTTTTCCCCCCGCCCCAGAGTTATTTGAGCTCTAGTCCAGGATGTTGTGAAATGGCCACTGACTGATAGGGGAAAAAAAGCTTTTGAATTAGAGTCCCACAGATGGACCTCAAGAAGCAAAGTGTTTTACAAATATACAGGGGCATTTAATCTCTGTTCCAGAGTGTGAGCTGAGACCTATTGAATCCTCACCACAATATTCCATCCAGCTATTGTAAGGTTTATCTGCTCAGTCCTGATCAGAAATCTGTGCATCAGAATCTTGCTCATCTATATTCTGTGGATGCAACACTCACAAAATAAAATGACAAAGCTATGACCTTGCCCCATTTTTGGGGGGTGAGGGGGGTTTTGCCCAGTCAGCAAGGGAGCTCCTTTCTAATGTACCATTAAACTGGGGCTCAAGGAGAGTGGACTCAACTCCCTGCTTCAAACTTAGCTGAGTAACAGCCTGTTTCTTCTCTTCTTTCTTCCCTCAGTGTTTCTCAGAATCTATCCTGGAGGAAAAAGAACAGGAGTACTTGTGACACCTTAGAGACTAACAAATTTATTTCAGCATAAGTTTTCGTGAGCTACAGCTCACTTCTTCGGATGCATAGAATGGAACTCACAGACAGGAGATATTTATACATACAGAGAACATGAAAAGGTGGAAGCATGCATACCAACAAGAAGAGTCTAATCAATTGAGATGAGCCATCATCAGCAAGAGAAAAAACCTTTTGAAGGGGCTCGTTCACCTGGAGTGGAATAGGTTAGAATGAGAGAAATCTGGTAGCCCAGTGGGTAGTGCACTCCTGTGGGAGATGGATTCAAATCCCACATTAGGTAGAGAGAGATTTGAACCCGAGTCTTCTGCATCCTGGATGAATGCTCTAAACATTGTGCTAAAAGTTATAAGGAAGGCAGCCTTTCATCCTGTTTGTGTTTGAATCCCACTCAGTAGGCACTCAGAGGCTGCCTACTGGATCAGGCCTCATAGGTGAACTAGGTGGTGAAACAGTTAGTTGACGATCCCACCAGGGTGTAGGTATGAGATAAGTGTCAGGAACTGGGGAGCTGTTCATATGCCTATTGACACAATTTTTGGCACTTAGTTTCTGTTGCTAAAGTCCCCTAAGGTCTCTAGAGAATTTAGCTGCCTATAGGGTAAGGTGGTAGCTAAGCAGGAGCTTTAGGTATCTAATTCTTGGATTTTAGCACCCAAATCCCTTTGTAGAGCTAGCCTATTGACTCTTCCAGTAGCTCACTCTTTTATCAGATATACTGATTTCATATATGCAATGAGATAGTGAAGGAGTCAGCAGGGAGTACAAATGGACAGGATGGGTGTTTTTAAAATAGTAATTATAAAGCTTGAAGAGCGCCTACACATGTACTTTTTTGTGAGAGGACATCTTGGAATCTTTAATCTAGATTTGTTTTCTAGATTTAAGACACATGGTATAACATGTGGGGATTCATTTAAATTGTTGCTGGTTTGCAGACATGTCAACTGCTGCTGTGTGTAAACAATGTAATCAGCAACAGCTAAATGTGTAGCTGTTTGCTCCTCTCTAGGGATAATACTGTGCTGGCTGAATAGGAAAAGTCAGCATATAAACTAGTTAATGTAAATAACGTAGGTGTGGGGAGTGTAATCTACTCCTAGAAAATATTTATACAGTATTTATTTGTATTCACTTATTCAGAGTTTTTCCACTGTACCTATCCCACGTTCTAGGAAAATTACACAATTTAAATAAAACAATGCCAATGAAATGTTACATTAAGGCCCCCAGCCCAGCCTACAGATCACCCCAAAGGCAATATAAGCCTCCTACTGCATTTTCCCAATGGCAGACAACAATTCTTAAACCCATTTTCACTATCCCTTCAATCTATACTGAGAGTATAAAATATATATCCTACTTTACTGCAGTGGAAGTGGCTCATGCAGTCAGAGTGCAGAGATGTTATACTGTTACTGTTGAATAACTACAGGGTTTTTTTCTCCCTCAGCAATGCGGTTCCCAGCGTTCTGACTAGTGGTGGGTGTCTCATATGCATAATCACAATGCAGTTACTTCTCAGTCACTGCACTGTGTGAATCCCAGTATTCTACTTGGCTGATAGCCAATCAGAGCGCTGCTGTTTTTTTCTCTGTAGCTTTACTGCTCTGAGTGGCTCTTGTACTCAGAATTTTCAGAATGTCACCCTCGCTTCCCATTCCCTTCAGCTGGATTTGAATGTTTTTAATATTCAGTATAGCACTAACAGAATGAGGGATACAGATATTAACTCTATATTAACCATGGCACTCATTCAGCAACATGCTTGAGAATGTGCTGGGCTTTAAGTGTGTGAGTAGTCTCCTGGGTTTATGTTTCTCTACAACCATCTCTGTAATCTGACTGCATGAGACTTCAGTGGGACTACTCACATGCTTAAAGCCAGGTGCTTTAATTACTTTTTTCCATGCAACTTTCCCATCTGCGTAAAGGCCAGACATAATGTGGTTCTACCTGAATAGTCCTATTAATGCTCGTGTAATAAGAAACCTGGCTCTAAACACCCATGAGTTTGGTAAATATAATTTTTTTACCATCCTGTGTGTTGGCAAAATTTTGTCTTTTGTGGGGGGGGGGTGCTTTTTTAAGTACCTGCAAAAGACAAAAGTTTTGGCAACAACTGTGCAGTGTAGATATACCCTGAGAGACAAAGGACTCCTGCCATATGTAAAACCTATTTAAGGCAGGGAAGTGAGGTAATCAGTGGTTGATTCTTCACTGAATCATCACCTAGGATGACTGCTAAGAACATGTAAGAAACAAGGATGGGGGGGAGAGGGAGAAGAGCTGATCCCAGGCTGGAAAAGGTGTCTGGCCTGTGAAAGAAATGCCTAAAACAACATTTAGGGTGCAATATTACTACTTGTAACCAGTTTCTTTAATGTATTGAGCTTAGTTTGCATGTTTGTTTTATTTGCTCAGTAATCTGCTTTGATCTGTTTGGTAACCCTTATAATCACTTAAAATCGATCCTTTGTAATTAATAAACTTGTTTTATTCTCTTTAAACCAGTTTATGCAATTCATAATGGGGAGGTGGGACAAGAGCTGTGCATATCTCCCTCCACATTGAGGGATGGGGTGATTTTCATGAGCTTATGCTTACAGATTTTTGTGCAGCACAAGACAATACAATTTTGGGTTTACCCTCCAGAGGCGGTGTGCACTTGAGTACTGGACAATCTCCCAGCTGATTCTTCCTATGCAGAGCTGATTTCACTGTCTGTTTGTTTCTGTAGCTTGGCGTGTCCCTATCTGTATGTGTGCTAGAAGGGGCTAGAGGGCCTGGCACAGCAGGACAAGGTGAGGGAGCCCAGGCTGGTGGAACAGGTGGGCTCAGTGGGACCCCAGTACATCAGATGGCACCCCGGAGGGACGAAGGCAACCTGTCACACCTCCCATCACTATTTTGTGCTCAATTGCTCTCACACAAATGGGTGTATATATTTCTCTAGCTATATCAAGGATGTAAACTGGATAGATATAGCTGAGGCTGATTGAGGATATTCACATTCCCTTTTCTGGAGTGAGACAGGTTGGCTTTTTTAAATGAGGGGAGTTTCATGTTCCTTGGAGTTATCACTTCTACATTTATATTGCCTGCCCACTTTGAAGTTTATCGGAAGTTAAAGTGTTATAACAGATAATTAACTGCAAAGAGCTGAGCCTCTTTGCCTTGCATAAGAAAAGATATATGAAGAAGCTACACATTCAGTAAATCATCAGTCTCAATTTGCTCTTGATTCATTTTCAGTGTTTACCCTACACTTAATAGATTGTTGGTGCAACAATATACAGTGACAAGTATCAGAGGGTAGCCGTGTTAGTCTGGATCTGTAAAAGCAGCAAAGAATCCTGTGGCACCTTATAGACTAACAGACGTTTTGGAGCATGAGCTTTCGTGGGTGAATACCCACTTCCTCAGATGCATGTAATGGAAATATCCCAATGTAATGGGATATTTCCATTACATGCATCTGAGGAAGTGGGTATTCACCCACGAAAGCTCATGCTCCAAAACGTCTGTTAGTCTATAAGATGGCCCCAGGATTCTTTGCTGCAATATACAGTGAAAATTCCTTCCCATTAAAAAGTAATAATGAACACAAATAATTTAGTTTAGGAGTGAATTTAGAGATAAATAAATGATTTAATTTCACTGAGATTTCAAAGAAACAAAAGGGAAAATTTGAAGCAGCTTGAGGGAAAAAAATAGGATGTTTCATTATTGTTCATCAATTGTTTTGGGAAGATTCACTCTTTGCTGATGACTTAAAAACTGAAGGCGATCAGTGAGTAGTGTGTTTCATTTAGGGGCTGGTCCAAAGTCCATTCAGGTCAAAGGGACTCCTCCCATTGACTTCTATAGGTCTGGATCAGGTCCTTAATAGGCACCTGAAACACACTATTTTAAAACTGGCCTTTTTAAAGCCTTTCTTAACAGAAAAATCTAACTTCTCCATCCACCTCTCTGACAATGTCATAGCCCTGTTCAGTGCACATCCAGTTTATCCTCTTTCAAAGGCTCCACAAAATACAGTTTTTTTCCATGAGGCCTATTGTTGTTAATCCATCACTCAGAGATTATTAAAGGAGATGAAAAAAGCAAATCTACTGCTCCACTATGTGATAAGCCATTATTTAAAATTGCAGGATCAAAATTAGAGGCTGGATTGAGGCCCTTTTGAATGTTTGGCACAGTTAGTGGCCATTGCAACTGCACACATTTGTCCAGATCCTTTGGTGTTGTGTTCCAATGGATGTAAAATAGTGTAATGCACTGGCAGAAAACTTGTTATGGGTTGAGTTAAAACCTCATGGAGATTGAGAGGTGTGTACTCACCCTTCAGTTAACATAAGTGTAAGGATAAGCCCCCACCTAAGATAAAAGGAGTAAAAGGAGTGTGTGAACTGGCTCAGGAGTTTTTTCTGAGTATTGTTTTTGGGTAGGGTGTGTGTAGCAGGGAAGACAGAACAAAAAAAGGGGAAAGCCTGAGAGACAGCCTGAAGGAGCAACTGAAAGCATAGTGGCTGATTCTGGAAGAAGAAATGGGGAGATTTTTGGATCAGGGTGCAGACTGAAAAGAGTGTTCTTGGTGCTGTGTTCACAAGAAGCTGTTTTCTGCTATTTCATTCCTTCTGTGTTCAGAGAACTAGGACTTTGTATTTATTTTGTAAATAAACAAAAGCAAAATAAATATCTGATTATCACCAATTTCTCCTCCTAACTGGAGCAACCTACTAGACCTCATTTTTTGGCTATCTTCTTGGTTCACAAGGAGATAACAATAGGTATAAAGCTAATTTATCTCACTCCAAGTGATTTATTTCTTTGCATGGGGGATCCTCTTGGTGTGTAAAACTAATGTAGAAGCTCCTATGCCACCTCCCCTACCTGTTTGCTTACACATGGGGCATGACTGAGACATCCTAACAAAAGAATGATCTTCAGCTGTGGTATACGCCTTTTAGGGCTATTAGCATGCAGCCATCAGGTTGCTGAAATTTATGCTGGATTACTGTGTGCACACAAGCAAGGGAGTGCAAATATGAGTTTTAAGTCACCTTTGTGCATACCCACTGTGCTATGTCCAGGATCTGACCCTTTGTCACAAATATATCTTTAGTTTGGGTGAACTTCTGTATTCCATAGTACTCAACTAGAACAAATGATCTCAGAGTAGCATTCCAGAAAGGAAAACAATCTGTCACATATATTGCATAAGCACAAATTACATTCAGCTCTTTTCTACTGTTCTGATAATGAAGATTTGACTAATGTTTCAGCACAGCTTTCACCAAAATTGATTAAAAAACCCTTAAGTTCCCAAATGACTTTTTATTTTTTTAAAGGAGAAAGATCTAGTAAAAGGAAGTCCAGATTTATAATTATGAATTGGACTGCAAACTACAAAAATGATATCACTAACATCATCTGTTTAGAAAGTACTTCCCACACAAAACTAAAATATGAATAAAAAACAGGTGAGTAAAGCTGATAATAATGAATTAAAAGTTGATATTTGCATAATTCCAAAGCAAGTTAATTTAGTCAAAGCATCCAACTATGAAATGCACAGAATAAGTACCCATGTACAGTAAAATCACAAGCACCAATGTTGTATTATATACAATGTTAGTACTATATGATCATTCCTCTGATTTCTCTTTCAGAAAATGTAAATAGTCCTCAAAAGTAGAGGGCCTTCTGTCTGTGCCTAATCACTGAGGATTTGATCTCAGGAGAACAGGAACAAGATTCTTGTAAGTGGTTTCAAAATACTGTGATAGCTGGAAGAAGGAAAATAGACTATGATTTGTTCCACTGGATAGCAAAAAGAATTTTATTACAGCAAACATATATGTTTCATAATACTAAATAGTATGTGCTATCTAAACAAAATGCTTTTAGGAACAAAGGGTTCCTAACAGATCCAAGTCCCAAATGAATTTTATAACTTCACATAAGGAAAACTGAAATCAAATATTTAGGGTTCATCTTTTTGAAGTGCCTTTTTTTCCAGCTCTTCCATATGAAAAAGTAATTACTGCTTCCATAAAGAAGCTTTTTTTGAATTTAATACCTCAGTATCTCTACCATTCGTATTAATTATACACAAAACATTCTGTGCACACAGAAAGTCACTGTTCTATATTACCTACCTTGCAGAGGTGTTAAGATCCATTAGCTCCTTTTCTGTAATTAGAACCTCACAGGAAGTGCCTTGTACTCAGGTGGAGTCTCAATGAAGTTGGTGCAGCTTTATATGTGCACACGGATCTGGCTGTAAGGATCTGATTGCAACATCTGATCCTAAGGCCCTGATCCCACAAAGACTTAAGACTTGCCTATATGAGGAAATTGACTGGAGTAGCACCCTGTGTGGAAATTCTCATTTTGGAATAAAAGGGCCTTTTCCTAATTTAGCTTTATCTGTTTTGCAAAATAAATACATACCTGTAAATCTGTAAAGCAGATTAAGAAAATCAGGAAGAGTCACTCTTATTCTGGAATAAAAATGTCTACACAGGGAGCTATTGAGGAATAATGGATTCCACATTAACTGTTCCAGTCAATTTCCCTGTGGAGACAAGCACTTAGACATATGCTTGCTTTGTCCTGTGAGCAGTCCAGTTAGAGTTAATGGGGTTATTCACAAGTTGTAAAGTTATGCACATCCATTAGTCTTTCCAGGATCAAGGTCTATGTTGGTAAAACAACTTGGGACGCCCAGATGAAAGGGACTATGTAGGTGACATGTATTTATTGTTATCAATCTATTGCTATTTAGATAATTTCATTATTTTAATCAAGCCTCTGCTTGAGTTGTAGAGAGAGAAATAAACATCTTTAATCATCACTAACTAGAAATAAATTTAGTACTCCTGGCCAAAGACCTTGTCATCCAGATCCTGAGCTTGTCCACGTTAAGTTTGTTGATTTACATAGCTGAGGATCTATCTCTGTGTTTAAGTTCCTGCAGGAATACATTTAAACAGCTGATCAGACCCCTTAACATATGGATTTATAATGAAATACTGATGGACTTTTTCTAGGTGATCTGCTATAACACAGTTGGTTATATAACCACATGTGCGTGCACACACACGCATTATGCATAGGCCTATATCTTTACAGATAGTACACATATCAGTATATTTTTCATGCAACTAGGACTTCATTACAGTGGTGTAAAACTCCAAACAGAATAGTCACTGTAAAGTAATTACATTCATTAGCATGAAGGACACTTGGCTATACTTGATTTTCAACCCTTTTGTTGAGATTGATTATTTCATAACCACTTGATTCTTATTATCATATCTTATTACGTGACCAATTTAACAACACAGGGCAAATATACCACAGAGCTAAAGCTCTAAATGTAAAAAAAAAAAATTAGATAAGGAAGAGCAAATTTTAAAAAGCTGAAAAAACTTGTATTTCAGAAAGGAAGCACAATTTTTTAGAAACTGGGTTCTTATTATTTATGAAACATATGTAAATATTTTGCTGACTTTGTTGAGGCATTTGTACTAGCTCCAGTTCCTTAAAGTCTCTAATAACCACTTCTGTGGCAACATATATTTTTGTACTTTGCTACAACAACCTCTGGTATCAATTATGAGTTTTGCAGTAGGGATGTGCACAGCCAAAAGAAGTGTTGTATGAATTGTAGCCATTTTCATTGTTCCAAGAGAGCTAGAGGAAGCAAGCATTTAGTGCCTGGAACTGTTCAAATAATATTGGTTGAATCTTATTTTTGATTTTGTGATGCATTGTGAATATATATTCTCAGGACCTGACTCTCACATGCTATAATGTATTACACCAGGACCAGTCCTATTGATTTCCAGTGAACTGTTTGCAGAGCTATGTACTACTTAGTATGAGTGGCAAAAATTAGCTCTCAATTAATGTTTTCTTTACTCTGTGGAAAGATTGACTCCCATTGACTTCAAAGGGATTTGTATCAGGTCCTTAGTCATGTCTCTTTCACACATAAACCTTAGCCAAACCCGCAAATTGTATTTTCCCAAACACACACATCAGCCTGGCTTGTGCATTCAGGGCTTGGTTTTCAGAGGTGTTGAGCACCCATGATTCCTATTAATTTCAACCAGATTTGTGTGCACTCAGAACTTCTGAAAAAAACAGGCCTTTAAGATATCAGCTTAGGCCCCGATCCAGTCAGTTATATAACCATGGGCGTAAACTTAAGCAAGCGTTTAAGTGCCTTGCTGAGCTGGGCTCTGAATAACTAATTTTGTCAGATATATTTGAGTTTACCAAAAGTCACAGCCCACCAGGAATTCTGATTCAGTACATAGGCACATCTAGTGACTTAATAATATACTGCAAGTAAACATATTATTATGTTGTGAATGCATGCTGTATATGAGACCTTAAAAACTAAATAAAACAAATACAAATCAGTTTTACAAAAGAACATACAAAGACATCAAAGACTAAATTTTAAGATAGTTATTATTTTGCAATTTTTTATGAGTAATAGATTTAAAATAAATGTCAGTGTTAAAAGGAAAAGACTTTCATTCCTCGGTACAATATTATCATATTTATTTTTTAAATTCAGCAAATTGTCTAATGTGACATTAAGGGTGAGATTTTAATGGCAAAGGAGTGAAATATCACAATGAAACCATAAATTAAACTCATACAGGAATATTCAACATGATGTAAAGTAATTCCAAATAATATGGGCGATATCACCCCATGACCACCCTGAATCCCTCAGCTGTTCTGGCCTTTGAGTAGATGAGTGGAACAAAGGCTGCACTCATTCCACATCCAACCCACTCACTCTAAGGAGGGAATAACTGGGTACATAGCACCTGCTTACTGATGTGCACTCAGACCCACCCAAGGTCCAAGTAGCCTATGTAGAGATATAAGGGGATATCTTAACTCACATTATTCCCTTGCACAGACACATAGGTAAAGTTATGGTATACCTCTACATAAAGAAGTATTGCTCTCTCCAGACAACGTCTTCTCATCCTACAGGAACATCAGGGATTTTGGTGAGGAGGTCTCAGGTAGCTTCCTCCTCCTACTCTAGTGGCAGACACCATAGAAAGACAGAGTTTGCTGGGTCCCTTTTCCTGGGTAACATCTCAGACACGCTCACCTTTTAATATTATTATCTAGGTAACTCTGAGACTCATTGGTTTTCGATTAAATGTGAGATGAGCGTGTGCTGTGTTTTTTGTGGATGATTTTGTCATGTTGGACTTTTAATATTCTCTGTATTGAATTTTTTGTGTAATCATGGCTTTTTATTTTTCATACATTATTTTAGTTGTGGATATACTTTTTTTAAGCTAAGCAATTTGAGTGGAGCATCTTTAGGCAAGTGAAAATCTATAGCAAATAATGCTGGAGAGAGCCTAGCTGAGACTATGTTGTGCAATAATGTACGTTCTCTTCGATTTGCTAATATATTTGGACCCAATTTTCTTTTAGGGGAAAAAATTCTAAGTGTTACACAAAATAACTTGACTTACAGTACAGAGAAAATGCCATCTGATGGCACATCAAGTCATGAAATGAAGCAAAAGCAAACATATACAATGAAGAATGACTTTGTTTTCATAAGAAGAAGTTGCCATGAGTACAAAGCTGTGCCAAATCAAGCCTTACCAGTCAAAAGTAGTAACCCGATGAGAGAAGCTGTGTGACTGCTTGTTGTGAAATGGAAAACTTGGGCTCAGGAAATCTTATTTAGCATGTAAATACATTACTATTTCTGTTCTTATTGCTATATCTTGTTGACTGCCTTGGGAAATAGTGCAGATGAGATTATCCCTTACTACCCTAGGAGGAGGCTGTTTGAAAGGCATTAATTTAGACTGAAGTGTAATGTGATAATCTAGGGAAATATGCAAGAGTAGGATCAGAATAATCATAGTTTTATCCGCTTTTAGGTTTACTGCTTTAATAGTTTTATTACTCCCTTGCTGCCTAGTTATTTTATATTTCTGTAAGTTATTTCAATAAACAATTAGTTTAGCCAGATTGAACATCTTATTCATGAACAGCATTCTGGGATTTATTTAATATTTTACATTAATTATTCCCTTTTTTATTACACATACACTATGCTATACATTACATATACAAGATGCAGGAGGGGCTAGCTTCCCTGAGTATTTACCCATTGGAAACCCTATGCCTGCAATCCAGGCACTTAGCTCCTCTGATGCTTGTGCTGCCACAGCTACGTTCTATTTTTAGTGTACTAGCTTGATAAGAGCTAGGACAAGTATATCTCCTCGAACTGGAAATCACATCCCCAGCTCACCGTGTAAACACACCCACATTGAAAATATCACCTTTCTCTGTGCTAGCATCTAATGAATGCAGACTCAACTGTAAGGTCACTGACCTGATCTTATGCTATGCTATGGGATTGGTCCTAGCTACCTTAAGACAACACTTTCTCTTCCTCAGATATCACCTCCCTGAATAGCTACATTCTACCAGTGTATAGAGGGGAAGAGGCTTCTGCATGCAGCAAACAATTGTTTTCCAGGAGCTGGATTTAGATTAAGGAACTCCATCCAACAGCCGTAGCCCTCCCATCTTTCAGAACACATTGCAAAACTCACTTTGTCCATTTAGATTTCCCTCTATTTTTTTTTTTTTTTTTTTACTGCTGGCAAACATAAATGAGCAAACACCTATAAACAATCAAGGAAGAAAGAGAAAGATGGCTGAGAGGCAGTGAGATACTATATATTGAGGGCCATATGTGGACCTATATAGACAGCGAGAAGTGAGGTTTCCTACTAGCATGGTAAGAGCCAATCACTGTGACCAAGAATAACATGTCTCCGTTTTGTGTCAGTATTCATATTCTGTCAAAACTTATAATACATGTAAATGTAATTAATCAAAATATTTGTGACCTGCTGAACTGGGAGTAAGTCATGTCAAATGCTTCTGAAAACAACTAGCCTGTGAAAATCAGTGGATGAGAGAGACAGAGAACAGCAGCCATCTGTTACCACTTGGAAAGTAGCCGAACAAAGTGGGATTAGGAGCCAAACGTCAGAGCTTTTCCAAAAATCCCAGTAGACTTTTAAAATCTAGGAATAAAGAAAAAGTATAATTCTTTAAAGGAGTCAGCAGACAATCCTTTGACTTACTGCCTGTTTGTTAATCCTTTACAGGCTAAGAAATTTGAGAGAGATTGAATAGAATCTTGAAGATGGAAGCACAAATAGACTAAATTTAATAGTTAGATGAATGGCTTTAATATACCACAATAAAAAATGTTTTCTCTTTCCAAACTCATGGCAGACTGCCTGACTCTCTTGATAGAGATAGACATACTCAGAAGGCAGGTAGCTACTGCCAAATGTGAAGATATGGGGGCCAGGTTCTGCTTTTGGTTAAACTACTGCAAATCTCGAGGAACTCCATCAATTTTAGTGAAATCACTCCCGTGTAACCAAGAGCATAATTTCACCCATCCGATGAAACATAATAGTAGCTGCTCTGATGACAGCTGCTACTACAGTACATTTTTTTCCATATCATCCAAGAATAGGAGGATTCCCTTTTAAAGAAGGAAGCGAAATCTAATAAAGCTTGATATACATGACAGCATATTGAGCTGCATCCAAGTGGCCCATGTATAATAATCCCCTTTGACTCTCTTCAGCTTCACAATATCCCATTCTCCCCAGACACCCATACTGTCTAAATCTATGTGGTATAACTTGTGGCATAAATGCCAACTCTTAGACTTGGCCAGTAGAAAGGGCCAATATTTTCAGAATGACTGATTCTGAGTGCTCCAATTTTGAATCCTCAATTTGAGACACCTTTAAAGGGGCCTGATTTTCACAGGCAGATGCTCAGCGCTTTAAAAAAAGAATCAAGGCCCTTGAAAATGCCACAAATAAGACACCCAGAAAAGCAATGTTGGATTCAAAATTCAGTGTGTAACATAGAGATAATGAGTAAAGGATTTAAACTAATACTCCCACATCCTAACATCCCCTCACTTCAGACAAATTTGGATCCATACACTGTGGTGTTGGCTCATCTTTATAAATGACCACTGAAAAAATAATTCAGGCAATTAGCAATTGATGATATGACTCAGGAATTTAGTTGCCTCTTCATTGATGCTGAATTCTTTGATAACACATGATTTTCATCTTGACTTGCATTAGGATATGTCAGGTGACATCCCATCACTTAACTAGAGATAGGCAAACCCAATCAGATGAAACACAAACACAAACACACTCAAATCTTCAACCATTTTTTTCTTTTCTTAATTTTTTTCTTTGCTTAAAATGTATACTCATCACTGCTTTTCATTTTTGTCAGCTAAACTTAGAAGTGGAAGTACCAAAATACTGTAAGAAATACTGCAACTCCTTTGTGTTTTCCAAACCTAAGTAGTATTGCACATACAACCCTAACTCAGTATGAAGAACGTGATGTGCTGAACATGAGCTCCCAGGGCAATGCTATGGTAAAAAAGGGCTAATGCCATCTCTGAATGTATAAACAAGGTAGTAATGAGCAGGGAGGTGCTTTACCTCTGAATATGCCTTCGATGAGACCATTAATGGGAAACTATGTCCAGCTCAGGTGTCTACTTTTCAAAGGGATATTGAAAAATTTAGAGAGGGAACAGAGAAGAGCCACAAAAATGATTTCAAGGCTGGATAAAATGCCTTACAATGAAAGACTTAAAATAGCTAAATCAAAAAAGAAAAATGAGAGGTGAATTGATTACAACCTAAAAGTACTTCATGGGGAGAAAATTCTGAGTACTAAGGGGCTCATTACTCTGAAGCTGAACAAATTCAAATGAGAAATTAGGCACAAATTTTTTAACAGTGAGTCCTTAGCTACACTGGCGCTTTACAGCGCTGCAACTTTCTTGCTCAGGGATGTGAAAAAACTCACCTCTAAGCGCAGCAAGTTACAGCGCTGCAAAGTGCCAGTGTAAACAGTGCCCCAGTGTACGGCTCCCAGAGCTGCAAGCTAATCCTCACGGGGAGGTGGAGTACGTACAGTGCTGGGAGACCTCTCCCACAGCGCTGGCGCTGCAACCACACTCACACTTCAAAGTGCTGCCATGGGAGCGCTCCCGCGGCAGCGCTTTGGAGTTTCGAGTGTAGCCAAGCCCTGAGGGTGATTAACCATTGGCACAAACTACGCAGTGAAGTGGTGGATTCTCCATCTCTTGATGTCTTCAGATCACGAATGCATGCCTTTTTGGAAGTTATGCTTTAGACCAGTGATTCTCAAACTTTTATACTGGTGACCCCTTTCACACAGCAAGCCTCTGAGTGTGACAACCCCCCCCCCCCATAAATTAAAAACACTTTTTTATATATTTAACACCATTATAAATGCAGGAGGCAAAGTGGGGTTTGAGGTGGAAGCTGACAGCTCATGACTCCCCACATAATAGCCTCATGACTCCCTGAGGGGTCCCAACCCCTTGTTTGAGAAACCCGGCTTTAGACAAACACAAGCTATTTGGTTCAAAACAAGGGTAACTGGGTTAAATTTCAGAGCCTGTGATATATAAGTGGTCAGACTAGATGATCTCATGACTAAATGGCCTTAATCTCTATGAATCTCTGAATGTTATGAACTCACTTTAATTATCTTTCCCACTATAGTCAAATCATTCAAGGATACTGAATATCAGCAAGAATAAAGTATCCTGAAAAAGGCTTTAGATAGTGTTGATATTGTGTTTCTGATAGGCCTATCTGAATATTTAACCGAGAGATATGTATTTGGTATATGTTCGGTGCAAAAATCCATCTAAAAATAAAAGAAAGAAATTGGAGGATGTCAGTAGTGTCTATAGGAATCTTGGAGCAGATTAAAAATCTTCATCCATTGGTTAAAGGCAGTCAAGGTAAATAGTAATGGCAGAAAATGACTAAAACCAAAATAAAACAGCCTGGATTTTGAATAAAATGTTTAAAACCCATGGAGAAAATCAGTAATTGAAAAAAAATCCATTTCCAATTTACACATTTGAATAGTGGAATAAAATTATGCTAATCTAACATATCTGCCTTATTGTGCTTTTCCATTCATTATGCTGCATGCATGAATATGAGATAGTTATTATCCCTTTGATAATAGTCCTTACTTATCTGCTTCAAATTGGTATGCTCTTTTAGCATGCAGTCTTTTGAAGGATCTTGTTTACCAAATGAGCTTTCTCTCCTTTATATATTGTCTTTTAATTTAGTTTTGTTTACATCATGTAAACTATATTACAAATTCTATTTACTAAATTGTATTATAGGCTATGTGGTGTCTACACATTACTGGGTGACTCCCACTTCATCTCTGGAGAACTCTGTCTCCAACTCATAGGAAGCACAGGGCATGAGAACAGATTAAAAGTTATTCTAGTCTGACATCCTATCACTACCAATAACCAATAATGAATGCTTTAGAGGAAGATGCAAGCTCCTCACACAATGCACCTAATTGTGGAGAAATGTCTTCTGCAATCCCAGCTGGTGATCACTTTATGCATGAAGACTGAATGATGGTATAATTTGTATACTAGTGAGTGTAATGTCAGGTGCTACTTTTATTCTTATGATTGCTAATATAACTATATCGAGCACTGTTTGTGGATTCAGCACTGTGCAAAAATATAAGGCTTGGTTGCACAGTTAGATAGCACCCTACAGTTCAGGCACTGGGACCAGATTTTCAAATGTTCAGCACCCACAATAAGGGACAACTTTCAGAAGCACTGAGCACCTCCAGCTGTGACACTTATGGCCAGAATATCAAAGAGCTTGCCTTCCTGAGGGCACACTGAGTGCTAAGCTGTTTTGAAAATCTGGCCCATATGGCACTGGGTTATGGTCTAGACTCAAAGTGGTGCCTGTTTTTAAAAAAATGTAATGTAATTCTTTAAATCTTATTAAATTTTATGCCTTACTATCCTTCCTCTTCATTCTCTGATACTGGCAAAT
Source organism: Gopherus evgoodei (assembly GCF_007399415.2). Taxonomy (NCBI): domain Eukaryota; kingdom Metazoa; phylum Chordata; order Testudines; family Testudinidae; genus Gopherus; species Gopherus evgoodei. The sequence goes on from NC_044329.1 coordinate 65,759,820, forward strand.
GTTAGTGATAGGATTCAATATACATATGCCAATAATACAAGATTGTTTGATTGGTATTTTTAAAAGTGTGTTTGTGTTCTTGCTTTTTTGTGTGTAATTGTGGGTTATAAACTAGTAAGCTCACAAAGAGCATATTTGCTCAGTAGATGCTTTGGCTATTACAGAAAGTGCTTTAAACAGTAGCTCTTTCATTGATTTTTGCTGAGTTTTACTTTTAAAGGGTGTAAGATGGTCAAAATGAGATACGGTTACAGCAAACTACATGGAAAATCAAATTAATAAAAAAAACCACCACCACCCTTGCTTATCAAACAATGACATCAGGAGAGACATTTATAAAATAAACAGCACTGGATAATTTGTCCTGGGCAGCTCACCACACCTCTGCCACTAAGCTACAGCCCCAATTCAGGGAAGGATTTAACCACGTTTAAATCTTATTGAAGTTAAACTCATGCTTGAAGTTAAATACATGCTTAAGTGTTAGCTGAAGAGAAATAAACTGACATCTATGCTTAAATTTATGCAAGTGTTTAACTGCTTTGCTGAGTTGGGATCATAATCAGTATTTTTATCACAAAACTAACACTTTTTCTCTGTTTATGTATATCTATTTTTACTGTTCAAATCTTTACTTATTAAACTAAGTTCTACTTGTATACTGTATTTGAGAAATCTGGCAAAGATTCACGGAGCTCCAATTTATTAATTGAGTTCTGCTGTAAAAGTTGCAACAATTTTTATTTTGGAATCATACCAAAAACATTGCATCATGTAAATGTGCATTAAAGTTTAATTTAAATTTAATCAGTGATGCATAATCCAGAGCTCTCTTTTTTTCTGTTAAATTTAATTATTACTGACTTCTTCTATGGTCTAACCTTCCTCTTAGTAGGGGACAAACACCATATCAAATACCATAAAATGTAGATTAACACCGAAGAGATAATGAGCTTTCTTGCCTTTTTTTTACTCAAATGAGAGTTGAATACTGAATACCTATCAGCACTGTATATCAGGAGCCCAAATCAGAACACTGGATCTGAGCTCCCTCAAACTTTGAGGAAGTTGGAATCTGGATCAGATCTGAACTTCATGTGTTGGATCCAGCTCCACTATCACTACTGTGTTAAAACTTCTAAGAACTAGAAATGTATCATACTAAAATGCCAACCATCAGTTTTTGCCATGTGTTTTGCTATTAGCTATTGCCACCACTTTCCTCGCCATGGTATCTTAACACCTTTGCTCACTTTTACTTTGCCTGGTATAGCAGACTTTACTTTTATAGGAGAAAAAGTCCTTTAATCTTTGAAATTGCTTTGGCAATTATTAACAATGGAACTTGTGCATTTCAGAGTAGAAAAGATCCTAACAGAGGACTGAATTTCACCCAAATCATTGCTCAGACTTAAGTTGGGCAGAGTTGTAAGGGGGAGGCATAGATAGGCCTCCCAAAACATGTATGAAACACCACACTCAATTCCCAGCTGAAAATTAGCTGGGAAAGGAACTGAATTAAAAAAGTTTTCCTTAAATGAGAGGAGGAATTGAAATGGTTCATCTTCACCTATCTGGAAAATCTTTTCTGGGAATAAAGGCTGAAGAAGCTTCATGTTTGTCCTAGAGCAAGATAGGTAGCCAACTTACTTTATATTAATTTAAATGTGCTTCATGGCTTTAGGATCAGCTTCCATGGACAGGTGATGTTCTTTCAGGAATTTTCTGACATATTCAGAAGAAAAAGAAAATAATACAGCTGTTTCCTTTATAATACTCACAGCCACCAGTCAATGATGCATTTCCCAGAATAGAGGTTTTTTACTTGAACAATAGGATCAATTAGTGGCATCTACATATTTAGGCCACCTGCTAAAATCAACTGTTTGGTACTAAAACATCATGCCATGAATAAAGAGTAGTGTGACTGTTGCCAAGCATAAAAACAGGAGTGTGGCTGTTAATTTCCCAGGATACATGCATGACTCATGTGTTTTGCAGTGTTCCAGCTTGAGCAACAGAAGTGGAATAGGGTATGTAAACTGAATTAAGGATGTCTTGTTATAATACATGCCAGGTTTTAAAACTGACTTGGTCTGTCCTTTGAATTTCTCTTTGCTTGGAGATGTGCATCTTCAAGATGTTCTTGCATATATAAAATAGTCCAAAGAAGCTTATTAATTTTCTGCTTTGGGAGCAAAATAAGGTTGTTCACATCTCTTTTGTGCTCTCTTTCACTCTCTGTCTTCTAACTGCAAATAATTTTCTCCAGTTTTTCCAGAGGCAAGGAAAATAAAATATTTTTCTTCAGTAACCAATAACAGGAACATTGTAAAATATTGTAGTAACATAATTTTTGTGAGCTTTATTTTAGACATCTGGCTCATCCACTTCCATTTTAAATGATCATTTTCACTTTCAAGGTTAAATGTAATTGTCTGCTGCAGATACTGCAAATGCAGTTAGCAACATCCCACGTTCTAAGAAAATACAGTAGCATCAGTATTGAGCAGTTTTACTTCCCTCCCAGCAGTGGCTCTCAAACCAATTTGGTATAGAATTAACATGGCTGTTGCTAGATGTTAAGATTCTCCAGTACAATGTTCAAAGGTTAAATTAGAAAAGGTAACCCAGCTCAATACTATATTCATTTTTATATGTACCATTCTCTGACAGACATTAAAAAGATCTATTGCACACATAATCTGAGTTAGTAAGGATTTTAAAGAAATGACCAAACCAAAAAAAAGTCTTTTCAGGTTGACATGAAATAAATTTTTAAACATTTTTTGTTCATTTCAAAATGAAATATTTCATTTCATTTTTGAGGGGTTTAAAAAGTCTTTTTAATTAAAAAAATAAAATTGAAGTAAAACTCAAAACAAATTTGTTTTGAATCAATTCCGAAAATGTTGAAATGAAACATTTTGACTTTTTTGCAACGTTGCCTGTTTTATTTTATGATGGGGCATTGGCCCCACTCTGGCCTCTAAGGGGTTAATAGAGCCCTAGGCAGGCTGCGCAGGAGGTAGCAGCCAATCAGGGCCTGGCTGGCCCATATAAGAAGAGCTGCAGGGCACTTCCCTGGCAAACAGAAAGGAGTTAGCACTCTGGATGGAGCAGTGCTGTCATCAGGGACTAGGGGCAGGGCCTGTGCAACCAATTAGGTGACCTAGGCGGCCGCTTAGGGCACTAGGATTTGGAAGGCGGCATTTTCTTCAGCAGTGACTGCAGCGGCCGGATCTTCAGCAGCCCTGGTTGCCACGGGCATTTAGGCGGAGGGAGCTGGGGCAGCGGGGTGCTGCAAGCTGATTGGCGCCCCAAGCCTGGGAGGCAGGAGAAGTGAAGCAGTGACGGCCTTGCTTGGGGTGCTCATGCTTGTGCTCTTGCGTGGACCAGGGCAACGCTGCCATAGGGGGGGAGCCTCACGGCAGAGGGGGGAAGCTGCTGCGAGGGTGGGGGCCTCAGGATGGGGACGCGGGAGGGGCACAAGGTGGAAGTTTCGCCTAGGCCGCAAAACATCCTTGCACCGGCCCTGACTAGGAGAGCTAGAGTCAGCTCCTGCCTGGCTGCTGGAATGTGCACACGGAGACCCAGAAGCAGAGGTGAAGAAGTTACTTGAGTTGTGAGGCAAGGTATTGAGGAGTGGGAGGGGATGCATGTCACGGAGTGTGGGGGAGTCCGGCCCTGCACCCCTCTTCCTGGGACCCACAGTGATTCTTAGCCAGCCAGTAAAACAGAAGGTTTATTGGACAACAGGAACACAGGTTACAGCAGAGTTTGCAGGCACAGTCAGGACCCCTCCACCGAGTCCTTCTGGGCTTTCAGGGTGCTTGGATCCTAGCTAGGATACCCTGAATTCCGCCCACACAGCCCCAAGCCCAAACTCAAACTGCTTCCCTCCTGCTGCTCCCTTCCTTTGTCCTCCTTCCCGGGGAAAGGTGTTGACCTTTCCCCTCCCTTACCTAGCTCAGGTTACAGGCTCTGGCATCGTCCATCCCCTAAAGTCCTCCCCTGCTCTCCCACTCCCCACACAGACAGTACCTACTGCATCACAATGCAACACATGGCTGCCATCTACAGAGTCCCTGATCTGGAACCTGGTGTAGTTGGCGGGCCCAGGTTCCCTTTTCATGTCCCCCGCTCCCCCCAGTGGCCACTGAGGAAGTGACTGGGACAGTTGGACTGCTGCACATGCCCCCGGAAGGGGGAGCACAGATTGTGACACACCTCTCTGTGTCATGAAGCGGATACCACGGTGTTTGGAGTGATGTGGGTCTGGGAGCAGAAGTGATGTCAGGTGAGGCATCATCGGGAGAGAGCGTACCGACATTGCACAGCTAATCCCCAAAGCACCAGTGTGGTGAGTGAGCACAGTCACATACTGAAACAGAAATTTCAATGAGAAATCAGAAAATGTTTTGGCAGACCCAAGGCTCCAGTCCCAGGTGCAGTGGAAATGGTACGGTTCATTGCACAGATGAGACATGATTTGGGTAACTGAGGGAGGAAATCTTCTTCCATTGCATGCTGCATGGGCTCATTAAACAGCAGGTTATGGTAGGTGAGACAAGGGCAGGCTTTGGGGAGGAGTTTGTTAAGGATATGTCACAATACAAATCTAGTGGGCACAGGATACATAATACCAGACATTGGCTCATGATCAGAAGAGGTGCATGAACTGAAGTGGCTGCTATAGATTTAGAGTCCCACTGCTGCAATGTAGCCCGGAGTGAGGATTGTCTTTCCCATAACCCCTGAGACAGTCTTTATGCCAAGAACCACCACATGGTGCAGGGGAAGGATTGAGGTCACAGTAATCCATACTTACATAAAACACACCCTCTTCCATGTCTGTATAGATATTCTATAGATTTAGATTTAAAAAGGTGTTTGTCCCATCTTAGGTATCTGCAGCTATTGTTTTATATCTATGTAAAAAAATCCAGCCATATTCATGACTATGGCTGACAGCCTGTCGTAGGATTGATCTCATTGTTATTTCTCTAATCCTTCCTCTCAGCCTTTTTCCCCCCTTCTCTTATTCTTACACTGTCCTTTCTCTGTTTATTTTCTTTCTCTCTCTCTCTCTCTCTGCCCACCTCTCCCCCAGGGTCATTTGTACACAGGGGCACTCAGAAGAAACAGAAATAAATTAAGCTAAAGTGAATTAAGGCCATGTTGACATGGCAAGTTATCAAACATAAAGTAGAACCTTGAATGGCAAAATTCTTTGCTAATGTAAATGAGTGACTTCAACTCTGAGAGACTTTCTACTCGATGGGGGAAGTACTTGGGCTTGATGCTGGAATTACTAGGTGAAATTGTATGGCCTGTGTTATGCAGGAGGTCAGAGTAGACTATCACAATGATCTCTCCTGGCTTTAAAAGCATGATCTCTGTGAAGTTTTTGATGGCAAAATCCCATCTCCCTACAATGAGCTTTTTGTAGCATAAACTGAGGGCATAGTATCACAGGGACACTCAGGAAAAAATCAGCCAGATTAGCTGAAGGTGCAAATTTAAAGTGCATTATTTAAGTGCCTTAAACCATTCTGTGGGGCTTCATTCAAGTGTGATATGTCATTATCTACATGGAAAGTCAGTGCGTGACAGCTAGGATGTAAATTTACAATGTACCAGCTTGCCATGCAGTAAAATCCCATGTGGACATTGCTACAGCATCCATATAGGAGTCAATAGGCTTAATTCACTTTTATGCCTTTATGGATGTCCTACATTTAATTTTCCTGGCAAAAAAAAATAAAATTCAGAATTATGTCCAAATGTAAATTTTGCAATATTATCATACATTTCCCAAGTTTTAAACTAAATAAGTTTGAAAATTTTGTGAGTACACTGAAGGAAAAATTTACAACTACACTGGGAATCATCTTCAATAGAATTATTTCCTGTTTAGGATTATGAAGGATTATTAGTTAGGCCAAGTTCACATTGAACACTCTACTTTTAATTTTAAACTCGGTAATGTGCTGAGATTATTAAATGTGGTGCTGAGAAAAAGCAATATAATGGCTTCTATCATTTAAACAATATCATTTGAAGTGTGATCTGATCCATGAGGATGTCTCTGAAATCTAAGAACAATTGGATTATTCATTCTTCTCACGGGATTGATGAAAATATTTTTAGTCCAGTAAACCTAAACAGAATGGGCAGTGCCTTGGCATGATTTATGCTTATATTTCTCAGGAATTTCTAACACTGTTATTTTTCACAAATTCATATTTAGAGCCAGGGAGTAGCATTTTGAAGGAGAATACAGCTTTATGCTAAGTTTTCCTCAGAAATATTTAAAACATTAATGAACGAAAAACAGAAGGCTGTGTGTTGCGTTCAGTTCAGATTTAGCTTGCTTTCTTTTGCTTGGAATCCTTTGAAGCCTTTTGAACCAGCTGGTGTCTCCATATCTCTTCTTTGTTCTTGTTTTAATGTTGCAGCTTACACTATGTGCATGGCACAGCTGTAACTAGTATGCATATTAGATTTGAAACTAAGTAATGTATCAATTTTCCTGCGTCTCATTCTTAGCAATTTACATGGTTTTCAGAATTATAGCACTATCAATAATGAGTTAATGTAGGACCTCATCCAAAGCCTATTGAAGTCATTACAAGCCATTCCATTGACTTAAATGGACTTGGATCAGACACTTAATATGTGACTGGTTGACATGCATATCTCCAATTATTTCACTGGAAGTCACCAGATATTTTTAAATTCTACAGAACCTTCATATTTGAATGTAGTCATACTAACTCTGCTTAGCATGATCCTGAACAATTAAAATTGAGCAAGCTAAAAGAAATTTCACAGAAAAACAGACTATTTGGAACTTAATAGCATTTGTGCTGTAATGACATTGTATTCTTAAGAGTAAAAAGGCAGATAAGTCAGAGCAGGAGCCAGGGGCAGCTCTAGACATTTCGCCGCCCCAAGTATGGCGGCATGCCACAGGGGGCGCTCTGCTGGTCGCCTGCAGGAGGTCCACCGGAGCCACTGGACCAGCGGACCCTCCACAGGCACGCCTGCAGGAGGTCCACCGGAGCTGCTTGCTGCCCTCCTGGCAACCGGCAGGGCACTTCCCGCGGCATGCAGCCCCAAACACGTGCTTGGCATGCTGGGGCCTGGAGCTACCCCTGGCAGGAGCTGTGGGTGAGTGCTGCCTGCCTTAGCTTGGGAAGAGAAGCTGCTTGCCCAACCCTCAGCCTTTAACTCTTTGAATCTTCCCTCAGAGGTTTGACTCTGCCTGCAAGCAACTGCACCTTCCAGACATTATTGTTACCATCACCAATTAACAGAGTTGGATTTCCAATGGCAGAATAAACAGTATCACCTCTGCCTAGATCTATGTGATCTGTTATGTCCCTGGATAAATGAGCACACGTTACAGAAGGTCTTTTGGAAGTCAGGTGATAAGTCATCTGTGCAACATATATACATTAACATACACCATGTTGCCTTTTGTTGTTTTCCCCCAATCTGTCCTGGATTATGGATATCCAGAGCAAACCCTCTGAGATAAATTAAAATCAGTCTGTTCTACACAACCTGATAATTAATGCTGCCTGTAAGACCTGCAGTGCGGGGCTGCTGTTCTGGTAGAGAGACCTGTTACAACTCTGTTCAGCCTAAATGTGCCTAAAATGTTTCAGCATGAAGCATCCATTGCTTGCTGCCAATGTGGACTAATCCAAAACCCATTTATATCAGTGGCAGTTTTTTTCATTGTCTGTACAAAGCAGATGTTAATTTACATTTCCCTTTTCAGTGGGTGGTGTAATTATGGTATGGCATCTCCTATGTTCCAAGGACATTTCATGCTATGAAATTTAATAAGTGGTTCTGTGTCTGGCAGATCTATGGGCTTAGACCTACTTTATGAAGGTTTGGAAACCATGATTTCTGCAGTCCAAATTGATACCTCCAAAGCATTAGCACTAACATTGCATAGAAGTAATCATCGTATATCTATTGCTACGGTGTATTTCAAGCTTCAGCAACTGTGTGTGAAGGCAGCAACAACATGGAGTAAACTTATTGGTAAACTAAGTCAATTTATTTTTCTTTAAATCATCAGACTAAAAAATTACAAAGTTGAAAATAGAGACTTTTTTTCACTTGAGGCAGAAAATTATTTTCAAATCTACACCAGACAAATAATTCTGCCTGCTTTGTCCATCTCCATAGCAAAAATTGGTTAATTATTAGAACTGGTCAGAACAACTGTGGTGGACCCATTTTCCATCAGAAAATTTAGTTCTGCCAAAATTGAAAAGATCTGCAAAATCCATCTTGATTTTTGTCAAGATTGTATTTCAGAGGGAAATGTGGTCAGGGTAATAGCGAGGGAGGGGAGTCCAACAATGTTCATGTCCCATCAACAGTTTCAAAATGAAACATATTGATGTTCTTGTTTTGAAATTAGTTTTGGTTTCAAAATGTCTAATTTTGTATTGTATTATATTGTACTATAACAAACTCAAAATTGAAGCGACGCTTTGATCAATCTGAAATGATTTTTCCCCCAGAATTTTCTGTCTGAGAATTTTGAAATGTCGAGGTTTTGTTTCAACTCACAATGAACAAAACTTTGAAATCTTGAAATTCTTTGGTAAATAGTATTTCTGCGTTCCTCAAATCATTATTTATACGCTGGTTCCCAGGGCAGAGGTGAAAGCTCTGTGTCCTGTTTACTATGGGTTTTGATTATTCCCTTAGTGCTGCAGAAGGAATTGTGGGATGTGCCCCAGAAGTTTCAGCAATATATGTGTGTGAGTGCAGCACCAGCGAGGACACAATAATTCAGGTAGGCAGTGTGGCTGCCCAGTGTAAATCAAGAATAATGCCAACAAAGTTAGTGGAGTTACAATAGTGTAAATCTGGTATTAGTGGGAGGACAATCAGGCCTTGTGTGTACTTTCTAGACACTATAATATCAGGGAGCAGGGCATCTACAGGATGTAGTTTTTGTTCTTTTAGCATTTACTAGGCGCAATGTTCTGATGTTAGTACTTGGAGCTGTTCCCAAAGTTGTTTGCTGTGGAACAGTTTAAGAAAATGGCAACTGCTTCCTGGCCCTACAGTTAGCATTTTACAAAGGAATAGGCTGAAGACTGGTTTGACCAAGGAATGTAGTTATGCAGCTGGTGAGCTACATTTGGAGAGCTTTCCTGCCACTGAGAGGAGGAAGATAAAGCCCCAAACTAAATTGATCTCTGCTGAATGCTATAGACCTGTCACTGGAGAGCAGCAAACATTAAACCTCTCATAACCCCATGAGGGGATTATGTTGGTGGGTTGAATAAGTATGTACTCAATTGGAGCACATGTTCTTTTTGGTTTGTTTTTTAAATCTGTTTAATTTATGTGGTGTATATTCACCATTTTAGGATGTCACTGAGAAGATGTGAGTTCTCTAAGGGACACAGAGAATTACAGGAGTTGTATAGTCTTCTGTGTAATGAATGATGAATGCCAGCTACATCTGGATGCAAGGTGGAAGCCCTCAAGTGTAGGGCTACAAGCAAAACAGCATGGCTGAAGGCCAACTGTCTAGGGAAAATGTAGAGGGTTTTTTTCCATAACTGTGTTATACTGTAACAGCAGACTCAACTGCCCTAAGGAGCTCCAACCAATATCAAGCTATCTGAATTGCAAACCCGTTTTGTATTGTTGAGGCAATGGGTATAAATCAGGAGTAGTTGGAAATTTTTGTTCAGAACAAAGTCAGCCCCCCTCCCAAACACCAAGTGCTCCTGCACCCAATACCCTTTCCTGGGAGAGAAACAAGGCAGAGAGTAAACAGCAGGGACTTTTTCCATGTTGGCCTGAAAAGTTTCCTCAAATGAACAAAGAGGAAAACAAGGATTTAGTATTCTTAAAGCAGAATCAGGCCAATCAGAGACATTTAGGGAAAGTGATTTTAACTGAGCCATGGCCATCGGCTTTCCCTTTCTCACTGGCATTAAGCAGTGCCTGAAAAAATGTGTATGGAATTTGGAACACAACCAGCTATTTATCTTAGGTGTGATACACATAAATATATTTTTGTGTGTGGATTTCTGGCCTCCCTCATAGACCACGTCAGGAACACAAAGCCATGCCTATTGGCATGTTTTCAATAGAAGCGCAGATGCTGCATTTGCCATCGCTGCAGCTTCTGATGCCTGTATTTGACTTCATATGAATTACCTGGCCAGATGTCCATTGAGGGTCCTCTGGTACCGACAGAACCTGTCTAATGCCTGTGCAGCTGACATGTTCTGTTCCCTTACGCAGTTGTTTTTGGAATGTGCATTTATCAGTTCTGTTGCTTGCACTCCTGTGAAGAGAAGAAAGGAAATCTAAGTGATCATCCACTGCAAGCAACAGGGAGGCAGCAGGGTCCAATGGGCAGAGCACCAGAGCAAGGTCAGGAAACCTCAGTTATATCCCCAGTTCTGGCAGTGACCTGCTCTTTGACTCAGGCAGGGTACTTTCCTTCACTGTACACAAAGTCAGACTAGATGACTACAATGGTCCCTTCTATAATATATGCACCATAATGGGCATTGGCAACTTTCCTATATTTACCATTTTTTGAATCCCAGGAGGTGAACAAAAGTCACAGAACTTATATTGTGCACCTTAATGACCGAGGTCCCATTCCTCATATTAGACTCTGATTTTGAGCCCTGGAGCCTGGATTTATGAATCACTGCCAGCCACCACATGATTGGCTGCCCCAGCCTAGGCCAATCAATACAGAATTTGTTACATTATTTATTTTGATAATAAATCCAAATTATTCCATGTTGCCATTGAATTTTAAAAGGTTCATGTTCTGCAGACATTTGTATTGACTAGGAGGCAGTGCCTTGTAGAATGTGTCAGGAGCAGATGGGTGTTGCAGCTGGACAAGGAACAGTTAAGGATTTTTGTACCCACCAATGTGTGTGGGGATAGTGAGGGGCTGGGGCTAGTTGGTTTATTATCCAGGTGGAGGCTGGGACTTTTGCTCTTGAGAAAGGGTTTCTGATGGGGTGTATAGACCTCAACTGGCAGCAGACACTAAAGAGTTAATGAAGAAAATAATCACTAAACGGCTGGTTAGCAATAGCCTGGGATGAAAAATTGCAACAGATAGAGCAGGATGGATGCTTGGAGAGACTGAGAGCCACGGTAGAGGAGCTCCAAAGCATCCGGCAGGGAGGAACTATCTAAAGAAATCAATTTCCTGGCAGAAGGATCCAAGGGAGGTTACCATACAGAAAATGCCTGAACAGGCCAGAGAGGAAGCAGTCCAGGGAGGCAGCAGGAGAACTAAACTGTCTTGAACTTCCCCACACAAGGTCTCTGAGCTGTGAACCAGAGGCAAGGGTGAGCCTGGGACCCCTATCACCTTTTCCTGCCAAAGGGAAGGGGGGCAGAGGCTGCTGAAGCTTTAGACTAGCTTTAGACATAACACTACTGGACTTTATTTTTGTCCCATTTTTAACATCCTTTATTCCTCCCCAATGAAGGGAGAGGGAGATATTGGGCCCACTCTGGGACTAGTAGTTGGAAGCTAATCACAGGCTCATTAGGGCTTTGGGATGTGACCCCCTTAGTATCCTGAAAGGGGCTGGACTCAAACAACCCACTTATCTGCCATTCAGTAATGAGAAAATAAACCATTCACTTGCTGTTTCTAGTAAAATGATCATCAGTGCAATAGTTAACAATGCTGACATTCACACTATCATTAGCCTGCAGTGTCAACACTTCTTTGAGAGGAAAGAGACAGTTTACACTTTGCAGTGCTACTGTTCCAAGCTGTCTACACCCTCAGGTAGAAAACACATTCCCTTCACATTTAGCTTATCTATGTAGCCTGAATAAACCATAATATGCTTATGCACTAAAGGTCCAGATACACTGTTCCTGGCATATGCCAGTTTAGTGACACAAATCAATCATAAACCTGTCTTAAGAAGCCAGCTAAACCCAGATTATGACTGTTTTGCATCTTTGGACTGATGGAAAGTAGCAGGAACAGACTGGTAAATCTAAATCTGGCCTTAAGTGGTTGGGTGTTTGTTTATTTGGGAGGCGTGGCATGTTTTTAAACAAAAGCTTAGAATCAGGAGCACAATTATGCAGCAATTTCAATATAATCTGAAATTACACAGCAATGTACATGTCTGTATAATCACATTAAACACCAGGCTCTGCTTGTGTCCCAGTTGTGCTTCCCTTTCAAAATGTTCAGCAGGTGCAAGTTCCACTTTTGCCTCTTAATGCGGAGGCACATGCCCAATTTAGTGGTACAAACCCTTAAAAAAGTATGTAACCTATACTATATTTCTTATAATCCCCCCTGGCCTAAGCAAACAAACAAAAATATCATGGAGTGCCAGGATATCTGCTGATGAAGGAAAAGTGATAATTGGCAAAATTAAAATATTATTGTTAAATGAGTGATTATATAAAGCAGTATAAAACTAAGAGCATCTATACATGGATGCATGCAGCCTCCTCCAAGATTCATTCTGAAAATAATGCGTTAATTTACTGCAGTCACACACAAGTGTGATAAACAGCTTCTCATTATGGACCGAAACAAAATGTTGCTCTTCCTAATGAGAGAATTCTCAATACAATGCAACTTTTGAAAGACCTATTTTAATGAGGCTATTTTTAGCCCTTATTTTTCATATTTCCAAGTGAGATGAGATACAGGGTAGGAAAAACTCAGTTAGATGAATAAAAACAAATGGTTGAAATAATTGAGCAGTGACACAGTCTTACTTTACATATCTGTGATGAATAAGGTTTAATCTCCTAGTGCTTTTTATATCACATATTGGGCATTTTATATTCTTCCTACCAAGCAAAACAGCAGGGAACTTAATCATTAAACAACATCTTACTCTTGAAAAGCCCAGAGAGATTGGATCTTCATCACTGCAGGTATAGCTTCACAATAAATACAAAATCTTGACTTGGAAGGAAAAGAGTGCACATGTGTACAACGCAATCTATGCAATGCTCTGTTAACCCTCAGTGTGGGATTTTTGCTACATGAAGTTTCTTTCAATCTTAATGTTCTCCAGAAATCTAGAGAAGTCCTGTTAATTGTACTTCAGTAGAAAATGGGTCACGCTGCTTTTGATCGGAGCTGGAATAGCATTACTCAGGCCTGGTGCAGTAACCACGGAACTAAAAGGGCCTTGAGTTAGGCCTTTAAGATGGAATTTTCAAAGGCGCCTAAGGAGATAGGAACTGGAGCCCACTGAACTTCAATACGATTTGGGTGCCTAAATCCCAACCTTAGTAACTATATTCTAGCACTTTACATCTTTTCTTCCTCTTAAAGATTAATAGAAAATGCTTGTTCATCATTCAAAGAACTGTTTCAGTCATATCTATCGTGGCAATGAGTTATGTGAGCTTAAATAAAAATCAAATATAATTTAAAGGTGAAAGGAGAGATTCTGCTATAGAGCTAAGATTTGTATTCAAGAGTTAATCTTTCCTGCAAAAGCTGACACATCTCTAACAATACCTAAAGCATTGTTGAACAGCAATAATTCATATACAGAAGCGGAAGCTTCTACATAGCAAATTATTTCTATATTTCAGTATCCAGACTGTTGCAGAATGTGTGCATGGTTTTTGTTGTTGGACTTCTCCAGCTTCTTGATGCCTTTAAAAAAACAACCACCAAACCTTGAGCTCACAGCAATTCTAAGAAAATCACATTCCATCTGTTTCTACTACAAGAAGGAAACTGAATAGTGAGGGAATCAAGAGGAAACTCCATTTTCTGAACACCACTTAAGGTAGCCTAAAGCAAGATAGCTTGTCAGTCATACCAATTTTGTATTTAAAAAAAACCCAAGTGCTTATTAACATCTATACATCAGACATTTTCAAATGTTTTATGGCATATCTGTTCTTCACTGACATGAAATCAATCTTTCATGATTTTTGGACCTTGTACATGTGCAATTTTACATTGCTATTTAATATTGGTGTATGGTAATAACCCAAGGGCCCAAACAAGAAGCCCATTGTGATGGGTATTATAAAAATAAATAGACTTTTTGTCCCAAAACACATATACAAGGGGAACTGAGGTACAGAGGTTAAATCATATTGTGCCCAGGGTCATAGTGACAGAACTATGGATGGAGCCCATGTGTCCTGAGCAGGAGCAACACCAGGGTTTTTGGCGCCCGAGGTGGGGGTCCTTCCTCGCTCCTGGTCGTTGGCAGCAATTCGCGGTGGGGGGGGGTCCTTCTACGCTCCTGGTCTTTGGGGCACTAAGGCGGCAGGTCCCGGACCGAGTGAAGGACCCCTGCAGAATTGCTGCCAAAGACTCGGAGCGCAGAAGGACCCCCCACCGCCGAATTGCCGCCCCCCCCAAATCCTGGTGCCCTAGACGACTGCCTAGGTCACCTAAAAGGAAGCATTGGCCCTGGTCCTTTTGTAACCATCCAATGCCTGGACCAGAAGATTATCTCATTATACAAATACACTTCTTTTCATTGAACAATTTAAATGGACCAAAGCTATGGCACAAAACCAACCTGCCTATGGCTGTAAATATGAAACACTGGAGAAGTTTTATTGTGATGTTTTCAATTAGTCTTACAATGTTGGAAAAATTGTCATGAATGGAAAAATATTGTGTGTGATGCAGTACAAGAAGAGACTTAGTCTCATGCTAACAGCACACAAAACAATTAATTGTACTTGGAAGTGATCTGAATATTATATTCACTTCCAGGGGAATTTCATTGTTATTTGGCATCAATTAACTTAACATAAAAAGAATGTGTTACACGGCTGATGTGGAAGCAGAAATATTTATCATAAGTGTCAAATTATGCTTATTCATGATTAACTCTGATATTTATGTTGATATAATTTTTCATTGTAACTAATTTAGCATTAATGAATATTCAGATTAACATCTCCTTAATGCTAATACATCAACAATGGGAATTACTAGGAATTTTACCCTTACAAATTTTAGTTGATGTGTGTACTTGGGACTCAAGGAGAGCTGGTCTTTTCAAAAAGTTGATGAAACAGCCTTTTCATATTCATATCCTGCCTTCCTAAAGGAGATTTTGGCCTGATTCTCCATTGTATTCACTCTGCATTGGTGTAAATGACTGCACAAAGTGAAGAACAAAGTAGGTGCAGCACATGTTCTGTTATTTAGGTTCTTGTTAATCCTACTCATTGTAGTATCTGAGCACTTTCCAAAAGTGCAGTAAGCAATGTGACTAGCACCTGTCAAGTGTGGTTCTTTCTCTCATCCTCTCTCCAAAGAGAAATTGTGTGGGCTTGTTGTTATTGTTTTATTTATTATTTGATGTACAGTGAGCTGTGTGTTTATATTAGCAAAAACAAGGTTGAAGAAGTGCATCTTGCACTTGCTATAAGTGTCAGTGAAGTATGTGGTGGCTCTTCTATCAAGTGAGAATTCATTCCAGTCCTGGTCTGGTCCACAAAGAAGTTATGTCTCGTGCTCACTCACTTTGCGCTGGTGTAAATGACTCTTCAGACACAGGATAATGGAGAGTCAGGTCTCCAGCCAGCTTCTAGGGAAAATGGAAGTGGAAGATAATTTTCAGTAGTTGAATATTAGACTATAATGTGCCAGATCCTGCCCTGTTACTACAATGTAAAGCATGCAAAACTTCAACAGAGGTGGAGATATAATAGTGTAAAATTGGTGAAAAGGGGAGTGGAGTCAGGTCCAATATGTCTAAGGAAAAGAAAGAAAAAAAGGAAGAAAGAGGGTAATGAATTAGAACATCCCAGAAAGACAAGATTGTGACATCTTGAATTATAGAGCAAACTATTGTGACAAAGTTCCTCTTCTACCTTGGTGGGTCCCACACTTATTGGGAGATTTGTTCACCTCAGTGATCTTCCCCACAGTCTGGGTCAACTCCTCCTATGTCTGATCAGGAGTTGGGAGCTTTGGGGAGAACCCAGGCCCACCCTCTACTCCAGGTTCCAGCCCAGGGCCCTGTGGATTGCAGCTGTCTATAGTACCTCCTGTAACAGCTGCAACAGGTAGTATCCTCCAAACACCTTCTTTATCCTCACCACAGGATCTTCGTCCTGGTGTCTGATAACGCTTGTTACTCCTTAGTCCTCCAGCTCTCAGCTCCTCGTGCCTCTTGCTTCCCAGCTCCTCACATGCACTTCCTCTCCTCTGGCTCCCCCCTCCCTGACTGGGAGTGATCTCCTTTTAAACCCAGGTGCCCTTATTGGTCTGCCTTGATTGGCTTCAGGTGTTTCTAATCAGCCTGTCTGCCGTAATTGGTTCTAGCAGATTCCTGATTACTCTAGTGCAGCCCCTGCTCTAGTCACTCAGGGAACAGAAACCTGCTTCTTCAGTGGCTGGTAGATCTCCCTTCTATTCCTCTGCTGTACAGGGGAGGAGGGAGAGGGCTGCTGCTGCTGTTCCTGCTGAGCACTGGGCCCTCGCTGCTGCTGCTGTTCCTCCTCCTGCTGCTCCCCTGGCTGGACTAGACACCACCACTCACCCCTCTCTCTGCTTTCTGCTTACTGGCTGGGTGTAAGATACCCCTCCCCCCCTCAGTTGCTGCTCTTGCTCCACCTACAGCCCTTGGGTGGGGGTGGCTGCTGCCCTGCTTCCCAGAAAGGAGGGGAGTGCGGGACCCCGGCTCTTGTTGCTGAGGACACCATCTGAGCGAGGTCCCTCCTGCCTGGACGCCAGACCACCACCACCTGGAGCTGCTGGGACTGCTGTGGCTAGGGAGCTGTTGGTGCCCAGAAGAGGAGAAGAAGGAGAAGGGGACCTTGCTGGAGACCGTGTGAAGACCACTGTGGAGGGGGCATTCCTGGACTGAGATTTTTTCTAATTGTGCTCTTGTGGTGGGGGTTTGGACTGTGTCTGTTGGGACACTGGAGGTGTGGCATGGAGACTGCCCCCGGTCCATCCGTGTTCCCTTTTGCCCCCACCACCATCGTTGCCCCCTCCACCACCCCCACTGGCTGTTTTCCTTCTGCTTCGGCCTCCTGCCTTTGGGACTGAGCTGCTTGCTTTCGCTCACCACGCCCGCTTCCATCATTTGGGCCTGCAGCAACAGCAGCCACCCATTGACTTTTTAGCACAAGTGCCCATGAGCGCACCCCCCCACACCCACACCTTGGGCTGCCCCCTCCCCTTTGGCCACATTTCTCTGCCCACCCATTTCCCTCTGCGGCCCTGATAGTCCTGCCCCAGCCCTGCAACTGTCCCCATGGTCCTCTATACCCCATTCCAGCTCAACCTCTTTTCCCCCCCACCCTGTGCTCCCGCAGCCCTGATTGGTCTCTCCCCTCGTGCACCCACGCCCCCACTCCCATGCGCTTGTGCCCTTCCCCATTTGATTTCCCCTTGTTCACTACCCCCCCCTCTGCCATTGTCCCCCCCGATCCCCTAGTGCAACTAGAGGAGCCGGAACTCCCCTTTGTGTCGGTGCTTGAAACCCTCCCACTCCTAGGTCCTTGGTTGCTCCCCATGCCCCTTTAGCCTTCCCTTTCTGGCGCCCTCTTCCCCTGCCTGCAGCCTAGCGGGGAGGGGAGGTTGCCTCCTCTCCTTCCCCTCCCCTCGCTGTTTGTCCCCCTTCCCGCTCTCGTTATGGCGGGGCACATGGCGGGGGGGGACCCCTCATGATGCTCCCACCGCCCCTCCTCCACCTGCCCCCGTATCCACTGCCCAAGCCTCTACGTCGGCCGCCACTGCTGATCCACCTACCACCGCCCCTGCTGGGACACTGGTGGCTGTGAGTACTGGGGAGACCTCCGCTGCTGCCACATCCCTCACCCCTTCCGATTCGGGGGAAGCCCCCCCAACCCGTGGGAAGGGTCGGGGTGGGAAGAAGGGTAAGGGCCCCACTAGAAAGGCCAGGCCCTCCATGGCGGAGACTGCTCCCGCTGCCACGGCCCCACTACCGGCCACGGCATCCCTCCCCGCTATTCCCTCCCCAGTTCTGCAGGTGTCCCTCCCCCCGCCCCCAGGGCGTATGCCCAGGTGGCGGCGGCCCCCCCCCCGTCAGCTGCAGCTCCTCCGACCACCGCTTCCACTACCATCTACAGCGGCCGGGGCCCCTTTCCCACTTTGACCAGGAAACACGGTGTCCGTTGCCTCCTGGTGCCTGCCTCGCCCCACATGGAGACCTACGTGCGGGCATTGGCGAGGGTGGTGGGGCCCACGGCCATCATGGCGGCCTTCAAGATGTACGGGAAGGTGGTCTTCTTCCTGGCATCAGAGGCCACCGCCCAGGAGGCGGTAGAGACGGGCCTGGCGGTGGGGGGCATGTTCATCCCCCTGCAGCCATTGGAAGACCTGGGGGTCCGCTTAATTCTGACCTCCGTCCCTCCCTTCCTGCCCAATACCGCCCTGCTGCCCGCCCTTTCTGCCCTGGGGCGCCCCATCTCCGTCATCAGCCCTCTCCCCTTGGGCTGCAAGGACCCCGCCCTCCGTCATGTTCTCTCTTTCTGCCGGCAAGTGCAGCTTCAACTGGCGCGTGGCGGAGAGGCGCTCGAGGGGTCCTTTCTGGTCCCCTACCAGGGACCCCACTACCGGGTGCATTATTCAACGGGGGAGGCCCGGTGCTACCTCTTCCGGGCGATGGGGCATGTCCGGAGGGACTGCCCCTTGGCCCAGCACAGAGGTGTGTCCTGGACCCCCGAGCCCTGGCAAGGCGCTGGCCCTGTTATCACCGGTACCGCTGGCTGCCCAGCACCCGGAGCTGCCCCTCCTCCTCCTTCTCAGTCCACCGCTGTGGAGGAGGGCGCAGCAGAGATATCGCCGGATGTGGGAGAGGGCTCATCCCAAGGGGAATCTCCCTCGCTTCTGCTATCCACCACTGCCTCCCCGAGTTCCTAAACCCAATGGCTCAGGGCTGAGTCCCTGAGCCCTTGCCCCCCGATCTGACCCCTGTTAGCCAGCCCCCGGATGATGCCATGGAGGGCTGGTCTTTAGTGCAGGAGAAGCAGGGCAAGCGGAAGGCTCGAACCTCGTTACATCTTTCAGATTCGGAGGCCCCCCGGAAGAGCAGGAAGGGAAGCACCGATGACGAGCCTTCCGCCTTGCCCCCTGATGACTCCCGTTCTGTGGTGCCAGCTGGGGACATTGTGGCAGCACCGGAGGGTAACGCCGTCTCTCCTCTGGGGTTCCTTCCCGTGGAAGCCCCCAAGGGAGCCTCTCTCGCCCCCTTCCCACTCGACGCCTCTGCGTGTGCTGAGGTGGGTATCGCCTCAGGTGCTGGCGAGGGGGGCCCTGGGGTAGTGGACGGTGATCTCCCTTCCATCTATGAGATCGAGGCCCTGGGTCTGACCCCAGTCACGCAGGGGGAGGACGACCCACTGTCAGCGGGCCTTGATCTGGGCGGCCTCACCCTGGTCCCCCTGTCCCCGAGTTCCCTTCCCCTAACCGCTGCTTTGCTCCCGCATCTGAGGGTCCCCTGGAATCTTCCATCGACCCAGCTTGCGGGTGGCACCCTGTATGGCCGCCGAGCCCCTTGGGGCGACGGCCAGTGCCCCACTGCCGAGACCCGTTCCCAGGGGGTGTCCCTCTTGGGTGTGGAGGACCTGCCCTCCTTCCTATAGAGGGTCAGGATCCTGCCTCTACACCCTTCCTCGATTCTCTCCCTGATCCCCCGCCCTACTCCTGTTAGCCCTGTCCTTGTCCCCGCCCACCTCCTGTGATGCCAGTGCAGCCCCTGGAAATACCCCAAAGGAGCGGCTTCAATAGTTTTTCCTGTGTCCCGACCCACCAGGGGCTGCGGTTGTCCTTCCGCTGCCCCTTGTTGAACGGGGAGCCGGGCAGGTCGTGTGTCATCGGCCCATCGACGCCACGTCGGGAGTCTGCCCCCCTTCCTGCCTGCCTCGGTGGGCCACGGGGCTGTGACAGGGCCCCACTGGGGGACAGTCATCGATCAGTGACCCCGCCCCCCCCATGCACTGAGGGAGGAGCTGCGGGAGTTCCTTGAGGACGTCCGTGGCTCCCATAACAAAGTCCAGCTCGCGCTCCGGCGGTGGGGGGATTTCCATCAGGTCCTCCGGGCCGCTAGGGCCCTCATGGGGGAGGGTAAGAGGACCGAGAAGCAGGCCGCTGCGGCCCTACCAGCGGGGTCCGCCTCTTCCGTGACTCTTTACTCACCTACGGGGTAGGTCATGGATTGCTGCGCGGCCTGCCAGAGGCCGTGGGCGTATCTGCTGGCGAGGATCCTCCCCAGACCCTCCTCATGGCACTGATCATCTTTGCCACTTTAACACCCAGGGCTGTAGGATGGGTCTCCGCAGGAGCCAGGTGCTCTCCTTCCTTCTGGAGGGAGGGTACTCTGTGGTTTTCCTGCAGGAGACCCATACGGATCGGGAGCTGAAGCTAGCTGGTGGCTGGAGTGGGGGGACGGGGCCTGCTTTAGCCACTTCTCGGTTTGCGCAGCTGGAGTGGCGACCCTGTTCTCCCCCGACCTATGGCCCAAGGTGCTGGTGTTCGCCGAGGCTGTGCCAGGTCGCCTGCTGCACCTCCGGGTCCGCATGGAGGGGATTGTGGTTAATCTCATCAATGTTTACATCCCAACATCGGGCCCAGAGAGGTTGCGTTTTTATCACCAGGCGTCCGCCTTCCTCGGCTCCCTGGATCCTCGTGAGTGCCTGGTCCTGGGAAGGGACTTTAACACCATCCTCGAGGAACGGGACCGCTCGGGGACCAAGCAGTGCCCGGCCACCGCGGACGTCCTCCGAGACATCATCGAACGCCACTCCCTGGTGGACGTCTGGCGCAACCACCACCTGGACGACGTCTCGACATTCACCTTCGTCGGGTAGTGGCCCATCGGTCGCGCCACTCCCAGCTGGACCGTATTTACCTGTCACGTTTCCACCTTTCACGGACCCACTCCTCCCGTGTTCGGCCGGCCCCCTTTTCGGATCACCACCTTGCCACCGTGATGGCCTCTCTCTGCACGGGGCCGGCCTATTGGCACTTTAACAATAGTTTGTTGAGGATGTGGGCTTCGTGGCATCCTTCTGGGAGTTCTGGCTGGCCTGGCGAGGCCAGAGACGTGCCTTTTCCTCGGTGCGGCGGTGGTGGGATCTCGGGAAGGTGTGCGCCCGGCTCTTCTGCCGTGCCTACACCCGGGGCGCCAGCCGACGGAGGGATGCCGAGATAGGGCAGTTGGAGCGGGAGGTCTTGGAGCTGGAGAGGCGTCTGGCCACCAGCCCTGAGGATCCATCCCTCTGCGGAGCGTGCTGGGAGAAGCGGGAGGAGCTCCGGGCCCTTGAAGACCATCGGGCCCGGGGCACTTTTGTTCGATCCCGCATCCACCTCCTTTGGGAGATGGATTGTGGCTCCCGCTTCTTCTACGCCCTGGAGAAAAGGAGGAGGGCCATGAAGCACATCACCTGCCTCCTGGTGGAGGACGGCACCCCCCCCACGGACCCGGCGGAGATGTGCGAGAGGGCCAGGGCCTTCTACACGACTCTTTTCTCCCCAGAACCGACCGATCCTAACGCTTGCAGAGTGCTTTGGGACGGACTCCCGATGGTCAGCACGGGCGACCGGGACCAGCTAGAGCTGCCTCTCACTCTGGCTGAGTTCTCGGAAGCCCTCTGTCGCATGCCCAGCAATAAATCTCCGAGCATGGACGGGCTGACCATGGAGTTCTACAGCGTGTTCTGGGATGTCCTCGGCCCAGACCTGGTCACTGTCTGGGCCAAGTCTTTGCAGAGCGGGGTCCTCCCTCTCTCGTGCAGGTGAGCCGTGCTGGCCTTATTGCCGAAGAGGGGGGACCTCCGCGACTTACGGAATTGGAGTCCTGTCTCGCTCCTCAGCACAGACTACAAAATCGTTGCAAAGGCCATCTCGATGCGGCTAGGGTCCGTGCTGGCGGACATGGTCCATCCAGATCAGACCTACACTATCCCAGGCTGCACCATCTTTGATAACTTTTATCTGGTCCGGGACCTTCTGGAATTAGGGTGTAGGGATGGTCTGTCGTTCACCCTTTTGTCTCTGGATCAGGAGAAGGCGTTCAACAGGGTGGATCACGGGTATCTCCTGAGCACTCTGCGAGCGTTTGGCTTCAGACGCCAGTTTGCGGGTTTTCTCCGGGTGCTGTATGCTTCTGCGGAGTGTCTGGTCAGGCTCAACTGGACCCTGACCAAGCCGGTCAGCTTCAGGCAGGGAGTGCGGCAGGGGTGCTCCCTCTCGGGCCAGCTGTACGCTCTGGTGATAGAGCCCTTCCTCTGTCTCCTCCGCAAGAGGTTGATGAGGTTGGTGCTTCGGGAGCTGGAGCTGCGGCTGGTCCTGTCGGCGTACACTGACGATGTGCTCCTCGTAGTCCAGGACCCAGGCGACTTGGCGCGGGTGGAGGCTTGCCAGGCTGTGTACTCGGCGGCCTCCCCCGCCCGGGTCAACTGGGTCAAGAGCTCTGGCCTGGTGGTCGGGGACGGGTGGCAGGCGAGCTCCCTCCCACCCACGTTTCAGGCCATCCGATGGAGCGTGGGTCTGCTGCTCTATCTCGGCGTTTACCTTTCTGCCACGCATCCGTCTCCACCAGAGAACTGGCACGGTTTGGAGGGCAGGGTGACGGAGCGGCTCCGAAAATGGACAGGACTACTCCGGTGCTTCTCCCTTCGGGGGAGGGCACTGGTGTTTAATCAGCTGGTCCTGTCCATGCTCTGGTACTGGCTTAACACCCTGGTCCTGGCCCTGGATTTCCTGGCCAACCTCTGGACAGCGATTCTGGAATTCTTTTGGCCAGGGATGCACTGGGTCTCTGCAGGGGTCCTCCACCTGCCCTTGGAGGACGGGGGGGGCCAGGGCCTGAAGTGCCTACGCACTCAGGTCCATGTCTTCTGCCTCCAGGCCCTGCAGAGGTTCCTGTATGGTGCAGGTAGTCCAGCGGGGAGCGTATTGGCGCACGCCTTCCTCCGCCACTTCCGAGGGCTCTGATATGACCAGCAGCTCTTTTACCTCCATCCGAGAGGTCTTCTGGGAGACCTCTCCGGGCCGCCGGTCTTCTACCAAGACCTCCTCCGGACCTGGAAGCTCTTTTCAACGACCAGGTCTGTGGCGGCCACCGTTGGGGCCGACCTCCTTGCGGAGCCCCTGCTACACAATCCGCAGCTTCATGTGCAGGTGGCAGAGTCCCCCACGGTGCGCCAGAGGCTGGTCTTGGCGAGAGTCACCAGGGTTGGAGACCTTCTGGACTACAACCGGGGAGACTGGCTGGATCCCCTGATGCTCGCTCAGCGCATGGGGTTCTCCAGACCTAGTACTCCCCAGCGCGTATGTCAGGAGGTGAAGGCCGCTTTACTGCCTGCTGCTCGGGCTTACCTCGACTGGGTCCTGCGAGAAGGCACGCCTTCCTTCCACCCCAGGCCCCATGGATATTTTTATCGGGCCCCTGCCCCATGGACCCAATCAGCCCCCTCACACTTTCACTGCCAGCCGGCTGCACGATCTGCAGCTGGTTCTGTTCTAGGCTGCGCCATGGAAACATCTGTACACACTCGTGCTCCACACCCTTCACTACCTCACCCTCGTGTCCCGCCCCGATACCAAAGGGCAGGGCCTTCTGCCACCCTCGAGGGTGAGAAGCTCCGGTGGACCAGCTTGTACTCTGCCCTGGTCCCGAGGCTGTCCGGGGATGTCAGTTGGTGGCTCCTTCACGGGGCCATGAGCACGAGCATGTACTTGGCGCGGTTCACCCTTGTCCCTAACACCTGCTCTTTCTGTGGCGAGAAGGAGACCTTGGCGTACATTTATTTGGAGTGCGCCAGGTTGCAGCCCGTTCCGGCTCCTCTTGAATATCTTATAGCGGTTTCGGTTGCACTTTTCCCCTCATCTTTTCACCTACATACTCCCCATCTGTGGCCCCACGAAGTCACGGGATCTCCTTATCAACCTCCTCTTAGCCCTGGTCAAACTAGCCATCTACAACACCAGGGAGAGGAGGTTGGCCGACAGGATTTCCTGCGACTGTAGGGCCTATTTCCGTTCCTCCATCTGTTTACGCATCCGGGCAGAGTTCCTCTTGGCGGCGTCCACTGGGTCCCTTGATGCCTTCGAGGAGCAGTGGGCGTTGTCCGGGGTTCTCTGCTCGGTGTCCCCATCAGGTTCCCTTCGTTTAGCCCTATGGCCTCACTCCCGATCCTGTTTTTTCATTAGTTGTCCCACGTAATTACTTGGTGTCCCAGACCTGTGGGTCCTCCCCTTAGGCTGGGGGAAGGTCCTTTAGAAGTGGGCGGGCTTCGCCCACCCACCTCCCTGGATACCAATAGGATTCCTCTGCTGTAGAGGGGAGGAGGGAGAGGGCTGCTGCTGCTGTTCCTGCTGAGCACTGGGCCCTTGCTCCTGCTGCTGCTCCCTTGGCTGGGCCAGACACCACACTTCCATCCCCGCCTCCCCCCTTCTCTGTTACTTTCTAATTGGCTGGCTGCTGATCCCCTCGCCCCCCCTACCCTCAATTGCTGTTGTTACTCCACCTACAGCCCTGGGGGGGAGGGGAAGGCTACTGAAGGCCTGCTTTCCAGAGAAGGAGGGGAGTGAGGAACCCCAGCTCTTGTTGCTGAGGACACCATCTGAGTGTGGTCCCTCCTGCCTGGACACTAAACCACCACCACCTAGAGCTGCTGGGACTACTGTGGCTGTTGCTGGGGAGCTGTTGGAGCACTGAGGAGAAGGAGGATGAGAAGAGGACCACCTGCTGCTGGAAGACCACGTGAGGACCGTTGTGGAGGGGGCTTTACTGGACTGAGTCATTTTCAAACTGTGCTCTTGTGGTGGGGGTGGATAAATTAATGGTGGTTAAGTCCATACATGGCTAATTAGCCAGGATGGGTAAGGAATGCTGTCCCTAGCCCAGAGGATGGAGATGGATGCAGGAGGAGAGAGATCACTTGATCATTGCCTGTTAGGTTCACTCCTCTGGGGCACCTGGCATTGGCCACTGTCGGTAGACAGGATACTGGGATAGATGGACCTTTGGTCTGACCCAGTATGGCTGTTCTTATGTTCTTATGACCAAGCAGCTAAAACCTAGTGCCAATCTTTTGAACAAGTACCCACAATCTCTTCTCTGTCTACAAGATAAATAAGTAAGCTAATTTCCTAATACTAGAAAAACCTCAAATGTGAAGAGGACATAAAGGCCCAGATTCCACCTTATTGAACACACGGGGTTGCACAGGACATAAATCTGGCAGAACGCAACACAATGTTGACTGAGAGTATGCTAATGCATTAACTTACCCATATTACTTGACAAGAATTTCATTGATGCTAGAGGTGCTGATCTGGTTTGAGCTAAGTGAGAATCAGCCTGTTCCACTGGAACAAGGTGGTTCAATATAGGCTCAGCTAGTGAGATATATTCTTGCTCCTTCCTTCCTCCAGTTTAACCCTCATACTCCTATTCCCTCTGCCAACTTTTAGGAGGCTCAGCAGGTCTGGCAGCGATTCCCTTCTGGCCGCTACTGTGCAGCCCTGGGGGTCTGATTCCGCAGTTGCTGCATGCAAACAACTTTTCTTCAAGCCAATGTCTGTACCAATATGCAGTGGCTGAAAAAGGCATCTGTGCATTTTAGGTTAGTTGCATCTCCAAGTATTGTGTACCAAGTACTAAATGGTAACCCCCGGAGTACAGAAGAGTGTGTTATTATTTAATATTGTATTCTAATAGTGCTCAGTGGACTCAATCAAGATAGGTCACCATTCTAGGTGCTCTACAAACATAGAGGTAGATTAAGAGCCGGTCTTTATATGACTTATCTGATCTTGCAAAGCAAATCAACAGCAGAACCAAAGAACTCAGAAGTTTCTCTCTCAATCCTCTGCTCTACCCACTAGGTAACATTTCCTTTCCTTCTGTGCAACGTCTTACTATTGTCTACTGCAGTTTAAAGTTGGTGCAGAAAGATTTCTTTTTTTGACACACATCTTCTTTTCATTAGACTCTCAGGATCAGGGTTATACTAAAATCACTAGTGACTGTTCTGCCCTGAAATCAGTACTGTGCATTGAACTAATGATATCATTTACTGTAGCTAGTCATTGTGAGGATGAAGCAGTTTGCCTTTGTTCCAATGCAAGATCTGTAACCTGCAGAGAAGTGAATCTGTAACTCACCAACTGCTAGATTTACTAATGGGCCTTTTATTAACTTTGAATTGGGATCCATTTGAAATACAGACTATTCTCAGGTAACAGATATTTAGCCTTCTGTATATTTAGCTCTTGATCTCATTGCACCATAAAGATACACTTCTCTGATAGAGCAGAACAAAATGAAACAGGCAGACGCTGTCTTTACAAACTTAGAATCTACAACAGCTAAGCTATTGAAATAAATAAACACAAGCATCACATTTTCATTTACCTGAATGGTGTAACACAGTCCAGTGAAAACCAGGGAAATGAACATTAAGGCTAATGCTCTGTCTTTGACAATTGCTAAGCCAGTTGACAGATGAGGTTCTTGATTTAATCAGGCTCTGAATTCCTTTCCCTTCAGACTCTGGATCTGAGACACTCTAACGCCTTCTCAAGACCTCAAAAGGCTTCCCCAATTCCCAATTGCTGTAGAGACCATTATTTTTGCTCCTCTGCTGGATCCTCTGCAGAATACTAATTCTTCCTAAACACATCCCCCTATGCTACCCTCTCTCTTTCCGTAAAACTCTTCTCGTGCAGTACCACTTTTCTCCCGTAAAGATTCTTATGTGTTACTGAAAGAACACAAAATGGACACTACGTAGAATCAAGGAGGTGGTTTATTATGCACAGCGCTCTGCAGAGTGTCACCTTGCTTATAGGCTCAGAGGACAATGCCAATCAATGTGATTACAGTAGATTATATGGATTGTCCATGGGCGGAGGAAAGTGACGGGGCAAGTAGTCCCAAACCCCTGGATAGGTCTAGAGCAGCAAGACAAGATAAGCACAGTAGCCAACAGTCAAAGATTACATAATGTATCCGCCCATGATTTCAGGTTAATAAGTAATATACAATTAGTACTTCAAACAATATATAAATGTATATTAGTATAAAATATATATGTTGAATTCTGATTTGGGGTCCATAGGAATGAAGTAGCCCTTCTGATTGTCGAACAGGTACATACTTAGGGGTTAAAACAAAAAGGCAAATGAAAAGTATATGGCAATAAAGATTGTTTTTCAGTTGCTCATTTGTGTTTCTAAGTTAGGCACTGGTATCTGTGGGAAGCAGTAAGGAGGATGTCATATCTCTCATACTGATATGTTTGAACCCTTTCCATAAACTCAAGGTTAATGTGTGGGGAGAACATCTCTTTCTACAGAAAGAATGGATACAGGCATTGCCATAAACATACAGCTAAGGGTAGCATAAAATCCCTCCTTATCTGTAAAGGGTTAAGACTCTCAGATAACCCTGGTTGGCACCTGACCAAAAGGACCAATAAGGGGAGAAGATACTTTCAAA
The DNA here is from genome assembly GCF_007399415.2 of Gopherus evgoodei. NCBI lineage: Eukaryota > Metazoa > Chordata > Testudines > Testudinidae > Gopherus > Gopherus evgoodei. The sequence continues at coordinate 65,787,314 of NC_044329.1, forward strand.
TCTGTGGGGGAAGATTTTTGTTTTTGTGTTCCTTTGTTCTCTCAGAGTCAGCAAGGAACCAGGGCGGGGAAAATACATCTCCCTAAGCCATATCGAGACTAAGCATCTAGTATTGCAGAAATAGTAAGTAATAGCAAAGAAATGTATTAGATTATCTTTTGTTGTAGCTTGTGAATTTTCCTTGTGCTAAGAGGGAGATTTACCCCTGATTTTGTAACTTAAAAGTTTTGCCTAGAGGGGAAATCCTCTGTGCTTTGGAATCTTTTGTTATTCTGTAAAGTATTTACCAACCTGACTTTACAGGGGTGATTCTTTTACATTTTCTTTAATTAAAATTTTTCTTTTAAGAACCTGATTGATTTTTCATTGTTCCTAACATCTAAGGGTTTGTGTCTGTGTTCACCTGTACCAATTGGTGAGGATATTATTCTCAAGCCTTCCACAGGAAAGGAGGTGTAGGGCTTGGGGGAATATTTTGGGGGAATAGCACTCCAAGTGGTCCTTTCCCTGATTCTCTGTCTAAATGGCAGCATACTGTTCAAAGACAAGGTGGAATTTGTGTCTTTTAACTTAAGCTGGTAAAAATAAGCTTAGGGGGTCTTTCATGAGGGTCCCCACATCTGTGCCCCAGAGTTCAGAGTGGGGAAGGAACCCAGACAGGCATAATAGGCCTCTTTCATTCCTTTGGTCTGTTTGCAACTTCAGATAGACACACCAATTATTGCTCCCCACCTGGCATTTTGCTGACCAAGCTTATCTTAGTAAAAAGCAAGGTTGTCTTTTGTTTGTTCTGCTTCTCTTAGCTAATATTGTTGACTGTTTACTAGGCTCTGGCCTCTTGACCAAACTCTGGACTTCGGGCCTGTAAAAAGAGCTGACAGTCTATATCAAGTTCTTACATAAACTGCACATGAATTCTGGCCTTTCAGTTACTCTGCCACTGCAAAAAATGAGTTCATGCACTAAACTCACATCCCACAGGTGTGGTCAAATTCCCACCTGTAGATACCATGTCCAAAGCTTCCCTGTTTCCCCCCCGACAAACACATGTTGTGCTCCATTAGAAACTTCCACAGGATTCTCCTACACTCTTTGTGGAGATCCATTATGTTCCCTTAAGATCACACTTTAAATCCTTGGATGTCAATAGGACTCTTTCCATTTTGGATGAGGTTATTAGAGCCCCCAATAATCAATAAAACACAATCTTTTCCCCTTAGTTTCCTCAGAAATTAAGGGCAGTTTTCCTAGGAGGCTGAAGTTCCTTCTGAACAGAACAAATATGCTTTTCTTTAAAACAACATTTGAGGTGAATTACAAGAATTGGATTCCTTTCCAGTTTCAAATATTCATGGTGTGAAAAATATAAGGAAATACTGTGGCTTTTATTTGATGTTTTTATATAATCATTATGATAGCGTGGTGCCATATGATTTATTGCCATGAGTTGGGGATGACTGCATTGCTAATGAGTGGTGAAATCATTAGTCCTCCCAAATGAGGGCCAATAAAACCTTTTACAGTACAACAGCTGTGTGTTCTGTATATGCAACTTGGGTTAAAGACAAACTATTTTAGTCATGTGTTAGAGTTGTAAAATGTTTTTAGTAGGACTAATTTGCATAGTCCTTAGCCTGTAAAGCTAGGTGCTTTAGTTACCAGAGTTGAACTTTACAGACCTATGAGACAAAGGAATAAATATAGCTGACTTAATTGAGCTTTGTATATAAAAATGTCATAACCTTAAAGTCCAGAGTCTCCAGAATGTAAAGAATTATATACAAATGCAGTCTCCTCCATTGGAAAGCTGGGTGCTGTGGGGAGCCTGGCCGATGGCACTATTTGGCAGGCATGTGGAACATATGTAGCCAGCACTCCCAGTGCAGTTCAGCTCTGCCTTTTGTCCTCCCTATGCCTGTAGCTACCTATATAGGTGAAAGAGGGTGGTATAATCTTCACACACTCCCTCTGGTGCATCTTTGCTGGAATGGCCACAAATTAGCCCCTAATATTCCATAGGTTGGCCTCTTTGCCCCTTTGTGGGGAAAAGCTATAGGAAGCAAGTAAAGAGCAGGAATACTTCTCCACAGCTGCTTAGAGTTTTCTCCAAAAACATTTAGTCAAGGAATGGGAAGTGCCTCTCCTCAGGCCTTCAGAATGGGTCATTGATATGGTTCCCAAATCCCATGAATTCCTCAGGCTGCACATAGATCCAAGAGATCAGTGAGAAGCCAGGCTCATCCATAGGGAAGTCGTGTGCCACAATGCTCCTGCTGGTTCACCAACTGTGCCCCAGTCCCTAACAGTACATATCCACTGTGGATGTGCTGCCTGGGGTTTCCCCAGCTGGTGACTCCCTTTCCAGCTGGAGGAAAGATGTGGCCTGCACACTCACCCTTAACCCCGTGTACTGCTCGTGCCCTCCTTACTAGTGCAGCCCAGGCCCATGAAGAACCCTTCCCAGGTGGATGTCATCTAAGAGGCTGCTGAGTCCACTTCCTGCTCAGAAGAGGAAGATTTATGTGCACAGATATCACAGGCATGATCCAGCCGCACATTACCTAACAAAGTGGAATGACTCTAAGGGGTGCGTGTGTATGTAATAAAAAAATACTTCATGCTGTATTAAACACTGCACGTGCACACAGGCTGCTTTTCAATAAACTTTCCCTTTTCCTGAAATAGATGATCAATTACTTTGTCTTATCTGTGATCGATCACTTACCAATTCTATTTCCAAAGCCAAAGCTATTTTTGATTTAAATAGGCTGATAAAGACACATTTTTTTGGCAAAGAAAACAGATTGTGTGAAATTTCTAGCACAACTCTAATCTATTTCAATTGAAATTGTCACCAGGGGACAATATAATCACAATCTTTTTGTAGGTTTCAGTAGTTTAAGCAGCTATATTAGCAGAGTTTACACCCTCTGAACCAATGTTTTTGCTTTACAGAGTTTACAAGTTTCATAGACTAGTCCCTCAATTATAAACTTCCCAGAACTATCAGGCAGGTTGTAAACTCAACAGAGAGGGCTGATAGGTTCAACTATTCCTTGAACCTATCTTCACAATTAACAAGCCAACGTTGTAATAGGCCTATGAGTTCATTAAGGACAAAAGAATAAAACCAATGTAGAGTCTCTATAATCAGTCACTGTAAAGATGTGATGTTTCAAGTATTTTAAAATATGAAACATGTCATTTTCCGAACCTTCATACTGATCACCTCATTAATACCATACTTTTTCTAAAATTTTCTTCTCTGCCAAGAAATCAGACATGCTACATTTCATGGTGAGGTGGGGAGGAGAAACTGTTTTGGATTTCTTTAATTTTAGCCTCAAGATGGAGAAAGCTGGATGCTCTCTCATTGTCTTGTTACTGCCAACAGCAAGCATTCAAAAATCATAAGTGGCTTCAAAATAAGGTTTAAAAAAAAAGCAAATTTGAGGTTCTTATTTACCTTCTGGTTTTTGGCTTTAGTGGTTATGTTTTCAAGCTTTTCTCTGCAGCCAGGCTGGCTAGACACACAAGTTATGTCTACACTTGGACCTGGGGGGTTGATTCCCAGATCACACAGACATACTTGCACTGCCTCTCATCAAGCCAGTGCACTAAAAAATAGTGTAGCTGCAGTAGCACAGGCTAACTTCCCTGAGTACATAAACATCTAGACCCAGTGGGTATGTGTTCTGAGTCGCTAAACTGTGCTGCTGCTTGCTGCTGTCCCTACCATTATGCCTAGCCTGCTATTTGTAGCATGGTAACTCAATGAAAGCTAGAATGAGTAGGTCTACACAAGTAGGGAATTATTGCCCTAGCTCCGAGTGTAGATGTAGCCTATCTCCAGTTAAAATGGATGCAGATATTCTCATGAACTCACCTGATGCCAGAGGATGGGGCTTTAAGAAAAAACACATACTATCATGAGACTTGCAATAATATAACACACTCATACCCTAGTTCTCTCTTTTATAGAAGAGCACAACAGGCCTGCTTTTCAAATCCTCAGATGCCTAAGGCCGTGTACAAAACTGCAGATGCAATTGAAAGCCTAATTTCTGTGCATAATTAATATAGCTGAGTACTCAAACAACAAATCTCCTTGATCATTGGAGCACATTTGCACACAACTGGGCTTCTGCTGTTATGAATTTCACATGTGCATGGTCCACAGATGCTCTCTCATTGCCTGAAGCATTTTCAAGACTTCTCACAGACCTTATCACATTCATGGAGACTCTCAGAGTTCCCAAAGTTTTAAAACATTTCAATCTCACAAATTCAACCTTTTCCATCTAGCCTTATTGTTGGCACTAGAACTCCAGGAGAAACATCATCATAAATATATTTTTCAACCAAATAGCACAGCTCGAAGAAGGGGATGGTTCATAAGGAGAACCGTCTCCAAAGTGGCCCTCTGAGGTATTGTGCCTCAGTGGCATCTCTATGAGATAATTCCTTCCCAGCTCTCCCCTTGCTGCTTGTATGTACAACACTTCCTGTGCTGGCTTCTCTATGCTAGTCTGTATGAGAGGGTAGGCAGACTCTCTGCTCACTCACCTTCCACCTATCCCCAAGGGGGTGGGAGGTACTCTCTGACCCTTCCTCCCCTGTGTGGGCATGTAATCAAAGTCAGAAACTAGCCTTTAATGTCCTCTAGTTTATACATGTCCTCTTAGAACATGGGGGACCTAATAGTCAGCATGAAGAATTTTCTCCCCCTCCCCCACCTTGGTAGATGAGGTTAAATTAACTCATCATCCTAACTTTAGAGTCACTGCAAAATACAATACATGTAAAATTAGAGGCAGACTTATCTTATTAAAAACATCTGGGAAATGAAATCATGTTTTATAAAGCAGCATTGTTTCCTCTTGCGACATAATTTTTCAATGTCACTTTTTCTGTTTCTCCCAGTCATACAGCCCTTACATGATTTGTTATCCTACTTTTTCACACATTTAAGGGTTCAGCATGATAAAGTTTATTGAATAATTCTGTACTGTTACTTTACTGCTTCTGTGTTTGTCCTTTTCAATTATACTTTATGCTTTGGAAGATACTATTTTTTTTTCTAATGAGGATAGTGGTCTATTATAAAAATAGGGGTTTTGCTAATGTAAATAAAACTGGTCTTATCATCTGCCCAGTTCTCAGGGAACTGTTTTAGTGGCACCAATTTTTTTCATTACCTTCTTGTAATTATATTTTATTAAACAAGCTTCTTGGAGACCAACATTCAGACTTTGAAATGTCTATAAAAAGGTTATTTTGCCTGTATCCCCATTTTTACTCTATAGTTGGCCTCACGGTCACTTGCAACCTGCAAAGCTCTGCTCAAAATGATTTCTTTGAAAGACAGTTGGCAAAAAAAGATTAGAACTTGTTATCTGCACCTAGATGCCCAGGGTATTGTACTTTGATGATTAAGTTTCAGAAGAATTTCTATCTCCTATATTTGAAATACTATATATTGATTATAGGATTAAAATTTAAATCAATTTATATTTCACTCCGTAAGATAAGACGGGAGGGGCACTTCTATCTCAGGAGGAATCAATCCCCAGCTAAGATTACCCAAAAATCTACTATGTGAAAGAAAAACTTAACTGAGGTTAAAGATGAATTCTGTTCTTGAAGACAACTCTTGCTTCAAGCACTTTTGTCACAGGAGAGGCAATTGCTAGGGATAGTTATTTGAAGGAAGTGAAACCTGGATTGTATCTGGTTATATGTTACTAAGTGCTTAATTTATGAAATTCTGATTTCTGAAAAATCACACAGGTGCAAAGGAAAGGCAGACAAAGCTCAGGGAAACTTCAGGCAACTCCAGTCTTGGGGAAATTCTTGGAAGACAGAATTGGGTGCATTAATCCAGCACACAGTATCAGTTGAAGTATAGCAGTGGGGAGCTGTCTGGAGAAGGGGGCACAAAACAGCTAGAAGCCAGAGACCACAAGGCAGGCAGAGGCCTGTGGAAGATTCCAGGTAGAAGCCTGAGAGTGGTTGCTCAGGAAAAAGCAGGGAGCAACCCAAAGGAGCACAAAAGGCACTTAGGAGAGAGAGAAGACTCTGGGAAGAGGCAAAGCTGAATCAAGAGAGTGGTCGGGAGAGTACTTAAATTAATACAATAGAATCCATCTTTTTCCTCTAATTTGCAAGAAGTAGCTTTTTCAAAGGGCCATAGTTAGATTTAGAGGAGCAGGGGTAGTATTCCTTTGTCATCCAGGTCAATCATATACAACACTTATCTTAAAATAACTGACATGCCAGATGACTTTAGGAAAGTCTCTCATTCCCTTGCATGACCCATAGAAAACTTACGTTTACAGACACAGTGGAAGCATACCTTTAGAAAGGAAGTCTCACTTGTTTTCTTACAACTGAGAGAAATTTTGGACCTGATAATTAGAATTGGTATCATATCTAACACAAGGTGTACGGAGACTCCCAAACTTTGAAGTTCAATTCCCAGATTTGCCACAGATTTCAAGGGAGACTTTAGCCAAACTGAACAGGACCAGATTTTTAAAGGCATTTGGGTGCAAGAGCTGCAGATAGGTGTCTGGAGAGCTTCAAATATTCCTAAACAAACTTAGGCACCTAACTCCGAGCAGATCCTCAAAAATATTTAGATAACTAACTCTTATAGCAATTAATCGGAGTAAGGTGTCTAACCTTGTTAAAGCACTACTAGGCACCTATCACTGGGCTTCATTTTCCATTATTTTTTAAACAAGCTTCAGGGCTGTTGAAATTATCCTCAAATTAACTAACACAACCTAAGACATTTTGAATGAATGTTAAATTAAAATGAAATTCAAACACCTTAAGGTGAGGGCACCCAAGTAACCTTAACCCATAGTGACACCATAAGGGGATAAACTACCATCTTCAAAAACCAATTTAATTTAAAGTAGTCAGATAAACTACTATGCACCAATTATAATTTTATTTATTGCATTCCATGAAGTTCATTAAGCTTTGGTTCAGAGCCACAAAACATTCACACAATCAGGAGACAGTTAAAAAATATATATAGAGAAGGCAGTAGCATATATGGCTGCCACTTTCAGCAGGTTGAGATATTTATATATACACACAGACACTGTTTTGGACTGTCAGCTCTTTATGTTCCAAAGCTATTGAATTTGGTGAGATATGTTTGAGGTTCTATCATTAAAAGATCACTATTTAGAACTGGTTTTCCTCTTTGTGTCTTTTAATTGGCCTCCCAGGATTTCAGAGATCCTAGGGTGCGCTACGTGGCAAGTATTAAGGTTGCCATTTCACAGAGCTTGCAGATAATTATGTAAAACATGTATAATTTTTTTTAAAAACTGAAGTATTCTGTAGTAACAGTCCAAAATACTGAAAACTTACAATAGTACTACAGTATTTGTGCAATTACCATAGAACCTTTATTTATGAGGGATATGACTTAGATGGTTCTTTGTGAAATGTTGCCCTAAAGGCTATGAAAAGGTTAAGTAAAAATTATTTATTAACAGCAGAATTTTCTAAAATGTTCAGAATCCATTGCTAACTTTGAGCTCTCAGCAGATGACCTTTGAATGGTCTGTCACACATGATCCATCTATTTACTTCCTGGTTGGCCACTACTATGATGACTTGCCACCATTCCTTCCATAATAACTTTCTCATGGTTTTTTTATCTCTGACTAAAGTACAAGAAGTTTGAATTTTGGTCACTGACATCCAGGGTCTGCTTCTCTCTAATACTATTTCTAAGGTAGCCATTTTTCCCCCTCCAGGAGATGCAAGAATTTTCACAAGCATCACATGTCAAAAGCTTAACTTTTTCTTCTTGTGAGCAACATTTATTTCCCATGGTTTGCATCCATAAATCACTATGAAAATAGGCTTTTCACCAGTTACACCTTGTATATTTCAAGATGCCTTGGTTTTTCTATACTTTAAGGGAGGCCATAGCTGAGCAAGTCATCCCTAGTCATCTTTTGGATTCTTTGGAACATCCTCCTTGACGGGATATACATGATGCCAGGTGAATTTAATTTCCTGCTTTTTGCTATTACTGCCTATGATTTGCAACAACTTCTGGAGTCTGCAAAAACAGTTAGTGAGGAATAAAGACTGCTACTCAATGTAACAAAAACAAAATGCCTGTACACTGACATGACTAACAAGAACAGGATGCAAGTGGGCAACTAAGGACAGGAGACACGACTCAAGATATACTTTAGATGGGGAAACAGGCATTATAACAACACTTATCCTCAGCAGCAACATTGACTGAGTGACATTTAACATTCATGACTTATAGTAAATTAGAGTATTCTATAATTGCCCCAGGTGTTACAACTTACAATAGTGCTTCTACAGTGTTTCAGACAATTACTATAGCTTACTGCAAGTGTTTTTATATAGAATGCTTTACAGGATCTGGAAGAGTGAAGGACAGCAGTACAGTGATAGCTGACCCATTGCCATTCCATTCAGGCATATCCCTGTTCAGGAAGGTAAATACTGGCAAGTGAAAGAGAAATCCATTCCAAGCTAAGAGTTATTTTAAGTAAGCATGAGTAGTGGAATGAGCTGACTTTTATTCCAGTATACTTATTGTCGTTTGCATAAATATCGTAAACCAAGGAAAAGGCATACAGAACACAAAACAAAGCCACAAGGATTCTGATTTATACTCTAGTACTGTAAAAAAATGGCTAATTCACTGAAGAGATTTTGATACTATTATCTTAATACAATAGGACCAGGTCCTGCTCTGACTTGCATTTTAAATCACTACACAAAAGTGACACACTTGCAAATACTGAAGACCTACTGCTTAATCCAGCTTCCATTTGAGTCAGCAGAAGACTCCATTTGACTTCAATGGAATGGTCCCATAGTGATAAAGTTCCACTTGGTTTCATTGGTCGAATATAACTTGATCATGAGATCAGCCTCCCCTGGTTTTGTCATTGCTAAACTATTTAACTGATGATTAACAGCTCTGCTACCGCTCATGGTCCAGGGCAAATGAAAAGAATTTCAGGCCTCCTATCTTCCATTGGAAAAAGCCAGTGTGCATGGATTCTGCACAGGATCTGGAATAGGAGTCTAGGTTTCTAGGCATTTTTTTCCTTCATTTTTTTTGCAATCAGGCTATTTGGCAAAAATCTAAAATATTTTGCAATGGGTGAGATGATTGCTGCTGTCAGTTCCTTTGTTTTTTAAAATTCTCCAGTTTGATGAGATTTTCAGCTGAATTATCATATGTTTTTATGTCGGCACACTGGAATGAATACAGCAGGTTTCAAACTGCAGGTTATTGTGCATGTATCATTCACAGAGAACCATATTTTCTTCAAATTCAATAACTTTATTGGAATTACAAGCTATACAAGTGATGCCAAAGTCAATACATCAGACATCTATATCTAGGACTAGTTTTACATGGGTAATTGTGTCCTATAAAGCGTCCACTTTGTATAACTGTCTAATTCTGATTCAGTGGCAGGGTGTCATATATTGAATCTGTTTCTGCATTGCAGTTTCCTTTCCTTCTCTTAAAGTTGAATAAAGAATGTTTGCTTCTTTTTGGTCAAGGAGGCTCTCCAGTTGTGAGAGTTTAAGAAAATGCCTCTCAGATTTCTTTATATTATGTACAATGAAATTATTCAGGGACAGATCCTCAGTATGTGCAATCTGTGAATTTCAAATACTAACTTCAGCAGAACTATGAATCAGCTGAGGATCTGGCCCAAATTTTCAATGGTATTAATGAAATATGCCATTCCAAGATTTGGCAAGCATGTGCAATGTTGTTAGAAATCAGCAATTTTCATTTTGCTTGATAGAAAAGGTGGAAAATTTCAGGCCAATTTATGTCTATTGATTAAACATGGCATGAAGCCATAAGAGGCCAACTATCTGGAATGCAAGAGTACTATAGTTGGTAATAAGTGTTTTCCTCCCCCTCCATTCTCTCCTCAATTATAGGAGGATGCAGTCTGGCCAGCCATTTATCTATATTACATATTAGCATAGCACCTCAGATAATAGTCTGCAATTTAGCTGATCTTATATAGCAAGTTAGTGATGTGATTGTGTATTACTGAACTGAAGTGGAATGAAGGTTGTTAGTAGAGGTAGCGGAAAATTTCCCAACAGAGCAGTCTTCTATTGGGAAATGCTGATTTAATGAAAGCAAACAATTTACCAGACTATATACATTTCATTGAAATCATCAACTGGAAATTATTGAAATAGAAAATTTCATTTAGTGAGATTCAGATTTCAACTCTTTTCCTGCTTCCAAACTTTGAAATCAGGGAATTTCCTCTGGGATGGAAATTCTACTTTTTGTTCAGCTTTAGCTATGATACAGTTCTTTAGAAATGTTGCTGATAATTACAAAATATTAATTTAAAATGGTCCATTGAGCAAATTAATGAAACTTTTTTTTACCTAAAGAGAGCAAAAAAATCTCAGGAGTTACCATGAAGTATGCATTCAGAAAGTTTACAAGGGTTGTTTTGTATCCAGTCCAGTTGTTTTCTCTTCTAAATTACAATGACCGTTTTACCCTCAAGCATCAATAATTAGGAGATAAGTTTCTAGAGATCTGGACTGTAGCCAGTAAATCTTTCTGGAATCCAGAGCTATGAAGAGCTAGAGGTCAACTGAAGTTTCTGTCATTGTCTTCTCCACCTTGTGTGCTCATTTGGATGAGAGGATGTAGGTTTTGTGAAGGACATATTACACTGCATTATTTGGACCCACTTTCTCCACTGTGCTGTACTACACTAGAGTGAACAGGCCCTAAAGTAGCATACATGGGAAGATCACTCCACTGTAGAAGGATCCTCACCATAGCAGCTTCTGTCCCACCTCTCAGCATGGATAGATTAGGGTGCACTCCTGGAGAGACACGAGGACATGGCCAAAGTTCTCTAAAGCCTGGTGATCCCTACGTGCCATTATGGCAGCTTTGGGGCCATACACAGCCAGCAAAAGTTACAGCAGCCACACCAGAGGGCAGTTTTGATGCAAAACTAGCCCAGGATTTGAGAAGAGCAGAGGTATTTTAAAAGTTTGCACACACACCTGAACTTCACTGTGCTTTTTAGTCACAACCAAGTATCTGGGCCTTTACATTGAAATGATGACCTAGAAACACCAGATGCTGGGAACTCTGGACCTGGAGATTTTGATGGAGAATACTGCAGGAACAATTTAGGTAGATGGCATCACTCTAGCTTTTTCACTCCTTTTTTTTTTTTTTTTTTTGAGTCACAGAGACTCATATTTAAAGTGTATGTCACACACACAACTGTGGAAAACTAATGAAATGTCCAACATGTTATTATTTCACACCCCTCAAGTTTAGTTTTTACATCAATTGTTTTCATATAGGATAACGAACACACTCAATTTTGAGTTATGCCCTTTTAATTTTGACTTGAGGATTTCAAAGTCCAGTCTCCTTGTAGTGTATGTAGAGGGGTGTTGCCAGCTTTCCTAAAGCAGTGAGCTTCATTTTAGAAGACCAACAGGTGAAAACATGATCTGAGCCTGATACTCAGTTACACTAAGACCTTAGTGTGATTAGTGGGTTTACTTTTATACCCACTTTAAGGCTCCTCTGCACTGCAAGAGCAATATAGAGGTCTTCTCATACCTGAGGGTTCAAGTAACAAAGTAAAAGTAACAGAATAACTGATTGTGAACAGGTGTGTTGCAATCCTTTATAGCTCAGTCTTGCAAGTTGCTGTGAATTTGCTAAGGGCAGAGAGCTCTGTGTTCCCATTTGTTTCATTAGGATTTCTTTCGGAATTGAAGGTACTCATCAATTGTAGATATTCAGCACTTCCTCAAGATCAAACCCTCCATCACTGACACCTTCTGTCTACTGAAGACTCACACAGGAAGAAAGTATACCATTGAAATCAATGTGCCTCAGGAAGCAGTGACCAAATCCCTGCACCTGCAAAGATCTGATCAATGGAGTGAAGTCTGAGCTGTTTAGAAAACAATATTTCCTCAGCTCCCCATTTTTAATAGTAGCATTTTTCTGTTCCAAAACTCTTCTAATTTCTAAGAAACAGTAAAACTTAAGTCTTGTAAATGCCTGTTTCAGTTTGTAGTAAAACTTGAGATTAGACTATAATTTGAGCATATAGGGCTAGATTCTGAACCTAGTAACACAGGTATAATCAGGAATAATACCCCTGAAGTAAATAGGATTAGTCCTGATTTACACCTGTGTAACAGAGCTTAGAATGTGGCTCATGCTGTCTGTTAATATATAATAGGTACCTTTTTTAACACCATATCATTAGGATTGGAAATACCACTAGAGGGTCTTCCAAGGTTGCATACTCACCATCCCAACATCCTCCTGTGTCAGAGTGCAATGCTGCAAGAAGACCTCATCACCAGCATCTCCTGCTGGCAGATTGCCTCTGACCAGCATCTTCTTTAGCTCAGCCCTGTGCCAAATCACACATTTCAGTCCCCTTCCAGGGAAACAAAAGATCCATCTGAAAGTCCTAATCAGTAGTTCTGCACCCCTCTCAGGCTCCAAAAGAGTTCTCTGCTTCTTGGTCCTTTCTCCTGTAGAGCTTCTCTATCTTGCTTCTTCCCCAGGGACTCTGGCAGCATCCCTAAAGGATCTCCCTGATTGTTGTAGGACATATCTCAGGGTTCCTCCCCCATTCACAGGAGCCTACCCTGTTCCATGTGGGGTTTTTTTATTGCAGAAGAGTCCTAACTTCTATGCAGTTTCTCCCCCAAGTTCAGCTCTAAGTAGTTCTCTGCAGCAGGGGTCAGGCACTCTAACTCCACTGCACTCAGCTAATTACTCCTGTATGGCTAGATCACAGGCAAGGCTGAGAGGTAACTGGTAGATCATGGGCCAAGCTAAATCCAGCTTGCCTTTAAAGGGCCAGGCATACCATGATATACCCCATCCCTTCTCCCTTTCTAAACCTTGCTTGCTCTCAGGGAACACATTAATATCATGTCCCCTGGTCTGAATTTCATCCACATGGGAAGCTCCACCCACCGCAAGTGGTCTCCAAACTCCTCTTTAATCCAGTACTTTTTCTTGCTGGGACTCCTGCAAGGGCCACTTTGTCACTGCGAGACTTTCACCCCTCTTTTGCCTCTCTCACTACATACCTGTCACTTTTGTCTTGCTTTCTGTCTGACCCTCAGCTTGCTGCCCAAGGTTAATATGTGCACAGTCCTGTCCTTCTCCCTTTTTGAAGACAATGCTGAGTCACCATTGTGTATTATTTGACATCTATTTATGTTGCCATGCTGGCTCATGTTATCTCAGTAGCAGCAATTATTTTTCCCCTTGGGTCCCTCTGGTCTGCTGCTGAGTGGAACAGATGCATAAGCATAAGGGCTTTCATCACCCCCACTATCTGAACTCCCTTGGCAGCCCTAATGTTTGTGCTTCAGGCCAGTCCCTCCTTTCGGAGACCCCTGATTTTCCCATTGTAACATCTCCATTTTACACAGGCAGCCCCTTTACAAATGTCCAGTCTCCATCATGCCTGAGATACCTAGCTGATGTCCATGCCCTGACAGGCTGAGTATCAGCAGTTTTCCCTGAATTCAGTTCCCCAGAGTAACCCTTTATGTCCTTTTTTATATAGGACACATAAAAACTGTTTGCCCCTATCTGCCCCTACAGGTGTAACACAGCCCTGGCCAGCCCTCTGGCTGCCTGAACACCTTTATCTTCTCAGGCCCCAACAGCTGCTGACAGTTTCCTTACACAGGATAAAAACATGGGAATGGCCATATTGGGTCAGACTAATGGTCAGTCTAGCCCAATATCCCATCTTCCAGCAGTGGCCAATGCCAGATGCTTCAGAGGGAATGAACAGAACAGGGCAATTATCAAGTGATCTATCCCCTGTCATCCAGTCCCAGCTTCTAACAGTCGCAGATTTAGGGACACTCCAAGCAGGGGGCTGTATCCATGACCATCTTGGATAATAGTCATTGATGAATTTATCTAATTCTTTTTGTGAACCCAGTTATATTTTTTACCTTCACAACATCCTCCTGGCAATGAGTTTCTCAAGTAGATTGTACACTGTATGAAGAAGTACTTCCTTATATTTGTATTAAACCTGCTCCCAACTAATTTCATTAGGTGACCTCTGATTCTTGTGTTATATGAAGGAGTAAATAATTCTTTCTCTATATCACTCATAATTTGATAGAACGCCTATCAATTCCCCCCCTTAGTCATCTCTGTCTCTCCTGAGATGGAAGCAGTTCCATATCCCTAATAATTTGTTCTCCTCTGTACTTATTCAAATTCTAATACCTCTTTTGAAATGGGGTGCCCAGAACTGTGTACACTATTAAAGAGGTGGGCATGGTGCTATATTTACTGTCTTATCTACCCCTTGTCTAATGGTGTCTAACATTCTACTAGCTTTTTTGACTGCTGCTGCACATTGAACAGATGTCTTCAGAGAACTATCCATGATGATGCCAAGATATTTGAGTGGTAACAGCTAATTTAGACTCCCATTGTTTGTGTGCATTATATATATATACAAAAAATTCCCAACAAAGTGCATTGCTTTGCACTCACCAACACTGAATTTCATCAGCCATTTTGTCGACCAGTAACCCCCATGTTGTGAGATTCCTTTGCAACTCTTTGCAGTCAACTTTGGACTTAATCTTCTTGAGTAACTTTTGTATCATTTTCAAATTTTGTCACCTCATTGTAAACATCCTTTTCCAAATCATTTCTGAATATGATGACCAGCACAGGTTCCAATACAGATCTTTGTGAGACCCTGCTATTTACCTCTCTATTGTGAAAACTGACCATTTATTCATACCCTTTGTTTCCTTTTTTCTAACCAATTACTGGTCCATGAGAGGATCTTCTTTCTTATCCCATGACTGCTTAGTCTCCATAAGGAGCCTTTTCAAAGGCCTTCTGAAATTCCAGGTATATGATATCAACTGGATCATCCTTGTCCACATGTTTTTGGACCCTCTCAAAGAATTGTAACATTGGTGAGGCATGATTTCTCATTACAAAAGCCATGTTGACTCTTCCTCAACGTATTGTATTCATCTATGTGTTTGATAATTCAGATGGCCAGGGTAAAGGAGGAGCAACAAACCAGTTACTTCTATAGATCCCACTGGTTTTGTTACATCTCCCCAATTTGACAGACTTTTAGGATCTGTTTCGATGTTCACTCCCTCCAGAAATGGGAAAAGAAATTCTAGTGATCTCATTTGTGCCCCTTTAGACAAGCTTGGGAGGGCTTCCATATAGATTGGCTCCAATCCCTACCTGCAAGTCTTCCTCTTTCCCCTTGTTCCAGGGGCTGGATGGACCACAATTCTGTTACAATTCTTTTTTTAAAATCTATTATTTGCAGTGAAAAACAATTAAACATAACTGAACCAGCTGGTGGTATAGAGCATGTCAAGGTTCCTTCCCCACTCTGAACTTTAGGGTACAGGTGTGGGGACCTGCATGGACACTTCTAAGCTTAATTACCAGCTTTGATCTGGTATCGCTGCCACCACCCCCAAGCACTACTTTTCTTCCTTGGGTAGTCTTGAGAGACTTCACCAATTTCCTGGTGAACACAGATCCAAACCCCTAGGATCTTAAAACAAGGAGAAATTAACCATCCCCCCTCCTTTCTCCCACCAACTGCTGGTGGATCCAGATCCAACCGCCTTGGATCTCAAAACGAGGAAAAAGTCAATCAAGTATTAAGAAAAATGCTTTTAATTAAAGAAAAGAAAGATAAAAGAAAACCCTCTGGGAGAGATTAGCATACCACCTACTCTAACAGACAACAGACTCAAAACACAGAGGATGTTTCCCTGGGCAAAAATCTTAATACACACAAGAATACTCAAATTTGATAATTCCCTTAATGGTACCAAGACAAGTTACAAAGAAAATAAACATAAACCTATTTATCCCTTTCTAAAACTTACTACTCTGATAAGAGGCTGGTTCCTTGATCTTTTGCACTCCCGCTGAAACTGAAACTCTAAAAACAAAGGAAAACTTCCGTCCTTCCTTTTGAAACATCTTGTTCCCCCATTGGTTCCTCTGGTCAGGTGTCAGCTAGGCTAGGTGAACTTCTTAACCCTTTACAGGTAAAAGAGGCATTAACCCTTAACTATCTGTTCATGACAGAGCAATTTAGTTTCTCCAACTTAACTAAACAGTACATGTTGAATAGTGGCTTAATATAACATTTTAATTAGTGGCATTCATCACACTCATTAAGGTATTTCATTTCAACATTTCTGAGAATGTCTTTTACTTCCTCTGCAACATTGGTAGTGCGTGAGCATATGTCCTTACTTGCAGATTTCAGCATTAATTTGATATTTTGCCTTTGTCATATTTCTTAGGCATGCAAGGAAACAAATCAGTTTATGTAGCAACCCTAATGGTCAGTTAAAATAGAAAAGTAAGTATCTGAATGTTCATATCTGTACTGCATATTTTATCAAATGTTTTTTAGATATTAATGTTTCTAACCAAATTCTGCTCATATGCAGCTAATAGAGATGCAGCTAGTTTATTAGAGTTCCTCTTGCCAATCCTAACCTACCAAGACTCCTAAAATACAGGTACACCTACTATATTGCATTAATTCTAACCCCAAATCTTCAAACAGAAGTCATGACTCTTCTCTTCCTCCCTTACTCCCCCACAAATGATGAAGTTGGCTAAAAAAGTCATGATTTCCCCCACATATTTAATTATTTGCCTTTATTTCACTGTTGTGGGATATCCCTGCCCTGTAGCACTCACTGCTGAATTAGTGTGGTGTTGCATTTACTCCTTGCCTCAGTTTATCTTCTCAGGATGCCAGTAACTTCACTTCAGGTAGTCTTGATTCAATGATACCCTCATCAGGGCTTCTTTATTATCACACTTGCCAAAAAAGTCTCATTAAGTCTCAAATAAAGAAAAGGAGCTTCTCACTTTTGGGGTTCCATTGAAGCTTGCCCTCTAAGCTCTGTTCTCAATCTCCTCAAGTTTATTTCTCAGATTTTTCTCACTTTATGGCAGGAGCCCCTACCCTCTTCCTGGAGCTTGGATAGTTTGAGTAATTCTTGCCCTCTTTCCCTCAGCTGGAGTCTCCAATGCTCCTTTTGGAGCTGAGTAATTCAACCAACTATTGTCTGTCAGGTGGCCCCACTTAGTCCTCACACTCAGAGAGTTTGGCATTCTTCTCCTGCATGTTTCTGCTCCCTGTTAACTTGGCCCTGTAGGAACCTTCTTATTCCCTTCAGCATCTGCAGACAGCTGCCCTGCTCTGCGGGAGAAGGCAACATTTATGCTAGTCGCTTTCTCTCATCTCATCCCCAATTAGCTAAGAGAGACGAGAGCCTTGTCCTACCCTCACTGCAAGGCCCTGTTCCCTTTTAAAAACAGTAGCGGAGGTTCCTCCCAAATCTTTCTTCCAATATTTTTCACGTTCTATCTATAATTGGGCCTTTTGATTAGTAAAGAGCCATGCCAGGTGCTGGGAACAGACTGACCAGTAGGCAGTAATGCCCTCATGGGGCAGACAACCCTGTCACAGTTACACTTGGGTCATTTTTTCTCTGCAATGAGGCAGGCTTCAAACTTTTTTTTTTTTTTTTTTTTTTTTTTTTAATGAAAGCTGAAATTCTCATGTAATCTATTCCAGCAGCTTGGGCTTGAAGTAAAACATCAAATATCACCAGACTACTGATAAAATTCCGAGACTTGGAAGCACACGCTGTGCTGTTATGTAATTCTGATATGTATCACATCTGCAAAGTGCTATGGGAATGAAATTACAGCACAACTAATCACTGTTTCTGGGTCTCCAGAAAGACCTAAGAAGTATTAAAACTGAATGTGTTTCTTTACAGAAGAACCTTTCATACTTGCAGTGCCACAAAGTATTTTAAAACAAGAAGATCTAAACTAGTAGTCCGGTAACCATACAAGCAAATAGAGTACTTACTATATACTCAAATGCACCTCTTACATCTGAATTTAATACTTGTTTTGAGAGATGATGTGAGCAACCACACTAAGGTCATTCCGCAGACCAAGGGCACTGGAGCCTTCCCCAAAGTGGAGAGGCTAGGGGCCCTGCCTCACTGAGGTCCTGCCCGGAGTGGGGAGGGGCTACCTGTGTTCCCACCCCTCAGGTTCCTCACCCAGGGCAGGTGGAGGGACCCATGCTTCCCGAGACATGGCTCTTACCATGTAGGACTGCAGCTCCAAGGTCCTCCCCCACAAGCCAGAGCCAGGTTGGGAATTGCTGTCTGGGCAACTGGGGAGCCAGCATGAACTCACAGATCCTCTACCTCCATGTGCCCTGGGCCAGGTGGGGATACAGCCTGAGGGCTGCTCTCAGCCCCCCTGCACCATGAGCAGGTGAAAGGTCCGCATGCACAGCTCCCACAACTGCTTGGGCTCCATGGCTGGGCTCCATCCTGGCCTGGCCAGGAGGGTGGGGAATCAGGGGGAAGAAAAGGGGAAAGAAAAAGGGTACACCCCAGCAAAAAATGGACAGGCCATGTTCCCATCCCTGATTCCAGCATCACTGCCTCAGACTAGTGTCCTAGAACCTGATCTTGTAAACATATGGATCTTGTGTGGATCCTTGCATCTGTGTAGAATGAGCTAATGGGACTCTTGGCTAGAGTAAGAATTTTCAGTGGTGCATCTGTTTCCAGAATTGGGGCCATTGCAGTACATTAATCTTTCCATTGCTAGGCTGGTGTTCTATTTTTAGAGATACCTGTAAAACATTTGTTGTGGATATATGGAGCCAATGTTTATATGGACCATTAAAAGACCCGAGAAGAGGAGTGTCAAAGCTAGCATAGACTGTGCATTCCCACAACCCAGTGTTGCTACATGAAACACTACTACTTTTCTTTGCATATGCACATATCTCAAAACAATGAGCTAAAGCTTGAGGTCTGTATTCAGATAAACTCCACCCAATTTCAGTGAATATTTTGCCTAAGTAAGGAATTGGGGAATTTGGCTCAACTGTATGTGTTTGCTTTTTGAATAGCTTCTAAATGTCTTTTTCTTATCAAGTTTCTGTTTTTAATAACTCACATTTTTGCAGCTTTTTATTTAATTGCTTAATTTTGTTTATCAATAACCTTTAGTTATGGGATGAGATACAGAGAATCTTTCACTAAAATACCTTAACACAATATTTAACATCAACAAAAACTGGCTACTTTTGAATGGCTAATTCCACAGGGTTTATAAATTAATATCATCATATACTTGCAGTTACTTATTTGGAAATTCTTCATTTGATAGAAGAAAATGTGTATAACAGTAAAAGGTAAAATCTACTCTGTATGAGACTTTTACATTATGCTCTGATTACAGCTTTAATCTAATTCAATATGAATAACAATGATAAATAGGCCCTAAGCCAAGAAAGCACTTAAAAGTATACCTCAGTCCTCCTGTATTTAGGGCAGCACTGTAGAATACATTTAACTCTAAGCATAACTTTAAGTTAAATAGGGAGGTGTAGTGAGCCGACATGGCTCCCTTCGCCCAGGAGGAGGAAGAGCCCAGCCGGAGGTCAGAGTGGGTGGAGCTAGGGAGCTCTGAGCCCGCCCTCCAAAGGGTCAGGCAGTGACCCGGAACTATAAAGGCCGGCCCTCAGAGCGCAGAAGGGCTCCAGCCGCTGGAGAGAGCAGACGGCCCTAGGGGAGCTTGAGACTGGGAAGCTCTGTTTCCCAAGGCAGCCACCCTGACTGGCCAGAGCTACCCCATGCCCGCTACCTAGAGGAGCTGCTGGAGCTACCCCGTGCCTGCTACCTGGAGGAGCCACCGGAGCTACCCCGCGTCCGCTACCTGGAGGAGTTGCCAGACCTGCCACCCAGCCCCAGCCGCGATGAACCCATGCTCCTGAACCCCGCAGAGGCCAATGTCAGGACCCAGATAGGCCCCAAGGGGGAGTACGGAAGTAGCCAGGGGGGAAGCCGACCCCACTCTGGTTGCAGCATTACTGGAGCCTATGTCGGTGTGTTGCGGCCAGGATCCCCACTGACTAAGCAGTGGACAATCAGCCACTGCTAGGGCCCCGGGCTGGGACACAGTGGAGTGGGAGGGCCTGCATCCCCCCTGCCAACCCATTCCTAGGTGGCAGACTCCCTCTTCCCCTGGCCTGAGGAGGCCGAAGCCTGTTACTGTTGCTTAGCCCTTCCTAAGGGCCTGAGCGCTCCTGACTCAGTGGTTGCTGCCCTGCCCTAGGGCCGGGGCTAATAACTGTTGTTATGGCTCAACCATCCCCGAGGGCCGGAGCCTCCTGACCCAGTGGGTGTTGCCCTGCCAGAACCAGGGCCAGATGTAACCACCGTGCAGCCGATTACTGCAAGGGCTACTGAGGGAGAGTCCCGGCTGGACTGTTTCCTTGGACCCATTGGTGTGTAGCGAGCTGGCGTGGCTCCCCTCCGTGCCAGAGAGGATCGAGCCCCGGTGAAGTTGTGTACAGGAGGATTTTTGAATTGGGGCCTAAGGACTAGATTATACATCAGTCCTGCAAACATGCATGTGCTTATCTCTGAATATTCAAACTGGGTTCAATGGGACTACAAGCATGCATAAAGCAAATCATGTGCATGTAGTATCCGCAGGACTAGGGCCTTCATTCCCAGTTTTCTGAGTCTTTTTGCACAGATGTGCATATGAAAAACAATCTGAAACTTGTATTGCGCCTTCTACAAGAAACTCATCATGTACAAGCAGTAGCAGCCTGCATAGTATTTTAAATACTTCTATTTTCTCCATATTATCTCTTCGTCTGTGCCTATATTCACTAAATCTAGGTTGTGACTACAGAACATCCATGCCCCATTTCCATCCTCATCTCCATCATTAACCAAGTTATGCCGGTGTACATGAATAATTCTGAGGAGTTTTATTTTTAGACTTTTCTTTAGAGGCATGTTTGATAAAATTTAATATCTTTCCCCATAGAATATTGTGGAACTGAATCCTAATTCTCTCACATTTTGACTATCAAAGATCAGTGAATTAATCAATTGACTAAATATGCATGTTTTTAGTGCTTGCTTTATTACACAAAGCTTTGCTTTTTATAAATTCTGAGTTGTCTGTTCAGAGAGAATTTTGGAAAGGCTATCCTAGATCAGCTAGTCTCTCTTTTTGCAACTGTACCGGATTTTCTGCTATACTAATCTCCTGTCTGTTTTATCTAGAATTACCCTTCTGCACCTGTAGGGATGGAGCCTCAACAACTTTCCTTGGCAAGTTTCCCCACCCCACCCCACCCCTGGATCTAGCCAACCTTACTTGTAGAAATTGTTCCTAATGTCCTGCTTAAATTATACTTACACTTCCACCAATAAAGATCCCTAGCTGCCTAAAAATCTGCCTCTTGGCTCCATATAGCTACCTCACTCCTGACATCCAGGTACCTAGCTCAGGCCTAAACTCCACTTGGATCCTCTAATTAGGCATTCCCCTGCTCATATTGCCTATAAGGTCCAATCTGACAGGCATTCTCAGAGGCTGGCTTCCAGATCGGGCCCTGCAAAAAATTGTGGTGGTGCTGCTGTCTCCCCTTATAATTGAGTCCAATAGCTAAAACACTTACCAGGATATGGGAAACCCAGGTTCAAATCTTCCCCTATCTGCCAGATTTGGCATAGGAATTAGATTCTTCCACCTCTCACATGAATACTCTTCCCATTGAAAGTGTGGCAGTTGAGGTGTGTGTCTCTCTCAATCTCCCCTTTAGAAGTGTGTAAATAACTAATCATTGGGGCAGAGGGAGTGAGAGGATGACTATATCCCAGGGGTTAGTCTCACTTTCTCTGTCTCTGGCCTAATGACTAATTATTTTATACACAGTTGAATGGTTTCAACAGGAAAGACTGAGAAAGACCCACCTCAGAATATCCAATAGTCCAGCAGTTAGGAGACTCTTCTGAGAGGTAGGAAATGTGGGTTAATATTAGTAGACAGGGAGATTTTAACCTTGGTCTTCCACATCCTAGGTAAACGCTGTAACCACTAGATTAAAAGCTATAAGGGGGGCACCTCATCTGTTTTTTGAGAGAGAGGGCTTATAGCTGTGAATCCCAAGCACAGATCGGGGCTTCCTTCTCACCCATACTTATGTGCCTATCTCCCTTTTGAGGGGCAGGGTTAAGGCCCCACCCCTCTCACCATCACTTACTATTGGCTAATTATGCCACTTTCTGCTCCCCATTCTTAGGACCCTAACTCTACCTATTCAGAGCAGGGTGAGCCTGGGTTCCTAATATGAGGCTGTGGATTCCATGAGGCAGCTGGGTGCATGAATGTAGGCATTGCAGTGCTGATCCTAAAGCCACATTGTGGATCTAGCTCAGTGAAGGTAATGGACCCTATGCTTGACCACAAAAAGATGTTTGGTGCTTGGGATACTGGAGAACATCTGATGGGAAGAGAGATCCTTCTTTCAATACCTGCTTCACCAAATATAGCCAGTGTCAGTTAGAACTAATTCACATAAATGTCTCTATAACCAATCTAAGGTCTTTATGCTCTCCCCCCTCCCCTCAAAAGTCATTAATTTTGTTTTTCAATCCCTGCAGATGTAATATTCTGGGTAAAAATCAGACAGCTGCAGGAAACAGATATGCAGAAGTTGGTCTTTAGAAGCTATTTCCATTTTTCACTTGGTTTCTAATTTTGAATATCATGTTTGGAATATAATTAGTCCATTTCTCATGACTTCTTTAGTCCTTTTGACCCCTATGCCTTTAATTTAGGATTTGTGTATCATTAGTGAAGCTAACTTTAAGAGGCATTTCTCTCAAGAGAGAATCTGTATTTGATGTTGTGATAATCCATTTGGTGCTATCTGAAGAATATACCATCCTTTCTTGATCTAATTTATCAACAAGGGAAAAGCAACCTAATTTATAAGTTTGAAAATCTACTGCAGACCATAGGACCACTAGCTTTGTTTTATTAGAAGTACGGTATATTAAGCACAGGATACTTGGAGAAAGATAGCTTATGGATACACACAATATAACAGCAGATTTGTTTTTGAAATTTTTAATATGCATTGTCCAGTCTTTAAAAATCTCTCCTGTCCCAAGATTGTTGGCTTTTTTTTGTAAAAGATGTTGTAACATAACTACAATCCCATGACAGCTATGGTTTATTTTCCATCATGAAAATATGAACAATCAGTCTTATCGTTTGCTTTCAAGTCCATTGAAGTTCATGGAAAATTCCCATTGACTTTACAGGACAGTAGATTAGGCCTTCAGAACTTAGTTCTGAAAGACTTAATGCATATGAGTAACTAAGCAGTAAGCCCTCCCAACTGTTGCTAGGCTGGGATCAAAGGTAATGGAAACATTTATACAATTAAGGGAAAATCTGGCTTGGAACAGCACATTGCTTTTGAATGTATAGAGAACTTTTTTTAGCTATTGTACTCTGAGGATGTATGGAGAAGCTGTCTTTGTGTAAGGATGTAAGTTATAGGTGCAGAGACAAAAGGGCATCTTCCATCTTTGGACTGCAGCCTATACCAATCTTTGGCTGCTACTGTGTTAGTTGTGTTTAAATAAAAATGTAGTTTTAAAATACAAGCTCTCATTGCTTTAATGCAAAGAACAACACAGGGTGAAATCTTGACCTCACTGAACTCAATGAGAGCTTTGCCACTGGCCAGGATTTCAACCTTTTCATTAGAGTAGGACAAAATCATTATAAGCTACATAACCTGTGCTCCACCAGGGAAAAGCAAAAGTTAAAGCAGTCATAGGCAAAGATAATCAAGAGAAGGGAACTTGTTAGTATGGAAGGAGGAGGAAGAGTTCAATGAATCAGGCAGCAAAGCCTACTGAAATCAAAGGAAAGGCTTTTGTTGATGGCAGTGGACTTTGCATCAGACTCATAGTGCATTCTTTCCAACATAAGTAATATCTGACTTGTGTAGACAATGACTCCAGAAATATTCAACCAATAAAATGCTAGCCACTCTTCCTCAGGAGACTATTAAGCACAATGCGATGTTCTCAGATGAAAATACATTTTGAAACAGGGAAAATCCACTGCAGACTGGTAAACTTCGAAAGGAAATAAGGGCATCGTGACGTGGATAGGAATTAGAAATTATTTATGGCCCTGAAGTTTGTTTGAAAAAATGCTGAGAATACTGTTCTTATTTTAAATGCCTTTCTTGAAACCCCCCTTGAAATATAAAACTATGAAAACCAAGGCTAAAAATGGAGTTTAGGTGTATTAGACACAAGGGAGTGAGATAATAGCTTTTATTGGACCAACTTCTGTTGATGAGAGAGACTTTCAAGCTGCACAAAGCTCAGGTCTGGGAAAGGTGCTCAAGGAGTATCACAGCAAAATGCAAGGTGAGACAGAGTGTTTAGCCTGAATAGTAAGCAAATATTCTGAAGAACCATTCAAGGTGAAATGGCCTGTTACTGCCAGTGTAGTCATAGGACAAAAGGTGGGGGGGGGGAGGTTCCTGGGTTACAGATTGTTTTAATAAGCCATAAATCCAGTGTCTTTATTGAGACCAAGTACATTTGTGTATTGTTCAGGTGTATTGTGGGTTTTGCTGCTTCAAGTTTTTTTAATTACCATAAGGCAAAATGTATGTAAGGTAAAATAGTTCATGACAAAATATTTTTGTTTGTTTTTTAACTACAGCTTCAGGGTTTTCATGACTTATCAACTTTATTGGGAATGCAGCAAAGAGTCCTGTGACACCTTATAGATTAACAGATGTAATGGAGCATGAGCTTTCATGGGTGAATACCCACTTCATCGGATGCATGTAGTGGAAATTTCCAGAGGCAGGTGTGTGTGTGTGTGTGTGTGTGTGTGTGTGTGTATACATACATAATATGCAAGCAAGAATGATAGATTCATAGACTCTAGGACTGGAAGGGACCTCGAGAGGTCATCGAGTCCAGTCCCCTGCACTCATGGCAGGACCAAATACTATCTAGACCACCCCGGAGAGACATTTATCCCACTACTCTTAAATATCTCCAGAGATGGAGATTCCACAACCTCCCTAGGCAGTTTATTCGAGTGTTTAACCAACCTGACAGTTAGGAACTCTTTCCTAATGTCCAACCTAAACCTCCCTTGCTGCAGTTTAAGCCCACTGCTTCTTGTTCACTTTAGCCTCCCTCCTCCTTATGACACCCTTTTAGATACCTGAAAACTGCTATCATGTCCCCTGTGTCTTCTCTTTTCCAAACTAAACAAACCCAATTCCTTCAGCCTTCCTTCGTCGGTCATGTTCTCAAGACCTTTAATCATTCTTATTGCTCTTCTCTGGACCCTCTCCAATTTCTCCATCTTTCTTGAAATGCAGTGCCCAGAACTGGACACAATACTCCAGTTGAGGCCTAACCAGCGCAGAGTAGAGCGGAAGAATGACTTCTGGCGTCTTGCTCACAACACACCTGTTAATGCATCCCAGAATCACGTTTGCTTTTTTTGCAACAGCATCACACTGTTAACTCATATTTAACTTGTGGTTCACTACAACCCCTAGATCCCTTTCTGCCATACTCCTTCCTAGACAGTCTCTTCCCATTCTGTATGTGTGAAACTGATCATTCCTTCCTAAGTGGAGCACTTTGCATATGTCTTTATTAAACTTCATCCGGTTTACCTCAGACCATTTCTCCAATTTGTCCAGATCATTTTGAATTATGACCCTGTCCTCCAAAGCAGTTGCAATCCCTCCCAGTTTGGTATCATCTGCAAACTTAATAAGCGTACTTTCTATGCCAACATCTAAGTCGTTGATGAAGATATTGAACAGAGCCGGGCCCAAAACAGATCCCTGTGGAATCCCCCTTGTTATACCTTTCCAGCAGGATTGGGAACCATTAATAACTACTCTGCGTACGGTTATCCAGCCTGTTATCCACCTACCTTATAGTAGCCCCATCTAAATTGTATTTGCCTAGTTTATCAATAAGGATATCATGCGAGACCGTATCAAATGCCTTACTAAAGTCTAGGTATACCACATCTACCGCTTCTCCCTTATCCACAAGACTCATTATCCTATCAAAGAAAGCTATGAGATTGGTTTGACATGATTTGTTCTTTACAAATCCATGCTGGCTATTCCCTATCACCTTACTGCCTTCCAAGTGTTTGCAGATGATTTCCTTAATTACTTGCTCCATTATCTTCCCTGGCACAGAAGTTAAACTAACTGGTCTGTAGTTTCCTGGGTTGTTTTTATTTCCTTTTTTATAGATGGGCACTATATTTGCCCTTTTCCAGTCTTCTGGAATCTCTCTCGTCTCCCATGATTTCCCAAAGATAATAGCTAGAGGCTCAGATACCTCCTCTAATAGCTCCTTGAGTATTCTAGGATGCATTTCATCAGGCCCTGGTGACTTGCAGGCATCTAAATTTTCTAAGTGATTTTTAACTTGTTCATTTTTTATTTTATCTTCTAAACCTACCCCCTTCCCATTAGCATTCACTATGTTAGGCATTCCTTCAGACTTCTCAGTGAAGACCAAAACAAAGAAGTCATTAAGCATCTCTGCCATTTCCAAGTTTCCTGTTTTACTGTTTCTCCCTCCTCACTGAGCAGTGGGCCTACCCTGTCCTTGGTCTTCCTCTTGCTTCTAATGTATTGATAAAAAGTTGTCTTGTTTCCCTTTATTCCCGTAGCTAGCTTGAGCTCATTTTGTGCCTTTGCCTTTCTAATCTTGCTCCTGCATTCTTGTGTTATTTGCCTATATTCATCCTTTGTAATATGTCCTAGTTTCCATTTTTTATATGACGCCTTTTTATTTTTTACATCATGCAAGATCTCATGGTTAAGCCAAGGTGGTCTTTTGCCACATTTTCTCTTTCCTACCCAGTGGAATAGCTTGCTTTTAGGCCCTTAATAGTGTCCCTTTGAAAAGCTGCCAACTCTTCTCAGTTATTTTTTCCCATTAGTCTTGATTCCCATGGGATCTTACCTATCAGCTCTCTGAGCTTACCAAAATCCGCCTTCCTGAAATCCATTGTCTCTATTTTGCTGTACTCCCTTCTACCCTTCCTTAGAATTGCAAACTCTATGACTTCATGATCACTTTCACCCAAGCTGCCTTCTGCTTTCAAATTCTCAGTGAGTTCCTCCCTATTTGTTAAAATAAAGTCTAGAACAGCTTTCCCCACAGTAGCTTTTTCAACCTTCTGAAACAAGTTGTCTGCAATGCAGTCCAAGAACTTATTGGATGGTCTGTGCCCCGCAGTGTTATTTTCCCAGCATATATCTGGATAGTTTAGATCCCCCCTCACCACCAAATCTTGGGCTTTGGATGATTTTGTTAGTTTTTTTAAGAAAAGCCTCATCCACCTCTTCCACCTGGTTAGGTGGCCTGTAGTAGACTCCTGGCATGACATCACCCTTGTTTTTTACCTCCTTTAACCTAACCCAGAGACTCTCAACACTTCCGTCTCCTATGTCCATCTCCACCACAATCCAAGTGTGTACATTTTTAATATATAAGGCAACACCTACTTCCTTTTTCCTCTGTCAATCCTTCCTGATCAAGCTGTAACCATCCACACCAACATTCCAATCATGTGTATTATCCCACCAAGTTTCAGTGATGTCAACAATGTCATAGCTCTATTTATTTATTAGCACTTCCAGTTCTTCCTGCTTATTACCCATACTTCTCGCATTTGTATATAGGCATCTAAGATACTGGTTTGATCCTTGACACCCTGCCACTCTAGCCCATGCTCCCTCTTGTTTCCGATCCATCTCCCAGGTGTCCATGTTCCTCACTTACCTGTGAGCTTTGCTCACCTTTCCCTGTCAAACCTAGTTTAAAGCACTCCTCACTAGGTTAGCCAGTCTGTGTGCAGATAGGGTTTTTCCCCTCCTCGAAAGGTGAACGCCATCTCTGCCTAGCAGTCCTTCCTTGAATAGCATCCCGTGGTCGAGGAAGCCAAAGCCCTCCTGGCGACACCATCTCCGCAGCCAGGCATTCACCTCCATGATGCATCTGTCTCTGCCCGGGCCCCTACCTTTGACAGAAAGAATCGAAGAGAATATCGCCTGCACTCCAGACTCCTTCACCCGTACTCCCAGACCCCTGTAGTCACTCTTGATCCGCTCAGCGTCACACCTCGTATCATTTGTGCCCACATGGATGAGTAGCGTGGGGTAGTAGTCAGAGGGCTGGATAATCCTCAACAATGCCTCTGTAACATTTTGGATATGGGCTTCCGGCAGGCAGCATACCTCCCGAGATGAAATGTCAGGGCGATAGATGGTCGCCTCCGTCCCCCTCAGCAGAGAGTCCTCCGACACCACTATCCTTCGTTTCCTATTCACAGTGGTGGCAGCAGACCTCCCAGCCTTAGGGGTATGAGGCTTCTCCTCCTTTACTGTAGGGGGTGATTCCTTCTCTCTTGTATCAAGAAGAGCATAATGGTTACCTATTACCAAGGCAGGAGGGTTCAGAGCAGGGGTGGAGCATTGCCCGCTGCCAGAAGTAACCAGCTGTCAGTGTCCACCCTGAGCCATTTCCTCCTCCACCAGTGGTGTGTCAGCAGTCCTGCGTACTGGGACAGCTAGGTCAGCTGTCTTCACATGGACACTGTCCAGGAATTGCTCGTGGATTCGGATACTCCTCAACCTAGCCACCTCTTCCTGTAGCTCTCCCACCTGCTGTCTGGGAGATTCCACCAGTAGACTCCTTTCACATTGGATGCTTCCCCCACCCCCGCAGCCTGGATATCAGTAAGTGGAAATTGCGGTTACAGTCCCTGCAAAACCACACCAGGATCTGAGTAGAAGCATCGTGCTCAGGTGCTCTGTCTGGCTACAGGCACAGGTGGAGGAGACAGAAGCAGTGCTGGCACAGGTATTGTAGGTCTTCCTAACCATCGTAAGCCTCCTTCTGTCAAACTCCCTCTCAAACTCCCCTGTCTGCAGCTCCCTGTCTGCTCTGCTGGAGATAACGAGGTTAGGTCTCGAGATGAAAACCTTGTCTGTGTCTCTAGGACCCTGAAATGAAAAAATATTATCTAAGTTATAGAGCTTAGTAACAGACTCACATCAGGCTGGAGATAACGAGGTTAGTTCAATCAGGGAGGATGAGGCCCTCTTCTCGCAGTTGAGATGTGAACACCAAGGGAGGAGAAACTGCTTTTGTAGCTGGCTATACCTCAGCCTCAACTGCTAGAAGAAGGCCTCATCCTCCCTGATTGAACTAACCTCGTTATCTCCAGCCTGATTCTTGCTTGCATATATATACCTGCCTCTGGAAATTTCCACTGCATGCCTCTGACAAAGTGGGTATTCACTCACGAAAGCTCATGCTCCGATATGTTTGTTAGTCTATAAGGTTTCACAGGACTCTTTGCTGCTTTTACAGATCCAGACTAACACATCTACCTCTCTGATACTTTATTAGGAATGTTACCAAGATACTAGTTTAGAAAGACTGTCAATAAAATTGTGAAAATAGTATTAAAGACCTGCCTACAAAAGACAAAATTACTGAAGAATCCACATACTGCTCTTTGTTCAACCACTTTGCCATGGTTCCCTTGACTCAGGGCAATATAACTGAGACCTACATACTGCATGAGGCGGGGTTGATTATATTTTGTGTCCAACTATTTTAGCTGCACACACTATTCCTTTCTGAAGAACCACTCTAATGTTATGAAGTTTAGGATATACTGTCATTATGCTCTTCATCATAATCCCATGGTGAACTAATATCTATAGATATAAGATCCCATGTGTTAAGGTATCACCCCCACTCTGAACTTAGGGTACAGATGTGGGTACCTGCATGAGATAACCCCTAAGCTTATTTACCACCTTAGATCTAATAGCTGCCACCACCAAATAGTTTAAACAAACTTTTATGGGAGAGTCATTTGGAAACTCTGTCTTCCCCCCAAATATTCCCCCAGTCTTTATCCCCCTTTTCCTGGCAGGATTGAGACTGATTCACCTCCTATCAATTCTTGGTAAGCCCAGATCCAAAAAACCCTTCAATTTTAAAACAAGGAAAAATTAATCAGGTGTTTAAAAGAAGACTTTTAATTAAAGAAAAAGGCTGAAGGAATATCTCTGTGAGATTAGCATGCAAGCTACTCTCACAAACAACAGATTCAAAACACAGAGGATGTCCCTCTGGGCAAAACCTTAGTTACACAAAGACACCCCATTTGATTCTCCCTTTTATGCAAAATGAAGTCACAAAAGAAAATAAACATAATCTAATACATTTCTTCTCTAAACACTTACTACTTTTAAGAAATGTTAGATGGCTGATTCCTGGATCCTTCACTCTGGCACAAACTTTTCTGAACAGAAAAGACTGATTTCCCTCCTCCCTCTTTGAAAACATCTTGTCTCCTCATTGGTTCTTCTGGTCAGGTGTCAGCTAGGCTATGTGAACTTCTTAACCCTTTACAGGTAAAAGAGGAATTAACCCTGGACTGTCTGTTTATGACACCATGATTCATTCATCTCAGGGAATGAGGGTATTATGGGTGCCTTGTGTGTCCAAACCCACCATGGACCCTATTCAGTAATTTGAAGCCAGTATAACACAGGAACATGAACTGCACTTGTCATTTGAGTTCCCTCCCTCTGGTTAAATAACCTCTAATAACCATTTATATTGCCTGTGTATAAGGTGGACATATAATGAGGATGAGAAAACATGTTAGTATGCATACTTATGACATTTAGATTTACAATCCAGATAAGTAATGGGCTGTGTCACCACCTTCCCTGAAACCAGAAGTGCCTCACAATGCTTCACTATTGTAGTTTCCAACTTGGGTCCCTCAAGAACAGCCAAACAACATGTAGTTTACACCCTGAGTGTCTGTGCATAGCCTTGGTTACCACTTGTACAGGTGACCCCAATGTATTCCCAGTCCTGAATTTTTCCCAAAACCATATGTTCTGTATTTTCCAGCCCTTTTATATTAGACAGTTGAGGTATTAGGTCCGTTACCCCTGTAAGGGAACAATATTCAACTGTTTGCTACTTGAAATGGAATTACCCAAACAATTCAATTTGAATGTAACACTGGATTAGTTTGATTAAAGAATAAAACAAGTTTGTTTACCTAGAAAGAGAGAGACTTTAAGTGAGTGCAACAAAGTCAGAAATGGCTAAATGAGAAAGAAAGATATCTAGGTTTCTAGTGTGAAAACTTAAACTAGATTGGTTCAAGGTAAAAGTTTTACCACATGTTCCCAGGAACGGGGCTGACTAAATTTTAGCTCAGGATCGCTCCCAAAATCAAATGGCTGCTTCTTAGGCAGAAGATACAGAGAGAGATTTGGAGTGATTTTGCTGCTCACATTATAGTCCAGTCCCCATTTGAAATGCATTTGCCTGAGAGTTACCCTAAATAAAGTTCATTCCCACAGTGAAGATGGAGAGAAGGAGAGTCATGCTGTTTCCTAAGATGCAAAGCTGTTTGTTATTGCCCTCTTCCTTCTCAAAGAATGGCTGCTTGATAGGTGATGGCCCATCAATTTTCATGATGCCCTTTGTCTTTGAGAAACTGGCTTACCCAGACTTGTTTGGTAAGCACATTTCAGACCTAATTTCAGTTTATGTTTATACCTTTACATATAAAGTATCAGAGGGGTAGCCATGTTAGTCTGGATCTGTAAAAGCAGCAAAGAATCCTGTGGCACCTTATAGACTAACAGACGTTTTGGAGCATGAGCTTTCGTGGGTGAATACCCACTTCGTCAGATGCATGTAGTGGAAATTTCCAGGGGCAGGTATATATATGCAGGCAAGCTAGAGATAATGAGGTAGTTCAATCAGGGAGGATGAGGCCCTGTTCTAGCAGTTGAGGTGTGAAAACCAAGGGAGGAGAAACTGGTTTTGTAATTGGCAAGCCATTCACAGTCTTTGTTTAATCCTGAGCTGATGGTGTCAAATTTGCAGATGAACTGAAGCTCAGCAGTTTCTCTTTGAAGTCTGGTCCTGAAGTTTTTTTGCTGCAGGATGGCCACCTTAAGGTCTGCTATAGTGTGGCCAGGGAGGTTGAAGTGTTCTCCTACAGGTTTTTGTATATTGCCATTCCTAATATCTGATTTGTGTCCATTTATCCTTTTCCGTAGTGACTGTCCAGTCTGGCCGATGTACATAGTAGAGGGGCATTGCTGGCATATGATGGCGTATATTACATTGGTGGATGTGCAGGTGAATGAACCTGTGATGGTGTGGCTGAACTGGTTAGGTCCTGTGATGGTGTCGCTGGTGTAGATATGTGGGCAGAGTTGGCATCGAGGTTTGTTGCATAGATCGGTTCCTGAGCTAGAGTTACTATGGTGCGGTGTGCAGTTACTGGTGAGAATATGCTTCAGGTTGGCAGGTAGCCTGTGGGTGAGAACTGGCCTGCCACCCAAGGCCTGTGAAAGTGTAGGATCATTGTGTGGGATGAATGCACACATTTCATCATGATATTATTCACCACTGAGTTTAGTTTTCAAATGATATCCTGTTTTGTGCCATATTTTGTG
The DNA here is from genome assembly GCF_007399415.2 of Gopherus evgoodei. Classification (NCBI taxonomy): domain Eukaryota; kingdom Metazoa; phylum Chordata; order Testudines; family Testudinidae; genus Gopherus; species Gopherus evgoodei. The sequence goes on from NC_044329.1 coordinate 65,819,908, forward strand.
AAAAGATTATAACAATGCATTTGGAAGCAGTGATAGGTCATAACCTTTCTTGTAAGGCATACAACAATTTACTTGTTGCCTCAGATGGTCCAAAATGGTGTCTTCCATGTGGTGTGACCTTGCATGTATAGTACATGAAAGGTCACGGTGCACATAAAATGTCATCCTCTGTGAGGGTCAGATTGAATCGTCACACAGACCAGATCTGCTATACGGGACACTGGTTGAACTACATGCAGCTGCTTTGGTATGCTGCGCATTCCTTGCATATGTAGATGGCACATCACTGTCTGGAAGGGTCTGTGCATAGTCAGTGTGTCCCATGACTTCATTCCTAAGGGGCTAACTGCCTTACAACATATTTTGTTTTGGCTAGGTGGCATGGCCTATTTTCTTAGCAAAGATGTGGAATTGGGAAAGTGCACAAAAGTTACATTGATCCCATGGGGACTGATTGTCCTACAGGACTTGCGTCAACACTTGCCATACTTGGATAGGTGGGCTATTCAATTCACAAGCAATCTGTGCTTCAAAAAGCATCTGATTCCTGATTTAGTCATGCATATTTTGCTTTCAGTCACATGTGAAAACATTTACTAGAAAAAAAATAGGGAGCAAAGGCCTGTATCTAGGCACATGATGCAGATAAGCTTGGCAACACCCTATGTGGATGTAGAACTATGCACCTAACTTTTAGGCTAGATCTACACTGTGTGTGTGGGGGGGGTGTCAACCTAAGATATGCAACTTCAGCTATGCGAATACCATAGATGAAATCAGTATATCTTAGGTTGATTTACCTGGCCATGAGGACAGCGGCGAGTCGAGCACTGCTGCCCCCCATCAACTCCGCTTCCACCTTTCACCGTGGTGGAGTTCGGGACTCGATGGCACAGCGACTGGGGATTAATTTTATCGCGTCTACACTAGATGTGATAAATTGATCCCCAATTGATTGATCGCTACCCGCTGATCCGGTGGGTATTGTAGACGTACCATTAGTCATGCTGTTGCCTAGTAGAATCTAAGGCCCTGACTTGGGTGCTCAGGCTCCCTATACAATGTACAGTGAGTTAGAAATCTAGGAACGAGAGCCATAAAAGCCAGTAAGCTGAGTGCAGTGTCACCTACATGAAGCAATAGAAAATGCTGAAAAGAGGCATATGGCTTAAACCTCATGCCCCAAAGGGAGTTAGAAGCCTAATGAGAGGCATGCACCTCTGGGATAGTCTACATTGGCAACGCTAAAGCTCTGCCATGGCAGCACTTTAATGTGGCTTGTGTGGCCATGGTGCAGCCACCTCCACGAGGGGCATAGCTACTGCTGCACTGTCTACACTGGTGCATTGCAGCACTGCAACTTGCTGCACTTCGGGGGGGGTGTTTTTTCACTCCCCTGAGCAAGAAAGTTTCAGTGCTGTAAATTGCCAGTGTAGACAAGCCCTCTGTTTGGAATTCACAGCTTTGAAAGTGCTTCTGGCACTAGGTCCCTAAACCAGGTCAGCCTTTTTCACACATCCTCCCGCAAAAAAAGAGGAGCTGCTGACAGTGTTCCACTTTTACCAGGTAGCCATGAGGTTAGACCATTGACCCAGGATGTGGGAGATCCAGGCTCAAATCCCCACCCTGCTTGTTGGGGAACAGGGACATGAACCCAAGTTTCCTACAGATGAGTGCCCTAATCACTGGGCTATGGGGTATTCTGGGGTAGGTCTTTCTGCCTCTTCTGTTGAAGCTTTCCACTTTGTATAACATACTGTACGTACTTATTGGAGTGTGGACTGCAACCTGGGGTTTTCAGGTAAGTGCCCTAACCACTGGGTTGTAGAGTCATTCTCACTAACTGTAGTCCTATAAGAGAGATTGAGAGACACCTACCCCAGAATATGCTATAGCCAACATTCAAGGAACTCTTCTGAAAGGTGGCAAGCATGTGTTCAAGTCCTTGCTCCTCAAACCTGCCTAAGCAGGTTAGATGCCTAAGGGAGGTGGGCACCTAAACCATGTAAGCACTTTTGAAAAATCCCAGTAGACATCTTTGGATGCTTAAATATCTTTGAATATCTGCCTCCTCTCCCCCCCCCCATTATCACAGGGGAAAGAAAATTCAATTGTCTTGTAAGCAATATCTTTTTCTATTTTCCTTTAATGTCTGAGAATGGTATAACTATGAATGCACAGGAAAGAGCAGAAAAGACTCTGTGGACAATCTCTTGAAGAAAATGCTTGAGAGTTAGTTTAAATGATTTCTGGGTACAAGTTTGGCAAATAGAGAAAGCAGCCAACAGAATAGAGCTGTACTTGCAACTTTTAAAAGTAGGAATGTTGTCAGGGAAGCCATAATCACTTTCATGTGTGTATTTTCCAAAAAATACTTGTCTTCAGAGTAGTGAATAGTTCCAAGAATATTTGGAAGTTGTTCCTAGATTGCTGCTGGCAGTAGGTCAAAGTCTGAAAGTGATGGTCCTGCAATCCTGATCAATAGCTGGTTGTCAAGTGACTGCTGTGTAGTGATGCTGGCTTTTTAAATCCCTCATTCATGTTCTTTTCTCCAAAGGGAGAATTATCACAATCAACTTTTGTGTTGAGCCTTTGACACAAATGCTTCAGAGCCATCTCATTTTGTCTTATGTTTAAAATTAAGCAATATATAGAAAAGAGTGAAGCAGTTCTGAAGCAACTAAGGTTGATCTTGAACTGAGCTGAATAATCAGTGACATTCTCTTTCTCAGAGCCACTGAAATTCTTAGATAATAGGCTAGCAATGTTATTCTACTGACAAATATATATTGTATTTATCATTTGAACTCACAAACGAATCTGTGTCTCCTTTCTTAGAATAAAGCCTGGCTATTCACGGGGGTGAATTTATAAATTGCTTCAATATTCCAATCTTTCTACCTTAAGGCTCTTTCCAGAATTCCTGTTGGTTGGGCAGGAGCAAAGGACTAAGTGGCCTGTATGACTGTGTCATTGGACAGTCTATTCCTACATTCTTCCTCAGCACTGGGGGTAAAACATCTCTCATCATAGAAGAGCAGCTTTTCTGCAAGTGCAGTGTCAATGCATTAGTTGATATTGGAAAGATCCTGAGAGTTGTATCCATATGCCAATGGATTTTAATTATTATTCTATTTATTTACTGAATCCTGGATAAAGAAAGAGAAAACTTAGGACAAGGTAACACATTCCATGGTTCACTCTTTGAGGCATACCTACCAAATAAGATTAGTGGAGATGGTCAGTTTTATCAGTATTGTCAAGATACAGAACAATTTAAATATTGTGCAACACCGTGACTTGTCTATTTCTATAACGCTTCCCTTTTCTGCATGTATTGTCTGTATATTTAGTTCTTTTACCCATGCATACTGTAGGTATTGATGTGGTCCCTTAGGCCTGGTTTACACTACAAAGTTAGGTCAACTTAAGATGATTTGCATCAGTCTAGTTGTGCGAGGATTGCCACTGCCAGGTATCCTGTTTTTGACCAGAATGCCTAGTCAAAAAGGGACCCTGGTAGCTCTTGTCAGCACTGCTGACTGGGCTATTAAATGTCCAGTTGGTGGCGCAGCGGGGCTAAGGCAAGGTCCCTACCTGCTCTGGCTCTGTATGGTTCCCATAAGTGGCTGGAATGTCCCTGTGGCCCCTAGGCATAGGGGCTAGGGGCGTGCTGCCCCTACCCTGAGCACCATCTCCAAAGCTCCCATTGTCCAGGAACAACATCTGCAGAGGTGGGGCCTGCAGGTATGGGCAGTGCACAGAGCTTCCGGCCCTCTGTCTAGGAACCAGACATACCAGCCACTTCTGGAAACCACCTAAGGTAAGTTTCGCCCTAAGCCCACACCCCACAATCCCTGCCACATCCCAACCCCCTGCCCCAGCCCTGAGCCCGCTCCTGTACTCCAAACCCCTTGGCTTCAGCCTGGAGCCCCCTCATGTACCCCAAAACCCTCATCTCTGGCTCCACACCAGAGCCCGCACTCTCAGCCCCCACACCCTAACCCCCTGCCCCAGCCCAGAGCCGCGTCCCACATTCCAAATTCCTCATTTCTGGCCCCACCCCCAGCCAGAGCTCTCACCCCCTCCCACACCCCAACCTTCTTTGCCAGCCCAGAGCCCCCTCCTGCACTTTGAACCCCTTGGCCCCATCCCCCAGCCTGGAGCCCCCTCCTGCACTCCATACCCCTCATCCCAGGTCCCATCCCAGAGCTCACACTTCCAAATGGAGCCCTCACCACCTTCTGCTCTCCAACCACTTAGCCTAGACTGATGAAAATGAGTGAGTGAGGGTGAGGGAAAGTGAGCAATGGAGGGAGGAGGGATGGAGTGAGCAGGGATGGTGTCTTGGAAAATGGGTGGGACAAGGTTGTTTGTTTTTTCTTTGCAATCAGAAAGTTTGCAACCCTGAATTATGCATGTGTCTGCACCAAAATTTGACCTCCAGCAAAACAAGCACCCGGTTACAGCAATGCAATAGTACCATAACCACATATGTTGCGGAGTCATTGTTGACTTGCATTACCTGTGTTGACCTAACAGTCCTCCAGCAACTGTTCCAAAATTCTCTTTTCCCCATTACAGTGACTGCTTTGGTCACAATTTGAAATCCACAGTCTAGGGGTCACAGGCATGGAAGCCTACTCTCCCTTAAAGTACCCTGCATATTTTTGAATTGCCTTTTTCTGACTTCCTGCCTGGGGAAACACACCTACTAACTCATCTTTGTTGTTTGCATCCAACTGCCTTATCATGCTGCCTCTAAAAGAGAGAGCGACTAGCTGCACTTCTGCCCAGAGCAGGCAAGTAGTATTGGATTCCCTTGGCCTGGGGGAAAATAATCTGAACAAGCACAGCTATAGACCCATCATAGAAACATCAATATCAGGCTTGCCAATGGTGAGAGAGGGCAACAAGAAACCTGGTGCTGCCTCACAGACCCACTGATGAACTGTATGCCATGCTTGGCAGGGAACTCACATATGATTGTGGACACTGTCAAGGCTGATTCCCCACTCTGTCACTTTGAGTGCAGAAGGTGGGGGCCTGCAAGGATTCTAAAAACTAATCCTGGCCACTCCAGGCTTATATTAAACCCCCAAGGTTACAGTTTCTCTCTCACCTTGGATGGGTAGATGCTTCCACCACCCAAATGCAAAAAACTCTTTGAAACCAGAAAGGCACACTTGGGAATTCCTTCCTGTGGGGTTCCCTCAAGTCCTTTCACCCCACCCGGGGAAGAGCTGAGAAAGAAAAACAAAGGAAAATAGCTGTTGCCACCAGCTAATTAAACAATATGTGCACAAACCTCTTAGAACACCAAAAATCCAGTCCTGTTCTTTAAAGGTAAATTTTATTAAAAACAAAAAAGAAGAATATGTATCTGAAATGTAGATTTTTGCTAGATTTAAAAAAAAACACTTACAAAATGTAAACATCAAGAATAACCTTCTTGAGGTCCAGTTTAAAGGTTACAAGCAAAACAAAAAGCATTTGAGTTTAGCACAGAGGAATCCACAAGCCTTATAGAAAATAAAAGAAATAAACCTAATTTTGTCTTTTTAGGTATTTCCTAAGCTACTTACATATTTGGGTAGTTCTAAGGTATAATCTGATGATTTCCATACCTGGCAAAAACCTTTTTATGGCATAGTTATAGCCCTGACTTTGCTCTGTTTCTTCTCTCTGGAGAACCACAAATAGACACAAAAAGGGAAAGCTTCCCAACCCTGCCCCACAAGTTAAAAAAGTTCTAGCCCTCCCATTGGCTCTTTTGGTCAGGTCCCCACTCCTTTCCTTTTACCTGTGGGCTTATTAGAGAACAACCACCAAGAGGGATTCCACAGCCAACTGGCTGGCTGAGTGTCCACAAAAGGGAGCTACAGACACTTTGCAAGAGCCTGAGAAGGAGACCCCTGCCATGAACAGTGATGGGGGAGTGCGATATGGTGGGAGACTCAAATCCTGCTGTGAGTTAGGTCAGTCCCATATGCTGAATGCAGGTGGGCCTGCTGATGAAAGCAACTTGGGTAAATTGGCACAAAAATTATTCTTTATAGTAATTCCCTCCCCTTCTTTGTTCCCCAAAATGTAATTTCCTTCCTCTTCCCCGACCCCTGCTACCTTTCTTTACCACTTAAATATTATGCTCAGCCCATCCACAACTTTAGAGAACAAAGGCATCAGACTATACCAGTAAAGTAATTAATGTTAGATAATATATTCTGAAAAAGAACATGGCAGTCCCCTTACACAAGCACATTAGTGTCCTGTGCTTGGATAGAGGTAGAAGAAACAGGTAGAGTTGGTCTCTTTTCAATTCTTTAGTTTGTTGTGACAGGCAGTGAGAGCCATGCAGCGTACCTTATATGAATAAGGATTTATCTTTTGTCCTTTTGAGATCTTGATGAAACTTTCAGGAAGATACTCTGCAATACTCTCCTGAACATTTCTAAAGAGGGAGGTGTTGCTTCTACCCCTGCAATCAGACTTTCCTAGGCCTCTTTGTGATGAATTTGAGTTTGCCTGTGACCATTGCAGTAAACCAGCTAGTAGCATATGGACCTGAGCCGCTTTAGGACATCACTAGCATCTGGGTTCTCTGTGTCTTTGTCACCCTCAGGAGTGAGATCAGCCAAGATCACTACTGCCTGTGGAAAATTTTGCCAATATTCACTGCACTTGCCCTATACACCAGGGGCACCATTTCATATTTTGGTTGGGGAGGGGCAACTTTAACTGTGATTCCAGGAGCTACACAGGCACCTGAAAACTCTAGATGATGATGATGATGATTATATTTTATTATTATTATTTGCAGATAACTTAGAAATTAGCTGAAAAGAGCACTGTATCTAATTCCTATATATAAAAAGAGGATTAAATAAATACTAGAGCCACTCAGCTCTAATACTAACATATACTCACAACTTTTGTCAAGTCATTTAAGGGACACTGGTTAGGTTTAAAATTGTAATGTATGTTCTTTGTTACTAACTCCTGAATACAACAATTGAAACAATTGTAGAAAAGTCTAAATTACTTATCATTTTTTTGCAGTTCATCAAGCTTGGACTAGATCATTTAACTTTGGAAACATCCTACTAGGAAAACCTCCCTCCCCCGAGTTTATACTGCACCCACCTGAGGCTCTAGGGGGTGTTATCTCACTACAAATAATAGACTAGAAACTAACCTTAACCAGGAGTGAAACTGACACTTTCAAGTCACTTTCACAGTATTGCCAATCCCAAATGTTCAAAAATCATGATTTAGGCTCATCAAAAATCATGAAATTGACTTCAAAATCATGAGATTATGTAAAAATAATAGATTTGGTGGTGTTTGTATTTGTCTTCTGCTTTTTGCGCCTTTAGGATGCACTGTTAGTCACATTTTGAAGCTTTCTCAATAGCCATGAGGGCTAGAAACTTCATTTTTCTTTAAGAATGAAGGCTGAAATCATCACATGTTCACATGACTCCAGGAGCTGGGGCTTTAGGGAACACTATTATCATGAGACTCATGACAAAATCATTAGTGTTTGCATCGCTGCTTTTACTTCTACTTAAAGGTTAGTTACTTATTGAATCTTAAATTCAATATTTTACTGATTCAGTTACAGTTCTCACAGGAGAATATCTAAAAACAAAGACCAAGAAAATTCTATATTTTAAATTTGAGAAAAAAACAGACTTCTGGCAGGCAGGAAAGGAAAATAAACAGGTACAGGAGCTCTGGGCAGCTCTTCCTCTAAAAAGCAAGTTGGAGAGTCAAATCTTCTAGTCCTTAATCCAGTAAAACTTCTATTGCCAGCAGAGCCTCCACCCATAGATATTAACCTGTGCTTAATAACTATACGCTTCATACTTAAATATCTGAGCCATCTTATCCAGGGATACACATTTTACACATATTGGCTCTCAGGGACTATATTGTTTGGCATATTCTGAACAGTGCTGAGCACACAGATGGTGCACAATGAATAATACAAATCATGACAATAATCGTTGACTTTATGGACTCTATAGATGCAATTTCTGTTCTTTGTTCTGGAATTGGCCTTGATACAACTGAAACCCTAAGAATTTGAAGCATAAACACATCTGATGCTGTGACTTAATGATACTTTCTGATTCCTTCCTTTTCTCAAACTCACAACAAAAAAATGACTGAACAAAATGGTTTTCAGTTAAATTGTAAAATTGCACAGCAGCCATTGCTCTACAACCCAGCATGAGGCAGCCCTGCCACCTCTTGGGAGTTAAGTGGTGGTCTCTCATTTGACTCTCATTCTCCATCCTCCCCTACCTCAGTGAAGAGGTGAGGCCATGGGAGGATATGTTCAGCGAGATCTTCTATGGCTTCAGATTGTGAACACAGAGTGTGGAGGGGACATATGACCGAGACCATGGAAAAGGACTGAGAATGGAGGCGTTGGCTTCTGCAGGAGCAGGAAAAGGAGCGAGAGGTACATCATAAAAGCACCAGAACATCATGGGTCTGCTCAGACAACAAATACAAAGGTTAAAATGATCTTTTAATGCCTCCCTCAGCTGTACAGCTCCATGATGGGCTCTTCTCGTAACCCTGGTCTGGCTGTTCAAATTCAGCAGCTAACCAGTCCACCTCATTCTTCCATTCCCCCAGGACATTCCCCTTTGCCTCACAGTAATTGTGTAGTACACTACACACACACAATATCTATGGGAATGTTTGCCTCATAGAACTCCAATCCAATGAGACAACATTGCCAGTGTCTCTTCAATTTATCAAAAGCATGTTCAACAGTCATTTTTTCCTTCACCTACAAAGCTGGTAGTTGAATCTCTCCTCGACGATATCAAAGTGGTCAGTATACAGCTTCATGATCAAGGGGTAGTCTGCGTTTCCCGGCATCACTATTGGAATTTCAGCATTACTAATGTTAATGGACTGGTTGAGGAAAAATGTTCCTGCTTGCAGCTTTTCAAAAAGTTCTGTGTTCTTTAACATGCAAGAGTCATAGATCTTCCCTGACCAGTACACACTGATATCAGTTAAGGGGCCCTGGTAACCCACCACTGCTTACAAAAACATAGAAAATTATCCCTATTCATTGATGCATGGTGGATTTGTGGTATGTATTTCCCCATTCTGGCATCAGTCACCCCAGTGCAATTCCGGCAACGCATTGCTGCCATTAATCTATGTATTTCCTGCAGAGTCACAAGCCTGTGTTTCAGGAGACAATTAATGGCCTTACATACTGGGATGGCAATGGCCTCTACTGTGGATTTTCCAAGTCCAAATTGATTGGTCACTGAACAGTAGCAATCCAGCGTTGGAAGTTGCTGTTTGGCGTCCCTGCACCAGAGAGGGCTGGGACAAATTTGGCACACAGATGCAGGAATGTGGCCTTTTGAGTCTGAATATACTGTAATCACTACTTATCATCCAAAACCTGCTGCCCAATAATCAGTTCTCATTCCTTGGGCCCTGAAGAGACAAGCTACCCTAGGCAGCTGCTCAGTGAATTCCAGCAACAATCTGGCAATTTCTTGCTGTATCCATCAGCGTGCAATTACTATGTCTGTACATCTTTGCAACTTCTTGTTTGCACATCCAGTTGTAGTAGTACTCATTCAAGTTCTGCAGACAGAGAATTAGCAAAACTAATGAGAATTTTCTGTCAGACAAAAGAGACCAAAATGCAGCACACAGGACTACGGGAGGTTGTTTTAAAATTTTAAGGGATTTAATAGGCATTATGGGATGGATAAAGTGGTGAACTTGGAGGGTGGGAATGGCCTTAATCCTCTTGGGCTAAGAAAGTCTCTCCATGAAGACTTTGTAATTACCAGGGGCAGCTCTAGGTATTTTGCTGCCCCAAGCACGGCAGGCAGACTGCCTTCGGCAGCTTGCCTGCGAGAGGTCCCCGGTCCCACAGATTCGGCGGCAGCCTGTGGGAGGTCCCCCGAAGCCGGAAGGACCAGCGGACCCTCCACAGGCATGTCGCTGAAGGCATCCTGCTTGCCGCCCTCATGGGATCAGCAGAGTGCCCCCCACGTCTTGCCGCCCCAAGCACGTGCTTGGTGTGCTGGTCCCTGGAGCTGCCCCTGGTAATTACACTATCAGAGATTACTCTTCCTCCGCCCCCCATTTGCTATTTGGTTTCTGGAATTCTATTGAAGACTGCTATACTCTTAAATTATTCACTTGAGAGAGAATTTTTCACTCAAAGAACTTGAAGAAAAATGCAGACGTTACCCTGATTTCTTTAATTCAGTCTAATACAGCTTCTACAGCTGAAGATATATCTCATATTAGCTTTTTTTCTTTAAGGACTAATAGGAAAGAAATGGGAAATTGCTAAGCCTCTAATGTAAGATTCTTTATGAAGTATCGTTTCTTAAACTACCAGCAGAAAGATGAAAATAATGTGACAGTGGTTGAGTCAGAAGAAAAAGAAGAGCATTAATTCTTTCCAGTTCTTTCCCCCTGGGAACAGTCAGCTTCACAGTTGGTACCAATTTATAGCTGTTAAGTACAGTATGAACTTAACTATTTTCGGGGCAAAGCTGAAGTATGCCTGGTGCAGGCTTTAGCATTCTTAGCAATAAGATGGTGTAAACCTGATTTTTATTTTCGGCAAAAGCAGAATCAGTTATGTACCTGTTCTGCACACATAGTGAAGCAGGTTGTTTTACTATAATCCAGAAAATATCTTCTCTGAGGATTGTTTCTCTTTACCCCATAGACCTTTAAACATATAGACATTTTCAAACCTTTGGGTCATAATTGCATCTTTTGTTGATAGAATAAGAAGAAAACTAACACTTTGATTTAGGGCTGAGCCCAATCTTTCCTCCTACCCATCCTTTAACTTCCCACCTCAGATTTCATGAAAATTAGGCCTTGCCAAAAGCCTTGTAAGCCAAGTCCCATGCCTCTCACCTTTACCTACTAAAAGTAGGATAAAAAAGAAGAGCCTTGCTTTCCCTGACAGTGCTGTAACTTACTCCACAGTCCTGTAGCCTGATCAGTTTTACACTAGTCATATTTATTTATACATAGAATCAGAGAAGGTTAGGATTGGAAGAGACCTCAGGAGGTCATCTAGTCCAACCCCCTGTTCAAAGCAGGACAAATCCCAAGTAAATCATTCCAGACAGGGTTTTGTCAAGACAGGTCTTATTATTACCGCAAAGCTTTCCTTCAGGTAGCTACACACATGATTTGTGTTGCTTATAGGATTGATTGGTCACCCAACAAATAAAGATAAATGCTTTACTTCATATCCAAATAAGTTCATTCATTAATATAACCAAACTTCATAAAGAGATATACACAGAAAGAAGGATGTGTGTGATGCTAACAGTTCTGAAACCCTAAGAATTATGGAAACCAAGACAGAAGAAATCAGTCAGAGCGGGGCGGGCAAACATTTTGGCCTGAGGGTCACATCGGGTTTCTCAAATTGTATGGAGGGCTGGTTAGGGGAGGCTGTGCCTCCCCAAACAGCCAGGCGTAGCCCGGCCCCCACGCCCCATCCAACCCACACTGCTTCTCACCCCCTGACAGCCCTCCTGGGACCCCTGCCCCATCCACCCCTCCCTGTCCCCTGATCACGCCCAGATCCCCCACCCCTGACTTCCCCCGCCGCCCCATGCAACCCCTCCTCTTATTCTTGACTGCTCCCACATGACCCCTGCCCCATCCATCCCTGACCGCCCCCGGAACCCCTGCTCCTGGCTGCCCCCCTGCTGCCCCCCATTCCTGACTCCCCTTGGACCCCTGCCCCCATTCAACCCCCTCGTTCACCCTCTGACTGCCAAACCCCTATCCACACCCCAACCCCAACCACCATCGCAACCCCCACCTTCTCCCTGCCTCCTTACTACACTGCCTGGAGCACTGGTGGCTGGAAGCACTACAGCTGTGCCACCCAGAGCACCAGGAAAGGCAGCCGACCCTACTGGCTGGAGCCAACCATGCCATCATGCAAAACAGAGCATTGGGTCTGCTCGCGGATCTGCAGCTGTGCAGCTCGGCCCGACAAGAGCTTGCAGCCCTGCTGCCCAGAGCATTGCTCCTGCGGCACAGTGAGCTGAGGCTGTGGGGGAGGGGGGACAGCAGGGGAAGAACCGGAGCTAGCCTCCAGGGCCAGGAGCTCAGGGGCTGGGCAGGAGGGTCCCCCGGGCCAGATGTGGCCCAGGGGCCATAGTATGCCCACATCCACAGTAGAGCGTATGAAAGAGCAAGTTCTGATTCAGTTGAAATCATTTGGAGAAACTGATGCACCTGAATTCTAAGGCAAATCTTTAGTACCCTTAAAGTACATAACCACCAACATGGAACCTTGGCCATATAAATTTAAGTCTGCCTTTATCCATGTGTGGTATTTAGGGTGACCATACTTATGTTTTTGACCACTGATACAAGCCCTTTGTATATCAATTAATTTCTTAATAAATCATATGTGCCAATGCATTATCTCTATAGTTTCTATATTGCAAAAGCCCTCCAAAAGTCTCCGTATTTCAAGAATTTGTCTGCAGTTCTTTAGTGTATCTGTTCTTATTCGGTCACTTGTTTGTCTTTCAGCATGATAGTGTATAACTTATGACCTGGGGTTAAAATACTTGGGCCTATTTTAGCTAGCTAAACATAAAGCCTTCAATAGTAGGTCTCACATTCAAGAAATGAAGTAAATGTTGCCTAACATCTCCATTATTTTTTTTCTTCTACTTGCCCTCAGCCTGTATTATTTTAATAAACACCATAAATCAGACAGAAATGTACTCCTTAGCAGTACTGTAATATAAATTGTCACAGCTTAATACCCTATATAACATATCAACTCAAAATTAAGACGGCATCCCAGGTCAACCAGGCCAACCTAGCAGGATCGGGAAAGTAGTGTACAGTCCTCTTTACTTCCACAGGTCTTGCTCTGAATACAACACTTGACTGGACACAAGGATTGGGAATTCTGTGTCTGCGCCCTTATAATTCGCATTGTTGTTATATTCTCTCGATGGCACACTAATTTCTAGGATCATCATTTTCTTCAGCATTGAGTGTTGACTAATTAGGATGCATCAAACTCCTGCTTCTCTGCTGCTTGGCCTCAGGGATTGTAAACCATATCCAAGTTCCCGTGAAATCAGTGATAGTCTTTCCTTTGAATTAACTGGAAATTTAAAATGTCCCTTTAGACTCAACATACATTTTAATGTAGCACCTCTGACATTTGCCTGGTTGGGAGTTATTGATTTTTTTTAAGCTAACTATTGTCTACCTCCTCAGAGTCCACCTATGACTAGCTCATGTTACCTCTTTCTGAGGAATTCATTCTGGGGCCTTTGTATAAGGAGCTGTCATAAACAGATAGCTAAGGGTTAATGTCTCTTTCACCTATAAAGGGTTAACAAACAGTGACCTGCAAACACCTGACCAGAGGACCAATCAGGAGACAAGATACTTTCAAATCTCGTGGAGGGAAGCCTTTGTTTGTGGGTTTGGGGTTTGGCTTTGTTCTCTCTGGGTCCTGGATGGGGCTAGAGGTGCAACCAGGTTTCTGCCAATCTCCCTGCTACAGTCTCTTATCTATTCAGAATTGTAAGTAAAAAAAGGCGGTCATAGTCTTTTAATTTGTTTTTTTCCATTTGCATATGTGTACTTGCTGGAAGTAGCTTAAATTGTGTTTCTGCTGGAGAAAGTTTCTTTCTATTGTTTATAAGTTGAAAGACCCTGTAACTGTTTACCATCTAAAGTGCAGAGATAAACCTTTTACCTTTTTTCTTTCTTTTTTTATTAAAAGCTTTGCTTTAAGACCTGTTTGAGTTTTCTCCTAGTTAAGGCTCAAAGGACTTGAATCTGTGTATCTCTCTCCTGGGAAGAAGGGAGTGGGAGTGGTGATTCAAGGATTTGAATTATGGTGATCTCCTAGGGTACCCAGGGCGGGAAAGATCTGGGAGGAGGTAAAGAGGGGGAAAGGAATGGTTTATTTCCCTTTGTTGTGAGACTCAAGGAATCTGGGTCTTGGGGGTCCCCAGGGAAGGGTTTGGGGACACCAGAGTCTATCAGGCGCTCTACTTAAGTCCTGATTGGTGGCAGCCTATCAGATCTAAGTTGGTAATTAAGCTTAGGGGAATTCATGCTCGTACCCATATTTTGGAAGCTAAGGTCCAGATTTGGGAATTATACTATGACAGCCATCTCTGCTTTTGCAGGGATAAGCAGTAAGGCATTGTTAGATTCTTATTCAAAGAGGGATAAAGATGACCGATTTTTGCTTCCTGCAGTCCACACACTAAGCAGAGGAAGATTGCAGAACTCACAGCCCAGACATAGATATTATTTCCAGATAAGCTACAAATACGGTACCACATGAGAAAAAAATTATTATTGTTTGGAATACTCATTTTTTGAGACAGCTGCTAGCCAAGATTAATCTTGAGGTCTGTGACATGATAGTTTATCACCTAAGGGCAATAGTGCTTAGTGGGTAACTCACCCCACCATGTGGCATGGTCTTTTAAGAGTTTGAAACGTGTCATTATATATACAAGGACCTGGGAGAGAGGAAGCAGTCCTAGGAGTAAGAAATGTTCAGTAGGAAATATCATTACTTTTCTTTAAGGGACCAGGACCAGGAGCTTTGAAGAAAGGGTGGACCAAGGCTCCCCATTCTTCTAATCAATTAGAAGTAAGCTGGAAGATGGGGACCATCATAAAGACCACCTCCCTTCTCGTAGCAGGGGAGACATCAGCAAGGAAAAGCTGGTGTGCTGAGCACCCTGAAAGCCAACTGAGAAAAAAAGGCAAGCTGAGAGAGAAGCTGGTAAAGGCCTGACAACTCCAGAGGGGACAGAAGAGGGATTCTGTTTAAGAAGAGCCAGACAATCAGTTCTAGAGAGGAGAGCTAGAGACACTCCTGTTTAAGGAGGGAGTGAAGGACTAACTGATACAGCTTAGTTCTAAAGAGGAGCACTGAGGTCTTCTGCTTAAGAAAGGACTGAAACGGAGTAAACCAGAGCAGGAAAGATTCCAGAAACAGAGACTGTTTACAGTTTCAGGAAAGAGAAGTCTCCTGAGGGAAAAAGCCAGAGACTGCTGCTTGGAATAAGCCTGAGCCTCTGAATGTCCCACATGTATCTGAGTGAGCTCCTACTTATGCTTTCAGTTGTTTTTAATAAAATGAGACCCCTTGGAAGGGAGGAGTGTTCTTAGATTAAAAAGGCTTGTTTATCATTTGCATGGAGAGAAGTGAGGCAGGACTCACCTGTGGCATTATGCCTGACCAAATGAGCATGCATTGGGGTGACCGCCACACTGCAATAAGTTGTTTTTGGGTGACTTGAAGAGTGGCTGAATATAGTCTTTATGGGCTTTTTTTCTATATACTGTCTTGGCTTAAATTGCTGTTGTTCTAGTGATCTGTGGCATTTTAAAATTGAAATTGAAATTAGAGCTAGTGAAGGTTGTGATGCACAGGGGCAGAGTCCCTTGTCTCTAGCAAACAACTCTTATCTTAGGCCTGACAAACTCGCTTATCCAAACACGTGTTTTGCAAGATATTTATCCATAAAAGCTGATAGGTTTGGTATCTATAGAAAGCTCCTAACATATCAAAATTCACACCATTGTGATGTGTGTGTAATGGGTAATATTTAAGGAATAAGTTAACTATTGACAGTACATCTTTATGGTCTTGGACTTAAAAGTTAATCAGCAGGGGTTAATATATCTTGGATGGTCCATTTAAGCAGGAGAGAGTTGTTCCTTTTCTCTGGTTAGCTGGTGAGGTAATGTTTGGCTCAACTGTCTAGCCTTGCTCTATCCCAAGACAAAGAATGGGAAACCATCAGAAAGAATTGCAAACAAACAATCTAAACCACTTTCAGGACAATAAAGGAATGTTACAACAGACAGAGAATCACCCTGTCTATGACTAGACTTTCAGTATAACTGAGAAGGGCGGGGGGATGGGAACACTCTGTATCCATTCAAGAGAAAACATCTTGTGAAATGGGGTTCTTTTTCATGAAAGTTTGGATACTGGTTCCTGTCAAGCCAGCTCTGCAACAGATTGAACTTTGGGCAAAATCTGTTATTAAATATGAAAGGTACATATTAATAAGTCCTCTAGACCCAGGTTTACATTTCATGACTTTGTGTTTAACTGTAACCATTTGTTTATACCATTCTTTTTTTTGTGTGTGGAGTTTCTCTTCTTTCTTAAGTAATCCTACTTTTGATGTATTGTAGTACTGACAAGTGTTGTATGTTTTGCAGTAGGAGTGACTTTTGCTAAAACTACTACACTGGAATACACTGCCCTTTAAGATCTAGGATTTCTGAGAGAAGCCATGCCCGGGAGTAGAGATCAAAGGTGAATGCTTCAAAGGGGCTGTGGGACTGGCATATATTCTTGTTAACCTTGAAGGTGAAGAGAAGGCTGGCATAGTCCAGAGGGCAGAGTGTGAGCAGCTGAAAGGCTGATGGTGTTAGGAAGCTAACATCCAGCTACCATGGGCAAGACTCCTTCAGCCTGAAGACACTAGGTAGCAAAGTGACTCATAGTCCTAGGTCCCCCCAAAACCATCAAAAAAGCGCCTTGCCTAATGCTGTTGTCATGTTATTTATTATTCATCTCCCCCCCCCCGAGAAAGTTTTCAGGAAAATATTTTAATTTGTTTTGCCATTTTTTTATATAATGTATGCTCAGATCCTTTTCTTCCCAGAGTGTATACTCTTCTTTTTTTATACACTCATCTGGACATAATTTCTATCCCTTTAATTCAGCAACAGATGAAATGGTGTCTAAACACAACAAGTTTGTTACATAGCCCTGTAGACCCACATAAACACATCTGTTTACTAATGTTGTTTTCAAAAATTGTGACTGGAATCAGAATTAATGAAGCATAGGAATATATATATTTTTAGGGCTGTCAAGTGACTAAAAAAATTAATAGCACCATTAAACAATAGAATACCATTTATTTAAATATTTTTATGCTTTCTACATTTTCAAATATATTGATTTAAATTACAACATAGAATATAAAGTGTACAGTGCTCACTTTATATTTTTTATTACAAGTATTTGCACTGTAAAAAAACAAAAGAAATTGAAAAACACTATTCACCTCATACAGGTTCTGTAGTGCAATTTCTTTATCATGAAAGTTGAACTTACAAATGTGGAATTATATTCAAAAATAAAAGAAATGTAAAATTTTAGAGCCTGCAAGTCCACTCAGTCCTATTTCTTGTTCAGCCAAACACTCAGTCAAACAAATTTGTTTATATTTGCAGGAGATAATGCTGCCTGCTTCTTGTTCATAATGTCACTTGAAAGTGAGAACAGGCCATTTGCATGGCCATTAACGCGGTGTCACAAGATATTTAAGTGCCAGATGCACTAAAGAGCCATATGTCCCTTCATGCTTCCACCACCATTCCAGGGGACATGCGTCCATGCTGATGATGGGTTCTGCTCGATAATGATCCAAAGCAGTGTGGATTGATGCATGTTCATTTTCATTATCTAAGTCAGATGCTACCAGTAGAAGGTTAGTTTTCTTTTTTGGTAGTTCAGGTGCTGTAGTTTCCACTGCATCCGACGAAGTGGGTATTCACCCATGAAAGCTCATGCTCCAATACGTCTGTTAGTCTCTAAGGTGCAACAGGACTCTCTGCTGCTTTTACAGATCCAGACTAACACAGCTACCCCTCTGATACCTGGCTCTTTTAAGACTTCTGAAAGTATGCTTCACACCTCGTCCCTCTCAGATTTTGTAAGGCACTCATATTCTTAAACCTACAGAGTGCTGTAGCTATCTTTAGAAATCTCAAATTGTGTTTTATGAAATCTGCAGTGAAAGTGTTCTTAAAATGAGCATGTGCTCAGTCATCATCTGATCCTGATAACATGTAATATATGGTAGAAGGTGAGTATAACAGAGCAGGATATATACAATTCTCCCTCAATGAGTTCAGTCACAAATGTAATTAACACATTTTTTTTAAATGAGCATAATCAGCATAGAATGTGTCCTCTGGAATGGTGGCCAAAGCATGAAGGGGCATACTAATATTCGGAATCTCTGGCACAAACATCTTGCAAGGCCAGCTACAAAAATGGTGACACTAAGAAAAGGGCAGCATTATCTCTAAACTTGTTTGTCTTAGCAATTGACTGAACAAGAAGGAGGACTTGTAGGCTCCGAAGTTTTACATTATTTTGTTTTTGAGTGCAGTTATGGAATGAACAAGAAAATCTACATTTGTAAGTTGCACTTTCAATACAAAGATTTCACTACAGTGCTTGTATGTAGTGAACTGTAAAATACTATATTTGCTTATTTTTTTACAGTGCAAATATTTGTAATAAAAATAAGACTTTAATTTCAGTTACAACACAGAATACAATATATATGAAAATGTAGGAAAACATCCAAAATATTTAATAAATGTTAATTGGTATTCTATTGTTGTTTATCAGTGTGATTAAAACTGCAATTAATTGCAATTAATTTTAAGTTAATCGCGTGAGTTAACTGAGATTAATTGACAGCCCTAGTTTTTTTCCTAAGTTATTTACAGTGTTCAGAAGCTCAGCAGTTTCTGTGGAAACGTGTAAAGTAATGCACCACTTTTTATGATATGACTGTTATAATGTTCTAAATGAATATGGCAATTTTCCAACAGAAAATCTTCAAAAAACAGACCCCAACGAGAAACTGCTGACTTCGAATTGATATGCAAATTAGATACAATCAATTTAGGCTTGAATAGAGGAGACTGGGAATGGCTGAGCCATTACAGACATTGAATCTATCTCCCCATGTAAGTATTCTCACACTTCTTACCAAACTGTCTGTACTGGGCTATCTTGATTCTCACTTCAAAAGTTTTTTCTCTGGCTTAAATGTCTCTTAGAGTTGGTAAGACAACTCCCACTTTTTCATGCTCTCTATATGTGTGTATCACACACTATATATATGTATTTTACACACACACAACCCTCCTCACTATATGTTCTATTCTATGCATCCGAAGAAGTGGACTGTAGCCCACAAAAGCTTATGCTCAAATACATGTTAGTCTCTAAGGTGCCACAAGTACTCCTGTTCTTTAAATGAATATGTAAATACTTCCATTGACTGTGAGGGGAGAATTATTTGAATGATGTAGGTAAGTTTATATAAATTTCACAGATATACATAATTGTTTTTATTGTGTGGTAGAGAGAAAAGTATATGCTAGCCTATGATGAAAAGTGTAGTAATTTATACTACTCAGGGCAATAGCTGCTAGTTATTGGTAGAATTCTACTCCAGAAGGTAACCTAGTGAATTTAAAAAAAAATAAATATAATAAGATGCTCAACATGTTTTTCTTGCATCTTCTCCTGGCCACTTGCAGACATGATATCAGACTAACACAACAACTCATGTGATCAATCTGGCAATTCCTATGTCCATGTTTTCCAGGTGGGTTCTATCTACCTAATTACTGATGCTGTTGGTTGCATATAACCATCCACTGCATTTCCAGCTTTGCTGTATGCAAATCAATGAAACCACCATTCCACAATGACATGTAATACAACAGAACTGATGTGTGAAACATTAGTACACATGAGCAATGTTAATGTACAGGTTAATAGCCAAGTCAGCTGCCCACATATCCTCGGATATTATAGGAATAGGGTGAGATACTACATGGGAAACAATCTGCCAACTGGAACAGGGAAGAGAAATAAGCAGGAAACAGTATCAGGATGTCACATTGTACTGGAATGTCTGAATTATATCCATATATTTAAAAATTAGCAGCAATGTCTATGGAAATAACAGCCAGACCTGGTGTGGTTAAGGTGGCTCAGGATTTTCAAATATCCTTGAGCTCTAAGAAGTCTCAAGAAGCAGCATAAGATTAGTTTAAAGCAAAGAAATATCCCTTATTACATTTTTAAATCATCAAAGACCTTCTAGCTCCTGGGGACTTCAAGCTCTCTCATTAAAATTTAGGTGCCACACCCTACAGAATTTCCATCAAATTACATCTCCCTATCAGGTAAAAGTCTAGCTACCTAAATCTGGGGGGTCATGTATTTTAGGGGGGAAAAACAACACGGTGCATAAAGTTTTCCCCTCCAGGTCAGAGGATCCCAACTCAGGGTGATTTCTGATGATCAGAAACTGTAAAATAATTGTCCTTTCCAACTTCTTTAAAGTTTACTTTCTACACCTAGCAGATAAGTTTCCTCTTGGCTATTACAGCCTGTCTCAGAAAGCATTAGGTATGATTTATTACAGAATTTATACCTTTCACATTCTACTAATGTATTTTCATACACACATAGACCTTATAAGCCTGGCTGAGTGCATTTTGGTATCAGTTCTAAATCTGTTTCTTGTTGAGCTAAATGTATGACAGATTATCTGAATGAACCAAAGCCCTAATTTTTTTTTTCTTCAGGCGACAGTGCCAACTTCTTAAAGATTACCAGTGACGTGAAAGGGAGCATTATCAAAGTGATAGTTGCCATCCTATTAAGTTCAATGGGAGGTAAAAGAGGAGGATGTGATTGGTTCACTTCATTGAACTGAATGACATTTAGCTAAAGAAAGGGACTTTCTACCAAACCTCTACTCATGTGTGCTATTTTTATTGCTGTAAAAATACAGAGATTCATTCAGGTTCATTGCAAAATACAAAACAAGCTTGTCTGCCTCACTGATCAGATACAAAACTGAGCAAAATGTATTTCAAAACAATCAAGTACGTTAGTTAATATGTTTGTGTTAGATCCTCTGTTTGCTCTGAGGCAAGTGTTAAAACAAAAAGCTGTGGGGAAAAAACCCTACAGTCAAATTCAGACTTAGTTTAATGCAACTGATTTCAATGGGGTTTTCAGCTTACTGCAGGCCAGGATTTAGCCTAATTAGGATATAACAGAAATAGCACTAGTCTTTCTTTCTGCAAGTCAATGTTTTCCATTACTTACATATAATTTTTAAAGTCAATAAACAATAGTGATAAAAAAGTGAGAGAGCCAAAAGTATTCCTGAGAAAGGGCCGTCAGAAACATGTGTCCCAAAATGTGGTACAATCCAGAAATAAAGTGATGGGTAAGGTCTTCCTTATGCAATTCCTTCCCTCTGATTAGATTAGTTGAAAAAAATATTTTCTCATTAAAAGGATGTGACTGCTCAACTTTTATACCACTCTGGCTGTCCCACAATTCATACCTTTTTCCTCCATCCATGTTCTTCTGAAGCAGAGATATAGCATGTTACTTCTGTGATGAAATGACTTGCTTGAAAAGCTTTTTGATCTGAGTTTTTTTCAGATGTGTTTACTAATTGTCCTAGAAACAGTTGTATCAGTTTCTTGATCCTTTGTAAAATTAATATCAACCTCTGTGTCACAAGGTGATGGATTAATTTGAATGTATCGTGCATTAGCTGTGTATCTGCTAGCAGGACCCTGACCTCTAGTGAGTAAAAGGAGTAAGCTGCAAGATCAGCAATATGATATAGTGCCACAAGAGAAATTCTTGTGATGTCAGAGATTGACAGAAGAAAAGAAGAGAAAGCTGCTGGCATTATACTAGGTTTTTAATTTAGCTATCAGCCTCACTAAAAACCTAAGAGTTTGCAACAATATATAGAATCAACTAAACCCATTTGTGTTTTTTGCCTAGAACTTTTTCTATATTGTGTTAGCCACTCAGCTGCTATAATAGCATGTAATACTTTGTACTTATGTAGCATCTTTCATATGAGCATTTCAAGTGCCTTAAAAAAGGAGTGCTGAAAATAGATAGGCATATTTTCAGAGTACCCAACTGAGACAGAGTGTATTTAAGTGACTTTCTCAAGGTAACTCACAGAGCAAACTGGCTTGTCTGACTCCCATTCGCTTACAACAAGAATGAGACCACTCTGTCTCCCTGAGAAGAAAATATGCGATCAAGGGCCTCAGTGAGGACTTGGTTACGGTCTGATTAAAGTATGTTTCAATTTATTTTAACAAAGTTGGATCAGGTCCTAAAAGAACATAAATAAAGTGTTCCAGCTACATGACTATCATATACATGATCAGCTTGACTTCTATATAAGTTTTAGCTAGGGTATTTGACACCAAAACCTCTGCAATCTCAGAGGTCACCTGCTCATGTTAATCTTATTTTTAGCAGGAAATGCAGTGCTTGTGGAAGGTACCACCTTGATAGCTCTGCAGTCTAAAGTCCTCTGCATAACCTCAGAACAGGTACAGGATGCAGGTATTTCCTGTACCTCCTTGGTTATATGCCTCAACCATGATCTGGAGGGGAGCAATCTTAGGATTGAGTTTAGTCCCCATGCCCATTCCCTTCTGAAAAGAATAGCAAGGATCGAGTTGCAGTATCTGTCCACGGGGCATTGTACTGAGACTGCTAATAGATTTCATGTAGGCCATTGATCATCAATAAGATGCTAATTAATTTTGTCCCCCCACAGAACTTGGGTGGATTCAAAGATGTGACTTTAAGGCACAAAGGTTCCACTAATTGCAGTGATATTGTTCCACTAGTTGTGAGTCCTCTAGGGTTTTCGCTGTTCAGCAACCATAAAAATGAAAGTGTAATTTAGAACCTCTGATACAGTAAATGACAATGCCAGCGGTAACTTTGTATTTTAACTTGTCTCTCTGTTTCATGAGCAAACAACAGTTATGTAACCACTGGGCCCAAGAACAGAGATAAGTTTTGTGAAACAGATACCTTAAAAATTAGACTGGCAGCTACTCTGAACATCTACAAAACCTGTTTAGTCAACACAAAGGCAGATAGAATGCTCGAGCTGTCCTAGTTTTTTAGAGTAAAGATTCCCAAATTTTTTTGCTCTTGGTCTTGTGACTCTCCATTTTCTTGAGCAGCAGCATGGCCTGGATATTGGGTACCCCTTGAGCAACTGTAACTTTTCCCAATAACTTGTTGAGCTCCTTGTCATTATGGATGGTGAGCTACAGGTGACAGGGGATGATCCTGGTTTTCTTGTTATCCTGCAGAATGTTGCCAGCCAGCTCCAGAATTTCAGGGGTCAGATACTCTAGCACTGCAGCCATATAGAGAGGGACTCCAGCCCCTACTCACTCAGTGTAATTCCCTTTCCAAAGTAGCCAGTGCACACAGCCCCAGGGGATCTGAAGTCCAGCACACAAGGAGCAAGATTTAGCCTTGTCTCTCACTTTACCGCCCTGCTTTCCTCAACCTGATATTGCAAGTGGTGCTCGAACAATGCTCGCTATGAAGAAACAGAAAAGCTGTCCTACTGACGGGTATTCAGTAAATACATCTAGCTGAAAACAAGAGAAACAATGTAAGCACTTTCACCTGTTCTTTCATCTAGGAAAAAAAGTTCTCAAAGCATGATTTTCTCCTTTCAATATACAAAGGGATGCTATTGGTTAAGGAGCTAATCAAAAGCTATTCTGAGAGCTTGGTTACGTAGCATTGATCATTGTGAAAATAATAAAAATACTATCAGCATAAAGGGATAGTTTTCTAATAGGAAGATGCAACATTGTAAAAAATATTCTGTTACATTTTGATTAAAAGGACCTTCATGGCAGGTGTTTGTCACTGGTTAGAAAAATGTATGTGCTGTTTTCTGCTGTGTAGAAGTGCTGAACAGTGGGTCAGATTCTCAGCTGGTGCATATGGTTAATTCTATCAACTGCAAAATCTGCATCTTGTATCTTCCCTTCTATAGACACACAGAGAATTTTAAAAAGTGTTTAAGCCCCATTTTAAAAAATGACTTTAACCTCAGTGAAAGTCAATGAATATGGGCTCCTAATTAACTGACACACTCCGGAAAATATTTTTGGATCTGATCATAGGATTGGGCTGCCTGTATCTTAAGAATGCATGTTACCTAGCAACTCTGCAGTTTTCTGTGTTATAGTTATTATAACATAATTAAAATAAACATAATGGGCTAGGTTTTTCACCTGGTGTAAATCAGCATAGCTCCGTGGAAGCCACTGGTGCTACACTAGTTTACTCTGGCTGAGGATTTGGAGCAAGTTACTCAATTACCTTTACTGATTCTCCTTGTCCCTATACTGTTGTCACTCACATCTGTATGTGTCTGATCTGTATGTATCATATCATTCTTTTAAGAAAACTTTCTGCTTCAAATAGTCTGTTTATTTTCTCTCTTTACAGCACTGTCAGTTCAAGTTAGTATTTAGTTCCAACCCCTGGAGAACTGTCATACAGAGGCAATATTTTAGGGAAGGAAAAAAATAAAAATCTTGGTGAATTGCTTTGTTTTGGAGTACTCACCAGGTAATGAGGTAGTATAGGAACTCCTGCAGACATCTACTTGTAGAGAACCCTCTCTTTAGTATATTGCTATTTGTAATAATATGCTGTGACTACATTGAAAAAGTGACCTCCATAAAATGCCTTTTTATTTGACTCTCATTTTGATAGGAGAGTCAGTCACTTTGATCACACTTTTGTACTGCTTCACTGCTAGAAGTACAGTAGGAGATTTCTGATGAATGTGTGTGAAACGTCGAAACACGCTTTAAGTCTCTGCTTTTCAGATGATCACAATTTGACAGTTTTGCCTATGTTCAAAGGCAACTTAAGAATTGGATATATTGTTAGCCAGCTGCTAAATCTATGAAAAGCCTTCCTGGAAACGAAAGAGGGAAAAAATAGTTTTGAATTTGGTTGGAATGGAGCTCAATAATTCTCTGGATTGTTTTTAGGAAAGCTAAAATAAAGCTGATTAAAACAGCAACACTGTACACAGTTTAAACCTGCCTAGAGATAATGAAGGTCAACACAGGATTCCCACGTAAAAAGGACAGATTAGATATTTTGAACATAAATCCAGTTGATAATAAAATCTGTAAATGGAAACCTTTTCTGTGTTGTGTAATACTGATGCATGACATTTTGCTGTCCATATAATCTTTAGCTTTACTGTCAATATTATTCCATTACACTGATTACAGAAAATGAATTAAGCACTATCAGAATGAAAGGCATGTTTTAATAACAATGCAATTATTAATCCTTTGTGATGCAGGACTATAATAGTGTTCAATTTAATGCAGTAAAAACTATCTGCTCCAATAACCCAGTCACTAAAATATGATCTGTAATTAAGGATGGATTAAAATTCCATTTCAAGCTTGTAAACTATGCCTTATAATAAATGTCTAGCTGCAAGGATGCACTAATAGTACTGGCCACATTTGTAATAATTTGACTAACGTCAAAGCTAGATTTGATCTTTGTTTTGTTTAGATGAAATTAAGCTGAGCTTTTAGACAACAATCACAGTTGCCAAACAGATCAAACAAGCAAAAGCAGCATATTAGTGGTTACATAAGAATCTCCCTTGCAAATAGTGATTTCCAGTGCCCATATGTGACTGTCCCACTTGCAAAAATAACTTGCAAAAACATTTCCAAATATTGGACTTGATTCTGGTGTCCATACTCAAGCAAAATCTCATCTGATTACAGGACTAGAGCTAATGCTGTTTTACTTTATCTTCAGAGAAACTTGATAGGCATTTCCCCTCCCCCCAGGGGGTCTTAACACCTCGAAAACAGGAGGCACAATTGTACATGTTCAAATGTTTACATTTACTCTCTGCCCTGTTCACAAGCTGTATGTTGTCGGGGGGAGGTGATCAGCCCTCAGTGGTGAAACAACAGGTTAAGGACTATTTAGAAAATTTAGGCATGCACAAGTGCGTGGGGCTGGATGCACTGCATCCAGTGGGGCTGAGGGAGTTGGCTGATGTGATTGCAAAGCCATTGGCCATTATCTTTGAAAACTCATTGCGATTGAGGGAGGTCCTGGATGATTAGAAAAAGGCAAATATCATACCAGAAGGAGAATCTGGGGAACAACAGACTTGTCAGTCTAATGTCAGTCCCTGGAAAAAATCATGGAGCAGGTCCTCAAGGAATCCATTTTGAAGCACTTGGAGGAGAGGATGGTGATCAGGAACAGTCAATATGGATTCACCAGGGGAAAGTTATGCCCGACCACCGGGGGAAAGTTATGCCCGACCATGCCTTCTGTGATGAGATAACTGGCTCTGTGGATATGGGGAAAGCAGTGGATGTGATATCTTGATTTTTGCAAAGCTTTTTATATGGTCTCCCACAGTATTCTTGCTAGCAAGTTAAAAAAAGTATGGATTGGATGAATGGACTATAAGGTGGATAGAATGCTGGCTAGATCGTTGGGCTCAATGGGTAGTGATCAATGCTCAATGTCTAGCTGGAAGCCAGTGTCAAGCAGAGTACCCCAAGCATCAGTTCTGCGGTCCAGTTTTGTTCAATATCTTCATTAATGATCTGGATGATGGGATGGATTGCACCCTCAGCAAGTTCACAGATAACACTATGCTGGGAGGAGAGGTAGATATGCTGGAGCGTACGGATGGGGTCCAGAGTCACCTAGACAAATTGGAAGATTGAGCCAAAAGAAATCTGATGAGGTTCAACAAAGACAAGTGCAGAGTCCTGCACTTAGGAAAGAAGAATCCCATGCACTGCTACAGGCTGAAGACTGACTGAGTAAACAGCAGTTATGCAGAAAAGGACCTAGGGCTGACAGTGGATGAGCAGCTGGATATGAGTCAGCAGTGTGCCTTTGTTGCCAAGAAGGCTAACAGAATATTGGGCTGCATTAATAGAAATGTTGCCAACAGATTGAAGGAAGTGATTATTCCCCTCTATTCAGCACTGGTGAGGCACATCTGGAGTATTGCATCCAGTTTTGGGCCTGTCCACTACAGAAAGGATCTGGACAAATTGGAGAGAGTCCAGCAGAGGGCAACAAAAATTATTAGGAAGCTGGAATGCATGACTTACAATGAGAAGTTGAGGGAACTGGGCTTATTTAGTCTGCAGAAGAGTAGAGTGAGAGTGGATTTAATAGCAGCCTTCCTACCTGAAGGATTGAATTAGGCTGTTCTCTGTGGTGGCAGGTGAGAGAACAAGCAGCAATGGTCTCAAGCTGCAGTGGAGGAGGTCTAGGTTGGATATTAGGAAAAACTTTTTCACTAGGAGGGTGGTGAAGCCCTGGAATGGGTTACTGAGGGAGGCGGTGAAATCTCCATCCTTAGAAGCTTTTAAGACCCAGCTTGACAAAGTCTTGCCTGGGATAATTTATCTGGGATTGGTCCTGCTTTGAGCAATGGATTGGACTAGATGACCTCATGAGGTCTTTTCCAACCCTAATCTTCTATGATTCTTCCATAAGTATGATAGTTTGAGTCTATTAGGTGGTAAGATAAGTTGTGGGTGCAAATTTGAGATTTTGCAAAAATGTGGGCATGAAAACATGTCCGAGTAAAATTACTCTTTGCAGTTTTAGATGCCATTTTAGAAGACTTGAGTCTCTTTTCTGCAGCATCCTGAATTAACATTATTTTGTATTATTACATTGTAATTTAGCTTTCTTGTACATATCAATGGCTGTAGAAACAAGAGTTTACTTTTGTTCTGTCTAAAGCTGACCTTTGCCATTGAACTAACATAGCTCCATGCATTCAATAAGATCTCAGTAGTGTGTAAATAGTTATTTGAAATAATGTTAATATCAAACAGCCAGATTCTGCACTGGCTTACATCCTTGTACAACCTCAATGAGGTAAGGGTAATATTTACCCTGTGCTTACCGCACAAGCTGATAAAAGCAAAAAAATCTCTCTCTATTACATTTTGCTATTGTATTTCAATATTGTAGCCAATATTTAATAAAAGACCAATCAGCATTCAGAGTAACATGCTCCAATGGCCAGTTCCTACCACTGATTTGCACAGTACGTCCTGACAATTCATTGATATCTATGGGAGTTTCATGTACAAACCAATGGAAGGACATAGTAGTGAGGGTGTACATTAACTTTTCATACAAGAAGTAAAACTAACTCTAAACTGGAATCTACCATTACTGTGATCAATGCTTCCATTACTTACATTCATATCATGGATGGAACATGAGGTTAGCAAACAGTGCTGAAACAAACATGGGTATATGGAACTGAGGCCTCAATCCTGCCATTTGATCCACACATGTGAAGGGGTCTCCTGTGCAGATCAGCTTACAGAAACTGGGCCTAAGATAAGTATGTTCTACATTCTGATATACCATTAATGACAGGTGGGGGAAGGCTGCTTTCCTCCTGATAAGGGAAGCAAGCAGGCTAATAGACTGTTTAGGGAAGGACTAACACCCAGAGGCCAGCATAATGAGGCAACATTCCAAAGAGGGACAGGGAGAGGTATTTCTTTTGTGTTTTACAAACTTGTTTCTTTCTGTTTGGATGAAAATTACTCCTGGCGTCTACCACGATGTCCATCGTGTAAATACCAAAGAATTAAAAATTCAAGCGAGGAATAAAAGCTCTCTAGAGTGAGACTGATTTACTCCACGTCCTCACCACCAGAAGGGTAAACACCAAGTGTGGTGAGGTGAAGAAGGTGCCTTGCCATACCACTTAATATTTCCTGTAAGGTAGAGCTCTCTGCTATGTGTGATTTGGAGTCTGGACTAGAGTTGTAGATCCTGTTTCTTTTTCTGGAACTAATTCACTGAGTGATACTGGGAAATTTTCTATCTCTAAATCTATATACAGACACCAAAATAAGGATCCTGATTCCCCACCCACCCCCAATCTCTGCTGAAACATGAACTTCAGTTCCATGGATTTCACATTGGACAGCCAGGTTTGAAATGTCATGGCCATCCTCTCTGTACTGCCATTTCACTGTCTGTAAATTGGATACTCATAACACTTGGTACTTTTATAGAAGTGTTAGAAAGATTATTTATATAGTGCTTAGTGATCCTTCTACAAAAGGCACTGCACAAGTACAAAGGACTCATAATAATAAAACGATTTCCTGTTGTCTTATATCTCAGGTTTGTAAAACTAGACTGTGGAGAAGCGAGGACTCATCCAGTGAGGCACCTCCTGCTGGTTGTCCAGGGAATTAGCTCTCCAGCCTCAGGGGCACCCTCTACCAGGAGATGTCTCACCTGCCACTGGCCCCAGGCCTCTTTACCTTGGGTGCTGCCCCCTGGCAGTACCTCCACAAATATGGGTCTTGTCTCCCCTCCCTGGGGAACCCCAAATCCCTATCCCCACCTCACCTCACTCTACGGCTACTGCTAGTCACCATCTAGCCCTCACTCACTGGGGCACACTGCAGTGTATAAGCCATTAATCACTGACAAAGCAGAGTTTGAACCTACTGCCTTTGCCTAACCCTTGGGCTACAGCCTCTGCAACCCTAGTACCTGTTTTGGCCTTGCACAGGGCCTGCAGCCTGGGGAGTTGCTAGGCAGGCCCTCCACAGCTCCTCTTTCACTTCCCCAGCCCTGCTTTGTTGCCTGCACCTACAGCTCCCAGGCAGCTAGATCCTTCTCCCTCTGAAGTTGGAGAGGGAATATATCTAGCTCCTGGCTCACAGCCCTTTTATCAGGGCCAGCTGAGGTCTGATTGGGGCATGGCCCAGCTGTGGCTGCTTCCCTAATCAGCCTAGCTTTTGGCTGGCAGCCCCAGCCCTCTCCCAGGGCTGGCTGTAACCTTTTCCAGACCAGGGAACGGGTGACCACCCCGCTACATAGACCTTTCCATCTTCTGAGATTTTATTACAAAAGAATTCTGATCACCTTACTCATTACGTAATGATTCAAATGTATGAAATTAATTTTCAAACTCAACTGGCAGCTGGGTTTAAAATCTGCAGAAATAGACACTGTGGGTACAGAAAGTTGACAGTAATTTTCAAGCCTAGTGTACCAATAGATTTGCTTCTAAGGGTTTATTGTCAATCAGTTGATTTCAGAAAGTTTTCTTTTTCTGCTTTACAGCGTTGTGTTGGAATTTGAAAGATTAGTACAATCAGGCATCCTAGAATTCAGTAAATAGCAAATCTATCATGAACTGGAATGATAATGAAACAAAAATCTTCCAGTTACAAAGAGGAAAAGGTACAATGTCTCAGAAGGCAAACAAGGACTACATCTTTGAACCTATTATTACAAAAGGGAAAGGATCCTTACCTGTCAACAAATTGGTGGTAGTAATTTATTTTATGTTGCTGGGAGGGATTTGTTACGTAAAATAAATCAAGGAAGAACAAGTGCACTAATCTTCAGTCTTGCAAGCTGCTGTGCTAAAGTGTGGCAGGGTAGGTAGCAGCACTTGCCTTTCTAACCCCAGAGTAGTCATGAAATGTAGTTGCCTGAAATGTGCATGAAGTCTAGCCATTGGCCAGATGGTGTAGCTAACAGAAGGAACAAAATCCTGTAGCTTGTACTCCATAAAGCCAGCTTTATTCACTATAACCTTTGGCTCCCAGTTCAACTATATTTCTCATTGTAAAGAATTTTTATTATGGTCAATTGTTAAAATACTTGTGGCCTGATTAAAAAAATAGCCATGTTTCACTAACCCATCCAAGCAGCTTTTTTTCCTTTTTCAAAAATTGTTTTAATTTTTTTTAATGGTTTTCCTTTGGATTATGCATAGTTCATACACATACACATGTACAGAGCACAGACCATTAAGAAATCATTTGGTTTAAAAACAAACAAACATGTAAGGCTTGATCTATTTGACTTTTCATTGACTTGTTGCTCTGTCTCAGGGCAATAGGAAATAGTCTTTTCCTAACTACTTCTCTTCCATAGATAAAGCACTGAGAAGAGGAATGTTAGGAAATTCAGTTAGGAAGCTCTATGACTTTCTACCTTACAGAATTCCTTTTCCATGCTATCTTCAGGTGCATGGATTTATGGACCATTGGCAGGGCAGAAAAAGTGTGGGGCATTAGAGATCAAAGATTTATGGGAAAAGCCGAAACCATTCTCCAGCAGAATAGAATAGAGACAAACGATGAAAATGGTTAGAAGGTTTCCATATGAAGAGAGATTGAAAAGACTGGGATGCCTTATTTCTGTGGACCCTCCGCAGGCATGCACTTGGCATGCTGGGGCCTGGAGCCGGCTCTGATTCCCAAATTACGGTAATCAGTATAGATATGAACTTTGCTGTATAGACTTTTATTTATTTTCAAAATATACTTAAATTATCATTAAGGACAAATGTTCTACTGGTGTCCTGACCACTATGTTGCCAGCTTAACTGGTTGAAGACAGCCCATGAAGATGAATCTTTCAAGTTTATTGTAGAAAATGAGGGTTTTTTTAAAAATTAAACTTGAAAGTGAAGCATTCATAACATAGGCAGAAAAACTGCTCTCAAATCCTTCCAGAATTGTTTCTTAATCCAGTACACAGCTAAGCTTCAAGGCAAGGCACACCAAAAACTCTACAATTGCTTACAAAGTGAATCATATCTGTTAGCTTGAATCTGGTGCAATAATTGCTAAAACACTCATTTGAATACCTTTGAATCCATACACATTTGCATAAAAAACAATCTATATTCTCAAAAAAAAATGAAGCATGAGAACACATTTCAGAACTCAAAGCATATGGTGAAATAAATTAGGACCCATAAAGTAGCCTCCGTAGGTAGATTCCTTGGAATACTCTGAAAAATTGTC
Organism: Gopherus evgoodei; assembly: GCF_007399415.2. NCBI lineage: Eukaryota > Metazoa > Chordata > Testudines > Testudinidae > Gopherus > Gopherus evgoodei. The sequence goes on from NC_044329.1 coordinate 65,851,519, forward strand.
TACAAACTTAGACCCATCAATCCACCAAATTAGGCACCCACGCTACCAGCATTTGCAAATCATTTTTCAACATTATTACTACGATTCTTGACACTGTGCAGTGCATATTTTTTTCCCCACTGGTTCACAAGGAATCTTGAGAGTGTATTTTTAATGGCGTGCTGCAAAGGGATGTTATAAAAGTTATTTCCTCCCTGTTGAGTAAAAGCTTAGGCACAAACTCTTTAGTCTAAGCTAACATGGTTATTCTGACTTATTATTCAAACTGACGCTTTTTTCTCAAACTACAGTATTAGGAACATTTGCCCCCAGGGTGTAAACCAAAGCCTGCTGAACTCAAATGGAGTCTTGCCATTGATTTCAACGGTCTTTGGATTAGGCTCCTAAATTAGTAAATCCTTATATGACCACCTAACAATAGGATCTTTGGAGAAAAATATAAATCAAGCTAAATCTAATTTTCAAATATTAGAACCAATCTTGCATCCCACTTCACAGTATAGTAATAGGAGAAGCTACATGTAAATCACCTTTTTCAAAAACACCTTTCTCTTTCCACGGGCAGAAACTGCTTCAATAGTCATATGTATTTGAGGGATGAAAATCAAAAACTCTGGTAAAGTAAGGAGCCAAGGCAGCTGTATGTAATAAAGTTGCAATTCCACTAACATTTCCTAGTGATATCATAATAAAGCATGAAACTACATGGGTTGTTCATATACATTGTTTAATGTCTCAGAACATTACATTAGTATTATGAATTTAATTCAATTTGTGTACATTTCAGGGCACTATATTGCCACAGGCCAACTGACCATTTAAGGAGAACTGGGTTCAGCTTTGCCTATGAGTTAGTAGTTATCCCCCAGCTGATCCAGATCTGGTGTCTCAATTACAGTTAGTGATGTCAGCTGTGAAAGGGTCAGAGAGGGTTACATAAATGGGGGGAGGAGAACTCAATTAGGGGAGAGACTCAGAAGAGAAGAATAAGAGGCATTCTGTTTATGTGGGAAAAGCCTGGTGAAGGTGGGTAGGAAAGAGTCATAGGGAGCAGGTCCAGTTCCTGTGGCAGGTCCTGGAATATGGCCTGTAATAAGTAAAGTGCTTCTCTAGGAGAAGCTGTTAAAGTGCATAGTGAGGTGAAGTAGTGGAGATACTTGTTATAAAGAAGTTTCTCCAGAAACAAAGCTGGAAAGGCAGTGCTTAGTCAAAAGAGCAAGTAAAGGACTCTGAGAATGTGGTTAGAGCAGACAATGTCTCATCTGTTTGTCATGGGTATAAATCTTTTTTGTTTGGCAATTGGTATGGATTCCTTAGATGACTCTTTGTTTTCTCAGGAATGGAGAGAGGTGACTTGGTCAGAAGGCTGGGATGTGGAAGGCATAGATAGAGGCAGACTGTCGGGCTCAGAGAAGAGGTCAACAGAGGGTGTCCTGGATGAAGCTTCCTGTGATACCATGCTTGTATGTTGGGGTGCTACCATAGTAAGTGGAACTGCTTACATCAATGTTGTTCAGTGATGTCCTATGTATTTAACCCCACCAGTGTAATATCCAAACATATTCCCTTAGTGCTCATGTGAGTTAAAGCTGCTGAAACATTGTGATGCTCTTTATAACCTTATGGTGCAAGGTGATAATTGCCTGTCAACTAGGGGTCTGATGTAACTTTTTCAGACTGTCATTAAGAAAACACTTTCTCTGGAGCCCTGAGGTTCCTTTGTATGGAAAAGCAGTTATACTGAGAGGGCTGCTGATCAGGCTTGCTTTGGAAGACTGTGTGGTTCCAGAGGAGATGATGTGAGTGAGAGGACCTTCGAAGATGTAAACCTCAGGCACTGGGACAGGGAGAGGACTGCTAAGAGCTGTAAATTGGTGAGACGTCCTAGAAAGACAGAGGCACAAAGAAGCTATTTATTGGTAAAGAGCAATGATGTCTTACCTGAGGTTTTTGCAAAAAGACAGTTGCCTGTATGCAGTTTACTATCTCTGTGGACTCCCTAGAGTAGGAGGTTAATGCAAACTCTCTCTAGCTCCTTTCAGGCCCCCCAAAAAGCCTTGTGACAAGATCCCCAGAGGAGAGGGTCATTGTTTGCTGATTATCTGTTAGCTCAGATTTTTTACCTTCACCTTCTCTATGTAAAGAAATGTCTGACCTGCCCAGCATTTGTGGTTCTGGAACGAAGACTGATGAACTTGTGACTATGGGGGAAACCCATTTGTGGCTTTTGAAGGACTAAAACCTACCAGAGCCCTAGGTTGGAGTTGGGAGTTGACATCTTGTAAGCTTTTAAGCATACATGAGGTTCTTGTTTTTTTTTTCCCTTTTCCTTCTTTCTCTCATCTTCTCCCCCCCCCACCCCTGTAATGCTTTTTTTTACCTTTTTAGAATAGATGTACATCCTTTGAAGGAGGTGTGTTGTAACTTCTAACTGTGGGCAATACATTGGTCACAGGCTTTGGAAAACTAGCAAAGCACAGGTGCTGGCCTTTTAGACAATCTCATTTGCTGGGGGTATTACAGTATAAGGCACAGAGCTGTGCAGCCTTAAAATCCTTAGTCAGGAGGAAGTGAGATGCAGGTCTCTGCCCAAGAAATGTGCCAGCTGGGAGTCACTCCTAAAGTTGGAGCCTTGGGTGGACCACAGATGGGGAATACAGGTTCAGTTACCTTGAAACTGTGAAGTTGACAGTCATTTTGCTCAGAATCTTAGATATTGACTGCAAGGTTATTTTCAGAAGTGATTCTGCCTAAAACACTATTCCCTGAGAAATGTTATGTTGTGTATAGTCCATACACCCTCTTTTAAACCACTGAATCATACAAGCAAGATATTTCTGATTGTTCAGAGCTAACGAAGACTGTTCTGTTTTAAAAATGGAATGACTTTTCATGTTGTCTTTGAAGACATCATTCAGAGAACTTGTGCGTGTTTATAGTTAGGAAGCACAATGAAAATGCTAAGGAGTTCTTGGGTTCAAAAAGAAAATGGTACTACAAAAACCGTTTGGAATTACTTTCAATTTATTTTACTAAAAGGGTAAAATTTTAAGCATCTTAGATCTTGTATATTTAATGCTCAGGGTACAGCAGCATGAAATCACTTGCAGTACTGTGTAATGTTAAAATAAGACAGCAAAAAGCTCTGTCTGCAATGTGATTTATGCTGAAGTGTACAGGAACATTCTGATGCCAGTTGTGCGTAACAAAAAACATTGGGGGAAGGTGTTGGGGCGGTGGGGGAGGGGGGGGAGACACTCAGTCTTGACATTTCTATGCTACTAATTGCTCAGAGTATATTGGTACCAGGATATTAAGTACAAGGCTCTGATAGTAATTCTGGATTTATGCCATTGTAACTTGGTAAAAGCCTGCTTTCAGTTTTTCTGGTGCAACTCATTGGTTTTTAGCAGAGCTCCACCAGATGAGTTTGGCCCAGCATTCCAAAAAATATGAGATGTGTTCTACACACCCTTCACTAGGCCTATGTAGATCTAGAATACATTCACTGAAGTGTGAGGGTCTGAAGCTGGAGGGGGAACACTCCTGTATTCTTCCAAGTCAACTATAGCCTGATAATACCTGTTTCAACAGGCTATTCCTGTTCCAGAGACCAGCCCAGAGCATTCAATTTGTAAGTAGTCCTGTACCATGAGTATCTTGTCTTGTACAATGGAAGGTACATTATGGTTTAGGATAAGCAGGTACTGTCTCTCCGGTAGGGTGCTGAAGGGCGAGTGCAGCAGCTCCATAGCTAAGAAGAATGGTGCATCTCTTGGAAAACTGTTGTGAATCCATTCCTATTGGATGAGCACCAGGCTGTACTTTCTCCAATCCTCTCCCTCCCCAGGGATACCTGAGCAGCTGCAGCAGGGTGCCTGAAAAGCCTATTAGGGTCATAACACAATGTGGCAGTACAGATGTCATCTTATTCATGAGGAGGCAAAGTCTGCCCCTCCTATGTTACCAACAGGATTGAGGAAGGATTTGGGGAGAGGAGATGTTGTTGTTTTTTTTTTCCCCCCATCTATGTGAATTCAAGTGTAAACAAGTGTGTCTCCACACAACCAAACTGTGGAACTCTTTGCCAAAAGATGTTGTGAAAGTCAAGACTATAACGGGGTTCAAAAAAGAACTAAATAAATTCATGGAGGATAGGTTCTTCAATCATTATTAGCTAGGAGGGGCAGAGATGGTGTCCTTAGCCTCTGTTAACCAGAAGATGGAAATGGGTGAATCACTTGATTGCCTGTTTTAGTTATTCCCTCTGGGACACTTGGCTGGATGGACGTTTGGTCTGGCCCAGTATGGCTGTTCTATAGATGTCAGATATTGTTCTAAGGCCAAGTTAACATAAGAAGACCTTTCATCTGAGGTTCTCCTAAAATGAATTTTGTGAAATGCTCTGTCGAGAAAATAACACTTGAAGGATCAGTAACTTCTAGACAAAACATGTCACCATGAGTCTGTGGCAGAGCTGCCATGCTAACATTTGGCTTCCTATGCTGCTACTTTTGTCTTTTAGTAGCATTAATCCCACTGTAGTTCTAAAATCTGATGGATACCTTGCAATAATGTTGTATTATTGAGCCCAAGCATCACAAAAGATCTCTCATGCTGGGCTTAACTGGGCTTTATATAAATGTACTCTTTGCCATTTTAGTGTTGTTGGTCTTTAATTATTTCCCTGGTGTAGGGGGAAAAACATATTTTGATTACAAGTAAAATACACTTTGCATCCTAATTTCATTTATACAATCTTTTAATTTAAATGGGTATATATTGGTAGGGAAGACTTCTATTCCACTGGCATATTTATGATTCTATTGTAATTCAATTTAATACCATTCATTGAAGTTAAGGAAGTAGCTCACAATTAGACAGGATTAAAACTCACCAGATAGATGGGAAGGACCAAATGGAAATCTTCTTTTACTGAGATTTGGCTTATAGCTTCACCAGAAGATCAGACACATCTATGGTTCTTAAGGTCTTATCTGTCTTTGCATCTGACTTCTGTTTTTAACTTTAGATGTTGCAGTGGGTGCCCTTCTGACATGAATCTTCTTTCCAAGCATTACAAGTTGAAGGAATTAAATGTGAATATTTGTTAAAAGAATACTTAACTGTTTTGTAGGAGTGACAACAGTTGCCTGACAACATATGTACTTAATGTTACTGTAGCACAATATTATACAGATAAGGTTTTATAATAGAACAAACTTATTGTAAACATTTCTCCAGTCTGGTATTGTATCTTACTAGACTATAGAACTCTATCTTCTACATCCAGTCATTTGAATAGCATATTAGTATACAAATAGATCACTTGAAATCAATGGGGCTTCATACAGACCATTTATGCCACTTAAAGTGAGTTAAAGATAGCAGACTCTGCCAAGTCATGTTGAGCTCCCATCTTCAGGTCTGTGCTTTCTAAAAGACTTGAGTATCTAAACACAGCATTTACTTACGCTAAAATCTGCAAATGTGGTTTTCTGCAGTCAGGCACATCAATAAGGAAGATCTGGATGACCTTGTAAACTGGACTAATAGTAATAGGATGAAATTTAATAGTGAAAAGTGCAAGGTCATGCACTTAGGGATTAATAATAAGAACTTTAGATATAGATTGGGGACGCATCTGTCGGAAGCAATAGAGGAGGAGAAGGACCTTGGAGTATTGGTAGATCACAGGATGACTATGAGCCACCACTGTGATATGGGCGTTAAAGCTAATGCAGTTTTAGGATGCATCAGGCGAGGTATTTCCAGCAAAGATAAGGAGGTGTTAGTACCATTATATAAGGCGCTGGTGAGACCCCACCTGGAATACTGTGTGCAGTTCTGGTCTCCCATATTTAAGAAGGATGAATTCAAACTGGAATGGGTACAGAGATGGGCTACTAGGATGATCCGAGGAATGGAAAACCTGCCTTATGAAAGGAGACTCAAAGAGCTTGGCTTGTTTAGCCTAGCCAAAAGAAGGCTGAGGGGGGATATGCTTGCTCTTTATAAATATATCAGAGGGATTAATATTAGGGAGGGAGAGGAATATTTAAGCTTAGTACCAATGTAGATACAAGAACGAATGGGTATAAACTGGACACTAGGAAGTTCAGACTTGAAATTAGATGAAGGTTTCTAACCATTAGAGGAGTGAAGTTCTGGAAGAGCCTTCCAAGGGGAATAGTGGGGGCAAAAGAGATCTGGCTTCAAGAGTAAACTTGATAAGTTTATGGAAGGGATGGTATGATAGGAGAGCCTAATTTTGGCAATTGATCTTTGATTATCGCCAGATAAGTATGCCCAGTGGTTGGTGATGGGATGGGATCTGAGTTACTGCAGAGAATTCTTTTCTGAGTGCTGGCTGGTGAGTCTTGCCCACATGCTCAGGGTTTAGCTGATCGCCATATTTGGGATCGGGAAGGAATTTTCCTCCAGGGCAGATTGGCAGGGGCCCTGGAGGTTTTTCGCCTTCCCCTGCAGCATGGGGCATGGGTCACTTGCTGGTGGATTCTCCTCAGCTTGAGGTCTTCAAACCACAATTTGAAGACTTCAATAACTCAGGCATAGGTTAGGGGTTTGTTATAGAAGTGGATGGATAGGGTTCTGTGGCCTGCTTTGTACAGGGGGTCGGACTAGATGATCACATTGGTCCCTTCTGACCCTATGAATCATTCAATGGTCATTCAAGCTACCTCTGAAAATCAGCCTCCAAACTTGGGTGCCTGAAAACTGAGGCCACTGACATGAGTCTAGCAAACAAGAGTGGCTAAGTGTATCTGACTGTGGTATACCTGCTGCTTGACAGCATGCACAGTATCTTTCAATCTGTTTGGGAGACCCTGTGTGTGCTGAGCCTAGCAGCCTGCTGAGCAAGACAGCTTCTTAATGAGGCTGTGATCCCTAAGCCTTTTAGCACCCATCAACCCTTAACCAGGGGGCGGGTCTTCTCAGGGAGACAGGGCTTTAAAAAGACCACTCCTAAGCAACCAGAGGAACTAGCAAACAGGGGAGTTTTGAGAGGGAGTTTACAGGGGGGGTGTGAGCAGGGGCTGAACTCAATATTCTTTAAACTTAAACCCAAAATACACCCTTAATATAAACAAAGGAACCAGTTGCAGGAGTAAAAAGAGAATGCAGGCAGAACTCCAGCAACAAAGTGGGGGCTACCCAATTTATTGCACCCAAGGCAACATGTGTGATTACCTGCCCTACAGGCAGGTGGTGTATGTGCATTCTATGTAAGGAGCTTCTGGCCCTTGGACATGTGTGGGACCACAGTGGCTGAACTGGAAGTTGAGGGAGACGGGTACATAGATGAGACTTCCTGGGACACAGTAGAACAGTCCTGCCTCTGATCTGACAGTCTCTGTGCTGTTGAAGATGAAAGTCCCAGGGAAGGAGAGCATCTAACTGGAGTAGAGGGGAAACAATACCACATTTGGGACCTTATTTCTAGATATTGTGGTACCCTCTCTCCCTAAGGATACTTCTCCAGGGGAGGGAACTCCAGCTATTAGACAAGTATTAATAATGGGAGATTCATTCATTATGAAGCATAACTGGGTTTGTGATGACTGGGCAAACCGGGGGATGACTTGCCTGCCTGGTGTGAAGGTTACAGGTCTCTTGAGACATGTAGATAGATTTGTGTGTAGTGCTGGGGAGTAGCTGGTGGCTGTGGTACATGTAGGGAGCAATGATATAGGTAAAGATAGGAGAGAGGTCCTGGAGGCCAAATCCAGGCTCTTAGGTAAGAGATGGAAGTTCAGGACCTCCATGGTAGCATTCTCTGAGATGTTCCCAGTTCCATGCGCAGGGCCAGTTAGACAGGCAGAAATGTAGAGTCCCAACTAATGGATGAGACAATGGTGTAGGGAGGAGAGGTTTAGATTTATTAGGAACTGGGGACCCTTTTGGGAAGGGGGAGCATGTACAGGAAGGATGGGCTCCACCTAAACCAAAATGGAACCAGATTGCTGGCACTTTACATTAAAAAGGTTGTAGAACAGCTTTAAACTAAGGGCTGCAGGGAAGCCAACAGGTGCAGAGGAGCACATGGTGCAGACATCCCTTCGGGGAAGATCTATGAATAGAGAATCTCTGTCCTAGTGAGGATGGAAAATGGTAATACTGGCAGGACCTGATCAGAAACAGCCAAATAAGAGTTCCATTAAATTACATCATGTATGGCAGACAGCTAAAAGGAGAAAAGTTTTTAAAGTACTTAAATACTAATCCTAGAAGTCTAAATAATAAAATGGATGAACTACAGTGCCTTTTGTTAAATGAGGATATTGATATATTAGACAAACAGAAATTTGGTGGAATGAGGCTAATCAATGGGTACAGAACAGGTCATGCTGGTAGGGGAGTGGTATATGTGAAAAGCATAGAATCAAATGAAGTAAAAATCATAAATCAAACTGTACTATAGAATCTCTGTGGATAGAAATTCTAATATAGCAATAGGGATATATTACTAACCATCTTATCAGAATGTGAAATGCTCAGGGAGATTAGAGAGGCTATTCAAATAAATTCAATAGGGGATTTCAATTATCCTCATATTGACTGGGTACATCTCACCTCAGGATGAGATGCAAAGAAAATTTCTTGGCCCCTTAAATGACTGCTGCTTGGAGCAGCTGGTCCTGGAACCCACCAGAGAAGAGGTAATTCTTGATTTAGTCCTAAATGGAGCACAGGGTCTGGTCCAAGAGGTGAATATAGCTGGACTGCTTGGTAATAGTGACAATAATATAATTTTTTAATATCCCTGTGGCAGGAAAAACACGACAGGGGCCCAACACTATAACATTAATTTCAGAAAGGGGACCTTCACAAACATGAAATTAGTTTAAACAGAAATTAGAGTCCAGTGCCAAAAGTGAAATCTCTACAAGCTGCATGGAAACTCTTTAAAGACCCCATAATAGAAGCTCAACTTAAGTGTATACCCAAAATTAGAAAACATAATGGCTAAACAACAAAGTAAAAAGCAGTGAGAGGCAAAAAGTCATTCTTTAAAAAGTGGAAGTTAAATCCTAGTGAGGAAAATAAAAAGGTGCATAAACACTGGCAAATGAAGTGTAAAAAAATACAACTGGAAGGCCAAAAAAGAATTTGAAGAATAGTTAGCCAAAGACTCAAAGTAATTCTTTTAACTACATCAGATGCAGGAAGCTTGCTAAACAACTAGTGAGGCCACTGGACCATGGAGTGGTAAAGGAGCACTCAAGGAAGATAAGGCCATTGAGGAGAAACTAAATGAACTATTTGCATTGGTCTTCACAGCTAAGGATGTGAGGGAGATTCCCAAACCTAGGCCATTCTTTTTAGGTGACAGATCTGAGGAACTGTCCCAGATTGGGGTATCATTAAAGGAGGTTTAGAAACAAATTGATAAATTAATCAGCAATACATACCATCTGTTCCTGGTGATTCACCCAAGAGTCCTGAAGGAACCCAAATGTGAAATTGCAGAACTACTAACTGTAATCTGTAACCTATCATTTAAATCAGCTTCTGTATCAGATGGAGGCACAAGTGCATGGAGGATAGCTAAGGTGACCTCAATTTTTAAAAAGGGCTCCAGAGGTGATCTCAACAACTACAGGCCTGTAAGCCTGACTTCAATACAGGGCAAACTGGTTGAAACTGTAACAATGAACAATATTGCCAGACACAGGTGAACATAATTTGAAGAGTCAACAGGGTTTTAGTAAAGGGAAATCATTCTCACCAATCTACTAGAATTCTTTATGCGGGGGGTCAACAAGCATGTGGACCAAAAGGATCCAGTGGATATAGTGTATTAGATTTTCAGAGAGCTTTTGACAAGGTCTCTCACTGAAGGCTCTTAAGAACAGTAAGTTGCCACAGGATAAGGGGGATGGTGGGCCCATGGATTGGTAACTGGTTAAAAGATAGGAAACAAAGGGTAGGTATAAATGGCCCATTTTCAAATGGAGGAGAGGTAAATAGTGATGTCCCCCCAGTGGGTCTGTTCTCCAGACCTAGTCCTAGTCAACTTTTCATAAATGATCTGGAAAAGGGAATAAACAGTGATGTGGCAAAGTTTGCAAATACAGATTTACTAAAGATTGTTAATAGGCAGGCAGACTGCGAAGAATTACAAAAAGGATCTCAAACTGGGGGACTAGGCAACAAAAATGGCAGATGAATGTCATGTGGATAAATGCAAAGTATGCACATTGGAAAGCCTAATCCAGTCTACACATATAAAATGATGGGGTCTAAATTAGCTGTTACCCACTCAAGAAAGATCTTGGAGTCACTGTTAGATAGCTCTCTGAAAACATCGGCTCAATGTGCAGTGATCAAAAATGCAAACAGAATGCTAGGAATAATTAAAAGTAATAGGATAGAATTTTCATGTTGCCTCTATAAATCAAAGGTATCAATGTGGATGTAACCAATCAGCTGTGTGTTCTTGGGGAACCAGGGGGCAGTATCCAGCCTGTCTGACCTTGTGAAAGACAACCCCCCCCCCAGCCTCTGTTTGAAACCAAAACTGGTCAGAGAAAAGACTTGCAGAGAGCAGTGAAGGGCAGGGGGAGACACACCCTAGATCCCTCCTGGCAAGGGTGACAAAATTAAGGCAACTCCCCTAGCCCTCATCTGCATCAGAGATGGGACAGGGAGGCATCTCCATTAGCATACAGAATGGAGAACAGAGATTCCAAGGCAAGAACCACACTGAAACTCTGGGACCAGAAAAAGCCAGGAGAGCACTGCATCATGAGGGATCACCTGCTCCCCAGATGTTAATGAAGTACCTGGGCGCACACCCATCTCAGCAGGTATCTGACCAATTCTAGTAATGAATCTTTGATATCCAAAATACTGAAGCAGCCTAAATGCATTGTGAGCTCCCTGGAAGAAACACCACCCATAGCCAGAGTGATCATCTCCTGTGTCTAGCCCAGTGTTTCCCAAACTTGGGCTGCTGCATGTGTAGGAAAGCCACTGGAGGGTCAAGGCCCTGTTTGTTACCTGCCGTGTCTGTAGGTGTGGTCAATCGCAGATCCCAGTGGCTGTGGTTTGGTACTACAAGCCAATGGGAGGCTGCGGGAAGCGGCATAGCATAGGGATGTGCTGCCACTGCTTCCAGCAGCTCCCATTGGCCTGGAGCGGTGAACCATGGGCCGCTGGGAGGTGCGATCAGCCGGACATATGGCACGCCAGGGGCTTTCCCTAAACAAGCAGCATCCCAAATTTGGGAAACACTGGGTTAGCTTAAAGAAAACCCTGGAGTCATCAGTTTACCCATAAACAAATCTAAAGTTCTCCCTTGAACCATTGTTTCCCTACAGGAAACTCTAAACACACTGTGTTCTATGCATGGATCTAAACCTCTACATCAGTTCCACTGGGATTTCATCTTGCCCTGACTGATCATGCTGGGGACTCTGCCTGTCTCCAGCACTCAGGACCTTGAGCTACCACCGTCACCTGGGAACCCTAACCAGGTCAAACTTCATGGAGCTGTGAGGATCCTCATCTCTCTTCTGTTTCTTTTCTATCTCAGATATTAACCTTTCATAATGTAACTCATATGCTGGTTTAGGCTCTCCTAGTGTAGTTATCGCTACTATTCAATATGTAGCTTCTTATGGTTAAGCTGGTTTGCTTCTCTCACTCTTGCTCTGAAGTATACTCTTTGGTTTTTAGCTTCCCATTGTATTCTGCAGCAACACTACTTTCATCTAAAGCTAAAGATCCCTGGCACGTGCCCAAAAATACCCATGGAGTTTTCCTCATCAAGTACAACTGTGATGTGAAAGTGGGGATAGGGACAGGCTGAACTGTGGCATATAAGAGTGGCAGCTTGAAAGGCTGCACAGTCCAGCCTATTGAGCCAGGGGCACATAACAGGGCAGCTTGAAAGTGGCTGATTGACCCAGTCCCGCTCACTCGTGTGTGGTGTGTGTGTGGTGTGTGTGTTGTGTGTGTGTGTGTGTGTGTGTGTGTGTGTGTGTGAATGTGTGTGTATGTGGGGGGGGGGGTGGCTTCATGGGCCAGGGGAACCTAGGTCCTGCAGGATAGCTCTACTGGGAGGGGACTTGCAGAAGGGAGAAGCAGAGCTCCATTTGAAAACAAGTGATGCAAGCAGTACATTGATAGAATTACAGAACTCCCCCTCTCAGCCCTGAAGAGTCACTCTAATAAATGACCATACCCCAAAGCAACGAGAATCTGGTAACATCTTGAATACGGAGTGCAGATGTGGTTGCCCCATCCTGCTTGGGCTTTCAGTGAAATCTTTTAAACATTTGTCCGTCTTTCCTTATTTACTTCAGGTATGGGAATCCCTATAAGTAGCCTTGAAAATTAATGTTGGGGGGGTGGGGATGACACATAAGAAGCTTTATGTATGGTGGTGGTGGTTTGAGAGTGGTTGCATGCTACCTGGAATAGATAGACCTAGGGTGCATCCTGGCAATGAGGTTACATAAGTAATGTTGGGGAAGGTTTACGGTCACAGAAGGGAAGTGCTATAGTAGAAAGTAAAGAGCTATCTCTGGTTCTCTAAAAGCAAGAAATTTGAAAGCTTTATTTGGCCCTGGAATATTGCTTTAAAGATTAACCACATGAATTCTATTGAATGCTGACGGTGTGGTGGCAGCAGCATTCTAGCCTGCCTCCTATTCCACTCCCTAGCCTCAATCAAGAAATGACTGGAATAGTAGATACAAGTCCTCCACTTTTTGAAGCCAACATAGAACCTTTCCTGTCTGTTAGTGGCCAGTTGAATGAATAATGAGAGAATAGTTCTGGCAGATGTACTAGCGGCAAATAGATCATCTGTAAGAAGCTCCACTTTTTCTGGTAAAATGGGCTGTTCAGTATGGAAATAATAGGAAAACTGAGGTTGCCTGGGGAAAAACTGAATTCTACTCTAATGCTGTGATACAAAAAACTGCATGAGGGAAAGAATTTGACCCAGGTCTGTGCTGGAGCCCAATAGTAGAAAGTCTGCCAGACAATGAGTTGCAGCTGAATAGTTTCTATTATATGGCATTGTTTACTTCCTGTCTTAAAACAGTTAACTGCTGTACTCTGCCTTAGAGGCATTTGTTTCAGTGACTGGTGAAATGATAGGTAAAAGCTATCTCATAGGAGTGTTTGTTTAAATCTTTGTGAGATACTCGAAGAGCCTTAGTACAAGGTTCTGTGCAAATGAAGGTTTTTCATAATAGTTATAAACAATAATGCACAAACTCACATAGTAGTGCAAATGCATTGACTTCAAGATGCTGGCCTGCAAGCAGATTTACAGCAAACTCTTTCAATGTTCTTAAATGTTACGTCATTTAAAACATAACATCAAGCTCTTAGACAAGCTGTATGCTGACCTTGTTCTGCCATCAACAGAACTATTCATGGAATAGTCCTGCAGCTGTTCCATGGACTTCCTATTAATGTAAATAGTGAACTCCAGCTTCCCACTGCAGGATGGCAAGACTGTTCTATAAGTGGGACTGCATTTATCTAACATGCTGACCATAATAATCAGCTGGCAAATCTTGTATAGAATCCTGAAGGAGTTTGAGGCATGTCAGCAGCTTTTTAAAGTCAGGATTTCATTGAATCACGTACAACCAAACTGAATTATACTATTATGGAACAGAAATATATTATAATTCTAGATAAAGGCATTTTCATTACAGTATTGGCAGAGATGCTCTTGTGAGTGAAACTTGAAAAGCAAGCAATGTTTATACACTAGCAACCTGGTGAGTGTGTGTTAAAGACCTACTCTATATTCATAGAATTATTGAATTGTTAAGCAGAGCAAAAGCAAATACTGCTGTACATGCAGAGATCAAGTGCCTACACTGATCCTGCTAAGAGCTAAAGCAAGGAAACTTTTCATCCATGCTGAGGGTGGGTAGTGTTTTAAGTTGGTTTCAAACTTGATAAAGAATGAATTAGTAGTTTATAAACAGAAGGTGGGCAAGTGCCTCAAACTGTTACAAAGGGATTAAAGAAACAATACAAAAAGACAATGCATCCCAAGATTCTTTGCCATGTTGAAGTTATAACTGTACACATGATTTGCTTAACTCATTTCACTTGTGTATAGTGGATTATAATTCATAATTTATATGCTGTCTACTTGATACAGAACCAAACTACTGTGATGAAGCTATTGGGTTATAGTTCTGTATTTTAAGCTTCAAGACATCTGATCAGATTAAAATTAAAAAGTCTGCATAATTATTATTTGGGAGAGGCAAGGATGCAGGCAGACTGCATAAGGAGGCTGCACTTCTCTCATACCAGGGAGCTGTGCACCATGGGATTCTGGCTGTAGCACAGAAGAGGGCAGGATTGGGCTTGAATGTGGGACAGTGGATCTACAGCTATGTAGATCTTCTGAGCAAACATCTCAATGGAAATAGGGTGGGGAACAACTGTACAGGGGCTAGTGCATTGCTCAGACTGAAGCAAAGCCAGAGAGCAGCCTTTGGCAGGATTTCTTTCCTCTTGGAACACCCCCATGTATAGCCCAACTGGTCACACTCCAACATTCCACAGCTGTAAATTTAGCAATTGTCAGGTGGTGGTACTTCTGTATTTTCCCCTTCTCCATCTTTCTTCTCTGAACTGTGCTAATGAATGTATAATGAGCCTGTCTACTAAAAGCTGGAAACTCGCCTGCAGTGTAAATCTTGGCTCTTTCTTCAGCATTTTCTCTATTGGGATCTGGCCAATCCTGAATGCTGTTCCAACGGGCTTTTTTATTCTCTGAATGCAGTGTCTTTTTTCCCCCTCTCCCCCAGTTCTTGAATTCACACAACCAGTCTTTCTGAGACATTGGTATCTGTCCTAATATGACAGATCTCTAGAGGATGACTGAAGCTTTTGGACCCCCTATACTGAGACCAACTAATTCCACAAACAGGAGTAAGGGATGTTTTTTTTTGAATGCTTAAGGTAAACTTCATGAGTAATGGAAAAGGTCCTAGACTTTTGGGTCATTGTTCATTTAAAAGCTAATCATAGAATATCAGGGTTGAAAGGGACCTCATGGAGGTCATCTAGTCCAACCCTGATCAGTCCCCAGACTGATTTTTTTGCCCCAGATCCCTAAGTGGGCCCCTTAAGGATTGAATTCTCAACCTGGGGTTTAGCAGGCCAATGCTCAAACCACTGAGCTATCCCTCCCTTTCGCCCCCACTGTAACAAAGAAGCTTAACAAAAAATGTTGGCAGGTAACTATTCAAGGATATGTGAAACGTTGGATCCTTCTGACAAGGAAGGATGGGTGGAGGGAAAAAATAACTCCCACTCTCTATTTTACCTTATAATATATACAACTATCTTTTTAGAAAATTTTGACTTCAGGATAAATCACTGAGTAAAATGCATAAGAATCTAACAGTTGGGAATAGAACCCAGGAGTACACTCCCGTCCCCATACTGAACTAAGGTTTGATTTTTATCTAGTTAGCACTACTAGTATAGCCTCAGGTTCAGGCTTCTCAGGGTGAAATTTTCCAAAGGAGCCTAAAGGAATTAGTCAAATAATGCTCAATGGGACTTGAGTACCCAACTCAGAGTCCTTCGAAAATCCTACCCTCAAGCACTAAAGACCAGCTTTGAAAATCTATTTACATGCCTAAAGCTAATGAGTTAGGTGCTATTCAAAATCCCACTTGGTTTCTCCAGTCTTCTAAGTTCAGATTTTCAAAGGTAATTAAAGCACCAAGACATGTAGATACATAAGTTCTATTGAAATACTGGGAGTTAAGCACTTAAACCCAGATTCTCAAGTATTTAGATGCCTAAATTCTGTTTTTCAAAAAGTGACCTTTATACCTAAAAGCCCTTCAATATTGGTTAGGCTCTTAAGTCCCATTTTAAAAAAAATACTTAAGTGCTTTTGAAAATTTTACCCTAAGGCCATGGCTACACTAGAGAGTTGCAGCGCTGGTGAGAGGGTTACAGCGCTGCAACTTAGGATGTGACCACACTTGCAAAGCACGGCCAGCGCTGCAACTCCCTGGTTGCAGCGCTGGCTGTACACCCGGTTGAGCCTCGGGTGTAACGATTTCAGCGCTGGTGATCCAGCGCTGGTCAGCAAGTGTGGACCCCACCAGCGCTTGTATTGACCTCCGGGTTATAAGGAGGTATCCCAGAATTCCTGTCCACAACAAACCGGAAGAAAGGGAGAGCTCGGAGTTCAGCCAAACTGTTTGTTTTTTAAATAAGCACAGCTCCTGTTTGCTGAGCGAGCGGAGGCAGGCAGGGGAATTACTTTGGAATGTTCACAGCTGTTTGCTTGAAGAGAGAAACAGCACTCTCACACGGCAGAGGGGGAGGGGGAAGTCCATGTTGAGCAGTTGCTTATCTGGTCTGACGGGTATTTAAAAGTACATAATTTGCATTTAGTGAATAAGAAAGGAGTGGGGGAAGGGAGTCAGAACTTTTAAAATGATTGAAGGTAGGGACTGTGTGTCTTCCAGTCCTTAGAACTTGCAAGGCAGGGAGCTGAGAACAGTGTCCACTCCAAAAATCCATTCTGTCTGTCTCCTGCATGCTCCCTGTCACATTCCACCCCGCCCCCCTCTTTTGAAAAGCACATTGCAGCCACTTGAATGCTGGAATAGCTGCCCACAATGCACCACTCCCAACAGCGCTGCAAATGTGGCCACACTGCAGCGCTGGTAGCTGTCAGTGTGGCCACACTGCAGCGCTGGCCTTACACAGCTTTACGAACACAGCTGTAACTACCAGCACTGCAAAACTGTAAGTGTAGTCATGGCCTAAGACTGCCTGATGCATAGTAGATGACCAGAAAATAAGTCTGTATAAGACAGGCAAAATCATGACTTGGAGGTTTGAAATCTTTTTTTATAAAACTGTGAAAACTGAAGGACATAAATCCACACCGTGTAGAGCATAGGAGTTTATTACACACAGTGCTGGCAGAGTGTCACCTAGCTTATTAGCCTCAGACACTCAATCAATTGATTACAATAGAATATATAGATTTTCCATGGATGGGGGAAAGTGACAGGGTAGGCAGTTCCACACTCCGGGACAGGTTTTGCAGCAAGACAAGATAGCACATTAGCCAATGGTTAAAAGGTTACATAATGTCTCTGCCCATGGTTGCAAGTTAACATTTAATTAATAATTTGATAAAATGTTATTAATATAAAACATATGTTGAATTCTGATTTGGGGTCCATCAGCAACTTCCCAAAGCAACTTCTTTGATTGTCCACCAGGTACATTCCTAGGGGTTAGAGCAAAGAAACAGTGAAAGTATATGACAATAAAGATTGTCCCCTTTATGTCTTAAGGCAGGCACTGGTCCCTGGGAAGGGAGGTGGAAGGATACCATATCTTATACTGATATGTGCCAACTTTTCATAAACTCAAGGTTGGATCTGTGGGAAGAACGTTCCTTACAGGAGAGACTAAACAAAGGATCCCTGTTCCTATTGTGTCAATCTGAAACATTAGATGAAACATAATTATTCAGTTACCGCTTCAACATCTGGCATTTCCACTGACCAAGCATAGGTCAGTAGACCAAAGGCATGTTATCTTGTTTACCCTAGCTTTCTCTTAGCTAATCACTATTTGCTAGGCCTCTGGTTGCTTGACGAAACTCTGGACTTTGGGTCTCAAAAAGAGCTGGCACAATCCATATAAAGTGCACATTGATTTTTAACCCTTCAAAAACAAACCATTTAATCTGCTGTGTGCCTAGCACTTCACCTCTTTGAAGTTCCTTATGCTGCTAAAATATGAAAACTTTCTGGGCATCAGTAAAGTTAACTGTACTATAACAGTTCCTTCTGTCCAGCTTGAAAAGGTTGTTTTAGCTAAACTGTTTTCTTACTGAACTTAATTTTCTTTAACTACTTTCAGATTTACAACTTACTGGTGGAAGATATAGAATGCCCTACAGTATGAACTGAGACTCTGGATTTATTTTAGAACCAGTTATCCCATGTGAAACAGACATAAGAAATTAAGCAGACTGTACAGGACAAATATCAGCCTATTAGGATATCCCTAATAGTTTAGTAGATCTCATATCATAGACTGTAAGAGTAAAATTAAATGCAATGCCACACCAATATATGCCCTCATTTTAAAGTGAAGGACTAACTTATTCAGACTCAGAAAAAATCCTGATATTGCTAATACTCCAGCATTGCAGCAATCTGACGGGGATTGTGAGGAGACGGTAGGAGACTTATTTGAGGCTTACTCATAGAAGCCTGGACTACTGACAATGCCATCTACCCTTACTTTAAAACACAAATTTTAAAACGCCATCAGGGAATTGTTCACTGCATAAAGTTGCATCTGAAGAAGTGAGGCTTTTTACCAACAAAACTTATGCCCAAATAAATCTGTTAGTCTTTTAAGGTTCCATGGGACTCTTTGTTTTCACTGCATAACGTTTCCCTGTGGAAATTCTTAGTCAATGCTTGACAGTTTAGATCTAGCGCATCAAATTCTTCTTAAATAAAGTCAATGAAGTATGACAAAGTTGCTTCATTTTCGCCCAGCATCAAATGGGAGCAGTGGAACATTTTGTTCAAGCCATTCACCATGCAAACTTTCTAACAATAAGTTACAAGAACAGGGGTTTGATGCATTATCACGTTTTTTATATGAAAACTCATGTTACGACCCATAAAAAACTTGCTCAGTGGGCCTTCATCCAAAAGGCAATAATATTTTATTTTAAATTATTTTCCCCCAAATATATCTAAGCAGTAGTTTTCTAGACTATTGCCTTTCCAGAAACATCTCTGCTCCTTGATGATGGCTGCCTTACAATGGTGTGCATAAATAAAATACAGCAAATGCAGGTGTGTATGTATTCTACACAGTATTCCCACTGAGAGCAAGCTCCATCTAGAATCCTTCTCTTAGGTGTGTACGGAGAAGAAAAAGATGATGTGGGGTGTGTGTGTAGTTGTGCTGGTGTATATTCAGGATGGCAGTAATGGTGAATCCATTATAAATTATTCAGTTTATTCCAAATGAATGCTGCTTTAAATAAATGCTATCATGAATTAGCTAGCACACTAAAATAGTAATGTAGCTGTGGTAGCATGGGCAGTGGCATGTACCCATGGGCTTCAGGCTGGCTTATATGTGGGGTGGCTAGCCTGTGCTGCCACTGCTATGCTGCTATTTTTAGTGTGCTAAGTCAGCTGGTACCAGTCGGTCTCTGCATACTTAAACCACATACTTATTTGTGTATAACAGAGCTGTAGAATAATGGAATGCTAAGACTGAAGTATGATCTTCTCCTCAATCCGCACATGTAATTCCTATTGATACCTATGAGTGGGTGAGATTAAAGTATGATTATACTGTATATTCTATGTTTGCTTATCCTACTGAAAAGTAATTTTTCTCTACAAAGGATTAATAACTGGAACCACTTATACCTGGACACAGATTGTCTAGCAAATAAAAGCAGGTTTGGTTACATTATACCATTCAGAAAAGCTACAATAAGTAAATAGGTGGTGGTCATCTTTATGATATAGATGTCCCTGTGAAATACTGGACAACTTTAAACTAAAAGTCCTATGCTATGAGGTATCAGCTGCTCCCTGTTTTTTTTCCCTGCATTACTAGGGGAAAGTGAAAGCAAGCAGTGTTTAGTATTAAATACCAATGGCTTGTGGGGTGTGGGTTTTTTCTCCCCCTCTTCCCCCACTGGTAAAGTGCAGGTTTTCTATTTGGATTTCTCTGTGACCAGAGAGACCTGGATCAAAAATCTTCCCCCATGAAACCTACAGTGAAACTAATATAAAAAGATACAAAAAAGCTAACAATGTTGGGAATCATTAAAGGGATCAATAAGGCAGAAAATATCATGTTGCCTTTATAAATCCATGGAATGCCTACATCTTGAATACTGTGTGCAGACATGGTTACTCCAGCTAAAAAAAGAGACACTAGAAAAGGTTCAGAAAAGGCAACAAAAATAATTAGGGGTCAAGAAAGGCTTCTGTATGAGGAGATATTAATAAGACTGACTATTTAGCTTGGAAAAGAGGTGACCTAAGGGGAGAGATGATTTGAGGTCTATAAAATCATGACTAGGGTGGAAAATGTGAATAAGGAAGTGTTATTTACTCCTTCACATAACACAAGAACTAAGGGTCACCAAATGAAATTAATAGGCAGGTTTAAAACAAAAGGAAATATTTCTTCACACAATGCACAGACAACCTGTGGAACTCTTTGCCAGAGGATGTTGTGTTGGCCAAGACTATAACAGGGTTCAAAAAAGAGCTAGGTAAATTTATTGAGGCTACTAGCCAGGATGGGCAAGAATGGTGCCCCTAGGCTTTGTTTGCCAGAAGCTGAGAACGAGTGACAGGGAATTGATCACATGTTGAGTACCATTTCATTCCCTTTGTGGCACCCGGTATTGGCCAGTGTCAGAATACAGGATACTAAGCTAGATAGTCTGACCCAATATAGCTGTGTGTGTGTGTGTGTACACCCAGAAAACGTTTGTCAATATAACAGTGTATTTTGACTGAAGTTAGTTTAGTTAAATGTTCTGACCAATTCTATCTGTACAAGCTGTAAAGCATACTTACCTACCAATGTACTATTTCACTTCTTGTGAAGCTCACAAGAGCCAATTCTGATTTAAGACTCCCAAAGACAAGAGCTTATAAATTTAACTTTGAGGTCTACTTCTACATTCCATTCCCAATTTTCCATAGTCCTTGTGTTTTTTTCTACAATTTCTTCAGCCTGACCTCACCCCCAATACAGCACCCATTTCTTTTTTCTCTGGGAAAACTGTGTGAGGAGGAGGTTACATTTAAAGAATTAATTACATGTTCAAGAAACTTGGGTATAGTTTTTAACACACAGTTCAATTTCTCATTACATTACTGTGCAGGACTGCAAAAAAAAACTACAAATGTGTGTAATTTGAATGTGCAGCAGAGTTGTGATTTTTATTCTGGTGAAGCATTAACCTGAAAACCCCATGGGCTATATCCTGCATGGCATGTATGCCCCCAAATTAACTACACCTCTGGGCTTCAATCCTGCAAGGTGCCAGCCAGATCCTTCCTGTGAGTTGCTGAACAATACTCTAATTGAAGTCAGTGACAGTTAGTTCCTCAGAGGTTCTGAAGGGTGAATACTATCAGAGCAGTTTGGAACTTGGAATGGTTCCTCAGTGGGCGTTCATGAGTGCAGCTCCATGGAAGCCAAAGGAGCTGGCACCCACTTATACCAATTGAGGATCTGTCCCATTAGCGAAGACTTCTGAATCAACAGCAGCTGCATCTGATTCAGCTAACTTTAAAGCCTGAATTGATCTGGCTATGGTGCTCATGCACATCAGGTATAATAGGCCAGTGGCTGCCACTGGCACAGCTGGGACCAGCTCCAGCTTCCTCTGGCCAGTGGGGGGATGGCTCAGGGTTCCAGCTGGGGGGGGGGGGGGGCAGGGTATCATGCAGAAGAGGAGGGTCCATCTGCAGCCCCTGCAGCTGTCTTGGGACTTCCTTGGAACTTCATGTAGAATGAGTGGGGCTGCAGGGCTAGCTTCCCTGAAGGATCAGAGGAGGTCCACCCGCTGCCTATTCTCATGCTACCAGGAATAAAATGCCTGATTATTTTGTCTCTGGTAAAGACCAATACGATGTATTATACCTAAGTTTCCCTTGTGAAGAAGAGATTTAGAAATGTATTCAAAATAATGCAAGAGACAGCCATTAAAAAGGTTGCTTAAACTTAAAAGCATTGACTCCAAGCAACATCTGTCACTTTGCACTGCATTAGCCATTCTGAGACCGGCAGCCACCATCAAGAGGTTTTTTCCTTTACTGTGGAGGTCAGAGTCAGTCTTGGTAGAATTATTTACATCTTTCCATTCAATTCAGTTTTTCATATTGAAATTTAGGATGCCACACAGTCTATTTAAGACTACCAATTTTGAATCATCAGTCTGTGGATTCTCTTTCCAACTCTTCTAAATCCTTCGAATTTCCACATGAGAAACACAGTATTTCAGATTTGGGCTTCATGAGTCCCATCTTTTCTCTTTTCCCTTCATCAATGCATTATCGCACAGTTTGTGGGTATGAATCAAATGTTCATCTTAAATATGAAAGGTCAGATCTAGTTGTTGCTGCTATCGAAAATACTAAAAGGCCCCAGCCAGAAGAAAATGCTGACAATGATAATACAAATGAAAATGCCTGTACTGTATTTCAGTATCTTCTGTGTTGTACTGAAGGATATAAGGCAGTGATCAAAAATGCTGCATGGATTATAAATAACTCTGTACTCTAATGGCTGCTATTACAACTGTCCTTGAAGCAACCCTGCATATATCAATATGGATTATTTTGCTTTCCCATAAAGCATAGGGCTTTGCTGTTTTGATTTTAATGAAGGAAGCTGTATTTCACTAAAACACAATTTCATATTTTTATTTTAAGAGAAATCAAATTTATAATCACTAGCTGAAAATGGTGGGAAAGAACTCACTACACAACATTTTTCCCCCCCCTCAGGAAGTTTATTTTTGACTGGGCTCTTCTGACATCTTGAATTTAAGGTTTTAATGGTCTTCTAGCATAGATAACATGTCATAAATAATTAGGTTACTAACTGCTGGATCAGTGTTAATTCACTTACCTGCTGGTGCATTTGCCCTTTCTAGCTGATAGTTCAAGTTGAGTAGACACTATCTCTGGGATCTTGAACTAACTGCTTAGGGCATATAGGTCAATCTTCCGCATCATAAAGTGAAAGTCCTTCCACTGGAATAGGAATAAAATTCCTGATTTTTCCTTTTTTATAAAACAAAGCTGCCCAATGTACAAACAAATTGCTCTAATTGAACTAGATAACCTATATTAACATTTGCAGGCTGGTACGCCAACCTTATAGCTTTTAAATAAAGCATCAAAAGACAATGAGTTGTTTTCTAAAAATATGTATTAACAGTAGACCTGCAACACCAGGCTGGATCCTCTGCTGTAAACTGGCATAGTGCCATTTACACCAGTAGAATTATGCCACTTTATACCAGCCCATCATATTTTGGTAAAGATAGTGTTACAAATCTTTAGGATCATAAATGCTTACAAAGCAATGTGTGTGGTTTTTGTTGCTTTAAAATGTTGTACGCATCTTTGATTTAGAAGGTCCACTTCATGTGTCTATTTAGTTTTGCAAATTGTCAGATTTATAACATTGTGCTGCTTTTAAAAATCTGCAAATAAGATAAGAGATTCTTCATGTACAGCCACAAAGTTATCAGGTACCAATAAAATCAAATTTGCAACCGGCTTGCTTTTTTTTGATTAGTGTCCTTTGCTAATAGTGTAAATAATTTACCTCTTAGCCTGTACTGTAACCTGATTTTTCTGCCTAAGGGCTTGCTCCACAGCACACAGAAATCAACAATAGAAATATTCTACTTGACTTCAGAGGCCTTAAATTCAGGCCATAAGGCTCGGATCCTCCCAACAGTGTGCAGACTGAGATTTAGGGCTGGGCACTGGTCAGATAAACAGTGGGAAGGAATTTACTCTGACATTCTTAGTTCATATTACTGGGGGAAGCTTGCACAACAAGATGGGCCGTCCAGTGCAGCAAAACCTTAGATTTGCCTGAACCTAGTTGCTAGGGAGTTCCATAGCTCTGCAGCCTGTGGCAGAGACACTTTTCCATTCAGGGAGAAAAAACTGAAAATGAATCTATTCAAGAAAGCAGCATCCAGCTACTATGGTGATATTCAATGCAGCTATGTGTAGATAAGTGTTTTTTGATAGACACAGCTTTGTCTTAATACTTTTATAGTGATTTCTGTATCAGGGCTGCCCAGAGGATGCAGGGGGGCTGGGGCAAAGCAATTTCAGGGGTCCCTTCCATAAAAAAATTGCAATACTATACAATATTATATTCTTATGGGGCCCCTTCAGAGCCCGGCACAAATTGCCCCACTTGCTTCCCCCGCCCACAGGCAGCCCTGGGAAAAATAAACCTTCTGCATCTTGGCACAAACCCAGTTTTGAGAGAACTTGCAATGAAGTTATCACTGGTTCTCAGCATCAGCTAGTGTTAAAAGGCACTAAAGCTCATGAAAAGGGTTGGACAAATATTTTTCATCAACTTTCTGGATTGAAAGCTAGGGGGTTTTGAAAAAGCAAAAAAAAAATCAGACTGTCTGCTTTTCTTCAAAATTTGTTTTTTATTGAAAAGCTGAAATTAGTCTGCCAAAACCTGAATCTGGTCTGGGGTTTCAGACGTGTGGCCAAATATTTGCTGCTTGCTATGTTTGATTGTTTAAAGAAACAATAAAAAATTCTGCTTAAAAAAAAATCCAAAACTTTTGAACCACCCCAGCTTGTGACCAAACACCTGAGGCCATCTAGTCAGATTTTTCCAGGTTTCTGACACTCTGCTGGCTTCCTTGACTCATCTGTCTCCATAACTTTGGGTTCATTTAGCTTAGAACACAAAAACAGCCATGCTGGGTCAAACCAAAGGTCTATCCAGCCCAGTATCCTGTCTACTGACAATGGCCAATGCCAAGTGCCCCAGAGGGAGTAAACCTAACAGGTAATGATCAAGTGATTTCTCTCCTGCCATCCATCTCCACCCTCTGACAAACAGAGGCTAGGGACACCATTCCTTACCCATCCTGGCTAAGAGCCATTAATGGACTTAACCTCCACGCATTTAACTGTTTCCTAGAGACTGGCTCCATGGGCTCCCTTACAAACTGGAGATGGTTCCTGTGGGTTTGTCTTTAGTATAGCTTATGTACATACTCAACGAACTGAGCATTTGAGCTTGTTCTAGAATCTGGGATGAGCCTATGTTGTGAAAACTGAAATGCTCAAAATAGCAAATGCATGTGAATGGACACAAGGTGCTAAATTAAATTAACCTGGGGTTCTCTAACTGGAGATCAAGACCCCTCAGGGGGTTGTGAGCTGTTAGCCTCCACCTCAAACCCTGCTTTGCCTCCAGCATTTAAATAGCGTTAAATTAAACACTTTTTTCTATATTTATAAGGGGGGTTGCACTCAGAGGTTTGCATGTGAAAGGGGTCACCAGTATAGAAGTTTGAGAACCGCTGAATTAACCTCTCTGAAGCCTTTGGGAATGCAGGGGATGGGGGTCTCCCTTGGTAGGGTTGGGAAGGATATTGCTCTTATGTGATTTCCCTCCCACAGTGGCTAACTTTCAATTAAAGCTACCCTTCCCTGACATGAATCTCCCTACGGCACTGAAATTAAATATGGACTATAATTTTGGCATTTGAGACATGAAAGGGATGGTAGCTCTAATGGAAAATGCAAGCCTCAAACTGCAGAATGGGCTTTAGGGTAGGGAAGGCTGTGCCCCTATCTGGCTCCCACCCACTTCCTGCCCCCTGCCTCAGAATCCCCAACCCATCCTGCTCCTTGTCCCCTCACCTGTCCCCCAGAGACCCCACACCCAACCACCACCCAGACCCCACCCCTGCTCTCTGTCCTGACTGCCCCAACCTGTATCCACCCCCCCAGAGTCCTGACAGACCCCTGGAATGCCCATGAGCCAACCCCCCCTGTTCTCAGTCCCCTGACTGCCCCCCCAACCTCTACCCCCTCCCCATCCCCGGGACTTCCTGCCCCTTAGCCAACCTCCCTGGACCTGGCCCCTTACCCCCAGCTCCCCACTCACCCAGAAGCTCAGCACATCCAGGAGCTTCTCTTGACAGCTGCAGCATGGCTCCGACAGGACCCCTCAGCTCCGCCCTGCTCAAGCCATGTGGTAAGGGGACAGGGATGCAAGCTCCTGGTTGAGCTCAGATCCCTCCGCTCAGCCTGAAGCCTGCAGCCCCCCACCTCCTTTCCATGCGGCTCTGAAGGGGAGGGGCTCAGGCCCTGCCAGAACCATAGTGCAGCGCTGCTCAGGGACTCTCCTATTTGTGCTGAGGCTTTGGGAGAGGGGCAGAGACAGGGTCAAGCTGGGCGGGGGAGGGAGCCTCATCCATTCTCATGGGGGGGCCCCTGTGGAGCCTGGGGAATGAGGCAAATTGCCCCACTTGCCCTCAACCCCCTCCCCCGCCCTGGGCGGCCCAGAAAAGCATGGAAAGACTTCATTCGACAAAATAGACAAAACATCTCTCAACATGAACAAGCAACTTTGGGGTGGAAAAAGACAAAGGGAAACAGTTGAAGTTTCAAGTTGGCCTAAAATATTTGCCATTTAGCATAAAAAGAAATGAAATGATAACATTGTCAGAGTACAAGTTGTCACTCATCTGTCCCCTTTTGAAGTCTAGGAAACAAAAAATTGAAGGAAATGGAGGAAAAAATGTAGAACAATATGGGGATGGATTCCAAATTAGGGCCTAAAATAAATTGTGATCATTCTGAAGTTTTATGGTATTTTGTAGTATTTCTCAAGAATGAGAGAAATAGTCCAGGTTGCTTTTCCTTGGGTCTAATCTAAAACTTACTGAAGCTGATAGGAGGGGCTTTTCCTGCTATACACAGATGGATATTAATCTTCACCTCCTTAGCTTTGATAGTATGAAGCAAGGACATCATCTGTCTTAATGAGCCCACATGACTTTTTATCCATGTCTTACTATCCTCTCTTGTGATCATCTTCATCCAGGCCAAGGATACAGAGCTTAAATCAAGAAGCAAGGCATTGCAGGTGCAAGTAGATGTCTGCATTGAGGCAAATGTACTAGGACCAAAAGATGTGCAGTAGTGAGGCATGAGTGCAGGTATCTACGCAGATTGAAGATTCTGTGATGTTCTTGCCCTCTAACCTCTTAGTAGTTCTTCAGTAAAACCTGTTAGATATTCTGTTCTGAGCTAGACATAAATTGGGTGACAATGGAGTAATTGCAGGCCATCTCCCCCAAATAAGTTCAAAGTAATTCTCTTCCATTCTGGATATGGGGGAAGATGAGTTATAGATAGCCACATTCCTTGGCCAACTGACCTAAATGCTATCTCTTCTTGAGACAAATGAATCGGGAGTGGAAGATGGTGGACTCAGGGGTGCATCTGAACATAGCTTTAAGAGCAATTTCCATTCACATGTAGACTGTGAGGCTTGAGTCAGGAAACTTAAACTTTGAGGGAAGATAATAAATTAACTCCCTTAGTTATGTATGACAGGTATCTGCTTTTTCCTTCACTCTTTGCTTTTGAAACATCCTAAATAACCAGAACAGAACAGATAACTGTATCCTGTTAATGCTAACTGACCCACATGCATAGTATTTTGTTCCTATTTTGCTGTTAACATGCATAACTAATATTACATCATAATATAAATGACACAACATGGTCAAGTTAATGCTACTGCATGAAGCATATGAGCTTCCTGACTGGAATGTCAATCACAACTGTACCTTAGTGTACTTTGAGCTTCCATATGAGTAGAGATTAAAAAGACTGGGACTGATCAGTTTGGACAAGAGATCGCTAAGGGGAGATATGATAGAAGTCTGTAAGATCGTGAATGGTGTGGAGAAAATGAATAAGAAAGTGTTAGTTACCGCTTCACATAACACAACCAGGGATCACCTAATGAAATCAATAGGCAGCAGGTTTAAAACAAACATAAGGAAATACTTCTTGACACAATGCATTCAACCTGTGGAACTCATTGCCAGGGATAGTGTAAAGGCCAAAATATAAATGGGTTTTAAAAAGTTCCTGGAGGATAGGTTCATCAATGGCTATTAGTCAAGATGGTCATGGACACTACCCCATGCTCTGGATGTCCTTAAGCCCCGTCTAGAAGCTGAAACTGGATGACAGGGAGTGGATCACTTGATAAATTGCTTTTTCTGTTTATTCCCTTTGAAGCATCTGGCAATGACCTCTGTTGAAGTCAAGGAACTGGGCTAGGTGGACCATTGATCTGACCCAGAATGGCCATTCTTAAATTCTGTTAGAATTTACAATTGGAAGGAGTCCAGATGAAAGGATTATGAATGACTAATAGAAACAAAGTTGTTAATTTATAACATTTTCATTGCCCATAATATAAATGTTTTGAACTCTGTTATTGAAAATGTGCTTGTAAAATCAAACAAGCTATCTGTCCATCTATTTTAATGTGACTGTCATAGTTTGCACAGGAACTGCACTTTGGACTTCTTCAATCCTTCTCAAGCCACACTCCTTAGAGGGGTGTGGCTTCCTCCAGTTTACTCTGGATGGAAACATGCTTGAACTCTAGGGCACCTGAGCACCTCCCCCAACTGAGTTAAGTGACCGGTTTAGATTGGTTTGGCAGTTTCACTCTGGGGGCCCGTGGGAAATGAGAAAGTAAAGTAACTAAAAACAGCTTCTTCAAAACATAGTATTATTTATTCTTCACTCAAAGGTATATACTACAAAGAGCAAAGGATAAAAGAATAAAGGTCTAAATGCATATTTCCCTTTACCTAAAACTTCAAGCTTTGCTTGCAAGCATGTGTACATTCCCCTCAGGCCAGCTAATCCCCATCTCTGTTGGGAGAAGCAGGCTGGCACTGGTGCAGTTTTTGCCTCTCTCTCCCTGCTATCCTGTCAGCTCTTGCTGATAGCCTATGCTCATTCATTCAACTCTTCTCCTTTTCGAGGCCTGAAGTCACTCATTCTTTTTTTTTTTCCGCAAAAAGAACAGGAGTACTTGTGGCACTTTAGAGACTAACAAATTTATTAGTGCATAAGCTTTCATGGGCTACAGCCCACTTCATATCCTTCTCTGAATCCTGGCTTAGCCTTTGGAAGAATAAGCCATGCTTAGCTGACAAGAGCCATGTCAACTGTATTCACCAATATCCAGATTCCTCATTGTATCTTGGAGGCTTCTTACATGTCATTGTTTTACTTTGTTTCTCTTGATTTTGTGGTAACTCTGTAGCAGGTAAATCATCAATCATGTATGCAAGGATATGCACCATATTAATTTAAAAGAAAATGTGGTGGGGTGTGGGCAAATATGGACATTTACCAGATCATCACATATATATAGGGTGAAATTCTGGCCCCAAAAGAGTTTGGCCATTAAGCAGGTTGAAAGTTTCACCCATACAGCAGATATTTAGGTACTACTTAGTATTTTTAGTTGTCAATGTTTAAACAATGATCTACGAGATAGCATAACGGGAATTCCCAATTACTAGACACAATTTAATATCACAGGCAATGCAGTGTAATAATGGAATTAGATCCTTCTCCTTTTTGTGCATTTTGTCTGGATATGGAATACTTGACTCAAATTGTTTGATATTCTCCTCTGTTTACACTGAGCTTTTTAGAGCACAGACTGTTTTCTTACTAAATGTATGCACATAAAGCAATAGGATGCCAGTCTCAGCTGAGGTCTCTAGCTCCTACTAAATTAACAATTTGGGGGTATAAGAATAAGTGGAAAGAAAGCTCTTGCAGTAAATACAACAGATGAAAATCTTTCAGTAGAAATCTCTAGTAATTGAAAACCCAGCAGCTTTCTTATTTTCAATCTCAAATGTGTTAACTCTTCTATAGTTTTTTGAATATGTAGGAGAATAATCACTGACATCAACCTTATCTTTCTGCCACCTGATGAGCCATTCATGTATTAAAATAAATTGAAAGACATGAGGAATAAAGAAAATTCATTATCGGGTGCCAACGAACACTTGCCTTAAAAATTACTTTTTGAGGGGGGGGGGAGGAGAGAATTAAAACATGCAAATCAAACACAGCTTAATAAAATTTCAATTTTCTTCAGTAATACTCAAAATGTACATAATTTGCCCCCCAAAAGTTGAATACTAAAACCAATTAAAAGCACACATTTAAGAATACACTTCTGATGGTTCAATAATATTTGTTTCCCTTATCTATCTAAATATAGATTATGCTGCAATTTTTGCTTCTAAAAACAAAGAATTGCAGTACTGCTATAACTAGAAATAGTTATTCAGAGGCAGTTGAGTGTTCATGTCAAGATAAAAATTAACCAAACAAATTGGAATTGAGGCTTTTTTTTTTTCTGGTTGTGAATGTACACGTGTCATGGTATAATTCCCCACTCTGAACCTTAGTGTCCAAAAGACGGGGTACTAGTATGAATTCATCTAAGCTTAATTACCAGCTTAGAACCTGTAGCGCTGCCTCCAACCAAGTATTCCAGTGCCTGGTACACTCTGGTCCCCCCCAAAACCTTGCCGGGGACCCCCAAGACCCAGACCCTCTGGATCTTAACACAAGGAAAGTAAACCCTTTCCCCCATCGTTGCCTCTCCCAGGCTTCCCCTCCCTGGGTTACCCTGGAAGATCACTGTGATTCAAACTCCTTGAATCTTAAAACAGAGAGGAAAATGCACCTTCCCCCCTCTTTCTCAATCCCCCTCCCAGACTCTCCCTAAGAGAGAAAGTAATCCTAACACAGAGAGAAATTAGCCTCTCTCTCTCCCCCTTCCCTCCTTTCTCCCCATCAATTTCCTGGTGAATCCAGACCCAGTCCCCTGGGGTCTCACCAGAATAAAAAAACAATCAGGTTCTTAAACAAGAAAAGCTTTTAATTAAAGAAAAAACAGTAAAAATTATCTATGTAAATTTAAGATGGAATATGTTACAGGGTCTTTCAGCTCTAGACACTGGGAATACCCTCCCAGCCCAAGTATATAAGTACAAATTAAAATCCTTTCAGGAAAATACAAACTTAAACTCCTCTCTGCCAAATACACATTTGAACTCCTTCCAACCAAATACACATTTGCAAATAAAGAAAACAAACCTAAGCCTAACTCGCTTTATCTACCTAGTACTCACTATTTTAAACTTATAAGAGCCTGTATTGGAGAGATTGGAGAGAAATCTGGTTGCAGGTCCAGTCCCTTTGAGCCCCCAGAGTGAACAACAACCAAAAACTAACAGCACACACAAAACTTCCCTCCCTCAAGATTTGAAAGTATCCTGTCCCCTGATTGGTCCTCTGGTCAAGTGACAGCCAGGCTCACTGTTCTTGTTAACCCTTTCCAGGAAAAAGAGATACGAAGTACTTCTGTTCCATTAACTCTTAACTATCCGTTTTTGACAACATGACATTCTGCTATAAATATATAAAATATTTAAATTTCTACTCTGAGGGTCTGATCCATTTTTTTTTTTAAAAACCCTCTCAACTCTATATACTTCCCTCCTTCTCCCCTCACCCTTCCCTCAAATCAATTGGTGTGCCTCAACAGCTCCAAAGTTTCTTAAAAGTAATAGTTTCTATTTTATTTTCTTTCCACACTGTAGAAGGAAATGGATCTTGATTATCTATAGGGTTTTCCAATTGTCACTGTACACATGATTGAGGATATTAAGGCACATGAAATCTACTGTATATCATATCTAGTATTAGTTTTAACTCTGGGGCACCTGAGCACCTCCCCCCACCCCCCAACTGAGTTAAGTGACCAGTTTAGATTGGTTTGGCAGTTTCACTCTGGGGGCCCGTGGGAAATGAGAAAGTAAAGTAACTAAAAACAGCTTCTTCAAAACATAGTATTATTTATTCTTCACTCAAAGGTATATACTACAAAGAGCAAAGGATAAAATAATAAAGGTCTAAATGCATATTTCCCTTTACCTAAAACTTCAAGCTTTGCTTGCAAGCATGTGTACATTCCCCTCAGGCCAGCTAATCCCCATCTCTGTTGGGAGAAGCAGGCTGGCACAATTTCTAGTGTTCATTGTTTCCACCTCACATGGTGCCCAAAGTCTAAATTAAAGTTAAATGTCCTGAGATTTGGGGGGGGGGGGAATATTAAAACTGCAGTTATTTATACAGATGAATGCAGGTTCATAGTTTACCCATTTTACTGATGATAAACTAAAAGATATAACTAAAATGATTAAGCAGGAGGCAGAATAATGGAATTTAATACTATGCAGACAGGTGTTTAGACTGTAAGTTCTCCAAAATGGAGTGCATCTACTTCAGCTGTGCACAAAAGTACTCAGATGCTGGTCACTTGTATAAGTTCGTGGTAGCACAATAGGGACCCTTTCCTGATGGGGGGCCCTGGGAGCTGCCATTTATAATAGATGAAGAACTCTATCATCATCTGGTTAGAAAATAGCATATGTAAAATGTTGACCTTTAGCCATGCTTCTCTTTTTCAAACTGTGCAGTCTTCTGACCATAGTGACTTATGGTGTAGTTTGTATGCATCCATTGCCTCTGCCAGATAGAATCTCGGACCTACTCAAATGTGTGTGATCATCTCAGCTGCTAGTGGATGCCCCAGAAAGAGCATATAATCTTAATCCTGACAGCTGATCGTGACTGTCCTTTTGCTCAAGTGGCAGGGATCCATGTTTTCAGAGCTGAAGGTCTTTTACTCATATTATACATGAATTTTAACTGGAAAGCATGACCTCATTTCCTTCAACAGAATGAATGCAATTCCCTGCATTGATGTGACATGACTTTAAACCAATTTGTTAGTGTTTTTTTTTCTTATTGCTGAAGCATTTGGCCTTTTTAAAATTTTCATTAGGATCTCCAGAGTCTTCTCTGTGTCCTGAGGGAAGAAGACATTCTAATTAGTTCAGACTTGACTTCATGTTGTCTCCTTACCATGCTTATGGCAGAGGCATTCTTCCCCACCAGCATTTCCAGACGATGGAAATTATTTTCACACTCTGCATTTTTAGCACCATAGACTTTCAAGATATTTGTGTGCTATTTTTACTGGGCACATGTCCAGATCCTGGCACATTTATAATTACTATGTTTAACTTTTCCAACATATATTGTAATCTCAAACTTTTGGGCATTGTCATAAGAACTTATACCTAAGGTTATGTGAAGGAGGAGTAATATGGCTCTTTGCATTCACAATCATTCCTTTTCCCATCCCGCTCAGCCTAAGGCTCTATAGTATTATGTGCAAACACGACAATGGCTGCCCTTAGTCACACATGAGGCCACGTAGCAATTGTAAATCTACAGCTAAAAGAAAGTCTTAGAAATAGTATACTGCTGTCCCAAATATGTCACAGGAACTGTTTATAGGTCAGCCTTTAGACTATTAAGAAGTAAAGGTGAAGCTGATCAAAGAAATCAGGTCTGAATGCCTTCACACTTTGCAATGGGTTAAGGCATTTTAACATGGATCCTTGTCTAAATGTTGCAGCTCAGACCATTCTCTGCTTAAAATATTTATACAATATATGTAAGTCTAAAGTATCACGTGCAAATATCAGTTATGCAAAAGAGTCATCCCATTCCCTTGGGGTTTTATATATTGGAGATTTGGCTAATCAGCTGGCCTGACTTACCCCAAGGGCACCTCAGTTCCCAAGTACAGAGGAATAGCTTCTCCGATTGACTGCCTCTGAAGTATGATTGCAGCTCTAATGAGCTGGCCACCTTTGGGGAAAGGGCTTGCCATATTTAGGTCAAGTCTTGCCATCTTGTTTCCTCATGTGCTAAAGTGAGGGGAGTCTAAAGGATTTGAGTATTGAAAACCACAAAGTACACTTTTTTAAGAATCAAGATTTCCCCAGGGTTATTAAACAATGGTAACAGATGTCCAAATTGTTTCCCTTTGTTCTTTGAAAAGAAAATGTGTGCTTTCACTTATCAGTGTGCTAATGGTTGTTAAATGCTGACTTTTTAAACGAGACTCACATTATTCCATTCTTTCTTGTGAGATTTCACATTTTACAGTTGATGGGTGACTGATAATGTAGCTGCTTAGGACATCATTCATTCTAATTCACCATTCCTGCTGCAGTTAATGTGGTCATTTACCTGTGTGGAAAGTGAGTGCAAAACACCAACTCTGAATGACAGCATTGTACCCCACTCACTTTGTACAGGTTTATAGTACCCAAGATACAGGCCTAGTCCTTGAAGCAAAACATATTTACCAGCCACAGTAATTTTTGTGTTAAAACAGTAGTGAATAATCAAACAAGCAATACTAATCCAGTTACTCACTGAGGGCTTGTCTACATCAGAAAGTTGCAGCGCTGGTGAGGGAGTTACAGCGCTGCAACTTTGAAGGTGTACACATCTGCAGGGCACCACCAGCGCTGCAACTCCCTGTTTGCAGCGCTGGCCGTACTCCCGTTTTGTCTCGGGTGTAGAGGATCCAGCGCTGGTGATCCAGCGCTGGTAATCCAATGTAGACAGTTACCAGCGCTTTTCTTGACCTCCGTGGAAGGAGGAAGCCTCTGGTAATCAAGCTGGTTTCCTTTCCCGGTTTGCTCTCTCGGTCCCGGAGCCAGCCAGCAAACCGCAGGGAAGGAGACCTGCTTGCTCGGGGTTCCGGGACCGAGAGAGCAAACCGGGAAAGGAGACCAGCTTCGGCGCGGTTTGCTCTCTCGGTCCCGGAGCCAGCCAGCAAACCGCAGGGAAGGAGACCTGATTGCTCGGGGTTCCGGGACCGAGAGAGCAAACCGGGAACGCCGCGGTTTGCTCTCTCAGTCCCGGAGCCAGCCAGCAAACCGCAGGGAAGGAGACCTGCTTGCTCGGGGTTCCGGGACCGAGAGAGCAAACCGGGAAAGGAGACCAGCTTCGCTGCGGTTTGCTCTCTCGGTCCCGGAGCCAGCCAGCAAACCGCAGGGAAGGAGACCTGCTTGCTCGGGGTTCCGGGACCGAGAGAGCAAACCGGGAATGTCCCGGAACCCCGAGCAAGCAGGTCTCCTTCCCTGCGGTTTGCTGGCTGGCTCCGGGACCGAGAGAGCAAACCGCGGCGTTCCCGGTTTGCTCTCTCGGTCCCGGAACCCCGAGCAAGCAGGTCTCCTTCCCTGCGGTTTGCTGGCTGGCTCCGGGACCGAGAGAGCAAACCGCGGCGTTCCCGGTTTGCTCTCTCGGTCCCGGAACCCCGAGCAAGCAGGTCTCCTTCCCTGCGGTTTGCTGGGTGGCTCCGGGACCGAGAGAGCAAACCGCGGGGAAGCTGGTTTCCTTTCCCGGTTTGCTCTCTCGTCCCGGAACCCCCCTTGAAGCCGCCCAACAGCGCTGCAGTGTGGCCACATCTAACACCACTTGCAGCGCTGGTTGCTGTAAGTGTGGCCACTCTGCAGCGCTGGCCCTATACAGCTGTACTAATACAGCTGTAACAACCAGCGCTGCAAAATTTTAGATGTAGACATGGCCTGAGTTCATGTCTGCCCCAATGTCATATGTGATGAGTGGAGGGATGGTAAATAATAGGCTGGTATCTAGATTATGATTACAACATATAGTTCTTACTACATGTGAGTTTTACTGTAGTTGTAGAATGCAAGTGAGTGAATAAATACAGTATAATAAACAAGACAAAATTTCAGTATATTAGACATAGATATGTAAAATTCCACAGTCCCCAAAAGGCTTTGAGCAGCCTAATGAAGATGGATTCATAGCTCTTGCTCCTCTCTTCCACAAACCCTCAGACTGACTTCCGTCAGGGCTAGCATTCTCCCCACACACACACACGCTTCCACCTCTACCCCCCTACTTGGCATAAATCATCTTGTGGGTGGAACTTGTTGTGCAAATAGTTTGTCTGCTATGTTGAAGTTTATCCTCATAGCTAAGAGTTCCTGGGTCAATATAAGCCAGAAGCAGTTCTCTTTGAATCAAAAGAAAGGGAACAAGAAAGGAAAGAGAAAAATGAAGATAAGGTGGGGATGAGCAACAGAATGATGCACCCTGTGTTCAGCCTGCCTGCTTACAAATGAGAGGACAATAAGAGGGATAAATGGAACACAGGAAAAACAAAAGCTTTGCTCTGTGGAGCTGTTTGGATCAAATGCTGTGACAAGCCTTATTACAAGATATGTTCCTAAAACAAGGAGTATTTGAGAACAGTTGATCCTGCTGTCTAAGTCCATCCCCTGTTGTCCACTCCCAGCTTCTGTTAAACAGAGGCTAGGAACACTCAGAGCTTGGTATTTCATCCCTGACCATTCTGGCTAATAGATATTGATGGACCTATCCTCCATGAACTTTGCCATCTTCAAAAAAGAATAGTTAACAGAAGACCTTTGAGTGACCTGACATAGACAATGCCAATATTTTGCAGAGAATGATTCCACTGTGCTTCAGCAGATGTATATCAATCAGTTAATGATGGATTCATAGCACCAATGGCACTACTGCTGACCTTTGTCACTGAGACATGAGAAAAGGAACTCTTTGCTGAGGAATGGCATTCAATCCATCTACCAACAGTATGGGGCAGTACAACTAAGTATGAAGTTCTGTTACCTGACTTCCCCATTCCTACTCTGTAGCATGTCTTTACTCCACTATTGATTTATTTTGTTACCATAGTCAGATAAGCAACTTCATTACCACTAGCCAGATAGGGTTGAGGTTGACCATTCTATCTTCTACTTCCTCTTCTACTGGGCATTTCCCCTTCTAGCCCTTCAAAGATCTATCTTCTAGTGCCATTCATGCTGCTCTGTAATTATTGTTTTCAAATGTTCTATCGAAAAACCACTTGACTTGATGTTTTTCCTTGTGTACATATATAATAGTACTTGTATTGTTTAATACGCAATAGGCCCGATTCTGCAAGCCCTTCACGTGCATGATTCCCATTCATTTTAGTAACAATCCTACATGCGTATGGTTGGGTTTGTTTTGCTCTTAAAATTTCTTTATTCCAGAAACACTTTTTTATTCTAATCCAGGCAATACACTGCAAACTACTAAATGTAAAATGAATCTAAAGCCAAAGAGCCAGGTCTTTTGCTGGTGAAAGCTGTCAAAGCTCCCATTCATTTCAGTGGAGCTATATTGATTATTAACATCAGCCAAGGTTCTGGCTCAGCGTAGTCAGTGTATGTAAAGACCAAAGGGCTCAGATTATACCCAGGCACTGGCAAAACATGTAATAGAGAAGATGGTTCACCAAGACTTGTGCATTCCATTTCCCATCCTTCAGACAGGGGCAGCCACAATTGCAGAACCTGATCTCCTAATCTCAGAGACTGCTAAATCACCAAATGAGCTAGATGCATAATGGAGAACATACTGCATGTTCCTTGAGTGCTCTGAAAGCAGCCAAACACCTGGGGAAAGAAATGTTTCCTGGTGCTCCCTCTTGAGCATTACAGCTCTGCTCCAACCCATTCTGATGGACTGTGAATGTGACACAATCTAGTCCTAAACAAAGGAGTTGGTGTTGATACAGTTTTTGATGCCAATAACATTGTGGCTTGAAGTCTTTTGTCACACAAAGTTCAGTCTAAAGGATGCCTATTAATGATATCTACCTACCAGGTTTGGATCTGAAATTCAGGGGTATTTGGATCCTGGGTTTTGTGCCCATCTCTAACAAAACAAGAAGTGGAGTGTTGGCTTAACTCTGGTCCCACTGAAGTCAACCATTAATTTCAATGGGAGAAGAGGTACTCCAATGCTGAGTGTTTTCTGAAAATCCAATCCAGAAAGAAAACATTTCCAGTTTGTTGTTAAATAGCAGTACTCTAAATTTCCCCACTGATTTCATCTATATAGACCAAGCTGTTTGGGTTTTTTTCTCTAATAGTATAATTTTTGTTCATGGCTATGTGAGGACATGTTAATCCAGTTCACAAATTTGATTCACATGCAATTTTAAACTAAAAATTAGCTAAATGTGGATTTGCTTGTCTGCGCACTTTTTTGACATTACTGAGATAGTACCATTGAGGTCTATGCAATTTAACCACATTCAACAGAGAAGTTGTTGCCTATTTACTACTGTTTGCATCCTGTACATTCTACTAGAAACTGCAGTAAAATATATTCTTTTCTGTAAGCATACACACACTATTCATGCATCATAGCTTTGAGGGCTGAAGTTACATTTGTATGTGGGATTGCTTTTCAAAACTTAAATTGGTATAATGCCAATTTTAATTGCATTGCAATGAATCCTTTGTTTTGAACACTTTTTTTGCTTCCTAACAAATCTGTAGCACAACCCACTGATGCTTAAGGAAAAGTATTTTGTGGCCTTTCCTTTATCCCCAGAATTGTAATGCATAGAGGTACATCTACATCAATTATCTCATCTTTAGACTAATTCTAATTTATATATTTCTGCTTAGAATGCTCCATGGGACAGCCAGGAAAATTTGAACTATGCACGCTATTAGTCAACCAGATTATTTATGTATTTTAATAAAAATTGCATGGTATATTAAGTTTTAACTGAACAGTGTGTGTATATATAACATTTGTTCAAAGAATACTGAAGTTGCAAAGTCAAGAACACATTAAGAAATACCATAAATTAGGGTAGGCTGTACAACAGGGATGGGCAAACTAAGGCCTTCAGGCCAGATACGGCCCATCGGGGCTTTGGATCCAGCCCATGGGATTGCCATTCCCAGGGTACTACGGGCCCCGCACTGCTCCCGGAGATGGCTGACAGGCATCACATCCCTGTGGCCCCTGGGGGAGGGGAGGGCAGAGGGCTCTGTGCTGCCCTTGCCTGCAGACACTGCCCCCTACAGCTCCCATTGGCCTGGAACAGGGAGCCATGGCCAATGAGAGCTTCAGGGGAGGTACCCGCAGGTGAGGGCAGTGCACGGAGCCCTCTGGCTCCTCCCCAGGGACCGCAGCGATGTGGTACCAGCTGCTTCTGGGAGTGGCACGGGGCCAAGGCAAGCAGGGAGCGTGCCTTAGCTTTGCTGCGTGTGACTGCCACCCCAGAGCCACTCAAGGTAGGTGGCACCAGGCTGGAGCCCACACTCCAAACCCCTCCTGCACCCCACACCTCAACTCCCTCCTGCACCCCAGCCCCCTGCCCTCAGCCCCCTGTCACACCACACACCCCTCCTGAACCACATCCTGCACTCCCTCCCACACCCCAACCTCCCCACTCCTGCCCTACATTCATGGCCCTGCATGCAATTTCCCTATCCAGGTATGACCCTCAGGCCAAAAAGTTTGCTCATCCCTGCTCATGCCTGCTGTACAATCTCCATTCAGCTTCTTGCATATCGATACAGCCTTCGGTTACATGAACACACGTTACTTTTTCCAGAAGCCTCATGACCTCATCTGTGAATAAGATAGACAGCACTCAATTAATCCTTATCCTTCAAATTGTGGTCCCATGCTTTATTTATTGCACATCATCCAAATCCTGCACTGAATACAGAATTAAACTCTTCCTTAGGGTATGTCTACACTACCTGCTGGATTGGCCGGTAGTGATCAATCTATTGGGGATCGATGTATTGCATCTTGTTTAGATGTGATCCATTGATCCCCGAATGCACTCCCCGTTGACTCCAGAACTCCACCAGGGCGAGAGGCAGAAGCGGAGTCACAGGGAAGCGGCGGCCATCGAATTCGTGCCCTGAGGACGTGAAGTAAGTCAATCAAGTCGATCTAAGATACGTCGACTTCAGCTACACTATTCTCATAGCTGAAGTTGCATATCTTAGATCGATGTCCACCCCCTCCCCCAGTGTAGACCAGGATTTGGACTCTCCTATGGTTCTCATTGTTCTAGCATCTGAGTGCTTCACGGACCTGAATTATTTTCACAATACCCCCATGAAGTGCAGTGATATCCCCATTTTTTCAGATTGGGGACTAAGCTTCTCTACACCCAAAATGCTACAGTGATCCAGCTGCACTGCTAAAGCACTACCTATGCTGACAGAAGGGAGTCTCCCAGCAGTGTAGGTAATCTGCCAGATCAATGAAAGAATTCTTCCCTTGATGCGCTGTCTAGTTGGAGAATTACGTTACTTTAACTATGCCACTCATGGATGTGGATTTTTATTTGTTTTCTGAAAGATTCCAAAAAATTCAGCCTTTGGCAGACACTTGACATGGAAATTTTGGCAAAATTGCAAGGAAAT
Source organism: Gopherus evgoodei (assembly GCF_007399415.2). Taxonomy (NCBI): domain Eukaryota; kingdom Metazoa; phylum Chordata; order Testudines; family Testudinidae; genus Gopherus; species Gopherus evgoodei. Next base: position 65,891,384 of record NC_044329.1, read on the forward strand.
GAAACCAGGATCTTTAAGTGGGAGGTATTAGGCCAACTATAGATGGCAATACCAACTCCTACTTATAATACAGGCAACCAGACTGTTCAGATGGGTCAAGTACAAGACTGAGAATCAAGATATGCGGTATTTAATCCTATCTCAGTTTTGCTGTGGACACACTAAGTCTGATATCACCTAAGATCTCCCCAGGCTGTATCGCCATCTGTAAAATGGGGATAATTCTTAAACTTTTTGAGTGCTTTCAAATCCTCAAATAAAATGTAGAATAAATTCAGAATAGTAATGGTTTTAGAATACTATAGATACATACATCAGAGGGGTAGCCGTGTTAGCCTGGGTCTGTAAAAAGCAACAAAGAGTCCTGTGCTACATTAATGACATCATCATCTGGACCCATGGGAAGGAGACTCTGGAAGAATTCCACCACGATTTCAACAGCTTCCACTTCACCATCAACATCAGCCTGGGCCAATCTACATGGGAGGTCCACTTCCTAGACACCATGGTACAAATAAGTGACAGTCACATTAACACCACCCTATACCAAAAATCCACTGACCGCTATGCCTACCTTCATGCCTCCAACTTCCATCCCGGACATACCACATGATCCATTGTCTACAGCCAAGCACTGAGATAACCACATTTGCTCCAACCCCTCAGACAAGGACCAAGACCTACAAGATCTTCACCAAGCATTCTCAAAACTATGATAGCCGCATGAGGAAATAAGGAAACAAATCAACAGAGCCAGACGTGTACCCAGAAGCCTCCTGCTGCAAGACAAGCCCAAGAAAGAAACCAAAAGAACTCCACTGGCCTACAGTCCTCAGCTAAAACCCCTCCAATGCATCATCAGTGATCTACAACCCATCCTGGACAATGAACCCTCACTTTCACAGGCCTTGGGAGGCAAGCCAGTCCTCGCCCACAGACAACCCCTCAACCTTAAGCATATTCTCACCAGCCAACCACACACCGCACAATAGTAACTCTAACTCAGGAACCAATCCATGCAACAAACCTCGATGCCAACTCTGCTCACATATCTACACCAGTGACAGCGCCACAAGACCAACCAGATCAGCCACAACATCACCGGTTCATTCACCTGCATATCCACCAATGTAATATACGACATCATGTGCCAGCAATGCCCTTTTGCTATGTACATCGGCCAAACTGGACAATCCCTACGTAAAAGGATAAATGGACACAAATCTGATATTAGGAATGGCAATATACAAAAACTTGTAGGAGAACACTTCAGCCTCCTTAGATACAGAATAGCAGATTTAAAGGTAGCCATCCTGCAGCAGAAAAACTTCAGGACCAGACTCCAAAGAGAAACTGCTGAACTTGAGTTCATTTGCAAATTTGACATCATCGGTCAGGATTAAACAAAGACTGTGAATGGCTAGCCAACTACAAAAGCAGTTTCTCCTCCCTTGGTGTTCATATCTCTACTGCTAGAAGAGGTCCTCATCCTCCCTGATTGAACTGACCTCATTATGTCTAGACTGATTCTTGCCTGCATATTTATATCTGTCCCTGGAAATTTCCACCACATGCATCTGACAAAGTGAGTATTCACCCACGAAAGCTTATGCTCTAATACATCTGTTAGTCTACAAGGTGCCACAGGACTCTGTCACTAGATACATACAGTAAGTCCTCACTTAACATTGTAGTTATGTTCCTGAAAAAAAGAGACTAAGCAAAATGATGTTAAGTGAATCCAATTTCCCCATAGGAATTAATGCAAATAGGGGGTGTTAGATTCCAGGGAAATTTTTTTTTTGCCAGACAAGAGATGTTGTATGAGGTTTGACTCACAGCTGTGACTAGGTAAGTGAATATCCTCTGGCTCCAGAGCTCTGGTGAGGGTGTGGGCCAACAACGCCCCCACTTATAGGCCTGTAGAGTCCTCCCTGTGCAAGCTCTGAAGACTTGGGCTCAACATGGGAGCCAGGTAGAGCAGGCAAGCAGCAGCACAAAGGAAGTGACACTGTGCTGCATCCTTTTCCAGCACCCGATGGGGATGTGTCTGCTAGCCTTTGAGCAGCAGATCACACAAATGCCTGATCCAGTTAGTCACTGAATGCCCCTACCCCCACCCACGGGCGCTGACTTTTCAAACTGCTGGGGGATGCTTGACCCCCAGCTCTGCCCCAGGCCCCATGCTCACCCCATCCCTTCTCCCAAGGCCCCGCTTCGCATCATTCCACACCTGATCACGGCATGTCCTCACTCCTCCCCGCCTTCCTCCCAGCCTCCCTGCACTCCATGAAACAGCTGATTGCAGCAGGCAGGAGGCACAGAGAGGGAGTGGGGAGGTGCTGATTTCCGGGGCCTGCCCGCAGGTGCTGGGGGTGGTGGAAGAGGGCGTTAGAACATTGCACAACTTTAAACGAGCATGTTCTGTAATAGAACAGTGACTTAATGACAAAACAACTTTAACCGGGATGACTTCAAGTAAGAAGTGAGGAGTTACTGTATATGCTCTCACACATTATATATGAGAGAAAGGGAGTTGTTAAAGACAACTGTCAAGTTTGTAACAGTGCAAAGTAGCATATAAATATATTTTCCTGAAGACTTCCTCAATATTTCAATACAAGGACAAAGTGTTATCTGCAAGAGTTAGTCTACTCTATTTTGCTATGACCTTGTTTCTCTTTTGATATATAACTTAGTTTTCATAGGAGTTAAGCAGCCCAAAAGGTTGCTAAAAGGCAAGGCTTACTATACATATCAATCAGTTTGAACTTGGAAAAATTTCAAAGTATTTGACAATTAAAAAAAAGGAATGCAATTGCTTTTTTAAAGGGACTGTTGTAGATAATCTTTCTAGGGCAACCCAGTGTGCACCATTTGCACTTTGCAGGCTGCATACCACATAACTCTCACTTGTCAAATGACATGATACCCTTTAAAGCACTCAAAGAGAGAATGCAGAAGGTAGTGAGCCAAACTTTTGAAGAAAATTTGTAGAAGTGCAGCAAAAATAGGGACTTACTGATCCTCAAATGAAATATGATTTCTGCAACATTAATGAACTGTTTCCAATACATTTTTGGTGAAAAAGTAAATTTCCATTCTAAGTCAGTTGTGACAATGGGCTTGCTTCTGCAACCAGTGAAGTGAATGGCAAATCTTTCATTGAATGCCCTCTTATGAGAATGATACCATATGTGCATAACTATTAAATATATTGCATGTATCTTATATTGTTGACAAATGGTTCAAGTGAAAGGAGCAGTGGAGGTGGGGAGTCTTCCAGGTCTGCCTAGAAAGCTTGCACAGAAAATACCAATCAGAGCCTAGCAGGCTCTGTTAAAGAGATGCAGGATCTGAGCAGGTGAGTTCTTGGCTGGGTCCAGAGGAGAAAGGAAGGTGCTCCTGTCTGGTAAGCAGAGCTTAATGGGCTTATTTACTGGCCCTGGGAATGAGAGATAATGGATAAAAGGAGAGGGGCTATGGAGGAGAAAGGTGCTATTCCCTGGGCTTACGAGCTCGTCGGGGTATGTGGCTGCTGTTTGCAGTGTCCCTAGGTTGGACACTGGAGTGATGGGCAGGTAGGCCCAGGTTCTCCCACCAGCCATTAGGAAAGTGGTCTAAGCACTAAGAAGGGGACAGGCTCACTTACAAGCCTGAGTGAAGGGCAGGATTTAAAAGGCTCAGAGTAGGGAGGAACCTGGAGAGGGTATATCGTTGTTTGAACTTTTGCTACCACAGAAGAGTTTCCTCCATTTGACAATGTTACTTGACCAAAGGGTTGTGCTACTAAAGACCTATCTAGCAAGGTTGGCAACCTACAAGGAATGCTAGAGCAGAAAAAAGATTGCAGCAACCTGGTGGGTAGGAGGGATAGCTCAGTGGTTTGTGTATTGGTTTGCTAAACCCAAGGTTGTAAGCTCAATCCTTGAGGGGGCCATTTACAGATCTGGGGCAAAAATCTGTCTGGGGATTGGTCCTGCTTTGAGCAGCAGGTTGGACTAGATAACCTGCTACGATCTCTTCCAACCCTGATATTCTATGATTCTACCTGACTGACAGGAGTCACTCAAGAGGTGAGTGCCCCTTTTGCACACACAAATAGTACTGAAGCAGTGATGGTAGACACGGTACTGCAAAGTTATTTTCTCAATCTACAGTCCAAATCTCTTGAATGTTTATATTTATGTCTTAAGAATTCTAACACCCTCTTTGGGGAGGGATGTGAGTGATAGTTCATGAATCTGAACTTTCTAAAAGGAAACAAAATAGAAGATCTGCCTCTAATGAGGCTCATATACATATAGTATGTTATAGACTGCTCATGTACTGTGCTTCCTGATTATTCTTAATAAATTTAACTCATGATTGGCTGTGCCTGCATGTGCAGTGCACACACAGCAGCTACTCCCCACAAAAGATTGAAGTCAGTACAGATTGGTGATAAAATGAGATTCCTGAATAATTCATCTGTGTTAATGCTTCTCTAATCAGTGAAGATAACAATGATAAGCGGTAATTTTGTAAAGTTTTACTTGAATCAGTATTAAAGCTCTTAAGGGGCTTACACATATTGACTAGGTTTGTGGGACACGCATATTCTTATGCCAAATCCTACAAGGACTGTGAGAGATTGGCCGAGGAATATAGCAGAAAATAAAAGCTAACACTATAAGAGATGGTAAAGTAAGAAAGCAGACAGAGAGTTCTCTGTTTCCTGGTATGTAGGACCTTGCTTTCAAACAGCTCCCCCTCTTTCTTTGGTTGTTCAGTGAGAGTTTTCCTTCTGTTTCAATCTACCTTAACCAAGCATCATTCGAGCCTTATAGAAGGAAAAAAAAGGGGCATGGGGGTTGGTGTGTTCTCACACAGAACCAGTGAAACCAAAGAAGAGGGAACTGTTACTTACATGAACACACACACACACACACACACACACACACACACACACACACACACACACACACACACACACACACACACTCTCTCTCTGTTGCTATTACAAAGATGTTTTGCCTGTTTTTCTTGCGGGATGTTTCCAGCCCTTTAAGCAGTATCAATGGTCTGCAGTTTGTCTGTACATGAATAGGTGGCATGACTGAATAAATTAAGCAAGCACTATGGATCTGGAGCAAATCTGGATGATCAAATAAGGTATCATTAAGTATGTAATCTGATATATGAAGTCATATCAAAATGTTTGCTGTGAGATTTGACTCGTCTATCAGTCTTAAGTATTTAAATGGCCCTGTTACTCTAGTGGCTGCACTCCTCACAACACACCAGTGAGGTAGGGTGGTACTAGGATTCCCAAATTACACATGAGGAACTGAGGTACAGAGATAGTAAAGCAGATTTTTAAAGGTATTTAGGCATGTAAAGATGTAGATAATCACCTAATGAGATTTAGTGCTCAGGTGCGTGTGTGGGGAGGAGGTTGTTTTGTTTTTCTGGAAAATCCCACTAGACATCTATGTGCATTTTTAGGTACTTTAAGCTTTTGATGCCCTAAATGACTTGCAATAGAGCGCAATATTCCTGAGCTGTTGATGTCCGTGGAGACTACAACAAAAGATAGTGAAGAAATAGCCCATAGAATGATTTGATGTACAACGAGTGCTGTATTGAGAAACTTAAATGTTATGTTTTTGCTGCAGCTGAATAGAATATATATCAGGTCTGTTTCAAGGGATATAAGGATATATAAAGCATGAGTGGGGAAAATAAATGTGAGTGTGACCAATTCATAAGAATAAAGCAAAGCACAAAGCATTTCACTATTTTTGTGGCCTTATCTTGATTAAAGGGAAAAATCAATCTAAGCTACACAATTTGAGTTATGTGAATAGCATAACTCAAATCGACATAGCTTAGATCTTCTTACTGTGACATCCACACTATGCTAGGTTGACGAGAGACACTCTCCCATTAAGTCTCCTTACTCTTCTTGATCAGCTGGAGTACAGGAGTCAACAGGAGAGCAATCTGCGGTCAATTTAGGGGGTCTTCACTAGACCCACTAAATCAACCAACAGTACATTGATTCACTGTAGGATCGACATTCTGACAGTGTAGACAAGCCCACAAAGGTTATCCTTTACCAGGGACAGTGTGGATGGTACTCATAATGAATATATACAGAATAAAAAGCCTCAGAGCAATTGAGATATCAAAGTAAGAAAGAAGAGGCAAGCCACTGGGAACCCAGCAGAGGATCTAAACTTTGAGTTCTCTTTCTAAAAGGTTATTGAGTCATCCACCGTGGCATCTATATGGAGTTCATGGGGACCTTCCCAGGGCCAAAAATTTCTTGTTGCGATCACTACTTCATTTGAAATGTCTTCAAACTGGAGACATTTTAAATGGTCTTACCTGTGATTTGTGTCTCAGCAGTACTATGAAACTGTTTGCAAGGACTGGTATCCTAGAACAGAATATAAATGATGACAATGAACCATCTACTTGATCTGAATATCAGAAATTCTAGAAATCAAATAAAATCATGCCTCTGACCATACTCATGTACCAAGCATTCTCTGCCATCTTGAATTAACAGGGGAGAGAGTACAACTCTCTGATGGCAACAGCACAAGTAGAGTACAGCCAGCATTGTAGGAGGTAGGGGAGAAGAAATTCTTCTTACTGACCTAAATGGCTGTGGCATTGATTCATACATTTCTGGGAAGGCAACTTCCAGTCCTTGCTCATCCAGCTCTCCTCCTGCAGTGACACTGAGGCTCCTTTCTCTCTCATGAGCTGGTGTCACCAGGAGTTCTCGGCAGACTGCCACCTCTGCACTTTTCCAGATGCAGTTTGCAACACAATTTGCCCAGCCAGCCCTCTGTATGCTGGGGTAAATTTTGTGTCATGATGACCCCTGTGATGAGTTGTAATGCTAGTCATGGAAGTTTGGCCCAGCTGCCCTTCCATCTATATGGAAGGACTGCAGGGTCAGATTTCAGTGGTGGTGTATCCACATAGCAAGAGCAACACTCTGGACCACTCTGGCAACAGCTGTAGAGGTTTAATACAGGACCGCTGCTTGCAGTGGTTGAGCCATCCTCACCATCCCAGCTTCCTGGCCTGTGGAATTTTGACCAAGTTTAAAACCCTGAAGGAAGGGGCATGAGCCCCACCAGACCCCCTAACTAGCACCACTGTTCCCTGGATTGCTCCACCATCTTCATTTGCCATGAAGACTGTTTGCTATCAAAACAGTCTGTAACAGTGTCCCCAACTTTAACTTTCCATCTTAAATTTACTTCCTTTTTATCCAAACCGTGTTCTTTTTCTCCTGCAAGAAAATCCATGCTTGAATTGGAAAGTAAATTAGAATTGTTAAGTGAAAGGATATGATTCAGAGCATAAATTAGCCTCTGATTTTGGGGGGGATTAGATAAAATCCGTGGGCAAGTAATTCCAAAACAAGTCATGCTGGGGTTTCTTTCAAGTCTCTGTAGCATTTAGCATGACCACAAAAAACACTGGGTACAAGACTCTTAGGACCACTTATTCTGCACTTCCTGTTCTTATGTGGTTACCACCTTCTCCAGCCCATAAAATCTAAACCCCATTCTGTTTGTTTTATCTGGCTAAATGCCATGGTTTATGCATCATATATGAATGAAAGAATATTACTTATTATTCAGTATATACTCTTTAAAACCTTGGTACACTGTGGAAAAAACTGTTCTAAAATTGTGAAATGAAATGCAGAAGGGAGTTTGCTTGGATATGACAAATTTCTCTCTCTCTCTCTGTGTATATATTGTTTAAGATAAGCTATGAGGTCTTGTTAATCTTATCGTTGTACAGTGCTCTCTATTTCAACATAAACCTGAGAGGAGATCTTTCTAAATTTTTCAGGACAATGTACATGAATTCACATGATTTGCACTATATACCTTCATTGTTTCAGGTGACTTATCTAAGGATGTCATCATCTTTCAGTTAAAGAGAACAGTCCTTGAAAGTTCCTTATCAATAGCATTTGCTGCCTAGGTATCTCCAGCTTCATTCACATCAGTGGAGGCAATTGAAAGTGAGCAATCAAGGCATTACAAAATTATACATGACTTTCATTACTGGCTAACAGAATTAAATAAAGATTCCTAGATCAACAATAAAATCTGAGATATCACACTGCATGCTAAAGTGAGCTGGAATGGCTCTCAACTCCAAACTATTTTTGCCCTAGTTTAAATCCTTACACTTTGCAGAATATGGCCAATGTTATCAGATCAGTGCAAGCATTTTTTTTTTACTTATGAACACCAACAGCACTGATCCTGTCTTGCTGTGTAAATAAATACACGTGAAACAATAAAACTATTTTTTTCCATAACCGGGCCATGCATTTTATTGCATCCTTACTCACATGGTTATTACAATATGCATAGGTCATCCTAGTCCATAGACAAGAAACAGGAACTTCTGCTGTCATGGGACAAAATAAATAGTTGTGAGAACATTTAAATCAAAATATTTAATTTGTTTTAAGATTGTTAAAGTTTCTGTAAACTTTAAATGAGAAATTAGCTTGGTTCTGCAAACTAAGGGTGGGGGTTGTTTTTTTTCTCCAATATTACATTTTTTTTGTAGTGTTCCAACTTTCATTAGTCAGATTAGTCATATGTTGGGTTTTTTCAGACTAGTAGTTCTTATTTGAAAGTTCTGATTTCAAAATGGAAAGTCCAACTCCAAATTTTTGTTTTAAGGAATTGCCAAAAAATACATTATATTATAGTATAGAAAATGCTTCTGAAGTTGCTAACATTTCAACAACATTTTTTTCAATTTTTTCAACTACTTGAAACATTGAATAACAGTGAATCATGAGCATAACCCTGCTGGATAAAAATTATATTTTAAGTATTTATGAATGACATAATCAAGTGTCCCAGGAATTATTTTTACCTGAAGTATTGGAGCTACTTATGTGATACTTCACTCAAGACAAACTGAAAAACTATGTTGGAAAGGTAACATGAGAATAGGTTGACTTCACTAATCAACCTTATAAAACTACCATCACGCAAATTAGATTGAAATTGTGCTACTGCTTCCTATACATTTTTTGCCAAAATAATCACAAAAACATTTTAATACAATTTATTTTCTGTGAAAGTGATTATCTCTGAGGACTTATGGTGGACAGGAGAAATCCCAGAGGTCTAGAGAGAGCAAAGTAGTACCTATCAATAAAATGGGGAATAAGGACAGCCCCCAGGAATTACAGACACATTTATTTGAACCTAGTTTTATTTTTTGCCTTCACAACATTCCCTGGCAATGAGTTCCTCAGATTGTGCATTGTGTGAGGAAATGCTTCCTTGTGTTTGTTTAAACCTGCTGATCCCTGGATGTGGTGTTTAGCCTTTCACATAACACTTCCTTATTCACTTTCTACAGACAATTCATGATTTTATAGACCTCTGAAATTCCCCCTCCCCTCTTAATCATCACTTTTTTCTAAGATGAACAGTCCCAGTCATTTTAATCTCTCTTCCCAAGGAAACTGTTCCATATCCCTATTCACTTTTGTTGCCCTGCTCTGTAATTTTTCCATTTTGAATATACTTTTTTGAGATGGGGAAACCAGAACGGCACACAGTATTCAAGGGGTGTGTGTGTGGAGATGGGGACATGGATTTATACAGTGGCATTATATTTTGTCTTATCTACCCCTTTTCTAATAGTTCCAAACATTTTTTAACTGTCACTGCACATTGAGCAGATGTTTTCAGAGAACTATCTACAATGATTCCAAGATCTTTCTTGAGTGGTAACAGCCAATTTAGACTCCCATCACTTTGTATGCATAGTTGATATTTTCTAATGTGCATTACTTTGTATTTATCAACACTGAATTTCATCTGGCATTTTGTGAGATTCATCTGTAACTCTTTGCCATCACCTTTGGACTTAACTATCTTGAGTAACTTTGTATCACCTGCAATGTTTGCCACCACACTGTTTACCCCCTTTTTCTAGATTATTTATGAATATGTTGAACAGCAGTGGTCCTAACACAGATCCTTGGGGGTACTCTGCTATTTACCTCTATTCTCTGTGAACACTGACCATTTATTCCTCTCCTTTTGTTCCTATCTTTTGACGAGTTACTGTTTCATGAGAGGACCTTCCCTCTTATCCTATGACTCTTTGCTTTGCTTAAGAACCTTTGGTGAGACCTTGTGAAAGGCTTTCTGAAAGTCCAGGCACACAGTATCAGCTTGTCCACATCTTTCTTAGCTCCCCACAAAGAATTCTAATAGACTGGTTGATTGAAAGTAGAATAGAGAATTATCAGACATATAGATGAATGCAATTTTGGGGAGGAAGAGTCAACATGGTTCTTGTAAAGGGAAATCATACCTACCCAATTTGCCTGGTACTGAATTTAGGCTTACTGGTCTATAATTGCCAGGATTGCCTCTGGACCCTTTTTTAAAAAACATTGGCATCACATTAGCTATTCTCCAATCATCTGGTACAGAGGTTAAGTGACAGGTTACTTACCACTGTTCTGAAGGAGCTCAAATATGAAATTGGAGAACTCTTGGGTGCGTGCTAACTGGTCCTGATGTCTTATTACTTTTTTAATTTGTCAATTTGTTCCAAAACCACCTCTAACCGACACCTTAATTTGGGATAGTTTCTCAGATTTGTCACCTAAAAATAACGGCTCAGATGTGGGCCTCTCCCTCACATCCTCTGCAGTGAAGACCAATGCAGAGAATTCACTTAGCTTCTCCACAATGTCTTTGTCTTAAGTGCACTTTAAGCCTCTTGATTGTCCAGTGGCCTCACGGATTGCTTGGCAGGGTTCCTGTTTCTGATGTATTTTTGCTGTTTTTGTATCCTTATCTAGTTGCTCTTCTTCAAATTCTTTTTTGCTGTACCTATAAAACTGTAGCAAGACAGTGCAAAATACATGCTCCTTTCTCCTTGCTTTCTAAGATTTGACTTCTAACTTTTAAAGGATGTCTTTTTTGTCTCTAACCACCTCTTGAACTCTGAGACATAGTTGTATTTTTTTTTTTTTTTTTGCTCCTCTTGCTGTGGTGTTCTTTTTAATTGGTGGGGGTGATGATTGCTTGGGGGAATACATATAGTGTGAACCTGTATTTATGGTGGTTTTAAGAAAGTTTTGCAGGCATTTCACTCCTCTGATGGTTCCTTTTTAATTTCCATTTAACTAGCTTTGTCATTTTTGTGTAGGTTCCCTTTTTGAAGTTAAATACTCCTATGGTGGGTTTCTTTGGAATCCCCCACCCAAGGCTGTTAATAGTGACCATAATTAAATTAAATTTACTGAGCAGTTCAGCTATAGTCACCCCTTGGACCAGATGGTATGCACCACTTAGTACTAAGTCAAGAATTGCCTCTTCTCTTGTGTGTTCCAGGAATTAGTCAGTCATTAATGATATCTGGAAATTATGTCTTCACTCCATCTTGAGGTGACATACCCAGTCAATATGTGAATAGTTTGAAATCCCCCATTATTACTGAGGTTTGTTTTGTTTGTAGCCTCTCTAATCTCCCTGACTATTTCACAATCACTGTCACCAGCTGGGTTATGTGGTCTATAATATATCACTCATGGAATTTCTATTCATAGAGACTCTGTGGTACCTATTTGTTTATTTAAGATTTTTATTTATTTGGCTGTTTTTTCTTTCTTTCACATATAGTGCGACTCACCCCACCAGCGTGAACCTACTCTGTTCCTGTATATTTTATACTTTGGCATTACTGTGTCCCATTGATTATCATTGTTTCACCAAGTTTCTGTGATGTCTAGTATATCAATATCTTCATTAAATACAGACACTCAAGTTCTCCCTTCTTATTTGGACTTCTAGCATTTGTGTGCAAGCACTTAAGAAATGGGCTGCCTTTCTGTGATTTAACTGAGTGGACTTTTTTTACATGGTTTACCTTCAGTCCTTAACTGTACTTTATCAACTTCTGTCTTCCTCCCATTTACTAGGATATAGAGTATCCCCCTTTAAAAAAAAAATCCTTCCCTAAGGAAAGTCTTTCTGAACCATATGCTCTCTACACCTGTCTGCTTTCCCCCAGCCATTAATTCTTCTACCACCTTTTTTTAAGTTTACATTCCAACAACCTGGTTCCATTTTGATTTAGGTGGAGTCCATCCTTTTTGTATAGGCTTTTCCTTTCCCCAAATGTTCCTTGGTTCCTAATAAATCTAAATTCCTCCTTCTGAATACCAACTCATCCATGGATGGAGACATTGAAGTTCTGCCTGTTTAACTTGCCCTGTTTATGGAACTGGAAGTATTTCAGAGAATGCTAGAAAAGAGGTAGTGGACTTTAATTTCTTATATAGCAAGCTAAATCTGACCTCTGGAACCTCTCTCCTACTCACATGACCTTCTCATAAACAAATATAAATAGGAAATATAGCCTAGACGAATCTACTATAACTGGATGGAAAACTGTGCTCAATGATATCCATGGTTCACAGTTAACCTGGAAGGGCATATTGAGTGGAATCCTACAGAGATCTGCCTTGTGTTCTGTTCTATTCAATATCTTCATAAATTATTTGGTTAATGGCACGGAGAGTATACTTGTAGAGTTTGTGGGCCATCCCAAACTGGGAGGGGTGGCAAGCACTTTGGGGGACAAGATTAAAATTCAAAATTACCTTGACAAATTGAAGGAGTGGTCTGAAATAAACAGGATGATATTCAATAAGAACAAATGAAATATACCACACTTAGGAAGGAACAATCAGTTGCACAAATACACAATGGGAAATGACTGCCTAGGAAGGGGCACTACAGAAAAGGATCTGGGAGTCAGAGTGGATCACAAACTAAATATGACTCAACAATCTAATATTCTTGCAAGAAATGATCATCTTTCCTGGGATATATTAGCAGGAGTGTTGTAAGCAAGACATGGGAAGTAATTCTTCTGTTCTGCTCAGCACTGATAAAGCCTCACCTGGAGTACTGTGTCCAGTTTGGGGTACCAGACTTCAGGAAAGATGTGGACAAATTGGAGAAATTTCAGAGGACAGCAACAAAATGGCATGTTGAAAATAAGACCTGTAAGGAAAGAACTGGGGGAGAGGAATAACTTTGTTTAATCTGGAGGAGAGAAGACTGAGGGACAACATAATTTTCAAGTATGTAAAAGTGGTTATAAGAGGAGGGTGATAAATTGTTCTCCTTAACCACTGAGGATAAGACAAGAAGTAATGAGCTTCAATTGCAGCAAGGGAGATTTAGGTATGACATTAGGAAAACACATCCTAACCATAAGGATAAGTGAGCACTGTAACAAATTACCTAGAAAGGTTGTGGAATCTGTCTAACCTGGTCTAAGTAATCATTAGTCCTGCCTCAGTGCAGGGGACTGGACTAGATGTATTGAAATGCCTTTCAGCCTACATTTTTATGTTTCTATTCTTTCTGTGTTTTATCATTTCAAGCATTTAGATGTGCAGAAATTTGGTTGGTCAATTCCACCTTTTACACCTCTGGTTACAGTGACTATGGCTTGAAAGGATTGGGAATGGTGAGAACCAGAGCACAGAATATTAAAAAGATTAAAAAATAGTAACTTTTTACTCTAAAGAACACTGCTATTACAAATATAGTTTGTCAATGGCCATTAACAAAAAAGGATGAATGGTATAAAGAATATTGTGATGGTCATTGTTTACAAAATAGCTTCTTTAATATATATGTAACCTATCTAGTAGTAACACCTGTAGTATGGTAAAAATGTATTGAACATGGTTTGTGTAATTTTATATCAGTGTTGAGTCTGGGTCTCTTTCAGTAGCTGAACCTCATATAAAGGTTGATGAGATTGCTTTTAATCTCACATATCTAGACATTTAGCTCACAGTAGAAGCTAAAGTTTTTAGATCCAAACACTCAGGTTCAGTCCCTAAAGAGGACCCAAGCAAGGGGTTCTTGCACCCACATATGATAACAAGGAATATAATGTTGAACTTGAATGGCTTCTTTCTTTACTTCCTGGAATTTCTCAGCAAAAGAAATGTCAGGCAATACCTCATTTGAAGTTGTGCAAGGTTTATACTATCACCTTTTCTATTTAATAATGATATATATTAGAGAGATTATCATGAGGAGTCTTAGTGAAGCCCTATAGGTTGCAATGTGTTCTGAATACAGATGACAAGCATCTCAAAACAATTAAAGCTGCCTGGGCTGCTATAACTGAAATTTTTCTGCCAGCAATATTCAGGAAGATATATATCATTCACATGGTCCACTGTACGTGCAATGAAGTGGGGCATATTTCCACTAGGCACCTTCAGGGACTTGGTGCAGGAAGCAGAAGGTGAATATCTATGCACTCAAACAACCATGACCACTAGTTGGATATTAGATTGATGACACCCTTACTGAATTTCTGCTCTGAGGCAATGATGAGTCAGCCAGCCTGCTGTACGAACAAAACTACTGCTTAGGAGTTCTTTATACAGAAGATGGATTATATGCTGTTGTGGCTGTTTATAATAGCTGTGGCATACTGCAGTCAAAATACCTTGCTTTCAGCTTGTGACTTACCAGGCCACACAGTTCATACCATCACCTGCCATATTTCCTGCATTTAGAACTTCATGGGTTGTTTCACTAATCTGTCTACGTTGGGTGGCAATAGCTGCAGTAAACCAACTGGCAGTTATTTAACTTAACACAGACTCATAAAAGTCTGTTCTCTTTACTTGTTACTTGTAGAATAAATTGTAAATTGGGCACTTAATATGTAAGGCATTTATAGCATATTTTAATATGCAAATAAAATTGCACATTAAATAAAAGATGCACATTTTCTGCAATAACATTCAGGCCTTAAGAAGGTCTCTATAGTCGTATAGGATTTCACAGAAGATTATTGGCATACACACAACTGTGGTTTTTTTTAAATGTCAGTCTATTAATTGTAATGCATTCTCATTAGTCACTCATTAATGGCTTACAAGGTGTCAGATATCAATATTTAATTGTACACTGATTTTTGCTAATGTCCATAAAAAATACTGAGTTGCTGGTTGTGATGGCTACACTCGGGTAGAAAATACAAAACTAGTCAAATAAAAAAGCAAATTGGCACAATGTATTTAGTTCTGCAATAAATCAACTATTAACAGCGCAATGAAAAATAAGGTCCAAGACTTGCATCAGTGCTGGCAAAATAAAGGTCATCTACATTCTTAAATCTGCTGAGTGTTGTGTATGCTGGCAGGTTTATAGCCAGCAAGGCAAAGGCAGGTGACCTATAGGCAAGATTAAGTGCAGATTTAATGTTTTGTGTCAAATTTTAGAAACTTCTCTTTGGGATGATGATTCTGTAAGGGGCTAGTGTAAATAGAGACTAAAGCTTACATATGTAGATTGGGCTCTATACCATAAAGTAGACTTTTTTAAAAAAAATGTGAAAAACATTTACTAGTTTCTACAAGCTAATGGAAACAGGCAATAGCTCTCCACAACAGCTGTAGTTTGGAGAAGCCCTTCTATAATAGTCCATATGGTGTCTGAGAATAAACAGCACATAAAATAGGAAACACAGGTTGGAGTGATTCATCACTATACAAAGAAAATATGGTGGTTGTCAGCCAGTTTAGTAGGAAAACAAGCACCTTTTAATAATACATAGGTTATAACTAGTGAGGTTCCAAATACTCTTAGTTCTCAGTGAAACTGATGGAGATGCTGCAGACCACCCCTCATCTTGCCCTTAGATTTTGCCTGCATGCATAATCCTACTGTGATGAGGTTTGAAAGAGCTTGGTACTAGATCATGCCTACTTGCCACAGTCTATAGTAAGGAGTGGAGTGATGCAGAATCACCTGCCTTAAGTGGAACACTAGGAAGCAGTCTCCTGAAGCTGTTGGCATGCAGATGCAGTGCAACTACTACTGTAACCCTTTAATGGGAGGAGGTAATAAGATGCTTAGTATGTGAATCGATGGGTGGGGTTGAGCCTGCTTTCTCTCTACTCCTTTGGGGCATCGTCCTTCCCCAGCACAGTAGAGAGGGACATTGTTATGCTTATAAGAAGCACATGGAATCTTTTTAAAGGGGATAAGGCAATATACTGCATTTATTGAGAGTACAATTTAAGTACTAAAATCAGCATATGCTTCCATATTCGCTCTCTCTCTCTCTCATACATACATAATATATATATAAATCTCCAAGAAGGTTCTGCAGCTAGATTTTATAGTTACCAGTCCTTAATGTTGCTCTCTCAGTTCCATTGGCCAGCTGAAACTGCACAGAAGGGAGGGGAACTGGGCCTCTGTCAAACGCATTCAAGCTTCAATGTTGATGCAGAACAAACCAAAGTCCCATGGCAATACACCCTTCTTTATAGTGATACTTCCCATACAAGTCTATAGACCTTGCTCTGTCACACTGGAGCTGTCATTCAAAAGCTAGTCAAGGTTGCTCTTAATTAGCATTATTTGAGTTGTTATCAGGAGGATCTGCAACTGTTTTTAGCTGTCCCTTTGGCTCAACTCCTTATCTCATCCTACGGGTGTATGCCTTTTCTTTAGGGTCATCAATCTGTCATCCCAGGTGATTGATGATAAAGTTGGTGCCTCTTGACTTCTCCATTCCCTTCTTGACCATCCAGCCCAGATGTCCTTTTTAAGTTAATTACCATACATTTTTCTCTCACACCAAACAGTAAATAAGGCAATTAAAGACACAAAATCTCCATCCCTCTAAGAACAATGTTAACACAATCAGCAAAAAATAAACTCAGAACAATTTCTTCTTACTAATTCAAAGCTAGCAAAATGGAGTATAAGGCAAAATAAGCAAAATGGAGTACAATTTACTTGATAAAATTTCTTCCCATTAGGTTTTTGGCCTACAAGCAGTCCCAGTTATTTGTTCAGTGCAGGGATTGTGATTCTACCTGGCTGTTATAAAACATGTATTATACATTTCCATAATCAGTCTCTTTCATGTAGCCTAAAGGAATATCCAAATTTCCTGAATAACAACCATCATGGCACATTTCCTTCTACAGTGAGATTTGATTGTTAATGGAAGACTCAAATGAGTCTCTTTTAACCGAGACAAGCACAACATAGATCCTGTGAATAGTTAAAATCAATAGTGTGCAGAATTGTACTAATCCTTCACTCCTATCGAACATCAGATTAGTATTATTCCTTAATCTAGGGGTAGATTCCACCATCCTCACTCTCACAAAGTATTACTGTGGGTGACTGAATCAAGCCCATAGTAAACTGTAACTGTGGGTTGTGATTTGTTTTTTTTGGGAGGGTATTTGATTTTAGGAACATAGGCCTGGAAGGGACATCCTGGGTTACCTAGTCCAGTCTCCTATTATCACCTGTCATATAATCTCATTTTCTTAGCATTTGTGTAACATGCCACAGGTGGCATGTAGCCAAGTTTCATCACTGAATTTGGTCTGCTAGTTGGATAATACCCACGTCATACTGATGGGGAATGTGACATGAACATTTATCCATGTCCCCCATATAATCCTACTAATATACTCTCTACATCTGAGGTAAAATATAGTCTGCTTAATGCTTTTTTTTTATTGTGTGGACCATATCTTAACAGAGAGATTGTCTTGTAGACCATCTCCTCTCCCGTTCATGATGTCCAAATCACTTCTTCTCCTATTTGCATGTGATGCAAGGTCCCTGTGGTAACCATAGCAATTCCTTGCAAAGGAAAGCAATATTGGGCAAATATGTGGTGTATTTAAAAGCTGGAAATGAAAAGAGAGAGATCACCATGTGACAAGTCTGATCACCATTAATTCCAGCTAATGCTATGGAGATATGCCAAGGGGCCATAGTTTGGGAACATCTGACCTAGCAGATATCCATATCCAAGTTTCTAATGACAGTGCCTCAAACAACAATTTCCTGAAATTTAATTGGGACCATCAGCCTACAAACATTATGCACTGATTGGTGTCCTTGAAAACATTGTGTTTATACGACTAAGGGAGCCATTCTCTTCTCAGCTGCACATGATGGAGCTCTGGTCTCTGGTAGATGTCAGTAGTGGGCCATCAAGCCACCATATGTAAGAAGGGAAGGATATTAGACTAGAGGTTTTCCTGGAACTCTGAGAAGCGAATTTGGTCTCCAATATGCTGCTCGGTACTGCTGGGGAAAAATGGGAAAATATTTTTCAAACTATAGCTTGTGGTAATCTTGCATAGCTTTCTCTTAAATGTGTGTCAACAGAATCTATGCTCACACTGCTCATAATTTTGAAGAGGGTACTTCACCTGTCTTCAGTGAATGCTAAAGTACACTTATTTCAGGGTGAACTGTCTTTAATGCTTCAAAGCATTCATTTGGAATGTTTTCAGGTTCAGTGGCTCTTTCTTTCATTAAACAAAAGGGAGTGCCATTAAAAAGGTTAAAATACCACATAACTATAAACTTAACTATGATGCTCAAAGAAGAGGATATAAAAGAATGTGTAATAACTCAGCTACTAGATCCACTGTGCTCATTCACTTCTACATAATAAAGAGTTTTTAGAACACGCTGTGCCTATTATTAATCAAGTGAAAGCTTAAATATATTAACACAAAGCCAGCTACTTACAAGATAATTGGATATATTTTTGTGTAAGTGTAAAATTATATTTATATTGTATATGATGATATATGTATATATAATTATAATTACATGTATATTATAATTTTGTAAAATAAATATGTACACGTACACAAACACTCAGACTTAACAATACCATACATTAATGCTGGTATTCACTGCACTTCAGTAACTCTATCCAGGCTGCACTGTCTTCCTTATCAACATCTTAATCTCACAGTGATCTTGTTCTGTCATCTAAATGCCCAGTAACTTCTACCATATACTAATGGGTCTTTGCTGTTTTTTTTAATATGCTGTTTATTAAAACAGTCCTATGCAAAGATTCACTGACTTTGCTCAATATTTATTCTTTGACCAACTTTGAAAAAGGAAAATATTTAAGAATAGGACTAAAATAGTCTTTTTTTTTAAAGGGGAATCTTGTAGTTTCCATTAATGGAACCTTGTGTGAGTACATCTGTAGCCTTGCTGAAATTGCTATTCTATATATTTTTAATCAAACGTCTTCAGTCATTCACAAATAACCCTACCTCTCCTACCCAAGGCTCTTGATCCCAAATACCTTTGAAAATATAGACTAAAAGATGCAGATAGATGCCCACTAGTATTAAAAATAAAGAAAAAAACAAAATAAAAGAAACTAAGCAGCCTTTAGACTCTTTTTATAAATCCCAGTCAGCCCCCATCTACAAAACCATGTGCCTAAATATCTTTCCAGAAATGGAATGACACAACTTCCAAACAGTGGGTTTAACCCATTGTTACCTTAATGGTATTTGCTCTGACCACTTTATAGGTCAAATCTTAGTCATTAGTCAGCAGCCTCAAATGAAATCCGCAGTCCCTAGGTTGAATGTAGCTGGCTGTTTTGTCTTGGCAGTTCACTAATCCGCAGTCATGCCACTGTTGTATGATTTAAAGGGCTTGATCTAAAACTCATTGAAGTGAACAAAGACACTCACTGACGACAGTGAGTTTTGGATTAAGCCCCAAATTACTTTGCTCTTTTGCTAATATAAGGAAAAAATGTAATAACTTTCATTTTAAAAATGTGTGCTCTGACCATTCTGTGCATCCATGTAAAAATAAACTGCTTTGAGATGAGCTTAATAAAGTAGGTGTTCAGACACCATGTAAGGAACATGGTGTAAATGCTGAAGTAGTTGTTACAACAACTCTGCATATAGATAGACGTATGGCATTACTTGGCCAGTCTGTGGCATATGTTAATTGATACCTGTTTCATTAACTAAAATTGTTAGTGATCATTTGGTAATTAAATAATAAGTTGCCCAAATCAATTTTTTTCAACTGAATTTTACAGTAATATTAGCTCTGTCTGCACTAGTTAGTAATGCGCTTAATAGAATTTCTGCGCATCTTGTGCATTTTTCTCTAGCACAATAATATACTTTAAGATTAGACCTCAGTAATTCACCACTAATACATTATTTGATACATTCAATCATCTGTTACGTATTGTCTTCGAACAGCTCTCAAATTATTTGTAGATTTATCATGTCTGTGAGGATCAATTCATTGCATATACATTGCATAATCATTTTCAGCTGATGATGATTATACAATTCAAAATGTGCTTTAGTGAATATGCAATAATTCAAACTTTAATACTAAATATAAAGTTTCACCAATAGCTAACTGGGAATGATCATAAATACTGTCAAAATGCTTTTGAAAATTGAATGACTATGTCTGGTATCAAGTATCAGAGGGGTAGCCGTGTTAGTCTGGATCTGTAAAAGCAGCAAAGAATCCTGTGGCACCTTATAGACTAGCAGATGTTTTGGAGCATGAGCTTTCGTGGGTGAATACCCACTTCGTCAGATGTATATCTGGTAATTTTTCCACCTTCTGCTAAGCTCTCTTTATATTCACATCATTTTTAGATTTCATTGTATTAATATTTACATCACCTCTGACATTCATTTGCATTGGGAACAAATTCTGCTATTATGCATGTGGAGTTCCCATTAAAGTCAATTATAATTGTTTTTTAAATAATGATGCTGGGTATGGATTGTACTTATGAAGAATCCTGGCTTGTTGTAAAAGCTATAGAGGACCTCGGATTCTCTTACTAGTAGTTTCCAGTGTCCTAATTTCCTATTACTTCATAAATAGCTTTTTGCCTATGATGGTTGTTTCTCAAATATTTATGTGACCTGCTGCAATTCACATATTTGAGATTTCTCAGTTTGTGTAGCTAATCAAATTTGTGTTTAAACCAGACTTGTAAACTAGAAGACATCATGAGGGTTCCTCTACAAGTTCATTCTACTACAGTAACTGCTGCAGAGTCAATGTGTTGGATAAAAAATTTCAGAGATGTCTGCTGCAGCAAATGCAGCCCAGCACCTGGATTAAGCAGCTGTATACAGCATATGACATCGTGCTGCAGTATACTCTTAAAGTAAAAAATAATTTTAAAGTAAAAGATGGAGTTTGGGTAAGTTGCCTCTTTCTTCATATATGATTTCACTGACAGAAGATTTCATGTTTACCACTGACATAACTCCATGTTACTGAAGTTTCTGTTACTCTCATCACTAATAAAAGTACAAAATCTTTATCACAGAGTTGGGTATTTGACTGGTCCAAAAATGACTGGTCAACTGATTGGTCAAATTTTAAAGCACAATTTTTTTGAACAGTAACAAAAATAAGAATTCATAGTTTCCAGTAGGCTTGTCCTTAGATACTTATGCCTAATTACAAACAAAAACAAAACAAAAAAATCTTAATTAACTGAGTTATTTTAACTCAAAATGTGAAACATAATTAAATGAAGTTCTGAAAAAATGAAAGAATATTACTTTTTTTAGAAATATTAGTTTAACATTTAAATGTGAATGTTATTAGACTGAACAATTGCAAAAGAAAATACACTTAACCTATGTAGGCATCAGATTAACTCTTCAAGAATCTTGCTTTTTATTAGCTTCTTTTTCAGATTCAACTGTTTTATCTACCTCTTTGTTGTTATCCTCAAATTCATCAGTATCTTCTTCCTCTGCACCTGATGCATATTGGGTCATCTCTTCATCCGCAATTTTCTTCTCTAATCGTAAATTGCAGTACTCAGTCACCAGGTTCTCAGCGCTAGAAGTCTTCTGTCCATTTCTGGTTTCTAAATGGATGATTCTCCACACCGAAGAATTTCATTCCATATATGCAGTAGTACAAAGAAATGTTAAAGGAATTTCTGCCGCTGTAGCTAGAAGGCAAGGAGGACACAACCCTCTTCACCCTGTTGGAGCTAGCTGTTTTGATTGAACTACAGGGACTGCACTCCACGTTGTTTTATAAATTACTGGCTTCCTCTTGCTTTATAATTTGCTACCTCCATAGCAAAATTCTGAATAGAAGATGAACAAATGGAATTAGTTTCACTTTTATTGTCACTCATATCACTTATCTTTATAAAAAGATCTCCATGCTGTGTGATGCTGCTGCTGAAGACAAAGGAGAATGCACAGAAGATTTGCATCTTTTTGCTGTTTGACTGCAATAATCTACCCGTGAAAGTCACTGGACACATCACAAACTAAAGGAATGTCTCCCTATTCTACTTACTTATATCCCATACTCAGATAAACAGAAATTGCATTAGTTTTAAGAGTTTGGTGTTTTTTTACATGTTCACGTCTAGTGTTTAAAAAACAAACAAAATCCTGAACAAATGACTTTGCCTTTCTCTAACTCTGCATAACTTCATTAAGTCATAGCTCTTAATGTCTTGCTACTTGTGGAATGCTCTTTGAATTATGAAGTATCTGTTGTATTTCAGTAAGCTAGTAACCATTCAGTTCTTTTCTACCTGCTATTGTTCTACAAGATTCCAGCCAATCAAAATATTTTCAAGCATGCTGCCCCTTCCCTCCCAGGACCCTTACATATTCAAAGATTACATGGAGGGGGAGAGAGAAGGTGGTCTTTCCTCCTTGCAATAAACATAATGGATTCATCATCATCAGGAGGAACAGAGCAGGAAGGCAGGGGACTCTACAGAGATGTGACATCCCCTCCTTAGCGTAGAACTTTTCGTGTTATCAACAAGGTTTCACTGTGGAAAAGTGGTGAAGTAGGAAAGGGATCTTTGTTGAGGGTGGGAGGAGGAGGGTTACTTGGGCACTGGACTGGTTTTTTGCCTTGTTTTGGTAGGTAAGGTAATAGCCATGATACCTTTGTTTGTTAAGGGAGATGCTTAATACTTCTCTCTTTGTGTTGGGGGAGGAAGTTTAATGATGGAATCCTTCTCTTTCCTCTCCCTTCTGAGGTTAACTTCCTGGATGTATGTTTAGTCATATCTTGTAGCTTGTTATTGTGCATTGTAAATGGCTATGTATGCTGATTGCTGGGTATACAAACAAATATACACATATACAGTGTTTGTTCTAGATGATTCCAAACAATCAACATGCTCGACGCTGAGTTAATTCAGCTTTTTCTCAGCTGGTGGCATTAGCATGTAGTAAAGTAAAAGTAACCAAGGCACCTCAGTAGACTTGCTAACAGATGGAACAATGATGCAATGAAAAAAATAGGCTGCTGAATACATTAAGGTATTCTTGCTGGAATAATAGACAATATTTGACCATGCTCAAATAATCCATGAATTGACTTATTTGACTGATCAATTAACCTGTTTGCCAAGCCTAGGTCATCATAATGGTTATTACCATACAATTTGCTGTTACAGTAATAATGTCCAGATGTTGTAAAGACATTACTATTTCTAAATGCCAAAAAATATAACTTTCCAAGGAAATATATTTATCCAGACTACAATTAATAGCACTAGAACAAAGAGAAGCCCTAAATAAATAATTCATGTGAAATGAGAGAAGCCAAAGGAAATAGAAATTGATGTTTAGTTGCCTGGGTGATGAAGTGGAACAAGTATAGTTCCTGTTCAGTTGTATCACTGAGTGGAATCTTAGGACGATGTGGTTAACCAACCATCCTTTACAGAAACTAGGTGTACTTTGCCCATTCAAAGAATCCCTAAGGGCATAATAAATATCATCCGCTACAATGTTCCATCTCTAATTGCATCACCAGTGACATTTGTGGTCTTGAGCTGTTAAAGAAGCTTGATTTTATATCTCTATAGTTCTAAATTGCACTAGGAAAATCAATAGAGCAGCCCCCTCCTCCCGACAATTAGTTCAAACCTTTTATTTACTATTGAAAACTGTGTGGTTTTGGGTTCAGTTTTAGGGAGACTTTTTATAATGATTAATGCTCTTCCAAGCTGGTAAAGGTTGCTTGACGAAAATATAACAGAATCATCTAATTCCATTATGGCACAACTTCCAAGGTAAATTTTTTCTGATTTCCTGATCATATCAGGAAGCCCATGCTCATCTGCAATATTTCCCATTATTATGTTTTTGTCTTGTTAAAGGCCTGGTCTACCTTTGAGTTTATCTCAGATTTAGCAGTGTTAATCAAATTAACCCTGCATCTGTCCACACAACACAGCCTTTTATTTAGATATAAAGGGCTCTTAAAATCGATTTCTGTACTCCTCCCTGACGAGGGGAGTAGTGCTGAAATCGACATTGCCATTTGAATTATGGTTATTGTGGCCCACAATTCGATGGTATTGGCCTCCAGGAGCTATCCCATAGTGCACCATTGTGACCAATCTGCACAGCAATCTGAAACTCGGATGTATTGGCAAGGTAGACAGGAAAAGCCCTGCAAACTTTTGAATTTTATTTCCTGTTTGCCCAGCGATGAGTGCTGATCAGCACAGGTGACCATGCAGTCCAGAATCAAAAAAGAGCTCCAGCATGGACTGTACAGGAGATACTGAATCTGATCTCTGTATGGGGAGATGAATCTGTTCTATCAGAACTCTGTTCCAAAAGACAAAATGCCAAAACATTTGAAAAAATCTCCAAGGCTATGATGGACAGAGGCCACAACAGGGACTAAACACAGTGCTGCATGAAACTTAAGGAGCTGAGACAAGCGCACCAGAAAGCCAAAGAATCAAATGGACACTCATGGAGGGAGGGACAACTGATGACTGTAGCTATCCCACAGTTCCCGCACTCTCTGAAAACCATTTGAATTCTGGGCGGAGCTCCCAAAACCTGAAGGGTCAAAAACATTGTAGCGTTTGGTTCAGGGTATATGTCATCAGCCTCCCTCCTCTCTCTGTGAAAGCAAAGGGAAAAAATGGTTACTCGCCTTTTTTCAATGTCACCGTATGTCTACTGGATGCTGCTAGCAGATGTGGTGCTGTAGTGCTACACATCAGCATCCCCTTGCCTTGCCTTGTGGATGGCAGATTATACAGTAGGACTGGTATCCATAGTCATCATCCCATGGGTGCTCCTGGCTGGCCTCGGTGAGGTCAGCCGGGTGTGCCTGGGCAAAAATGGGAATGACTCAAGTTCATTCTCTTCTTTAAGTTTTGTTTAATGAAGATTCAGTCCTGCCTGGAATATCAGGCCAGCTGGAGGCTTCTGCCTCAGGCTGCTCTCCCAGTCATCAGCACTGCGTGGTCACGCCTACCCCAGCCTACCCCTTGCTACCAGGACTCACAATCAGATACTTAGACCTCTACATTTTTCTGCAAATAAAAAAATTAAGCTGCTGTTTAGAACTGTCCCCCACATACATATCCTGGGACATTTTGTATTTTACCAGTGTCAACAAAGGCCCACACACAAATGGAGATTCAGTCCTTCCTGTGCTTCTATCCTAGTGCTTATCACAGATTCCCATTTTCAGCTATAGGCAGAGCAAGTGCAGAATGGTGGTTTATTCTACTTCGCTGTAAGCCAGCTGCCCTCCCCTCCCTGCTTTGATCTCTGCTTGCAGAGGCAATAAACTCTGTTTGTTTCTTACTCATGCATTCTTTATTACTTCATCACACAAATGGAGGGATAACTGCCACGGTAGCCCAGGAGAGGTTGGGGAGGAGGGAAGCAACGGGTGGGGGTGTTGCAGGGGCACCCCCTAGAATGGCATGCAGCTCATCATTTCTGTGGGATGTCTGGGGCTCTGACCCAGAGCGGCCGTTTGCCTCTCTGGTTCTTTAGTAGGCTTGCCTGATATTCTAGGCAGGACTGACTTTTTATTACACAAAACTTAAAGAAGAGAATGACCTGGGGAGTCACTCCCATTTTTGTCCAGACACCCTCGACTGACCTCACCAAGGCCGGCCAGGAGCACTCATGACAGCAGCAGATGGTACAGTGTGACAGGTAACCGTCTTTGTCAGCTTGCAAAGCAGCAGACAGTACAGTAGGGCTGGTAACTGTCTTTGCTAACTTGCAAAAGGCAAGGGGATGCTGCTGTGTAGCGCTGCTGTACCGTGTCTGTCAGCAGCATCCAGTAGACATACAGAGACAGTGAAAAAAGGTTGAATGGGCTCCATGGTTGCCGTGCAATAGCGTCTGTCCAGACAATCCAGGGAAAAGGACATGAAATGATTGTCTGCCGTTGCTTTCATGGAGGGAGGATTGACTGATGACATTTACCCATAATCACCAGCGACAAATTTTTGGCCCATCAGGCACTGGGTTCTCAACCCAGAGTTCCAATGGGCAGGGAAGACTGCAGGAACTATAGGAAAGCTATGGGATAGCTACCCACAGTACACTCTGGAAATTGATGCTAGCCTCGGTACATGGATGCACACCACCGAATTAATGTGCTTAGTGTGGCCGCGTGCACTCGACTTTATACAATCTGTTTCCAAAAATCGATTTCTGTAAAACCGGAATAATTCCATAGTGTACACATACCCAAAGATACAGAAAACCTCTCTAAATTGTGGTAGAACTGGAAGACCCATTGCAAAGTACAGAATTTGTGGATTTAGCCGGTACTGTTAGTAAATACAATACAGATCACTAGCCTGGGACTTGTGAGACTGGGGTTCCAATGCCTGGCTCTGCTACAGATTTCCTGTATGCCTGTCTCTCTACATCCTCTGTAAAATGTGGATAAAACTACTTCCCTATCAGGTGGATAAAGATTGTGAGGAGCACAGATACTGTGGTGCTGATGTTGATATAAGTACTTAATGGCATGTCTACACTTATGGCACCATGTAGAGTACACATGTAAGCAGGGTCTGAATGAGATTTTCCCTAACAACTACAAACTGGTGGGAAAGATTTCAGGAACAGACCATATTTCCACAGACACACCTACTCTGCCTAAGTGTTCAGCCAACAATCTGCTTTGCCAGAGTGATCAGTTGTGGTTGGTTTTGGGTTACAATTCACTGTAGCTTGAATATACTGTTAATGAAATGTAGACAATATTTATTGTATGAGTAAAGGACAGCAGCACTGTATATAGCATGGCCTGATGGAGGGGGGGCCTTCCAAACTGAAGTTTGCTTGCTAAGCAGGGGATAGGCATGACCATCTCAGTGAAAGAGAGAGTGGGGTAGGGACAGGTGTTTCCTATATGGGTAGTGTGGACTGTGCTTCAAAAGTTCTAGACACCATTTGATCTGCCCCTTCCTCCCCTTCTCCATTGTTGGTTTAAAGATAGTGCTGATTGGACTAAATTGAGAGTACTTGTTTCTATTTATTGGTTACTAGAGCTAAAATCACTGAGTAGGTCTAGGGGCTAAGCCTTAGAGGTGGAATAGGACAGGTGTTGCAGTGAAAGACAATGCAGACCTTGCACTAGCAGTGAGATTTCCTACTACTTAGTGAAATCACTAAGAGGTGCAATAAGTGGCTTAACCACGAGATCTTGCTTGACCTACAAAATAAAAAAACTTCATATAAAAAATGGAAACTAGGTCAGATTACAAAGGACGAATATAGGCAAATAACACAAGAATGCAGAGGCAAGATTAGAAAGGCAAAGGCACAAAATGAGCTCAAACTAGCTATGGGAATAAAGGGAAACAAGAAGACTTTTTATCAATACATTAGAAGCAAGAGGAAGACCAAGGACAGGATAGGCCCACTGCTCAGTGAGGAGGGGGAAACAGTAACGGGAGACTTGGAAATGGCAGAGATGCTTAATGACTTCTTTGTTTCGGTCTTCACTGAGAAGTCTGAAGGAATGTCCAATATAGTGAATGCTTACGGGAAGAGGGTAGGTTTAGAAGATAAAATAAAAAAAAGCAAGTAAAAATCACTTAGAAAATTTAGATGCCTGCAAGTCACCAGGGCCTGATGAAATGCATCCTAGAATACTCAAGGAGTTAATAGAGGAGGTATCTGAGCCTCTAGCTATTATCTTTGGGAAATCATGGGAGACGGGGGAAATTCCAGAAGACTGGAAAAGGGCAAATATAGTGCCCATCTATAAAA
The DNA here is from genome assembly GCF_007399415.2 of Gopherus evgoodei. Taxonomy (NCBI): domain Eukaryota; kingdom Metazoa; phylum Chordata; order Testudines; family Testudinidae; genus Gopherus; species Gopherus evgoodei. The sequence goes on from NC_044329.1 coordinate 65,919,360, forward strand.
AAGGAAATAAAAACAACCCAGGAAACTACAGACCAGTTAGTTTAACTTCTGTGCCAGGGAAGATAATGGAGCAAGTAATTAAAGAAATCATCCGCAAACACTTGGAAGGTGGTAAGGTGATAGGGAATAGCCAGCATGGATTTGTAAAGAACAAATCATGTCAAACTAATCTCATAGCATTCTTTGATAGGATAACAAGCCTTGTGGATAAGGGAGAAGCGGTGGATATGATATACCTAGACTTTAGTAAGGCATTTGATACGATCTTGCATGATATTCTTATAGATAAACTAGGAAAGTACAATTTAGATGGGGCTACTATAAGGTGGGTGCATAACTGGCTGGATAACCATACTCAGAGAGTAGTTATTAATGGCTCTCAATCCTGCTGGAAAGGTATAACAAGTTGGGTTCCGCAGGGGTCTGTTTTGGGACCGGTTCTGTTCAATATCTTCATCAACGATTTAGATGTTGGCATAGAAAGTACGTTTGTTAAGTTTGCGGATGATACCAAACTGGGAGGGATTGCAACTGCTTTGGAGGACAGGGTCAAAATTCAAAATGATCTGGACAAATTGGAGAAATGGTCTGAGGTAAATAGGATGAAGTTCAATAAAGATAAATGCAAAGTGCTCCACTTAGGAAGGAACAATCAGTTTCACACATACAGAATGGAAAGAGACTGTCTAGGAAGGAGTACAGCAGAAAGAGATCTAGGGGTCATAGTGGACCACAAGCTTAATGTGAGTCAACAGTGTGATACTGTTGCAAAAAAAGCAAATGTGATTCTGGGATGCATTAACAGGTGTGTTGTCGCTGGTTAGGCCTCAACTGGAGTATTGTGTCCAGTCCTGGGCACCGCATTTCAAGAAAGATGTGGAGAAATTGGAGAGGGTCCAGAGAAGAGCAACAAGAATGATTAAAGGTCTTGAGAACATGACCTATGAAGGAAGGCTGAAGGAATTGGGTTTGTTTAGTTTGGAAAAGAGAAAACTGAGAGGGGACATGATAGCAGTTTTCAGGTATCTAAAAGGGTGTCATCAGGAGGAGGGAGAAAACTTGTTCACCTTAGCCTCCAATGATAGAACAAGAAGCAGTGGGCTTAAACTGCAGTAAGGGAGATTTAGGTTGGACATTAGGAAAAAGTTCCTAACTGTCAGGGTAGTTAAACACTGGAATAGATTGCCTAGGGAAGTTGTGGAATCTCCATCTCTGGAGATATTTATGAGTAGGTTAGATAAATGTCTTTTAGGGATGGTCTAGACAGTATTTGGTCCTGCCATGAGGGCAGGGGACTGGACTCAATGACCTCTTGAGGTCCCTTCCAGTCCTAGAGTCTATGAGTCTGAGTCTATGAACCTCAGATGGGCAGTGAGCAGCAAGCTGCGGTCAGCAGCGACAGCAGAAACAATGGTAGCAAGTGGCCAGTGGCAGCAGTGAGCTTGTTGCAGAAGCGGTGGCAGCGGCAGAGGCATTGCTTGAACCCCCCGCACCTGCTTTTCATGGTTGGGAAGTGAGCCCATGTGGATGCATCCATGAATTCTGTGTCCTCACTGACCAAGGACAACCAACTATGAGTGAGGTGAAGCAGAGCAAAAGGGAAGCAGTGTGATAAACAGATGTTCATTCGTTGGACTTTCTTATCAGAAAACGGGAAACTTAGGCCAAGGACACCACCTAACATACTGTGGGGTGGCTGTTGGCTTATGGTTACATACTTTTGAATCATAGTTGTGATGTTTTCCCAAATTAATGTTGGGTTCCCTTGTAATAAAAGGTTTATTCTTTTGTTATACACAGACTCAATGTTTGTGAATAGGGGGCGTATTGCCTCTTGGGCACCCAGGGTGATGGTTAAATTTTCCAGATTACTGGGTAGGGTCTTGAGCTGGTTCTCCTTTGTATTGTTACGAGCAACCCACAGATACTGAGCCCAGCCCTTGTTGCTGCTGACAACCACCTGGCAGAAGGGTTACATGGCACCCACTAAGCTCAGCTAGCATGGCTATAAATAGTACTATAGATGAGTATTTCCTACACACCTAAACCCCAGGATATATACATGGTTCTATATATATAGCATGGTTTCTACGTGCCCAGAAAGTGCCTCCTAAGACTACATTGCTATAGTTAGCTTTTTCTAGTGTCTTCCTGCTGGAACCTTTCCTTGCCAGAGAGAGACGGTCCAGCAGAGAGGAAAGGCGGGAGATAGAAGTGGGGAAAGACTCTGGCAGCTCCCTACTTCTAGGGCCTTTCCCCACATCAGTGAAAGGCTTTGGCAAGGTTGAGGCAACAGGGACAGACTCCAGTAGCCGAAAGTTGCTGGATTCTTTTTCTGCTGCCCCCTACCTTTACATTGCCACGAATAGCTACACACTGTGGCAACAGGCCTGCTTTCATTGCAGTGTGTAGATACATGTACACTGTTTTTACTCTACCATCCCACTGAAAGTGTAGACAGAGCCTTAGAAAGAGTTTTTGTTTTTTGTAAGTGAAGAAACAATAAAAAAGCAGGGATTTTTTCCATCACAATGTAACTTATTCATTTATTTTGGCAATTGTAGTTTTAGTTTTTACTTATGATAGTTCTTCACAGTGTACCAGTGAAAGTATTGTTGCACTTTGGTCCAAGTGGTTAGCAAATATTTGATGTCTTTTTGTGTTTCATTAAATGGATATAAGTCAGATATATTCTTTGGTGCAGTGCTATTCATTTTCAAAGAATGTACATAAAATCCTGTTTCCCTGAACCCAGTAAGAAAAAACAACAGGAAGCAGCTTCCTTACTCATAATTTCCAGACCTATCTTTCCAGCCAACACTCTGATTTCCTCCCCTAGCCACATTCACACTCCTCATTGCTCACGTTCTGGTTCCTTTCACACACACAGACAGCTACAAGCAAATCAATGCCCAGCCCCTGAATTTTCAATCAGTCCTAGGAAAATCCTTTAGGTGACATGGCTAAGCTTCTTCTCAGGCCCTTTTGTGCTGGTCTATGCCTTGAGATGTGGACTCTGTTTCAGCCATCACTAAATGACGGAAGAAGATGGGTGAGGTAATATGTTTTAGTGGACCAATTTCTGTTGGTGAAAGAGACAAGCTTATAGAGAACTTAGTTCTTCAGGTCTGTGTAAGCTCGAAAGCTCATCTCTTTCACCAACAGATGTTTGTTTTACTGGGCTTATTATGTCACCCACATTGTGTCTCTAATATCCTGGGGCCAACATAGTTACTACAATAGTGCAAACACTAAACAAAGGGGGCATTCAACTACTCCCTGATTAAGCCTGAATGCTAGCATGCCCATTAGCTTCAACAAGGTCCAAGATTGCCAAAAGAACAATGACCATCACTCTCTAGCCACCAGACCCTCCAGCAATAATAAAAAAAGTATTGTAATGTTGTAATATGTTTGCAAAATATAAGGAAATCTCTAATATGAGACCTCATTAAGTTGTCTTTACTAAATTTTCAATGTGTGTAGGGAAAAAAACATCAGGTGTAGGAGCAGATGATAATGTTTAGCAAAGCAAACATTTTGTGAGATTCTGCTATATTCCAGCGATATCTAGGATTAGAAATTAAATTTTATATGGGACAGTTTACAATGGCAATTCTGAAGGCAGAAAGATAGCTGTCTGTCTAAAAACACCCAGTGCTACTGCCATACTATGCATAGAACATATGTGAAATTCAGGCCAAAATTAGTAAAGTGAAGCCCGTAATATTTACCTTCCAAATCTATGGTACATCTAACTCCATGATGTATTTTCTAATATGTTGCTCTTGGTAAGTTGTAATATTCTAAATAACTCTGTATATAAATAAATGCTTTCCTAAATCCTGTTAGGGATAAATTTTCAAACCATTGCATGGGGTTTTAGTAGTCTAACTGCTAGAACTGGCCAAAGAAAGGTAATTCACTTTTGAGGATGATTTCAATATTTTAAAAAATAAGTTTTAAGATTAGCAATGAAATCCAGAAACTTTGAACTAATTCTCTGCAAAAGACAATGGAGGCCCAGCTCTGGGGCAATATATCTTGCCCCAGAGCTGTGGCCCCTAAAAGCCTCGGTTGCTGAGTAGCGAGGCGGGCAGGACACACAGCAAGGTTCAATTGGCAGCCAACCTGGATTCCACCAGACCTTCAGCAAAAATGAACAGTCTCTGCTAAATGTTTCAACATTGCCCCATCTTCCAGTTCTAATGAAACAATGCCTCGTGAGAATTTTTCTGAGCAGCTCTACTGACTGCCTGGACTTTTAATTTCTATTTAAGAATCTGGAAATGGACTCAGTTGCATCTAGCCTTTAATTAGCTTAACTTGTTACATCTCATTATTATGTTTGATATGAGCACTCACAAGCTCATGACATTGATCTAAAATAATACAAAACATAAGTGATACAATAATGGATTTGTGACTATTTTCACAAATAAAAGGGTGCCTGCTATACATTGTCATTGTCTGTTTGTGACTATTCAGATTATTCATCTGAAAATTCTTACTAGAAATTCTGTATCTGCTGTTTGTTTGTCACTGGCTATTCTCCTGTTTACAATCATTTCATTCATCCAGTCAGGGAACAAAAGTAAAACTGTGTGATTTAGGTGCCCAGTCATGCACAGTGATGAACTATTTACTATTATTCAAAGTTTGCTTTTTGTGATAAACCCAAGTATTAAATAATTTATGTGATTGTTTCTGGTTTCTATACTCTCAAGCAAAGAGAGACCAGGCCCTCCACAGACTTATACATGTGCTTTGATTTGAGCATGAAAGTAACCCTATTTATTTGAACGAAACTACTAGCATGCTTATAGTTAATCATATGTGTTGATGTGTACAGGCATGGAGCCCCACTTCATTATTTGGCAAGAAGTGATCTTCCTGATCTTTCCTTTCCATTCCATACACAACTTTTGAACAGGTCAAAAAGTGTTGAAGATGAGGATCTTTGAAAGTTGTTTCTCTGACAATTTGAATAACTAAAGTAGCATGCTACTTTATGTTCATATATAGTAAATTTTGGGGTGATACTATAGATTTAATTGTACAGCTACAGTGGTTCTGCTATAGTAATTAACCATTGAGATTATTTTTTTTCCATCTTGCTCTGTTTTTCTCCATTAGACTCCTTCGGGATATCACATGGTACAAGTGATTGAACTCTCTGATAATTTACCTCTGATAATAGATATTACAAGTGAAATGAACAAAAACATTCGTAATGGAGGAGGAGTGGGGGAAGATCTTTAATAGCATTATTTGTTTTAGCTGAAAATTCTAGATTTGAAAGTATTACACTGCAATCAAAAAGATAATACTCTGGTATGTTATGACTTACATTAACTGAAGTCATTCAGGCTGCATTTTGTCACTGAAGAAAGTAATCTGAAAAAAAAAGACAGACTTTGCTATTTAGCACTTTTGTTTACAGCAAAACATTAAGGCACATGACTGAGTTAAGTGCAAGAGTTTGATTTAGTTTGACTCTCGCATGCTTAAAGTTAGATGTGTTTTGCTGGATTGGGGGCATGAAAACTTGCAAAATCTTCAATAGAATATTACAGAATGAAACATAATTTGGTCTTGTATAATGCCTTTCACACATGCCTTTACTGAGAGAAATTGGAGACTGAGAAAACTGAATTATGCATTCTTTTTGAAAGGAAAAATGCACAGAAGGGCCACATTTTAAAGTTTAATCTAAATGATATCTATGTGCAAAACTGCCCTGTTATTACATAAAGTAGAGTACAAGATAGCACAAAAACCCGAAAACCTGAAATAACAGAGTACCAGTGGCTAATTGGTCTGCTTCCAATACTTATGTTATGTTTCATACACAGGTACTCAGAAGATTTGGAAACTCCTTGAAATAATTTTTAATAAAATGGTTTTAAATATCTTTGATGTTAAAGACTGTTAAAATGGAACATACTAATATATTCTGCCACAGAGTTGACCCACCTGCACAACTTGCCTGATTCAGTGATATCACAAACAAGGAATTGTGACAACATAGTTCATCACCATGGAAACAACACTTACATGATCACAAGCACGGGATTGTGCTATCACCTAAAAAAAAAAAGGCGGGGGGTGGGGGAGAAAGAACAAAAACAAACCTGTTTTTTAGAAAGGAAACATGCAAATATAGTGGTAATCAGCAATAAAAAAATGAAATACAGAAAAGCACATGGCAAAACACTTGATGTTATTAATTACTGACATTTTGTATTGTGTGTGACCATGCAAACTTATTTCATCCTATAGCCTTTTTTTTAAGCTACATCATCAATAACAATTTTACAATTAGGAGGCTAGATTATAACTTGGACTATAAACCAAAGCGGGGGAGAACTCTTGCTCATACCCCTGCACTTGGCTCTAGGTATACAGTAGTAAATGGGGGCTGCATGACTGGTTATTACCTAAGTTAAGTGGCTGGGAAATAAAATGTATTAACAAGACCTTTTTATCTAAGGACATAGGATAATTTTAGGATTAAAGCGGAATTATAAGTGGTATTAAAAACACACATCTTCATTACAACATTTTCTTTAAAATGTCCTCCTCCATTCCTTAGTTATGATAGTAGCTTTTATTTCATAAGAATGGTCATACTAGATCAGACCAAAGGTCCATCTAGCCCAGTATCCTCTCTTTTGATAGTAGCCAATGCCAGGTGCCCCAAAGGGAATCAAGAGAACAGGTAATCATCAAGTGATCCATCCCCTGTTGCCTATTCCCAGCTTCTGGCAAACAGAGACTAGGGCCACCATCCCTGCCCATCAGGGCTAATAGCTATTGGTGGTCCTATCCTCCATGAATTTATCTGGCTCTTCTTTTTTAACACTGTTATAGTATTGGTCTTCACAACATGCTCTGGAAAAGGATGAAACTCACAAAGTAAAATGTCCATATTGTCATGCATTATGGGCCTGAACAAATACAGAGTCAAGAGACAGGTTTCAGAGTGGTAGTCATGTTAGTCTGTCAGGGGCGGTTCTAGGAATTTTGCTGCCCCAAGCACAACAGGCAGGCTGCCTTCCATGGCTTGCCTGCGGATGGTCCGCTGGTCCTGCGGCTTCGGCCGCAAACCGCTGGGGCCTGGAGTCGCCCTTGTAGTCTGTATCAGCAAAAAGAATGAGCAGTACTTGTGGCACCTGAGAGACCTTTAGCCCATGAAAGCTTATGCCCAAATAAACTTGTTGGTCTCTAAGATGCCACAAGTACTGCTCGTTCTTTTTACAGTCAAGAGAATGGGAGGTTGTTCAATACCAAATGAATCAGTGGAACAGGTCTTGTTTTGAGAGAGAGAAAAATCTACCACATTTTATTACTGTTTCTTCTTCTGCCTTCACTACAGTGCAGGGAGTGAAATTTAAGGCATTGGGCAAACTGTGCATGTGCCTGACCCAGGATAGGGTATAAATTGAAGTACAGATAGGCCACTGCCCTAAAACAGGCTCAGACACCCCAGAACTCTTTGAATATTTCATGAGAAACTGCTACAAACATTGTGGTTGGCTCTCCAACACTCCTCCATAAAAGGCAGAAGTAAAAATTCAGTATGAACTCCCTCAAACACATCCTGTGATCATCATCAGGGCTGGCGCACAGGACCTTCAGCACCAAAATAGAGGCCTCTATCACTTGGACTGAAGGAGTGAGTCAATGTATTGGTGCTGATGGGTTACAGTGAGGATGAAGGAAACATAATTGTGGCAAAACACCAAGCCACCTGGCAACACTGCTATACAGCTGGCAAATGTGCCAATGCCTCATTGATCTGTAAGTGACAAGGGTTGTTAGAGCAGAACATTGTTCTAGTTCAAGTAGTGACACCACTGTGAGCACTAGGCCCATATCTACAGGACCACAATACTTTCATAAACCAAAATAAGTGACATACATAAATAATATATCAATGACAACCTCTCTATTTTTGCTGTGAAAGAGGGACAGCTTCAGAAAACTGTTCCCTCCAGCTGTAGTACTGATGAGCCTGCTCACCCTTGCTGCTGCCTCTTTCATTATTACCAACTAAAAAGAAAGTACCATGGGGCTCTGGGATGGAGCTAGAGGACACTCACTAATAGTTTCTTGGCTGAACTTTCTATGGCCATGGGTGCTTCTGATGAAATCCCTGAAAATCCTTCAGGAAGTAGCAGAAGAGGATGTGGATCATGTGGTTGATGAAAAACTCCAAGACAAGAGACCTTGTCAGTGCAGGCAAATAATCCCAGACCATTCAGAACTTTTAACTTCGTGGAACTGAAAACAGTGAGAAAGGCGTGCAGCATTTTCTTCCATTGCTTGAAGGGAAATTTGTATCAGTAAAGATGAGAGAAATGACATGCTTGTCCAATGCCAAAAAGTGTGGGAAATGTGGTGACTGCGTGCAAGCAACGTGTCCGTGAGAATTAACCATATCTCAAAAGCCACAAGCACTGAGGTGGATGAGCTCCAAGGAAGCCATGAATTATGGATGCAGATTACACAAATACTTTGTTGAGAAAAAATCATCTTCTAATAAAGAATAAAAACTGTGAAGTAGGAAAATAATGTCCCGTTCCAGATTAAGAATGGAATCTGTGGGAATAGGCAATTTTATAGAATCTAACCAAAGGTCTTCTGCCTATCTCCTCTTAATAGCAATCATTGTCACAATATCATATCAGTACATCATTTAGCTTTTCAAAGGCCCAAAGAATATTGGTTAATAGTAAAGTACAACACAGCAGAATAACCCACATTTCTCTTGCTTCTCAATGAATAGCTCTACGCTGACTTCTTTTGCTCCTGAAGTACTACCTCAGGTACTTCCAATATGTTTTTTTTTTCTTTCATGGGATGACAAAAGGAGTTCTTTCTGTGGAGAATTAAATAGCCAGTATCTAATCCTGTCATCCCCTTGCAATATCTTCATTCCTGTGCAATCCCCTGTCTCTGAGAAGAGTACTGGAACTAAATCCAAATTATTACCTCTAGCAACATTAATTTACTCATAATTCTTTGCCATCACTGGAGGGGAGAATGCCATAGAGTGTGGTTACAATTTGAATTTTGCCTTTCCTATCTTCAGCCCTTCTCCTAAATACACACAGAGCCCTGGCCTATCAGAGCTCCAGTGACTTTCATCTGCAGGTAGATAAAAACATGGTGCAAGACCAATACATTTCCATGGCCTATGGCAGGTAGACTTCCCTTTGGCTTGTGTTTGTATTAAGTGTAATATGACCCAAAATATTTGGCTTCTACAGTATACTGTAATATCAACAGAGACTAACACATCACCATACAGTAGATGGGAAAAGAAACATTAGGTAAGTAATTTGTACAGTTATCCCTTTTTGGAGGGGACAAGCCTAAGTGGGAAAAAAAAACAAAAAACAATCCTTCTTTGAGAATAAGCCTAGCATATCTTTCATCTTACATATTTTTCTAAATAACTGATGTTCTCCAATAGTTCATGTGACTCACAGCTGTTGTCATCCAGATTTGTACCAGTTTCATGACCTTTATCATGTCTGTTGACATTCTATTTATTTCCCAAGTCCAGATGTCACTTATTATTGAGTACTTTTTTTGAACAGACACTTTGCCAACACACGTGGTCAAAAAAATGGTATTTTCCGCTGAGATCTGTTTTGCTACAAGCTGCTGCTGCCTATTCCTGTCAGACGTATAACCTCAATCATATCATGTTTACATCAATTAGACAGCATTTCATACATTCCACACTTGTCAGTCTTCTGATATTTTTCCTTCTCACTGTGATGAAATAAAGGCAAGAGTGCAAAATATTTTTCTTAAATATGTATTGTACATATTGTAAGTACAACGTTTGTTTCTTTAGTTTGGTGCAGTTGCTAAGTTATGTGCTATTGAACCATTCAAGAATACTTATATGTTTGTATATAAAACATATGATCCTACTGGTAGGCTTTGCTTCCTGAGCTTCTCCTGGGTCACTCCCAATACCAGTATTGTTTCTCATCCCTGTCTGGGAAAGTTGAGTGAAATGGTTCAACTCGGTTGGAGGAGAAGCATATATGGAAAAAAAAGGATAGATGCTGGAGTAGATGCTGCCTGAAGGACTATGCTGTAGTCTTAAAGTCAGAACTAATATTATGGGGTGTAGATTTCATTTTTCCAGCTCTCCCTATTTTACACCTGCAGTAACCAATTCATTGAGCTTTATGCGGATGAAAAAAATTTCATCCATAATTCATTGTCATCCAACTAATTTGAAATCTGTACAATATCTGCTTATATAAGAGTATATTAACAGGTTCTGCAATTTCAATTCATCCCCCCAAAAAAAGTTAGAAAAGGAAATTATTCTTGATATCAAACTAAAAGTATTTGTATATTAGAAAATTTTACTACCACTGCCCTATGGAGAAAGAATCAAACCTGCGGGATGGAGATGTGGGGGAGTGGTTAGGCCCCATGGTCAGTTAAAGAGCAGGCTATGGGAAAGGATGGTGAGAGAAGAAATGGAAGGACTGAAAGGGGGATGAGAAAAAGCATATGGGTCATAGTGAATGCAGAAAGAAAGAATAGACGGTGAATGGTAGAGTGATTAGAGGGCAATGGAGAAACAGAGAGAGGAGGAAGCTGTTCGAGAAGATCCAATGCAAAGTTTAAGATGGCTTTTTGTGCTATAAGTGCATTTAACTCACTGACAGAATAACTGGTCAACGAGTACCAGCTTCTAGAATTGTCTTGAGTGACAGCCACACAGTCTGTTGTAATCTGTAAGGTCTTTCATGCATTTAAGGTTAAATACAACCTGGGACTCATTTGTTTAAGAAATGTTTATTTTGAAATGATTTTTCTCTGTAAGCATTTTCCTTCAGTCACCTCCTGTGGTGTTTTTAATGCCCTCTTTTCTTAGGATTTGATCAGAAGCCCTTTGAAGTCAGTGAAGAAACTCCACTGATATCAATGGCGATGGATTAGGTTCTTACATCTATTGTTGTTACAACTTATACCTTATACTATCCTGTCAAGCATGACAACCCTGAACATTCAACTATTACATCTATCTGCTAAATAGAAATCAGAGATCTCAGCCCTGAACACTTCATAAATAGAAAGAGGAGTTAATTGGTGATGAGAAATTAAGTTTAGCTCTAATTAAGTTTAGCTCCCCTGTTATGCTTGGTATTGAGGGATCCAGGAGCCAGCTATGATAAAGGCACAAAACTGAGTCTACTGCAGCAGCTGCTGGGAGAAATGTACTGGGTAAATGCTTAGCTCCAGGTCCGCAAAGGTATTTAGGTGGCTAACTTTTGTAGAAGTTAGGAGCCTAAATATCTTTGTGCATCTGGGCCTTTGTGCTTGGGAGAAAAATGAAATTCTCCCACTCCCAGGGAAAGATTCTCTGCTGCGTTTCTTTTCTGGCTCTTTGACTTGTGGCTCCTGTATGTTGTTCCAATAATGCATAAGATCAAGAAAAGCGGATAGAATCAGCACTCCTTAATCTTCATCTGTAGCAGTTTCCCCCCTTGTTTCTATTTTAGTGTTATGATTTAACATTGATACAATGCACCATTTTTTATATCATAGGACCAGACCATGAACATATTAATATAAATGGGAATTTTACCATTATCTACAATAGGAGCAGAGCTGACTCCTCTAAACACTTTCAAATTCCAAAATGAGAAGCAGGAATTTTAAGGTAGTTTAGTTGCTTGTTCTTGGCCACTGAATGTCTTTGTGGAACAGCATCACATACATCAAACTAGCTAAAGATCAATAAAAAATCCCAGAAAAGGCAAATTACTCTAATCCATCGATACCTCAAAAGCAGTTTTAAAATAAAGGTACAAGCTCTTTTCCTGTTGTTGTTGTTGTCGTCAACCTCAATTATTTTTATCACTTTATTGATTAACACGTTCCTTTTTATGGATGAAGAGAAAACGAGCTCACAAATGCCAAGAAACTGACAAAAGAAAATGAGCAACATGTTACAGAATAGCTTAATGCTCATTGGGTGATGCTGCATCATCTCAATAATATCATTATGACCATTTATATTCCTGGACACTTAAAATCATATTTATCATACAACTTCCAAGATATAGACAAATAGTACTTATTTGTGTAACGAGATGCTGACACAAAACAAGGCAGAAACCCAGCTACTTTTGTGACTTTTGCAATTTTCAGCTACGTTTGCATATGTTCCATTTGTTTATTTTAAACTGAATATCCTGAACAAACATTTACTTTAAATTTCATAAGAGACTCAGTGTATTGAGGAAGAAACTCACTTGATGATTTAATTTAAAAAATCCCAATAGATGTCACTAGTCTTTACATCATTCTGAATATTTTATTTATTAACACATCACCTACTGTTACACACACTATCTATCTATCTATCTATTTATCTATCTAGAGAGAGTGTCCCATGTATCTCAAAGGGTTAAGCCATGGAGAAAGAACTAATGCTATGATCTTATGCATTGAGTTCAATGGCACTAATCACATTATTAAGATAACTCAACTCAGAAATATAAGCATTTCTGCTTTTCTTGCAAGGTTTTGTTGCAGAATTAAAGGCAGAATTAATTTATTTCATTGGAAATTTCTCCAGCATAGTGCAGAATATGCAAACCCTTTCTTGTGGCACTCTGCAACAGGAGACACATTTTTCTACACTGGAAACTGTTTGTAAATAGTGGCTTAAAACTGTCCAAGAATGGTAAAGGAAATCCCAATTTGATAAATATACAGGCAGTTGCTGTGTGTGATGCCTAATGAAGCGATCTGTACTAGAGGGACTTGGGCTCATATCCACAAAGATATTAGGCTCCTAACTTCATTCCACCTTTTTGGATCTGGGCCCAAATCCTGACCCACTAGGCTAAATTCAGTGAAGTCATATGGCTGTACAGAATATAAAAATTTCTTCCTCCTTCTTTCAAGAAATGGGATAGTTTAATCCTGTGTGGAAAGCTCCTCAAGGCTGGGGGCCCAGTCTTTGACATGTGTTAGTAAAGAGCTTTGTGCATACCATATAAAAAGTGATAATGTCAGTTGTATGTGTTGACTGAAATATAAGGCTGTTTTACCGTGCACCTAGCAAGAAACTTAATGAAAACTGGAGCCCACAGTTTCAGTAGCCTTACTGCAGTTCTGCAAGGACCAAACACAAAAACAAGAACTAGGAGCTCAAAAATAAATTGCCCACACCTCTCAAATTCCAAAATACATGAAAATTCAAAAGATAATGTTGTGATGAGCACCATGGAATGCCTATGGCGATTGGGATGCATAAATCCTATACTGGTTAATCATGGGTTAACAGGGGCCTGAGCCATCTAGGGAGAGTCTGTGTCTTTATAAAAGAAGGAGGAGAGGGTGATGGGGGAAGAAGGCCAAAAAGGAGACCCAGGTGGTAGTTGAAGTTTGCTCTTTTGGGTTAAAGCCGGTGAAAAGCCTGGGGCCAGAGGTAGGTTGTCTTGAGCCAGGAGGAAGCTGGAGGTAATAATTCATAAGGGGTATTTGGACTGACTTTTGAGGGGCTGCAGAGAGAAAAAGACCTCTCCAGTAATTCTTGTGGTAGTAGAGAATGGTGAGCCCTGAGTAAAATAAGAAGGTTTCTGCAGGGGGAAGAATACACAGATGTGGAACAGATTCCTGCAGTTGCCCCTTACCCAAAGACATAAAAACTGTACATCTGGGGAGAAACCCTGGGAGGTGTTTCTCATTACAAAGAGCCCAGAAAGGGGTTAAGGAAAAAGCTAATTGTAGGAGAAAGTGGTAAGGTCTTTCACAGAGCAGGCCCTGGCTGTTAGTCCTGGTGTCCCTGAACTGGAATCCAGTGTAGATAATGGACCTGGGTAAACCTACCAATAACTGGGAAGCTATTTTTGTAGCTCCCTGACATATGGGGATAAGAACAATTTAAAACCCTGAGAGAAGGATGTAAGAACTACTGGGCTCAAAGTCAGCGAGTTGGAGACCTGATGCAAGATCTTTGAATTGTTTGTTGGACTTTGTTACTCTGGAATTGGTGGAACTAAAATATGATGTGTCTGGAGGGCTAAGTTGCAAGAAGAGAGACCATCACAGGACTGGCACAACAGTTGGTGATAGAGAAGAAAGATCCCAGCCATGAGAAGATGTTCTTGTGGTGAGTTGACTCTTACTACACTACATAATTTAAAAAAAAATCTATTGGACATGGTAGTTTAGCAAAAGTAGTTTCAGAAGACTAGAGATGGTTCACTCTTTCATGAAGAAACTGAGTGTATGATGTTGAGGTAGCCTCCTAGACTTCTTCCACTCAGTTCTCCAAGAACTGAGATTGAACCTGTGTGACAAGACTGAAGTTGTTTATCTGGCATACAGCAAAGCTACTCTGAGTTGGTCCAACTCAAACATAGGGGATAGGTACAGGCTATACCACGCATCCAGAGTTACAGAAACTTCCTTTCTTGTTATACATTTACACATCACATTGCATTGACTATATGTTGCATCACATGTTTTGGGATTGGCTTGGTTACTTTTCAGGAACCAATTCCTATACAGCATGCTCTGTCCATGCACTGTCTGTGTTAGACCTTACTCTTCTCATCTTTGCATTCCCAGCTTCTCTTGTCCATTTTTACCTTGTTCTTAGTAATTGGTTCCATGGGTCTTCCTTCTCTTATCTTAACTAGCTCTGACACTTCATCTTTTAGCTCCAACATTCTTTTTTTCAGTCTGCTGATCTAATTACCTCCCTAATCCCATCTTCTAAGATATGGGGCCTCCCCAAACTTAATGACTTATGTCAACCCAGGCCTATATATGGTTGGGGATCTTTGTCAATGTTGAAATATCTCCTATGGGCAAAAGATGCTAGATTTTCCTTGAAAGTAATTTTCCATTTCTCTGACTAATGTATGTTAGGTATAAGGCAGTTGTCACCATGTTAACTATGTGTCAAGCAAACTTTAGGAGCATGAACATTCATACCATATTTTATTTCCTATCCTCCTAGAGGAGGAGGGTGGAACTTTGTAAAAGTCTTTTACTGTATTATATTTTATTGCTTTCCCCCATGGATGGCAACTTTTTTTTTTAAAGTGCCTGTTACAGCTAATTCTCAATGCCATTAGACTTGCAATCAATCCAATCTGTTCAGGCAAGGAGTTCTATATCTGTGGTCTCTCAGACAAGAATGCTTTGTCCCCACATTATTTTGTAGTCAGACTTTAGTTTTTTCGAGCTGCAGCACTCCTGTAGAGCATAGTTCTGTTTATATATCATGAAGGATAAACTAGACACTGAAGCAATCAGGTCCCTGTCCATTAAAAACCTTTTAATGTGGACCAGGTTTTCAAACACTTTTATCAATTAAATAGTTTGTAAATTACAGCTGTGATGTGTTTGAACTGGCCTTTATTTTTAATGAGGCATGCTGATGTGTGCTGTACCAACTTCAATCTCTTAGTAGCTGTTGTGTTCTCCCCAGTTTGGTGAGTCGCAATAACCTAAGGGGCAACAAAACATAGATCACCTGGTTAGGCTTTCATCTGAGAGGTATCAGAGGGGTAGCCGTGTTAGTCTGGATCTGTAAAAGCAGCAAAGAATCCTGTGGCACCTTAACAACGTTTTGGAGCATGAGCTTTCATGGGTGAATACCCACTTCATCTGAGAGGCTTCTCTGCTGCTGGAAGAGAATAATTTCTTACCTCAGCAGAGTACTGCACATTTACACCTTCACTTTGTACTGTTTCATTGAAAAAGTAATAGAAAAACAGTTAACTGTCCAGCAATAGTCAGACACTGGTGGGGAGTACCAACACTCAGGGTATGTCTACACTACCCACTGGATGGGTGGGTAGTGACTGATCTATCGGGGATTGATGTATCACATCTTGTCTAGACATGATACATTGATCCCCGAACGTGCTCCCCATTGACTCCGGAACTCCACCAAGGCGAGAGGTGGAAGCGGAGTCAATGGGGGAGAAGCGGTCGTCGATCCCGCTCAGCGAGGATGCGAAGTAAGTCAATCTAAGTTGATTTAAGATACGTCGACTTCAGTTACGCTATTCTCATAGCTGAAATTGCATATCTTAGATCGATCTCCTCCTAGTGTAGACCAGGCCTCAGAGTGTGTACACCAAATTCTAGCATACTTCTGTCAAGTGTAAGCTTGACCCCAGTTGGTGAAATATGCAGCTTACCCACTTTGGAAGAACAGCTAGTTTCAAGAGAATGTATTCAATACATGTCTGAAAATAATGTCTGTAGGGCATAAGTCTGGGTTAGGGGGGATCATGAAAAATCCGAGATGTTCTATATCTTACACCACCTCAGTCCCTGCTGAATGTATTAACAATTCTAGTAACCACCTGTGTAAGTGAACACTCCTAATGCCATGAGTATTTCTGAACATATTAAACAGCAAAGATTGAGAGAAAAGATGCTTGTCTTCAATGTACAATGTGAAAGTAGTCAAATAGTGGACTGTGGAATCCAGGTAAACTTAAATTGCCTCTTATTTTAAACAGGCTCTTAAGGTTAAAAATAAAATACAATGTAGAGTTATCTTTTTATGGATGCTACAGGACAAAAACAAACACAAAATCATTCTAGCCTCCATAATGTATCTATTGACTCCTCAGTCCTGACTCTGGGATTCTATTCCTGAATCTGCCATCAAGTTGATACATAGTGCTGTCAGGTTATTGATGCCTTAATTCACTTTGGTGTGTGCTTAAAATTAGAAACACGCTTAAGTGCAATAATTTGCTGAACTGAGGCTTCAGCCTCCCTATGTCTCAATTTCCCTATAATTAATCTTCTGATGAAAGCTGTAAAATTGTATATTGTGAAATATCTTTGGATGAAAGCTGTAAAATTGTATATTGTGAAATGAAGGGAAAGCTGTTGTTTTTGGATCTAGAATGCATCCAGAGGTCCCTGAACCTTAACTTGACTTTTCCTGGGGCTTCACACCTCTCCCCTATGCCAAATTCCATTTCCACTATAAGCTTAGTAAGTAAGGACAATTAAAAACACCTAGCAAACATTCATATATGAAGAATAACTTGTTTAAAATGACATCCACCGTTATGGATTTAACACACTCATGCAGTAACTTTTTGTTTCTTTTGCTTGTGAACAATACAATATAAGCTGAAATTTCTTATGCAGCCCTATAAACAGCGAATTATAGTACAGCATATAAAAGCTTCAGCTTTTGCTGGAATTTTAATTCTCAATCACAGCTACAAAACAAACCAATATTGAAGAATATTAGATTAGATATGTAGTTACTATATGAACATAGACAGCATTTATTGTTTTTTAGCTTTCTCTCACAAATGATTTTTAGCAAGTGAAAACTGGGTGTAGAGTTAGTACAGTGACCATCCAGTTCTTTGTGCCAAACAGCCATTTTTCTCCATACATGAATGCTTGCATAGAGGATTAAGTGAGGGATAATTCCATCTGTGACATGGACTCCATAGTCACAGTTTTTAATACTAAGTGAAGGAGTCAGTCTATGTTATAACATATTACTAGAGGAGGCAAATAGGCTTACCAACAGCAATATGCAATGGTTGCAATGAGGAGGGGAAATCTGGTGCATCAGGCAAGGGCTAGAGAAAAGATGAAGTCTAGCCAACATCTTCATTGTTCAGACATTTATTCTTGTAATCGCGGATGGGGACCAGAGTACTTTTTCAAACTTATTGATATTGGCTACAGGTAACTCAGAAGTGAAAACAGCTGAAATGTAGTTCAGTTCACAGAATAAATAGGCATTCCTTTTGTCAGACCATAATAATGTGTGCTGAAACTTCAGATAGGTACCTGGTGAATGAAAACTCTATTAGCATGAGTTATACCCTTTTGTAGTATAAAGGAGTTCAAGCAGCCACCTAACAAATACATTATGCAGAAGATGGAAGGAAATAGGCAATGATATTTTCACTGTTTGGTGGGATTCTTGTCTATCCTATTCAGTGTAACTTGCTTCTCCATGCTGACCAAAACACCATAAGCAAGGTTTCATTAGCGCTCCTCCCTCCCCACCACATTTCATGCTTAATTGAGAGACAGGATGGATGGGAGGATTTCCTGCTTGAAAACTTATCAAACAGGGCAGCTGAACTAGGTTGGAATTTTATTAATTCTGATTATCAATAGCATATGCCTCTCCACTACCAAATGTGAATACATTATGATGGTGTCCTTTGCACTCTGTATCACCTTCCATCTAAACAGGATCTTAAAGTTCTTTATGTACTTTACCAATTGTAGCCCCAAAGTAGTCCTACTGAGTTCAGTACTAAGAACTCTATTGTATAGATAAGGAAGCTAAGTCATAGAAGTTAAGGCCAAGATTTTTAAATTAGCTACTGATGTCAGGTGTAACAATTTTATGGTTTCACACTCAAAACACCTGGAATCTGATATTCAGAGATGCTGAGCTGCCACAGACATTTTTAAAAGTTGAGGGTATTTAGCACCTTATGAAAATCAAGCCAAATGGCATGTCAGGTTCTCCAAAGAGATATACCAAAAATCAACAGTTCTCAATTTTCTCTATTCTGCCTGTTTCAACTACTTCTGTGCTACAAATTAAGAATGTGCTTTAGTGTTTTTAGGATCAGGACCTGTAGGGCAGGTTGGAAAACTGGTTCTGGTTCCTACCCCTTCCAGAGTTTTATTTTTTGCATTCAGAAACTAGGAGCCTACAAAATTCTGGTCAAAAATCACTCTTCCATTTTCTGCTGAAAAATCAGACATTTCCCATGAACAGTTTCATTTAGTCAAACTCAAGTGAGAGAAAATTTTCCACCACCCTTATTATTCAGTAAATCCGTTCAGGAAGCTCTC
Source organism: Gopherus evgoodei (assembly GCF_007399415.2). Classification (NCBI taxonomy): domain Eukaryota; kingdom Metazoa; phylum Chordata; order Testudines; family Testudinidae; genus Gopherus; species Gopherus evgoodei. The sequence continues at coordinate 65,938,239 of NC_044329.1, forward strand.
TTTCTATTTGACTTAGGTCTGTACAATAGACTAACAACAATTCTGTAAAATTCTACTGAACTACTTGCAAAGGGAGAGTAATTTATTCACAGACAATTAAAGTACCTTCATGGTAACGGGTGGCTGAGTAGATTTTTGTGCCTGAGATGTAAGTGTATGTATATTTTTTCACAATAAAAATAATTTGCAGGGCTAGTTTGCAGCTAGCTGATGAGAGAGCTGCTGTTTGAGTGTAGCATGGGAAGCCCAGAATAGACAACTGTTGTTTTTTCACTGTAACTCTGCCAGATGAAATCACAAGTGTTACAAACTCTCCTTAGAGTACTGCACAATTTGTGATATTTCAAGTTTATTTAAAGCTCCAGCTCTTGGAGACAAGTGATTATATGAGAGTCTTGGTTTTCTTTTTTTTAAATAACCTCTCTTGTAGTTATGGATAAAAGATTGAAAATGTGACTGAAGTGTCCTTTAAAGTCAGAAAGCCAAGTAAAAACATATATTGTATTTGTAAATTGATCTAGTGATATATTATATATATAGGCCCTTATTTATGATTTCTGGATGTTTTAGAGTTGGTGACAATGAATCACAAAAATCTGCTAATAGCAAAGTTGTCAATCATATAATTACATACCCTTGAAGAGAGTCTTGACAATATACCAGGACAAGCTTTATTTACAGCATAACCAAATGCATCCAACTTTTGATCAAATCAGAAGACCCTCAGGATGTGGATTATCAGAGGAAAGAGGAATAGACAGCATGGTTTTCCTTCTTGATCTTGCATATTGTTTATGCTAGTGATTTTACAGGCACAAAGTCTCTTTTCACCGAGGATTCCAGTGCTTCCTTTATGTATAAGTCCAATTGTGGTGGGGCAATGATTCACCGGCATGACATCTCCTGCTGGTAATCCAGGGAATTAGCTCTTTTCCAGCTCTGGAGCGCCCTCTACTGGCTGATGTCTCATCTGCCGCTGGCCCCGTGTCCTTCCCAGACCCCGGTGCCCTTCTACCTCAGGATTCTGTCCCCCACACCAACCCATAATCTGGGTCTCCCCACTCAGGGGAACCTCCAACCCTCTATTCACACCTGGCATCAGTGGTTACTGCCAGTCACTATCTAGCCCCCTCTCACTGGGGCAGACTCCAATCTGTACTGGCCACTTATCACCAAAGGGGGTTGGACCAACCACCTCTGCCTATACCTGGGCTGCCCTTCTGCAGCCCTAGTACCCTTTTGTGGGACCTTAGCTTGGCCTGCAGCCTGGGGCTTTGCTAGGCTGGAGCTCCCTCTTCCCATCCCCAGCACTGCTCCACCCTAGGTACCCTCCTCAGCTTCCTAGGCAGCCAGATCCTTCTCTCTCATGCAGGTAGAGAGAATCTGTTTTCTAACCTCTGGCTTACTGGAGGGCCAACTGTGGCCTGATTGGAGTGTGGCCCCACCTGTGGATGCTTCCCCCAATCAGCCTGGCTTTTCCCCTGCTGCAGCCCTCTCCAGGGCTGCTTTATCCCCTTCAGGCAGGAGTGGGGTGACCACCCAGATGCACAATATTTTATTGATCAGACAACCAGATAAAGATGGACTAGCCACAAAGAATTATAGACCAGTGCTGCTTATTTGACTAAAGAGTTCTGCCAAATGTTCATTGGTATTAACCAGATTAAATTTATTAGAAAGGAATTTTTTTAAACCAGCTGGAATTTATCAAAATGTAGTTTGTCAGTAGCAGGGTGACACTCAACATGGTTTTCCAGTTGATAAATGTGGGGCTATCTCTGACAGCTGTCTCTGACAGAAATCTTGATGTAGAAGTGAATAAGCCAAAATGTCACAAGGTCACAAGATCTATTAATTAAATACATCTGTTACATGTCTATTAGTTTCAGTGGTTACTAGTGATCTGTCCTTCTCTTTCTAAACTGAGATTGGTATGAGAATCCAAAAGGTCTACTCAGGGCCGGCTCCAGCTTTTTTGCCGCCCCAATCGGAGATTAAAAAAATAAAAAAATAAAGTTGAGCTCCCTCCGAAGTGCCACCAAAGAAGAAGAAGAGATGGAGTGACAGACTCGCTGCCAAAGACCCAGACGTGCTGCCCCAATACCGGATGGAGTGCTGCCCCTTTCTATTGGCCGCCCCAGGCACCTGCTTCCTTTGCTGGTGCCTGGAGGCAGCCCTGGGTCTACTTTTCTGCTCCTTTTGCTTTTGGTGGTGGAGCAACTGGCTAAATAATAAAGCTATTTCTTAGGCTGCTATGACACCTAGGGAACACCACTGATTTCACTGAGGTAGCGCTTGCATCGGTGAGTGCAGAATTTGGCTATTTTCTCCTGAAGAGCAGTGAAATACAGTAATATATTGTTACCTCTTCTCTGCTTAGACATTGCTATTGTACAGTATATCTAATCTCTCCCACCACTAAAGAGAGAGGCAATAGTTGTTTATCTTTACTATGAATCCTAAATATAATCTATATTTTCTGGTTACACTTCTGAAAGTATAATAATATCTTAAAGAATAATTTTTCAAGTATGATAATCATTTGTTTTGTACAGAGTTTTTAGACAGTTTTCAAGCATCTGGATTAGCTTTTTGTTTTTTTAGTGAACTGCTGTAGGTCCCAGTCCTGAAATGTGTTATGCACAGAGTTGTTTGCAGTTTCTTATGATTCAGGTACTGGTTCCAAATGAGATAGTAAACAATAATTCTACAAGGAATCTGTATTGTTTCTTGACCAGTCTAATCTCTGATTTAGTGTTTCCATTACAGTATTAGTTTTATTTATTTACATGCAATCTCACTCCTTCAAGTCACTTATAAAGCAAGAAATTAAATGTCAAAGTTGATAGACCTATTGCCTGTTGTTAACCTGCATATCTCTTATCTCTCAAATGCTGCTCACGACTAGGGTTGACAACTTTCTATTTGCAGAAAACTGAACACGCTTGTCCCACCCCTTCTCTGAGGCCACATCCTTCACTCACTCCATCCTTCCTCCTTCTGTCACTCACTTTCCCCCAGCCTTGTTCACTCACTCATTTTCACCAGCCTGGGACAGGGGGTTGGGGTGTGAGGGGGATGAGGGCTGCAGCTGCGGGCTCTGGGGTGGGGCTAGAGATGAGGGGTTTGTGGTGCAGGAGAGGGCTCCAGGCTGGGGCAGGGATGTAGGCTCCTGGCAGTGCTTACCTCAGACGGCTCCCAGGAAGCAATGACATCTCCCTCTGGCTCCTAGGAGGAGGCACGACCGAATGGCCAATGGAAGCTGCGGAATTGACGCTGGGGGCGGGAGCAGCGCACAGAATCCCCATGGCCATCCCTTCACCTAACACCCAGAGGAAGATACCAGCAGCTTCCTGTGAGTTGTGCAGAGCCAGGTAGGAAGCCTGCCTGTGCTGCCAACTCAATTAAAGGCCCGGTGAGAGGTGCTGACTGCAGCCACCAGGATCCCTTTTCAACTAGATGTTCCAGTCGAAAACCGGACACCTGGCAACCCTACTCCTGACTCCCCAACTGATGTTGATCAGATGGGGGTTGGAATGAAAGAATGTATGTCTGGCAATGTGGGGGCTCACCCTTCCTTCTCTCCACCTTTCTACTGGATGGGAGGATTAGGCTGACTGGCTGATGCTCATGCACACAACCCCATTTAATCTTTATCTCAAAAGGGCATAATCTTGAATGCTTTTCACTTCTTGTTTCTCTTTGAACTTCTGGGTGTGACCAAATCCTACTACTTTTTCATTCATGTTGTCTCTTTTCCTCTGTCTCCATAACTGAATCACATGTCCACACCGAAATGTCTCCTGTTTTAAATACTGTAATCTTTTAAAGTCTACTATCACTGGCACCTCATCTTTCTTTTCATCAAGGTAAATTTGTTTGTCCTCATGGTGAGTCCTTCATCATTCAGCTATGCTGTATAAGTCAGAGATGAAATTCTTTGTATATTCTCCCTTGATTCTCTACTCTGAGCACATAAAGCCTGGATTCTTTAAACTACTCAGTGATGGGAAATCCCTGAACCAGCATGGAGCAGATTGCAGCATTGGGGCCTAAAAGTTTATAAAATCAGCCCTTAAATTTTGAGGCCCACCATCATTGGGGTTACTCTCACTAATAAGCATTTTAAACAGCAATAAGAGGTTGTAGGATCAACCTTCAAGCTAAAGGTGATTGCTGAGATCTTTTCTTTTATAATGTGTCTTTTCTTTATTCTCTTCCATAAAGAGTGGTGTTTTGTTTAATTTGCTTCATTTCTTTCTTATAAAACTGATAAGTATCTTAAACTGAGCTACTCGTGGTAGTATGCATTGTGCACAGTAGTAAAAGTTTTCAGTCATGGAATGAGATCACTGCCAATAATCTAAAAACTGGCTTCAGTTTCTTTCTCTTTTGTTTGTATCCAGTTCTTAAAAATAAGCAAAATATTAGCTTCTTAGGGAGTGATGACTCAAATACAGGACCATGAGTTGTTTGTGCTCATAGCCCGATTATGAAAATACTTAACTTTACTCATCTTAGCAAATGTCAGTGTGATTACATTCATGCTTAACTTTATGTACATGCATAGTATTTGTAGGACTAGGGCCATAGACACTTCCATACAGGAATATATCTTTCTACTTTACCTCCTATCCCTTTCTTGGGAGCCAAAACAGTCTTGGTGCAATTTTGTTGAGTGTATTCATATGTCATACTCAACCTAATTTAGCCAACATGATAGTCTATTATACCACAGAAGAGAGAATGCTAGAAACTTAATATTTCACCCCTTTTTTCAAATAATAAAAAAAACTTTGAATATTCTTTGTGTCCCTTGTTAACTTAAGTTATTGAAGTTAATTAAAACATTTGGCAAAGTAGATAAGTCCACAATGTTTGGATTGCTGCTAATTTAGTGAGTTTTAAGAATATATTCAGTTATAAAATTTTAATTGTATGGTTTGTGACAGTAACTACATTACAGATATAAGAATATGGCAACTTAACGAAAATAAATTAGCTTTTATTTTCAGCTATTCAGTGCTTTAATGCCTATATAATGTGCTAAACCACTGTTACCTTCATTTTATTATCTTGTGGAAACATTGAATTGGAATGTCAAGTCATAATCATTTTTTATTCAAATTCGTCACAGCTTTGTAATATGTGCTATGAAAGTAATCATATCATATAAGAGACAAAATTAGGTCACTTGAATAAAAGAGAAATTATCATAAAAGTAGAACACATTATTCATAGCTCTCCTTGCATAAAGCATATCAGGAAAAGTTGCTCATACAGTGATTTCACATTCACTTGAATGTTTTAGGTTTTAATGAATTATGAATGATATTATAGCTGCTATTTCCTTATGCAGCAGTTTGAAAAATGCCTATAATTATAGTGACCCATGTCAGTCCTCATTAGTTTGTCACTCTCGCTGTTCTCTTGAATTTAGAAGTCTGGCAGAGATCAAATTGTTAATTAAATATATATACATTAAGTCATTCACACCATGATTTATTTGTTGTCATTATGTAAAGTTGTCTTTTGCTGAAGTGAATAACTTAGTTCCAATGAAAAGGTGCAGGAGACTCTCCTACTGGAAATGCAGTTTCTCAAACAATAGAATAGTTCAAACAATAGAATAGTCTCACCAAATAGTTTTTCATGCCTGAGAGACTTACCCACACCTCCACCTGGTTTGCATGAGCGGACTGGGCATGGGGTCAATGAAAGCTGAACAAGGCATCCTCAAATGTATTAGATTTCCTCATCTGGGAGTTCCAGGGGCTGTTATAGATTGGGGTTCCTTTGGAGCTATGCTGCTTGGGACTCTCCCTGCCTTGGTCCCCTCTTTCCCAGTAAAGTGGGGCAACATCAACCTGACAGGGTTAATTGCAACTAAATTTACCAAGATATTTATAGACCAGACTAGCTGAAAAGCTGCTGATTGGAGGAGGAAGAGCTGTTCTCAACAACTAGGAGTAACAAAACTATATTTTGTACTTGCTGGCTTATTTTATGGTGTAAACCTTGATACTTAAGGAGCCCAAGCAATCATAACCTATCTGACTGCAGGGTGAAACTATGGTACACCAGTCTCCCCTAGATGTTTGTTAGCATCTCTCAAGCAAGCTCTCAAGCAAATGTTGCAGGTGATCCAAGCACTACGCTTCTAGGTCCTGGTGGGTTCCCATAAAAACACTCTCCCCCCCCCAAGTGGGATTGCTTTGCTAGGACTGCCAGAATACAGTGGCTGTCATGTTACAGCAGGAGATCAAAAGTCCATAACTAGAACTGATTGGGGTGGGGGGACGGTAACAACTTTTCAGACAGAAAACTGTTCCATTTGAAAATGCAGTTAGGTCAAAAACTTAACACTTCAATTTTGGTAAAGTGACATGAGTTCATGAATGTCTGTGAGAGTTTGTTTCCATTTTTTCCCTGACCATGTTGAAATGTCCTGTTTTCAGAATGAAATGTTTCTATTTCTTTCAATGACTTTTAAAATAGTTTTATATTCTACAACATAAGTCAAAATCCAAACATTTTCTTTCACAGAACTTCAAAATATTTGGGTTTCATGATGAGTTGGAATGAAAGCGAATTTCAAAGTCTCTTAGTCCTGCATAAAATGAAATGTCTCTTCTCTGCCCAGTTCTGTCCCTAATTCAGCTCCTCACAACAAGGGGATAGAGTTGTAATCCTTCCCTACGATCTTCTGACTGCAGGCTGCTGTTCTTCATCTTCCTGCTACTGCAAGGCCCCTGCCAGAAATGGGGGGGTGTCTGACAGCTCTCTGTAGCTAATTCCCAAGTTGCTTCCCTTCCCTGCAGAGGGATGAATGCTAAGGGCAGGGGTGGCTCTAGGTATTTTGCCGCCCAAGCACGGCAGGCAGGTTGCCTTTGGTGGCTTGCCTGCAGGAGGTCCCCAGTCCCGTGGATTTGGCAGCACACCTGCGGGACGTCCGCCGAAACCGTGGGACCAGCAGACCCTCAGCAGCCATGCCGCCAAAGGCACGCACTTGGCGTGTTGGTGCCTGAAGCCGCCCCTAGCTAAGGGAAGGGATTCAGACACAGAAATGTTGGGGGAAGGAAGATTTTCAGGTGAGGGCAAGCTTAGGGAAAGGGAACTTTAAGAGCTCATATTCTGGAGAGGAAGGGTAGCTGAATTTAGGCTTGGAAGTCTCATGCTTTGGAAGGAGGCTGACTGAGCCCTGTGGAAGTTGTACACAAGTGGAGACAGACGCTCCTGTCCCCAACTAGTTCTCACCTGCTCTTGCAGCCTCTGTAAAACCTTTTAGGAGAAACACCCTGAACCTTTTGAGATTAGCCAATGCCTTGTAATTATTGTGCACTTAGTATTAGTTATGCCTCAGTTAGCATATTACATTCAAACTAGGGCAACACTTAAGAAGCACAGAGGTCTGAAGAAGGTCAAGTGGAGGGCAAACATAATAAAAGGCTTAGGAAATAAGAGGAAGGTGGTAAGGCTGAGAGAGCTGGACATCAGTGAAAAGAAAAGAATGAGGATGGACAGTATTCAGATTGTAAAAGGATAAGGTGCACTGATATCAATAATGGCTGCTAGTAAAATGTGTTTAAGCTGCAGAAAGGGACAATGTAAGCTAATGTACTAAGAGTTTTCCTACATGGCTAGTTTGTGGGTGGCAAGCCAGGGTGTGAATCTACAGTACAAAAAATATACTATGTGGACACTACTAGAGTGCAGTAAATGTTGCTGTAGCAGTGTCAAAAGAGTTAGTGCATGACAAGCTGGTTCACTGTAGATTCACACCCTTGCTTGTTGTGTAGTAACTCACCATTTAGACAAGCCCTAAGAAATTTTATTATGAGAACAATGGTGCACTGGAACAAATTGCCAAAGGAAAGTAGATTTGCCCCTACTGAAATTACTGCAAGGATAAACTTATCATCCACGCAGCAGGGATGGTTAGTTGTAAGGATTATAAAACAGGATTTACTTCATTTAAAATAGACATGGAAGTTTCCTTCCAATCCACATGATTATACTATGCTGTAGACCACTCCAGACAGCCTGATAGGCAAAATATAGTATTGTAGAATATATTTTGTCACTGTCAATATTCTGGGATTTCAAGGAAAACTCCATTTTTTTGGGGGGGGGGGGATTTTGTATTGAAAAAATACCAAATACTTAATGGAAAGCAGGCTCCAATACTTTCAGCTTCCCTGGAAATATATGTTCTTATGAAAGTATGTTCAGTTCTGTCATCCAGATTAATAAAATACTGTGTATTACTTGAATTCTTGGCATCCCCAGAATGAAAATGTAATCTCCAAGGACCTTGGGGACAGTCAGTTTTAATGAGCCTTAGAGAAACTGAAATAAGACATTGCTTTTGACCTTCTGAGTGCTCCTGTTCAGCCCCATAATGTGATCTGTTGTAGAACCAACTGCAGTTAAAGGTGCAATTATGATCCGGAGGGACTGCTTCCTGAGAGGGGATTGCATTACTGCCTCTGTATTCATTAGCATCTCTATTCTGTGATACAAGTGGTATTCATATATTTTATTCATCAAACTGAGATAAAAACCATCACATCCATTATATTTAATTATAACCATGAATATTACTTCAGCTGCAATCTTGCAAGGAGACAGAAGAGAGAATTTGCCTATATGCAGCCTTGTCAGTGAGAGCATTTTGCAAAAGGCAGAGAGAAAACACAGCTCTGCTAAATGATGTACGCTGTGGTGAAAAAGTACACTGCAGTCCATGTTAAGGTAATCAGGACAGAGGTGAAGCTTTTGTTGTTTCTCTCATTTTCCCAGCTTGTGTGTAGAGAATGAAGATTTGATTAATGTGATGTACTTTGAATTTATTATGGCATAGTCCTACAACATAGTAAAAAAATAACTTGAGGCAACGAGACTCTCCTGAAAGGGCTTGGGGAAGGGAGAGGAGGAATACAGTTCTAAGTAACTGAAATCTTTCAAGAGATCTTTCAATGTGAAGAATGGGATTTGCCCTTCATGAAACAGTGTTGTGTTTTTGGTTTTTTTGGTGGTGGGGTAGTGGGGTGGTGGTGGATAATCAACTCCCAGAAGGCACAATTTCTCCGGGAGGGGGGGGTACATAGAGGGTGTTGTGCTTTTACAGCAGCTTCAGAGTCCTCCCATTCCCTCTGCATACTGAGCTTGCAAAATTTCTAGCAAGTATTTGTAATTCAAGGGTGTAACACATTTAATTTGTTTTTGTTTTAGATTAATACTTTTAAAAAAATATATAATGGAAAGACTCCACTGGCTTTAGTGTTGCTGTATTATACAGTGCATGCGTTACTGAGTGTAAAAATCAGGGAATATACACTGGCGTTAGATTCCCAGCTATGTCCCGTATGTGCTGGATGCAGCTGAGGATGGATGAGGAGAAGGAGATGTTTACATCCTTCACTTTATAGTTTATTCTGTCCCAGCCTGATCTGTGGCATAGGTTAGAGCAGCCTCAGTTCTGCTCTATGCCATACTGGTGACCAATGGACCCTTCTATAACCATTCTAGCAGCCAGAGAACGAGTCTCTACAGATGTTTTCTCTCCCAGCTGTGCGCCAGGGGCTGAGAGTCAGGAATAGAATTGGTCTAGACCCTGCTATGTCAGGTCTAGGTCTCCTAATATTTTACCAGTCTTGAGGGAATCCTCCAATAAGCCAGATGTATCTATCTTGTTCTGTTCTAAAGATGAGCATCTGGTCCTATTAAAAATGCAATATTGCAAAAACCATGTGGGACTTGATTTTCTTCTCAAAGGAGTGACTTCATTTAAGAAAGCTGAGTTACCAGGCAATTAGTATTTATAATATTTTCTCCCTTTCAATCTAGCATATATTTGTTTAATTTTCAGTGCTATTAAGGTTTCACCAAGAAGTTAATAGCAGTTTATAATTCATGATTGGAAGGGATACATGATATGATATATATACACCAAGGACTGTTAAAACAGAAAATATTCACAACTTGTTCAGAAGGATACCGCTAAAACATTTAGAGGGTATGTGTTTTGGGCTCATTGTACAATAGGATAATAAAGTCAGGTTCATATAACTAATTTTTTAAACTTCAACTTTTCTCTTCCAGCAGGATTTCATTGTAACCTTATGCACATACAATTTCCAGAAATGCTCCATAACAGTTCTACTCAGACCTCAGTGGTTCAGGAGCCAAATTAGCATTCAACTTTACCCAAAAGAGCCAAAGTCGTGTGAATTCATTGTTTCCTTTACTATAGTACTATATATTCATATTTAAACAGCATAACAGGAAATATTTAGGTTTTTTAAACATATAATTCTCATAGCAAAATGACTGACCAAGTTTTATTATTATTATCAGCTACAGTTAGTTAATAACGTAGTAAAAGCATCCTGACTGGTTTATAATAAAATCACATAGTGTTCCAATATCCCATGCTGCAAAGAGCTCCAGGGGATGCATTAAAAAGCCACTTGTGACTCGTGAGCCTCAGAGTACGTTTATACTACCAAATTGGGTTGATTTTATAGAAGCTGATCTTTAGAAAGCGATTTTATACAGTCGACCATGCGTGTCCCCACTAAGTTCATTAGGTTGATGGAGTGCGTCTTCAATACCCGCATCCCCCACATCCCCTGGCACCCTAATCATCTGCTCCAGCTCTGAGCCCCCTTCTGCATCATGAACCCCTTATCCTCAGCCCCAACCCTCATCTCCCCACACCCTAATACTCTGCCCCAGCTCTGAGCCCCCTGCATCATGAATCCTTCAGCTACAGCCAGAGCCCTCATCCTCCCACCCTAATCCCCTGCCCCAGCTCTGATCCCCTGTCCTGATTTTTCACACTTCCTGTCTGGTAACCCTAGGGATGAAGTCTGGGGATGAGGGGTTTGTGGCATTGGAGAGGCTCAGGGCTAGGGGGTAAGGGCAGCCTGCCTGGCCATTAGGAGTTGGGAGGCATCAGTTGCTGCCGGGATCCACTTGGCCACGGGAGAGGTGCATACTACTTTTTTCCAGGCAGAGGTGCATACTACTTTTTTCCAGGCAGAGGTGTGGCGGGGGGGGGGGGGGGAGACCCGTGGAGGCTGGGGCCTGCTCTAGGCAGGGCCGGAGGAGAGACCCAGCTCCAAATATTGGTGGAGCAGACCCCCAGCCCTGAATATTTCTGGAGCTCAGGCACCACAAAAGAATATAACCGCCGCCTATGCCTGCGTGTTCTGATCCAGCACACTGAATGCTTTGTTGGTATCTGCCACCGAATGCCTCCATGCATTCAGCTGTGCCATATCAGTGCGGAAGGACTGCATGAGCTTGGAAAACGTGTCATTCCGAGTGCATTTTTTTTTGCCTTCTGATTTGTGATAACCTCAGGGACGGAGATGATATGGGGAGCATAGAAACATTTGCACCTGCAGGGAGGATAAAAAGGGAGAGTAAAATTTAAGAACAAATTTCTGAGAACAAAAGGGAGACTCCTTTATAGTGAATCAAGCAATTCACAGCAGACAGCACATGTGCTTTAGGTACAAGGTAGCATTTTGCCTTTCATATTGAGTGCCTGCCTGTATGGTGACACATCACACATGGCTGGGTAACAGAATTTGATTTCCAGGCAGCCATGGTAAGCCTTTTGGTGCGGGGTTGGCTTCTTCCGCCTACAGAACATGTGGGAATTGTTTCAAACTGCAGCGCCCTCCTTTCCCATAGCAAGCAATGCAGGTTGCGTTTGCCATTTAAAAGGAGGGGGCTGCAGTATTGGGTTGAATGTGCATCACACCCCTCCCCCCACCGCATGGCTCTTCTCTGGAATGATCCCTTTTAGCCAAGCACAAACAGCCCAGCATGAACGGGGTCCTTTTACTGTTCCCTTACAAAAATTCCCCTATTTCAACCAAGTGACTGTTAATTATATCACTCTCCTGAGTGAATGTTACATGAATGCGACCAAAACCCAGGACCATTTGCTGCCATGCTTTATGCTGCAATGATTCCAGACTACTTGCTACTGGCTTGGCATGGTAAAGTGTCCTACCGTGGAGGATGAAATACAGCAGCCCTCCCCAGAAACCTTCTGCAAAGGCTTTCAGAGTACCTCCAGGAGAGCTTCATGGAAATGTTCCTGGAGGATTCATGCTTCATCCCCAGACACATTAACAGACTTTCACAGTAGCTGTACTGGCTGTGATGCATCCCAATTCTTCAGGACGAATCAAACATTAAACAAAATTGCTTTTAACCCCTGTAGTATAGTTACAAATGTACACTCAACAGAGGTGACTTCTCCACCTTCAGGGTCCAGGAACCCACCTTGGGAGAGTATTGGCTCCAGGGTGACGAAAAGGTCCTGGCTGCTGGGGAGAACGGATTCTCCACTTGTCTGCTGCACATTCTTCTCCTCCTTCTCCTCGTCCTCTTTTTCATCCACAAAATCTTCCTCCATGTTGCATGAGACTCCCCCCTTGCAGATGGCCACGGACAATGGTGGGGTTCTGGTAGAGTCCCCCCTTAGAATGCCATGCAGCTGATCATAGAAGTGTCATGTATGGGGGTCTGACCTGGAGCAACCATTTGCTTCCTTTGTCTTGTGGTAGGCTTGCCTGAGCTCCTTAACTTTAACTGCTGTGTCTCCCTGATGTGGCCTCTGCCCTGTGTGATTTTGGCATATATATTAGCATTTCTTCTTTTTCATGAGAGTTCTACCTGCACTGATTCTTCTCTCCATAGCAATCAGATACAGTGTCTCCCATTCGGTCTATGCTGGAGCTCATCTGCAGTTCTGGGACTGCATGGTCACCTATGCTGCCGAGCTCGATACGCTGACCAAACAGGAAATTAAATTCAAAAGTTCCCAGGGCTTTTCCTGTGTACCTGGCTAGTGCATCGGACTTGAAAGTGCTGTCCGGAGCAGTCACATTGGAGCACTCTGGGATAGCTCCCGGAGGCCAATACCATTAAATTAAACAATGCTGCATCTGCACTATCCCAAATTTGACCCAAGCAGGTTGATTTTAGCACTGCTTCCCTCACCGGGAAGGAGTACAGCAGTTGATTTTAAGAGCCCTTTAGACAGAACAGGGTTGGTTGTGTAGCCTCATTGCTTATAAAATCGACCTAACACAGCTAAATTCAACCTAACCTTATAATGTAGATCAGGGCTCAGTCTGAGTTTCACTGCTCCAGAAGATACCGTTAAGCCTGCCAATGACAAAGACATATAAAGGGATGGAAGAGAACAAAGGAGGGAGAGAGCCATCATGAAGAACCCACTAGCTACCACCTGAGCTGGAACAAGAGCTGTATCAGGGGAAAGAATTGTGCCCAGGCCTGGAAGGTGTCCAGCCTGAGGAAAAAGCTTACTGAAGCATCTCTGAGAGTGAGAGTATCTGTATTCAGTTTGATTAGACATTGATTTGCATATTTTATTTTATTTTGCTTGGTAACTTACTTTGTTCTGTCTGTTACTATTTGGAACCACTTAAATCCTACTTTCTGTATTTAATATAATCACTTTTTACCTATTAATTAACCCAGAGTATGTATTAATACCTGGGGGGACAAACAGCTGTGCATATCTCTCTATCACTGTTATAGAGAGCAAACAATTTGAGTTTACCCTGTACAAGGTTTATACAAGGGCAAAATGGATTTATTTGGGGTTAGACCGCAGTGGGAGTTGGGCATCTGAGCGTTAAAGACAAGCGCACTTCTGTGAGCTGCTTTCAGGTAAACCTGCAGCTTTGGGGCAAGTAATTCAGACCCTGGGTCTTTGTTGGAGCAGACAGGAGTGTCTGGCTCAGCAAGACAGAGTGCTGAAGTCCTGAGCTGGCAGGGAAAACGGGAGCAGAGGTAGTCTGGGCACATCAGGTGGCAGCACCCAAGGGGGATTCTGTGATCCAACCCATCACAATGCCTATGTTTTATAACATCACTGAAGCCATTGCATATACTTAGAGAGCCTCATTCAGTGTTTTCCTTTGGAGATAGTGAGTTTCCTCTGCCATCGCTGACTTCAGCACCTTGAAAGATCAAACCCATCACTTCACAGACCTTCAACTCTTGAGGCATTTTTCAAATAACTCTCACTTTATCTTGCTATTAGATCCATACCATCTTTTTTTCAATCACTTTTATAAAGAAGTTATATTCCTACTTAGTTGCCTTTTGATATCAACTGAAGATATTTGAGACTTAGTTGTAAATCCCAGTGATGATCACTTTAAACTATTTTTTAAATTTGTCACATTGTAATGCTTCACCCATTATAATGACATAGGTGGCGGTGTCTTGCGGATAAGACATTAGATGAAACAATCAGACCTGGGGTCACAGCCTGTGACCTACTATGTGACTTTTTTACAAATTGATTATAACATGTGCACCGGATCTGTACCTGATGAAATATGGCATAATTCTATTATAGCCAGTGAGGGTATGCCAAATTACGCCAGTTGAGGATTCTGTCCTTTAAACTTTACAGGAAATTCATCAGTGAAGAACTTGTTTTAAGAGTTAAAAAAGTTCCTATTTCATTTCAGAAATAAAGGTCCTGGGTCAGTTTTCTGGGATCCTCAGAGTGAAAAGAAATAACATGCAATCACTCAATATTAAAGCATCCCGTCAAGAGGTAGGTAGGCTAAAACTGTAGATACTCCAAAATTCTAAAAAAAATATAAACTACTTGCTGTAGACTTTACTTATAACGAGAATATTTCCATCAGATAGTCCACGTCTGCTCAAAGACCTAGTCCTATGAGCATTATGATTTTAGAAGTAAGAGGATAATATAAAAGAGATTCATTAATATTCCCTTATTAACCCAGCCTTCTGTTGTTTCATATAAGCTGTTTCAGTATTATGTCCTATCAAAACAAGAAGTTGGGTTGAGTATATACTTTAAGAATAAAAATAATAGGGATGAAAGGAATTACAATGTATCAACAATTAAGAAAAGTTAGTTTGTGCCCTCACTAACTTCAGTCTGGCCTTGTAAGTACCCATGGAATAAGATGCTTAAGAGGCAAATTGCAAATTGTACTATTTGCGCAGTAATACACTACTTGGATAGTCATTGAAACTTGTGTCTTCCCAATTAATGCACTAATAAGAATAGAAATCTGCATACATTCTACAGCTATTTTGAGCAAAACAAATTAAGTGATAGGCTAAGAGTTCAGAGCCATTGTTCAAATATCCATCTACTTTACACAAATCTGACTTTTCACCAGTCTTTAGTGTTTCAATAGGATCATCCAAAAGACTATTACATTTTCTTTACAAATGTCTACAGCTTTAAAACAAAACAAGTGTTAACTTAGTTTTTTTAACTTTTCTAACTGTACAAACTATAAGTACGGATGTAGAAGGGGCAAGCCACTAGCATATTATCCTAAGAGCTATCACTATTCCATTTGATCCTCTTGAAAGGTTTCAGGTCCCAAAGAATTTGCAGTTTCAAAAGGCATCATTTTCCCCATGTTAATACTAGTAAATAACAAAAGAATATGGCAGATAATAGCATCATCCAGGAATTAGGTTTTGGCCCACAAAGTATTATCTAGATAGAAATTCTTGTCTTTACATACCTTATTTATTCTTTTGCATAGCTGATGGCTTCTCCATCACTACTGTATTCATTGATAAGAGTGACGAAAACAAATTAAATGGAGTAAATAGGAACTAGACTAGCTAAGTCCATAGGCCTCAATAGATGATTTCTCACCAAAGCTCAGTTTGAATGTCATTTGTAGCGGTGGTTTTTTCTATTTTAGGAATAAGCTCTTGTGGGATGGACACTTTTTATATAACTGTTCCTATTACTTTGGGGGAGTTCTATGGCCTGTGATATAAGGGAGATCAGACTAGATGATCCTATTTTGGCCTCTGAATTTATGAAGCACAGCATCTGAGATATGGCAAAGTACTTTGAAAAAAAATGTGTGAACTCCAAATACAGGGGTACCAACTTAGCTATGATTATGCACCCCTCAATATTATCAAAATACATGTACAGGAAATCAGCATCTCTCCCTGCTCCAGAGTCCAGGAATGTAGTAGGTTTGCTTCCCACTCTACAATACTATTGGCGATCTTCTCTTTTGTTGGAGAGGAATCCCAGCCACCACCACTTTCTTTCCTCTGCATAATGAAGGTTTGATACCCAAATCAGTGAAATCACTGGAGGTTGTTTTTTTTGTTTTTGTTTTTGTTTTTTTACTTCAAATGGGTTTCATTTAGGCCGTATAAAATATAATCTATTGGGAGAAAAAACTCCTAGGGAAAGGTTTACATGGATGTGAAAGGAGACAGAACAATGTTTAGAGGGCAATAAAGGCAAAATACTAGCTTCTACCTTATCTCAGGCAGGGGACAAAGTGAATAGCCCTACTTGCAGTGTAGAACACTACCCCAGTGGTGTGTAAAGGTGGCAGAATCCAATTCTTACAGGTTAGAGTAGTTAGCACCTCTGATAGGTGGATACCTTGAGAGCTGGGGAGCAGCAGATGTACTCATCCTAGTGAAGACCTCTTGAATCTGCTTGACACTAGGGACTAGACCCTCAGTTGTGTGGAAGGTGTTAGATCTACTGACTTAAATTCAGCCATGATTTATACACTTTGGGGATCTGCCAGGATTTGAAATGAAACTGAGCTGTAGCAGTTCTAGCCAGCTCTTCTCTGAACCATTTTTTAGAACTCATTTGCAACATGACAAATGTTTTCCTACTCAATGGTGATTAAATTTATTTATTTACATGCTGTAAGGATCTCTCCATCACTGGCAACAGGCAATTCAGAGCTTTTGTAAATCCAAGAAGAAATCAGGGATTTGAAAAGCTTCATTGAAATCTAAACCTGCAATTATAGATCTTGGTGTAATGGCACTCCTATCCGGCCTTAATCCTCATTACCAGCAATGGCATTCACACAATCTATCAGAGCTGCACACTTGGCTACAAATCACCTCCAGTGGCATATGCCTTTCAGTTTACCCAGTTTCACATTCAAAATTTCCACTCTTAAGATATTTTTGTTTTTTCCTTCCTTCTTCTGTTTACAGAAGCACAGTAAGAATCATAAATGGCTGGATTTGTTTTCATTTCCAATTTACTATATCTTAGGGTATGTCTACACTACGAAATTAGTTCAAATTTATAGAAGTCAATTTTTTAGAAATTAATTTTATACAGTCAATTGTTTGTGTCCCCGCTCCAAGACCATTAAGACCATTAACTCGGTGGAGTGCGTCCACAGTACAGAGGCTAGCGTTGACTTCTGGAGCATTGCATTGTGGTAGCTATCCCACAGTTCCCGTGGTCTCCACTGCCAATTGGAATTCTGGGTTGAGCTCCCAATGCCTGATTGGTAAAAAAACATTGTTGCAGGTGGTTCTGGGTACATGTTGTCGGTCCCCCTCCCTCCATCCCTCCATGTAAGCAATGGCAGGCAATCTTTTTGAGCCTTATTTCCTGGGTTACCTCTGCAGACGCCATACCACGGCAAGCATGGAGCCCGCTCAGCTCACTGTCACCGTACGTCTCCTGGGTGCTGGCAGACATGGCACTGAACTGCTACACTGCAGCAGCTCATTGCATTTTGGTAGCAGATGGTGCATTACAACTGGTAGCCATTGTCACCGTTTCCTGGGTGCTCCTTTAGCCGACCTCAATGAGGTCTGTCAGGGGCACCTGGACATAAATGGAAGCGACTCCAGGTTATTCTCTTTTTAAGTTTTGTCTCATGGAGATTCAGTCCTGCCTTCAGTCGTACTGCTCTGTCTTCTGGCGAGCACCAAAGAGACGACGATTGCTAGCAGTTGTACTGCACCATCTGCTGCCAGCCTAAGATGTATAAGAGAGATGGAGTGGATCAAAACAAGAAAGAGACCAGATTTGTTTTGTATTCATTTGCTCCTCCCTCACTGCATAGTTGGTGGAGGGATAGCTCAATGGTTTGCGCATTGGTCTACTAAACCCAGGGTTTTGAGTTCAATTCTCAAGGAGGGCATTCGGTGTGATAGTTGTGTGTGTTTCTCCTTGATGCAACCCCACCCCCTTCTTGGTTTTAATTCCCTATAAGCCAAGTCGCCACTCCATCCATCAGAGCAATGGCACACAATCATTTCACACCTGTTTTCAGCACAGATGCCATAGCATGGCAAGCATGGAGCCTGCTCAGATCACCGCAGCAATTATGACCACTTTAAACACCACACGTATTATCCTGAAGTATATGCAGAACCAGAACGTGAAAAAGCAAAACCAAACAAGGAGGCAACAGCAGCACAGTGACGAGAGTGATGAGGACATGGACACAGACTTCTCTCAAAGTATGGGCCCAGGCAGTGCGGACATCATGGTGTTAATGGCACAGGTTCATGCTGTGGAAAACCGATTCTGGGCTCAGGAAACAAGCACAGACTGGTGGGACCGTATAGTGTTGCATGTCTGGGATGATTCCCAGTGGCTGCAAAACTTTCGCATGCATAAGGGCATTTTCATGGAACTTTGTGACTTGCGTTCTCCTGCCCTGAAGCACAAGAATACCAAGATGAGATCAACCATTGCAGTTCACAAGCAAATGACGATAGCCCTGTGGAATCTTGCAATGCCAGACAGCTGCCAGTCAGTCGGTCATCAGTTTGGAGGGGGTAAATCTACTGTGGGGGCTGCTGTGATCCAAGTAGCCAATGCAATCAAAGAGCTGCTGCTATCAAGGGTAATAACTCTGGGAAATGTTCAGATCATAGTGGATGGCTTTGCTGCAATGGGATTCCCTAACTGTGGTGGGGGATAGACGGAACCCATATCCCTATCTTGGCACCAGAGCACCAAGGCAGTGAATACAAAAACCAAAAGGGGTACTTTTCAATGGTGCTGCAAGCACTGGTGGATCACAAGGGATATTTCACCAAAATCAATGTGGGATGGCCAGGAAAGGTACATGATGCTTGCATCTTCAGGAACTCTGCTCTGTTTCAAAAGCTGCAGCAAGGGACTTTCTTCCCAGACCAGAAAATAACCATTGGGGATGTTGAAATGCCTATAGTTATCCTTGGGGACCAAGCCTACCCTTTAATGCCATGGCTCATGAAGCCATACACAGGCAGCCTGGACAGTAGTCAGGAGCTGTTCAACTATAGGCTGAGCAAGTGCAGAATGGTGATAGAATGTGCATTAGATGTTTAAAAGCTCACTGTCACAGTTTACTGGCTCAGCTAGACCTCTGCAAAACCAATATTCCTATTGTTTTTACTGCTTCCTGTGCACTCTACAATATCTATGAGAGTAAGGGGGAGATGTTTATGGAGGGGTGGGACATTGAGGCAACTCGCCTGGCCCTGATTACTCACAGCCGGACACCAGGGTGGTTAGCAGAGTACTGGCCAGGCTACTGTGTGAAAGTTCTGTTTCTTTCTCCTTGATGAACCCTCCCCTGCCTTGGTTCACTCTACTTCCCTATAAGCTAACCACTCTCCCCTCCCCCCCTTGAACACCACTTGCAGAGGCAATAAAGTCATTATTGCTTCACATTCATGCATTCTTTATTAATTCATCGCGCAAATAGGGGGATAATTGCCGAGGTAGCCCAGGAAGGGTGGGGGAGGAGGGAAGCACTGGGTGGGATGGGGGAGGAGGGAAGCACAAGGCCACACTGCACTTTAAAAAAGCTGACTTGTTGCTTGGGCAGTCCTCTGGGGTGGAGTGGTTGGGTGCCCAGAGGCGCCCCCCCTGCATTCTTGGGCGTCTGGGTGAGGAGGCTATGGAACTTGGGGAGGAGGGCGGTTGGTTACACAGGGGCTGTAGCAGTGGTCTGTGCCCATGCTGCCTTTCTTGAACTTCAACCATATGCCGGATCATATCAGTTTGTTCCTCCAGTAGCCTCAGCATTGCCTCTTGCCTTCTGTCACCAAGCTGATGCCACCTATCATCTTCAGCCTGCCACTTATTATATTCAGCCTGTCACCTGTCCTCACATTCATACTGTGCTTTCCTGGACTCTGACATTGTCTGCCTCCACGCATTCTGCTGTGCTCTTTCAGTGTGGGAGGACTGCATGAGTTCAGAGAACATTTCATTGTGAGTGCATTTTTTTCACCTTCTAATCTTCACTAGCCTCTGGGAAGGAGAAGATAGTGTGAGCATTGAAACATTTGCAGCTGGTGGAGGAAAAAAAAGGGAGAGTGGTAGTTAAAAAGACACATTTTAGAGAACAATGGGTAGACTTTTATTTAAAATGGATTGGCAATTTAAAAGGAGGGGCTGCGGTTTTAGGGTTAACATGGAGCACAAACCCAACTAACCCCCTCACACACACCCAATTTTCTGGGATGATCTCTTCACCCTTCCCCCCACTGCATGGCTAACAGCAGGGAACTTTTCTGTTCAGCCACAGGCAAACAGCCCAGCAAGAATAGCCACCTCTGAATGTCCCCTTAATAAAATAATCCTCTTTCAAACAGGTGACCATGAATGATATCACTCTCCTAAGGATAACACAGAGAGATAAACACAGAGAGGATATTGTTTGAATGCCAGCAAACACCGGGACAATACACTTTGTTATGTAATGATTCCAGACTATGTGCTACTGGCCTGGCACAGTAAAATGTCCTACCATGGAGGACGGAATAAGGCTGCCCTCCCCATAAACCTTTTGCAAAGGCTTTGGGAGTACATCCAGGAGAGCTTTATTGAGATGTCCCTGGAGGATTTCTGCTCTATCCCCAGACACATTAACAGACATTTCCAGTAGCTGTACTGGCTGCGAATACCAGGGCAAATTAATCATTAAACAGACTTGCTTTTAAACCATGTATAATATTTACAAAGATATACTCACCAGAGGTCCCTTCTCTACCTGGCAGGTCTGGGAGGCAGCCTTTGGTGGATTAGGGGGGTATTGACTCCAGGTCCAGTGTGAGAAACAATTCCTGGCTGTCAGGGAAAATGGTTTCTCCACTTGCTTGCTGTGAGCTATCTTCAGCTTCCTCCTCCTCATCTTTCTTGTCCCCAAAACCCGCATCCCTGTTGTGTGAGAATCCATTGACGGAGCTAAAGCACAAGGCTGGGGTAGTTGTAGTGGCACTCCCTAGAATGGCATGCAGCTCATCATAGAAGCGACATGCCTAGGGCTCTGACCTGGAGCAGCTGTTTGCCTCTCTGTTCTTTTGGTAGGCTTGCCTCAGCTCTTTAAATTTCACATGGCACTGCTGAGGGTCTCTGTTATAGCCTCTGTCTGTCCTTCATGCCCTTGGAGATTTTTCAAATGTTGGGCATTTTGTCTTTTGGAACAGAATTCTGATAGCACAGATCATCTTCCCACACAGCGATCAGATCCCATACCTTCCGTTTGGTCCATGCTGGGGCTCTTTTGCAATTCTGGGACTCCATCATGGTCACCTTTGCTGATGAGATCTGCACTCACCTGCAGATCGCCACATTGGCCGAACAGGAAATGAGATTCAAAAGTTCATGGGCCTTTTCCTGTCTACCTGGCCAGTGCATCTGAGTTGACAGCGCTGTTCAGAGAGGTCACAATGGAGCACTCTGGGATAGCTCCCTAGGCCAATACTGTTGAATTGCAACCACACTACCCCACACTACCCCAAATTCGACCCAGCAAGGTCGATTTCAGCACTAATCCCCTCATAGGGGAAGGAGTACAGAAATTGATTTTAAGAGCCCTTTAAGTAAAAAAAAATAAAAATGGCTGCGTCGTGTGGATGTGTTCAGGGTTAAATCAATGTAATACTGCTAAATTCGACCTAAACTTGTAGTGTAGACCAAAGATTAGTAATTTTGCTCCCTCTGAAGGCAGTGAAGTTTTGTTTAACACCTTTGAGCCCAGTTCTGCCACTCCTTCTCACATAAGTAACCTCATTGTACAAAAAGTACCACCTGGTGTCATGGGAGCAGGATCATATCTTGGGATAAGCTGTCATTACCTAGTGTGTGTTCTCTTTTTATTGTTTCAGCTTGTCCCATGTCCTTCCCTATCAGAAACACTTATTTGAAGCATTAAGGCTATTCAGTATATACCTAATTTCTGGAAAATGCATGCACTTCCTGAACTCTCAGCTCCCCAACCCTGGCTCAACTGCTGTAGCCATTAACCCCTTCTGCAGAGTGCGTATAACATGCTGCCACATTCTTATCTGGTACTATGTGACACCCACTTTGGATGCAATTCAACTGAACAGGGCATGGATAGATCATAGATCCCTCCCCTGCTTGCTCAACTTCTGCTCACCAGTGGGATCAATGCACGTAGGTGGAATATGCTGGACCCCCAAAGGGGTGTCACACTGGCCTCACTCCCAGTATGAATCATGTGTAACTTGTGTCAATTCAGTTTCATGGAGTGTGAATCTCTTTAATCTCATTCCAGAAATACATGGATTTGAGAGACAGAGGAATTGTGAGTGATTAACTCATTGGTCTCTCTTTATCTTGGGTCATTGCTGTATTCTTTCTCCCTCCTTTCTCTGTACTTTGCTCCGTCTGAAATGTTCAGGAGTAAACTAAGCTGTGAAACAGCCCCTGAACATAAGTTATTTCGCTTTATGAGGAAGGCAGGATCAACTTCCTTGTCTGAGATTAGATATCAAGTAGTCAGACCACTCCCTGATAGTTATAGCACTAGACTTTGGTTCCTTCATCTGGGGCAGATTACATAATCATGGCTGGGGGCAATCATGGGTGGGGGCAATCACAGCTAACAGGTCCTGAAGCAATAAAGATACTATTGCTTCATAAAAAATGTGAAAAAGGTGGCCGCAGTTCAGAAGGGCAGATCAGTCAGATCAGAAGCCAGAGTATAGCCCCAGGAATAGTGGTCACTCTTGTGGATAGTTCTCAAGAACTTGAGGAACAATAATACCTTTTGTTCTATTTTGGTTATACATGTCTTGCGCCTTAGATCAAACATGCATGAATCGTTTTGGGAGAAAACCTAGACCATCCAAATGACCACTGTCAGATGCTCCTCTGATTTTTAAAAATTAAGTTTGCCTGCTGCTAGTGTTAGCTAGATGTTAGTTAACAACTAAAAGGAACTTCTAAGGAGGAGTCTTCATTGAGTTGTAGAAACATAAACAGTCAATTCCCCTTCTGGTATTGTAGCATGTGACAATTTTTTCTACCAAGTAAATGATTTTTCAAGACAAACCTTCACTAGCAGGAGATCGTTCCATGGATCCTGCTCTGAAAAATAATGGTTCTATTTAGATCTATGCCCAAGAAGTAGTAAACTACGTTCTATCTTTCTAAATTCTTCACTTAAAAAAAAAAGAGATTTAGACACAATCAATACAGTGCAAGTATTTATCATTACTGCTATGTTTCAGAAATGTAATCTAATGTTTGATGCTCTGAGTATTAATACAATTGAAATTTTGAGACATTTTTTGGACAGTTCAACCTCTTTGCCATTTTTTTAATTTACCCATTTTCTTTCATTTTGAGTTTCTTAATTTTTCTGTTATCCTCTCTCACTTTTCTTTGTTCCTTTTAATCTCATCAAGAAATCTGTATGTTCAGTTGTAAGGTGTTTTAACCACTTTTTTGTAGTATGTTTGTGACAATTGAACACTCATATTCCCTACACTTAGCTAACTTGGTTTTTTTTTTTCCCTTGGATCCTCTGATGAAGTATAAAATATTTTTATTAGATATATGTGCAAGCAAAATTTCTTATCTATGCCAGTGTCTGCTGATTGCAATGAAAAGGGGACAACAAACACCAGAAAATAAGTCTGGTTTTCCACCAACTTGGTGGTCAGTGTCATTTTACAGCAGTTTTGTGACTACTCTAAACTATGCAGGCTGGCTATGGTCCTCACAGGACTGGAGATAATTGTAGTGCATCATCATTTTGGCTATGCACTCAAACTAGCAAGAGGGTGAGAGAAGATGGTTATGTCAGTGGTACGCCACCTGATAACTCCATCATGCTGGGGGAAATCCCTATCTGTGAAGACCTGACCCTTTATGTTCCCTTTGTACAGCTAATTGTGCAGAGAAGCTGTGAGGGTGAGAGAATCTGAATAGAGAATGGGTGTAAATCAGAATTTTACCCACTTTCTTGACATCTAAATACTGAAAACAGGGTAGCCCAACTATTAGCAGATGTCTTATGCATGTGTTATAGATTCTAGAAACCTCATGAAGAAAACCAAAATATGAAAACTTCACAAGAAGATACAATATAAGGCAATCATTAAAAAGACACATTTCTGACCTGGCAGGTATAGTCACTTGGTGACCTTGCATGACCCACGGTCTCTTAAACCTAAATATTTTGGACTTGTGGAAACTCTGTGCCTCCTTACTACTCCCCAGGCCCTGTGAACATCTTAGCAGCATGGCTCATTGAGGAGCTGTGCTACCAATACCTCCTTGGTAGGGCTGACCGAAAAAAAAAATCCATTTTAAGAACAATTTTGAAGTTTACTTTTATTCTGCATCAGAACCAAACTGAGACCT
This sequence comes from Gopherus evgoodei, assembly GCF_007399415.2. Lineage (NCBI taxonomy): Eukaryota > Metazoa > Chordata > Testudines > Testudinidae > Gopherus > Gopherus evgoodei. The sequence goes on from NC_044329.1 coordinate 65,962,720, forward strand.
TTTAAATTTTTTGAGATCTGTGCATCTATATAGCCCAGTAGTTAGGACATTTACCTGGAGTGTGGGTGACTGAAGTTTAAGTCCCTTTTCTGCCTGATTCAGGACAGGAATTTCAGTCTGGGTCTCACATTCTAAACAAGTGCCGAAACCACCTGGCTATATAGTCAGTTTGTCTCTAATTTACATCCTGGATATGAGAAACTTGCCCAAGGAAAACTTCATCAAAACAAGTACATTTCCACATTACACTTCAGTTTCAATGGAACATTTTTCACTGGGAAAAAGTCTTCACAGAAAACTTTTCAACCAGCTTTTTTCCTGGTGTCCTGCTAGCCTCCCAACCTAGCTAGTGCGGTCAAATCCTATTCCCCTTGAAGTCAGAGAGAGCTTTACCACTGAAGTCCATAGTGCCTATCTTGACCATGTAGTAAAAGGACTAAAACAGACTGGAAGAGGAGAGGTAGGTCCCACCAGGCCATTCAAACAATGAAGGGGAGTACAGATGACCCAAGACATGCAGAAAAGCTCCTTCTGCTTTTAGTAGAGGAGTGGGCAGCTGTACCTCCACAGTATTTTAAACTTTGGTTATGGCACAACATGTAAGATAATGCTGACCCAATCATCATTAGTTCTATACATGAGCTTGGGTGAAGAGGTGGTTTGAATGCTGCAGAGGCCAACTGTAACTCCTCTTCCACTGCGCAGGTCTGCCCTCTGAGTCTAAAACTTGATTCATTGGGACCATTTATGGTGGGGAGAAGCAGGACTGAGGGAAGCGTGAGCTAAACATGTACTTCACCAGTCAAATACCCATCTGATTTTGTTCCTCACAATTTTGTAGAAATCTCCACCAGAATGTCAGTTGTGAAAGTTTATCCATGCTGTACCTGCTAATCGGTCTGTACTTTTTCCACAAGACTTTTTATGTTGATAAGTCTAATAAGCTATGGAATCTCTGTTCCGTGTTTGGGAATTATGGCATTTTCCACTCTACCAAAACAATCCAGCTGCTTGTAACTCAGTATTCACAGCGGAAGTGTTCTGTATAGAAAATGCATTCTACTCTGAGCTGATCACTATTTTAAAAAATCACTCTACTGGTATTCCCAGAGGTAGCTTTAGTGTTTACTTGCAGTATATTTTTTGTTTATTCTGAAGCACGTGTTTTACAGTGGCCACTATAAATTCATCTCAACTCTCTACCATGGAGATGCATCCATTGCTTCAATTTTCCTTATGTATCTTTTTCCAGATAGATACTGTGATCTGACCCTTCAGCCATATCAAAAGTCTTTCCCTTCAAGAGCAAAGATAGGAGTCCAAGCAAGAGATCAGCAGCCTTCTTTGGCTTCATGTGTCCTTCTCTCAGGATCTGCCTTGCTTTTCCCATTCCATACAAGGGAGTGAACAAGGGCTTCCTCTCATCCTCTCTGGAATCCCTAGCCTAAATCCATAAGGCAAGGATAGGCATCAAAATCAAACCTTAAGGTCTCTTCCTTCAATTAGTAAATTCATAGATTTCACGGTCAGAAGGGATGATTGTGACCATCTAGTCTGACCTCTCATATAAAACAAGCCATAGAACTTCCTAGAGCAGATCTTTTAGAAAAAACATCCAATCTTGATTTAAAATTTGTCAATGATGGAGAATTCACCATAACTCTTGGTAAGTCGTTTCAATGGTTAATTATCCTCACTATCAAAAATGTTCACCTGTCTAGCTTCAACTTCCAGCCATTGGATCATGTTCTACTTTTCTCTGATAGATTGAAAAGCCTATTATTAAATATCTGCTTCCCATGTCGATACTTAAACTGTAATCAAGCCCCTTTAACCTTCTCTTTGTTAAGCTAAATAGATTGACTCAAGGAGCTCGATCCCTATAAGACATGTTTTCTAATCCTTTAATCATTCACATGGCTCTTTGAACCCTCTCCAATTGATCAACATCCTTCTTGAATTGTGGACACCAGACCTGACTAAGTATTCCAGCAGTAGCTGCATCGGTGCCAAATTCAGAGGTAAAATATCGTCTCTATTCCTACTCGAGATTCCCCAGTTTATGAATTCCAGGATCACAGTCATTCTTTTGGCCACAGCATCATACTGGAAGTTCATGTTCAGCTCATTATCCACCATGACCCCCCCAATTATTGTCAGCCCTGTATTGTTTGTTCCTTGGTGAATACATTTACATTTAGCCGTATTAAAACACACACTGTTTGCACCCAGTTTACCAAGCAATACAGGTTTTTCAAAATCAGTGACCTATTCTTTTCATTACTTAATGCTCCCCCCAATTTTTAAGTTATCGGCAAATTACATTAGTGATTTTTCTTGTTGTTCCACTGATCAAAATGTTAAATAGTGTAGGGCCAAGAACTGATCCCTGCAGGACTACATGAAACACACTCACTTGACTACTTCTCATTTACAATTACATTTTGAGACCTATGTGTTAGCCAATTTTTAATCCATTTAAATGTGTGCCATGTTAACTTTGTCATTCTAGCTTTTTAATCAAAATGGCATGCCTTACCAAGTCAAACGCCTTACAGAAGTCTATTAAGTCAACATGAAACAACCTAATACAGGGGTCTCAAACACGCAGCCTGCCAAGCTCCCTGTCCCTCTTCCTTCCCCCCTCTGCCTACCTCCAGGCCGGGGTGAGCAAACTACAGCCCATGGGCTGAATCCGGCCCACAGGATTGCCCGCTGTGGTGCCGCGAGCCCTGCACCGTTCCCTTAAGCAGCTGGCAGCACATCCCTTCGGGCAGGAGGGGTGGGGGAGAGGCAGCAGAGGGCTCCTGCATTGCCTCGCTTCAAGGTACCGCACCCCACAGCTCCCATTGGCCAGGAACAGGGAACCATGGCCAATGGGAGCTTCGTGGGAGGTACCTGGAGGAGCAGCAGTGGAGCCCTGTGACCACCCCCTCTCCACCAGGGGCAGTGGTTCCGGCTGCTTCCTGGACTGGTATGGTGCTGTGTGGGGCCAGGAGCCTGCCCTGGCCCTGATGCATGCTGCTGCCACCCCGGAGCCACTCTACGTAAGTGGTGCCAGGTGGAACTTGCACCGCGCACCCCTCCTGCACCCCAACTCCCTTCCCTGAGCCTCCTGCCACACCCCGCACTCCTCCTACCCCCCAATTCCCTGCCCTGATCCACTGCCATACCCTGCACCCCTCCTGCACCCCCTAGTGACAGAGATGGGGTAGCGTTGGGGCGGGGACTTTGGGAAAGGGAGCGGAAAGGGGGCAGGGAAGGGGTGGGAAGAGGCTGGGCCTCATGGAAGGGGTGGAGTGGGGGCGGGGCCTGGGGCAGTGAGGGTGGGGATGTCATTGATGTGGTCCTTGGGCCAATGCACTAGACCTCATGTGGCCCTTGTGATCGTTTGAGTTTGAGAACCCTGACCTAATAGGACCTTCTTAGATCCTGCCTCTTCACAGTCCTTCAGGGCTCAGTGTTTTCCAAGTCTTGGTGGAGAATCCCATTTGAAAATTAATCTCTCCTCTCCCCATAGAGGAAAGGCTGCCCCTAGTAATTGCTTCTCAGCATGTTTTGCCACAGCCTAGGGCCACATAATCCTCTAACATCTATAGTCTCCAGCATGATAGTCCATAATGGGACAGAACTTGGAGCATGGATGTGTTGGCTCAGGGCTGGCCTTAAAGGGATAATATACTGTGACTTTCAGAATTTGCTGGTTATTGTCCTGATAAAATGTACATGGCAACATTGTATAAGACTGCACTTTACGGTGGTGTTAACACATGTTCCAAACTGAAGTTGGCAAACAGGCCTGTCTCAAACAAAGGAATGTGTTTCTGCTTAATTTGCATTTAAGCAGTAAGTGGAGTCATCAAGCGGAGAGGGAAACAAAAGCAGCTCCAAAAAGTGAAGGGGGGAGAAACCAGCAGGGAACATCCTTCCCCATAGATTCAGTCACCTGAATCTCAGCTGGAAATGTTTTTCAAGCGGGGAAATGATGCTACAACAAGGAGTAGGGTTTCCAACCCTCCAGGATTGTCCTGGAGTCTCCAGGAATTAAAGATCAATCTTTTAATTAAAGATTGTCATGTGATGAAACCTCCAGGAATACATCCAACCATAACTGGCAACCCTAAAAAGGAGGGATAAACGCCCCCAGGGGTGTGCTTGTTCTCTCTCTCTCTCTCTCTCTCTCTCTCTCTCTCTCTCTCTCCATTGATTTACTGTACCAGAAGGGACAAAGGAAGCAGTCATTAAACTGAAGAAAGCATTCTGATCTAAGAATTTGGGTCAGTAAGGCTGTTGAGAGCATGTGCTGAGAAAACTTTGCTTTGAATTTAACAGCGCTAAGTTAGGCACCAATTGTGTTTCATCTTCATTTTTCTTTTAACCATTTCTGGCTTTTATGCTTCACTATTTGTACTCAAAATCAATCTCTTTGCAGTTAATAAACTTGTGGTGATGTTTTATTTAATCCACTGCGTTTTGAGTTGAAGTGTCTGGGAAACTCTATTTGGGGTAACAAGATGATCTTTCTTGATGACATGACAGAGTATATATAAACATGTATTGTCCAGGAGAAGGCTGGGTAGTATAGGCCATAGCATTTCTGGGGGGATGCCTAAGACTAAGAGTGCGTTGGGGTCACCGTGCAGTATAACCGAGGCTGGTAAGAGCCAAGGTATGGCTGGCTGGCTGCAGCACACACATAGATGTAGCTGGGAATGATTTAAATGCTGGAGGTTATTTGCAAGCAGTCCAGACTGAAGACTACAGCAGCTAAGCATTGTAAAGGGCACCCCAGGTTAGAGGGCAGGGTGACACAGCTACTCATTAGTCTGGATTGTACCCTGGTATGTCACAGGCAACTAAATACCTTTTTGAGGCTTCGTGGACTGGAATCGCTGCTGCCTGTGAAATTCTTGGATTGTTTTACTTAAGAGATTGTGAAGCATTTGGAAGGGAACTGTGGGGCTTAGTCCTCTGGGCTTTGAGGAATCCAGGTGTCACTTGATGCCATACTTTAGAGACAAGATAGTTATCCCCATGAGAAGATGGGAGGGCAGGGATGTATCTAAATACATCTTGCTCTCACTGTTATGGAACAGTGAGAAAGAGACAGAGTGGGGAAATCTGTGTGGGGAGACTCAACTAAATTACCACAAGAAAGTAATTACCAAAAGGCAGCTCCACTATGATGTACACAGAATGTGAACTGCTTCTCCCACAGCCTCTCCAGAACTAAACTGAATAATCGCCTGTAAAAGTACAATAGACAATCAAATTATCTGATAAATAATTCTTGTCCCCTACAGCAAGTAGATGTATCCTGTCCATTTCATCAGATCCTATCCTAATTCTTCCCTTTGTCCCTCTTCTTCCCAATTCCAGCATTAATCAGATTTTTCATTGACTGCAGTCATGGGTTGCTAAAGAAATCTAAGTACTCTTTTTAGAGAGTTTGGTCTGAATGGCTTTTTTGGGCTAGGGAAAATCATTCTGACAACAGAGGGGACAAAAATGTTTTTTTCTGAAGATTATATAGCTTGATTGCATCTATTATATATTGTTTCCTGAACCTTCAGCTGGAGAGATGTTCCCTTTTGCTGCCCTGTTGCTGCCCCAATCTGGCCACTGTTTTCACACTTTAGGGCCCAGTGTGGGGCACATAAATTATAAGGCTGAAATTTTCAAAGCAGCATAGGGAATTTAGCGGCTTCCATTTATTTCAGTGGACGATGGGCAGTTAAGTTCCTTGCACTGCTCTGAAAAATCTCTGTCCTGTCATGGCTACAGGTGCTTAGAACAAAAGACACTTTCAGTGAGCACAGTGGAGAAGGTAGAGAAAATCCCTCGAACAGCTCTACTAAACATGGATTTGAGTGCCTAAATCTAGATACCTATGTTTGAAGATTGTGAGTACTTAGGAGGAATTATTTGGCCCCTCACACCCAGCATGACAGAGCATGGCTGGGGCCAAATGTGGGGAGGTAGTGTTGCTGCTGCTGTGTTGCTCCTGCATCAGGGGTACCCCCACGGGGACTTGCCTGGCTTTGCCTCACTTGTAGCAGCTCTTGGAGAATGACACGGCACCTGGATGGACCAGGTTGGAAGGTAGGAATTGAGCATGGTGCACATTCAGCAAGGGAGACGCTGGGACCAGGGGCTGCAATGGGGATGGCTCCACTGAGGTTGACAGTGTGTACCATATGAAATATTTCTTAGTATGCCCCAGATTTCAATGAAAGTTTAGGAGCCTAAATACCTTGGAGGATCTGGACCTGAGTGATAGCTCCGTACGCCTTATAATTCAACTTCTTTTGGGGAAAATTCAATTGTTTTTAAAAGAAGGGGTGAAGGGAAGCGGAATTCCAAAGCTCCTGGGTTGTGCCAATTAAGTTAATCTTGTATTATAGGCAATCAAAAGCTCACACAAAGAAACATTAACCAAAATATTGTAGTTACTTTTCACTCTGTTGTTCCCGCTAAGAGAATATTTGTGTTCTTAAGTCTTTGTTCAAAAGACTGGTGTTAAAAATAAAAAATAATAAAAAAAAACACAAATCAAATTAAAAGTAAAAAAAATATTTTTTTTACTGATATATCATAAAGCTAGTAAACAAAGACAGTCATGCCACTCAAACTACATAGATACTCTCCAATATTTGCTTTCACTAAAGGTTACTTGAAACAATCCTTTGAAATGTTTTCTTTCTATATTCTACATTCTGCAGTAAATAGCACAGTTCCTGAACTTCAAATGCACAATTACATGACAGAAAGCAGTACAAAGCTCATCAAAGGAGATCAGCCTTAAAAATTCTTCTCCCCTTCTTTAAATGCACATTTGCTGAAATATCTAAGGTGCTATATGTTTATAAAGTTGATCATTAACAGAGAGGTAAACTTTTAAAAAAATAGTTAATATACAAATGTGTATAGTAAATCTATTATCAACTGTTGCTTAGCCTACTGACTCAAATTATAATTATTACAAGGTAATTAGCTTGAATAATGCATAATTTTATTAGCAGTAGATGGTAAAAGACATTGACACATAGTTACAACTTAGTAGAATCTGGTCATTTTTAAGGTTTACATTAAAAAAAACCATCCTACAGTATTTAGCTTTTGCTTTGACGCTATCATCAAATTCATTTGAATTTTTTGTTTGACAAAAGCTTTCAAACTTCTTGGGATCTTGAATATAAACACAGTAGAGACAGATATCTCTTATTACTTGCCTGAGCACAAAAAGTGTAGGAACAACCCTAGAGAGAGAAGAATTAAAAATCCACTCCCTTGATGTGTACTTTAAAATCATTTTCATGCTTCCTTACTATAGCATGCAATCAGGTCATGCTAACAGAGCAATGTAATTAACCTTCTTTATAAATTAATTCTAATATGTTCTGTAGCTCCCAGAATTTGGATAGAATTCTTTCTACTTTGTTGTAGGGTTTCTAGCAGCTGCTTTGTGACTTGAGGATTTCAAATAGCTTTCACTCTTCTTAAGCCAGCCACCTAGGATGTGGGGCAAGGGAATAGCTAAATGTGAAGTGTAGTCATGTATTATTACGTATAGGATCAATATTTCAAAAGGCAAACTAAGATCTCCCAGAAACGAAGGATTTGCCATATTTTCTGTGAACTACAAAGGTAGGATAGCTGGAAATAGTTTCTTTTTCTTGTCACTTGTGCAGGAAAGATTCTATATTGTCTAATGATGGCAATACAATCAATTATGCATATAGCAAGCATTAAGTAGAAAAGCAAAGCTTGTTAATGAAATCTCTGCCTAATCCATAAAAGAGTAAAATCTATTGGTAATATTGCTGTGAAATTGCATTTTTTGTGTGTATAGACTGTTCCAGAACTTTGTGCATGTGCGCTGGGACAGCCATCTTTTCTCTCACTTATGTACCTTCCTTAAGGGTTCCGGCCAAACGTAACCCATGCACTCTTCAGTGTGCAGGAATTGCTCCGTCCATACAACTAGAGGAGGTGAGTCATTAGCCCTGTCTCACTATTTGTTAGTACTCAAGGCCCCATCATCACTGTCCAAACTCCTCAAAATCTTACATATATGTATCTTCTTGCTACTCTTGAGGTAGCACAATACTACGTATGCCCATTTTACACATGGGAAACTGAGGTACAGAGGCCAAGTGGTTTGCCCAGGGTCACACAATAAGCATGTAGCAGATCAGGGAATTGAATACAGCTCTTCCATGTCTAGGTTAGTGCCCTAACTTCTGTACCCGCTTTCTCTTCATCCTTTACCTCCCCACACTCTTCACCAACATGTAGAACTGCGTAGGCTCATTGATGAGTACAGATGCTAACAGCCTAAAGGATGGGGTAGGCGATATACTCCATTATATGGGTTGGAGAGCTGGGATAGGGAAGAGGAGAACAGAGGCACAAATTTTTCCAATTTCCCTATAGGGCACCATGGCATTGTTGTTCCCTCAACCTACTACAGTGTGTGAAAGACACTAGTACAGATACTGCTTCTATCACAATATGGATATCTTCTCCTCTCCCCGCCCCCTGAGTATATAAACCATATGAAGATTCATGCTGAGTAGTCACGGGCAGGAAGTTAATATGTATGTAAAATAGTTTTGATGTTTAAACAATTTTGAGGACCCTACCTCCCCATCTCCATGCCAAGCCAATGACAGCCTGCCTTGTTGAAATATTAGCTGCATAATATTGAACAGGGCTCAATGCAGGGGCATTTCACTAGAGCAAGGGAAAGGGAATCCTCAATTTCCCGCTCCACAGAATGGTAGTGAAGCAGCTGTTTGGTTACTACCACAACCCTGAGGCTGCTGGCCCCCTTCTGCTGCTGCATCCTTGCTCCACCGAAGGCAAGGGCAGTGGATCTGTGTAGTGGTGGATTGTCCCTTGTCTATATCCCACAAACCCTGTTGCCTAAGGATGCAAAGGGAACCCTCCTGAGCTGGAAGCATTGATTCACAGTGCACAAACTCTTACTTGGTTTATTCAGGTCCTGCCAATCCCCTCTTCAGTGGATCTTTGGACAAACCCTGCTATAGCCCCAATGGAGGTGGACAGGATTTGGTGAAAAGTAGAATAGAGCAGCTAACTACTGTGGAAAGAAGGCAGAAAAGACTCCCAGAACACACTGCATCACCACAGCAGCAAAGAGTAATGTGGCACCTTATAGACTAACAGACATATTGGAGCATGAGCTTTCGTGGGTGAATACCCACTTCGTTGGATGCATGCATCCGACGAAGTGGGTATTCACCCACAAAAGCTCATGCTCTAATACGTCTGTTAGTCTATAAGGTGCCACAGGACTATTCGCTGCTTTTACAGATCCAGACTAACATGGCTACCCCTCTGATACTTGACATCACCACAGCATGGCCATACAAAAACAGTGCCAATGAGCCTCTTGTTCAGTGAGCTGTGCCACTTCCCCATTAATAATACCAAGCTTTTATATATCACTTTTAATCAGTAGCCTTTAAAGCTATCTATCAGGGAAGAATATTATCATTACCCCATTTTACAGTTGGTTTAACTGAGGCACAAGGAAGTTCAGTGATTTGTCCAAGGTCACCCAGCAGATCAGTGACAGAGCCAGGAATAACAATCAGGACTTCTGAGTCACTGTCTAATACTCTATCCAGTGGGCCGCCTGCTTTAATGGCAGACTGAATTTTAAATTGTGGTTTATAATTTATAAATACATAGGATTTACCTGCATGAGATTTAGTCTTCCTCTCCATTACCTCTTGTAGCCAGAATTTCAAGCCCTTAGCACCCATAATTTGGGATCTGATTTTCAAGAGTCCCATTTAAACACATTAATCAGATTTTCAAGAGAATTCAGCACACACTGTGTACTAAAATTGTAGAGCTCTTCTGAAAATCGGACCACATGGGTACCTAAATGGGAGTTCTGCTCTTGAAAATCTGGCCCCCATTGTGGGGCTGGAGCTCTATTGAAAATCTGACCACAGCTGGTACCTATGTGTATTGAATAACATGACATTTTAAACCAGGGTGGGGGGGAAGCCTCTGATTCAAAAACAAAGTTGCAGAAGTCATTGTGCAAACCGATCACTGACCACAAATGGGGGATGGATTTTACTGTGATTTAAAAATGAGGGAAGCTAAGAAGTACATTACACGTTCCTTTTTCTATCACACTTGTCATATTCTGCTGAGGATGGTTGAATTTGGAATAACAGTAATCTACAGTAGAACTAGTCCATGCTAAAGGCTCCCCTCTGCTCCAGTTAATAAGTGCAGTGAGTGCTGTGCAGGAGGCCTTCAGGACTAATCCTTGGTGTAGTAGCCATATAATGCTGATTTCAGTAGTGTGCAGCCACTTGTTATTGTCTCGTTCCTAAAGGTACTGTCACAGACATCACCTAGCCATATAATCAGGATCCTAGGAGCAGGAACTCAATAGGAGAGGGACCCAGGACAGCAACCCCCCTCCCTAATTGTCTTCTTTGGCCCTGACTGGAGCTGGAATGACAGAGGTGGCCAGGCCAAATTTGAGTAGTGAGGTGACCACATGGTCCTGCTTGCCGCCTCCCCCACTTTTACAGTCCTCCTGGTGCCCGTGGGTGCTGGGAACCTTTAACCCCTGGGGAGAGGTGGAGAAGGAGACACAACGAGTCTCCAGGTGGATGGAAGGATTGGATCTGAGATTTTAGTGCTTCCTGGGGATGTGGAGATGCAGAAGTAGAATGGAGTCTGGGGACTGTCGAGGGCCTGGGTCCTGGTGGGGATGGTGCTCTTCAGCCTGACCAGCTCTCTGGGTTAGAGCACAGGATTGAGTGTGGGGCAATGTGAGGAAAAAGAACATGGATGTGGGGAGGCAGCAGGGGAGTGTGTGTGGAGCTTGGTGCCAGAGGACAGCGCAGGTCTGGATGCAGAGGTAGCACCAATGCTCAGACTGAGTGTGGCAGAGGGAGAAGGAGTATGTTGGGTTGGGAGCAGGGCAACAGGTGGCGAGCTCCCTCCCTTGGAAAATTCTGGTTGAGCCCTTGCCTAAGATCAACAGTCTGCTAGAGATTAACTTTTAAAGGGGCCTCATGACTCAAATATATTTCCCAGTCTGACTGTTCAGTTACATGGCTCATCCATGGAGAAACATAAGGCACTTGTTGATTCAAAGATTCTCACTTGGCCTACAAAGAATACACAGTCAAGCAGGCAGGAATGAAGGAGTTCCTCCTTTCTGATGATGGGGGTTACCACCAGGACCGGCGCTAGGGGTTTGAGCGCCCTAGGTGCACGGCAATTTTGCCTCCCCGCATGCTGGTCCCACGGCTCCGGTGGAGCTGCTACAGTGGTACCTGCGGAGGGTCCGGTGCTCCGCGGCTCCGGTGGAGCTGCTGCAGTCATGCCTGTGGGCAGTCCACTGGAGCTGTGCGAGGAGCCGACCGTCCGCAGGCATGACTGCGGCAGCTCCACCGGAGCCGCGGACCAGCAGACCCTCCGCAGGCACCACTGCGGCAGCTCCGCCGGAGCTGCCTGCTGCCCCCTCCGGCAAAATGCCACCCACCAATTATTCTGGCGCCTTAGGCGATTGCCTAGGCTGCCTAAATGGTAGCACTGGCACTGGTTACCACCAAATACTAGCAATGGGCAACCCTGGTCAGAATGTGCCCCACCCCACGCACACACTCTGAATGAAGGATAGGAGAAACATTTGATCATTGCCGGCTTTGGAGTTGGAGCTTTATGTGGGTTGTTCTCCAGCCCTATGACTATAGTAACATCTGTGTCCAGTCCCCAGCAGCAGTGGGGGAAGAGGAACAACTTCATGGTACAGAGCATGTTCTCCAAGATCTGTTCCCATAGGTAACCCTTTGGAGACAGGCATACCCTTCCTTATGCCCAAGGGAGGTACAAGATGAGATGTTTCTATAGCATCTTCCACCTTCTTGGAATTTCTGTGTATTTGGGATCCATGCAGGGAGATGAGGTGAGAAGTGTTGGGATCTAAGGTGGGAGAGGATTTGCCCAGGAGTTGTACAGACTATCCTTTCAACAGTCCCATGAAAATTACAGCATAGAGCTGAATTTCCTTTTCCTGTTATTACCTTTGCTGCACAATCACTCTGCAGTGGGTAAAGCCTCCTTAAAGGGCCTGTAGTTTGGATAGAATATGGTGTCATGGCTGTGATGGAGTTGTTCTAACAAGGAACTCTCTCGTTCAAAAAGAATTATTTTGGAGAAGTTCTCTGACCTGTCTTATACAGGAGGTTAGACTAAAGGGTCCCTTCTCGTCTCAGAATCAATGAATTTATGCAGTGTGGGGTTAGGGGTCCTTGGATCTACTCAGTTCAAGGGCTGGCTGTATCTAGAAGCAGTGGAAGGACTCATTCAAAGGAATGACAATAGGGAAATTCTGAAAAAAAACCTTGCACGGTTTTATTTTCTTGAGGTTCGTGCATCAGTATTTCCACCTGAGAGGATGCTGTGGGAGTCAGGAGAAAGGATGGAAGTGCTTGGGAGACAAGGAGCTCATTTGTATAATCTTCCCAAATCAGCTGCATAATGCTTGGGTGCATTGGATTTTTTGTTTTTTAATATTTGCCCAATCCAACAGGCTGACCAGCCTCGTGTATTGGTTCAATGTCTCCCTGTTGACAAAAATGAAGAAAAGAGGATAAAATCATTTGAGCAGTTTATAGAGATTTTGAAGATTTATTATAACTACAGCTGGAAGTACATTATATCCATAGATAATATGGCAACATAAATTATGAGTTGCAGGGGAACATTAATTAATAATTGCTAACCAAGCAGGAAATCATTATGGAGGATAATACACAACTTCAGATGGCAGCATTTTGATTTTCATTTCTGTAAAAACTAATTTTTGAGCAACATTATTGGTTAATTAGTACTTGTAAGTAATGATTTAATATAGGGGAGAATTACTATGTTTCTTGGGAAATTGTCTAAAAGAATTGTTTCATTAAATGTATTAAAAGAGAACTTATTCACTATATTTCAATCATGTTTAGTAGGATGAGAGCCCTTGATCTGATTTGCCATAAGAACACAAATAAAGTACATAATTAACAATATTTTTACACATAGTTTCTTATCACTGAACTTATTACTCGGGCAAAATATCCCCTTGTTCCCTGTCTAATATCAGCCTTTAAATTATCAGTTATTTTAAAACATATTTACTACATCAAGTATTTTGAGATGAGAAAATGTGGCCTAAATTTTCAGAAGTATCCACTTACTTGGGTGCCACATCTTGTGTTGGCCGGTTGAGACAACTAGGGCCAGAATTTCAAAAGTATTTAGGTGCCTAAAGGTACAGATAGGTGCCTAGTGGGATTTTGAAAATCCCACTGAAGTATCTATATCATCTTATACCTTTGAAAATACCTTTAAATACCTTTTAAAATCTGGACCTTCATGCCTGCTTTCTAGAAGTGCTTATTGTTCCACAGCTTCCTTTAACTTCAGTTGGAGTTCTGGATGCTTTCCGAATCAAGTCTGGTCACTGTTTTGGGACTGAGAAATTTAAGGACCACAAAATAGTGGGCACTCTTGAACATTTAGACCAGTATGTCTGTCTGTTGTGAATTACAGTATTTTAAATCTCAGCTAAGTTAGTGGTTTGGACATTGTGATAAATGAAGTGAGGAGGGTGTAGTTCCCTTTTATGGACACCCAGCCAGCCAGTAGCTATAAAATCCCACTTAGTAGCTGTTCTCTAAAAGGTCTTACTGCTATGCATAGGTAAAAGGAAGTAAGTGGGTACCCGGCCAAAAGAGCCAATGGGAAGGATAGAAGTTTTTAAAATTGAAACAAGACTCCTCTTTTGTCTGTTTGTGGTTGTTCTCCCGGGGAGAGGTGAACAAGGCAGAATTATGCTGTGAGAAGCTTGGGCCAGGTATAAAAATATCATTAGTATCATACCTAGAAATTACTTATTTAAAACCCCAGATATATAAGTAGATCAGAAAATGTCTAGGAAGATGTGATTAGTTTTATCCCTTTTATTTCTTTATGGCTTGTGGATTCCTCTGTGCTAACCCCAGGTGCTTTTGTTTTGCTTATCCTTATTCTTGATGCTTAATCCTTGCAGTGGTTCTTTTAAAATCTAGCAGTAGCCTGAACTCCCAGATGTATTTTCTTTCTTTTATTATTAATAAAATTTACCTTTTTTAAGAACAGAATAGGATTTTTGTGTCTTAAGACTTTTGTGCACAAATTATTTAATTAGCTGGTGGCAACAACTGATTTCCCTTTTTTTTCTTTCTCAGCTCTTCCCCAGAGAGGGGGTGAAAGGGCTTAAGGGTACCCCACAGGAAGTGCACCTTCCTGGGCTCTCAAAGGGGTTCTGCACTTGGGTGGTGGGAGCATCTACCAATCCAAGGTAAGAGAGAGAAGCTGTAACCTTGGGAGTTTAATACAAGCCTGGAGTGACCAGTATTAATTTTTAGAATATTTATGGGCCCCCACCTTCTGCACTCTAAGTGCCAGAGTGGGGAATCAGCCTTGACGGTCATCATCAGTCAGAACCTAACACAGAGTAAATGATTGCTTTTTGTAATGGTGTGCAGTGTGGTCTAGTGACTAAAGCACTGGACTGGGAGTCAGAAGACAGGTTCTGTTCCAATCTTTGTCATGGACCAGCTCCGTGTCCTTATAACTTCACTGCTCTGTGCCTGTTTCCCTTTTCACTCTTTGCCTTCCCTGTCTATTTAGATTGTAAGCGCTTCAGGGCAGAGACCTCTTTTGTGTGTGTCTGTCTGTACAGAGTCTAGCACAACAGGGCCCAGATGTCATTTATTTACATTACAGTAATGTTTAGAACCTTCAGAGTGCAAGCAGAAAGCAAGACTGATACTGCATCTTGTCCTACATTCTCCTTCTCTGATCCAGTAGCAAAGAAATTATTTTTTTGTTTAAGGGGAGACACATTTAATTTCTATTTTAAGTCTTTCTGGTTTTAGCTAGTGAGCTTGTTTTGATTGACTTGTTTATGCTTTCTGCTCTAGGTAGCGCTGAGGGCTAGAGCTGGATGAAATTTTTTGAGCTGATGCTTTTTCTCAGATTTGGGTAGACTGAAAAATTTTGCAAATTTGTGTTGAATTAAGTAAGTTGTTTTGGTTGAGGAGGGGACCAACAAAACAAAAAAATCTGCAAAAAATCCTAGTGTTTTGTTTCAAAATTTCAAAATAAATTGTTTCAATAGTTTGATTTTAAATCGCTTTTTTGTTTAGAAATTTATTTATTTATTAGAAAATAATTTTTAAAAATTCCAAATCCAAGTAAAATAATATAAAATATTTTTTTCTGGTTAGCTGGAGGAAAAAAAAGCATTTCAGGTTCACTCAGAATAATTTTGTCTTTCAGTATTGCCAGCAATCCAAAAACTCAGGTATTCACACAACTCTCTGGGGGATATGGTGTCAGCAGGAACCTAAACATCTGAAATGGTGACTCAGAAATGGCTGAGTTGTGTAGGTGACATCTATAATCTATGACATCTATAATCAGCCACTGATTGTCTGGCCTGCTTCCATGAGATATGCCAACTCCGCTAACTTGATTTGATGCAGACATACCAAAATATGTAGATCCAAACATTAGTTTGTTTGCATGGCAATATTCAGCTGGCTGATTTAGGCTGTTGTTAGCAATACCTTGCAAATATATTACTCGGTTCAGCCTCCCCTCTAGTACTCCTTTTGGGTTGTTTTGTTTTTCATTCTTGCTCTGTTATGTGTTTTAGGAGTCAAGCTGCCTTTTGCTAAACTTCCATTTGTGGCTGTATGTGGGCACAGAGACCTTCAAGTGAGAATTCTAGTGATTTTGGGTGGCCATTCTGCAGACACATTAAATAGAGTGTGATTTTCAGAGGGCAAGTACTAAGCACATGCTGAAAATCAGGACCCATTAAGGTGTCTAAAGTTGGACACCCTAAATCACTAATCAGTTTCATCCTCTAAGATTTAAAAGTCTCTCTCCTTTGTTAGTTCAATTTTCTTTCTTTTTTCCATGAGAGAATGTATCTCAACTGTTCTTTCAATTCCATCCTGTATTATTTGCTCTGCACATTCATGTTTCTGGTTCAGTACTTTTCTGATCTAATCTTGTGAATAGGCTATATTTTACGAACAATTACCTGGGCCAAAGATTCTTGTATTATAATCCTGGTTCTTACAAATTCAGGAATAGTGGAGGAAACTGTAATATATACTCCTGGCCAAAACAGACACATGGAATCTCAAACTGATCAATACTGATAAGAAGTTTGGGATTTTGCCTCCTCAAAGAATCCATGCCAGGGAACTCATTTCTTTTTTATAAAGCGTTAGCTTTTATCTCTTAGAGAGTTATTAAAATCAACTACAAACTATATCTAAAGAAGTAATGTTAAATTGGTTTAACATGTTTTTAACAGACTCCTGATGGTATGATATTCTGAATTGTTGTTTGCTATAGAAATGCCCCAGGAAGTTGTGTCTTTTTTTTTTTTTTTAATGAAGCAATGAGATGGAAAGAAATAGAAATCTCCAACACTCTTATCCTTGTGAAATAGCAAATCAGTGCATTGGAACTAGACACAGTACGAAAACACGGGATGAAATAGAATGGTCAGCCTAATGTATCCTCTATCACAAATATGTAGTCTTTGTGAGATAGATGTGCTTGTACATCAGCTAATATGTTTTTCATGTATTCAATGGGTCTAGCAGAATAATATTTACAAGCCCATACTTGTTGTTTTTCTGTTTACAAAGCCATAAAAGAAGAGAGAGAGAGAGAATTGAGTTCTGATTGGAAGATCATTCTTCCCCATCTTTCCTAATGTGCCTAGGGAGAAGCTTTCCCCATACTGCATATATGGAAAAATGTTTATAGTCTAGGCTATAATGGTTCTTCCATTAAAATTTGGAGTTGTTTGAAAATAAAGGTCATGTGATTGCTCCATATGTGGGTATACAAGTAGCCTCCTTCCTTTGCAGTGCGCAAGCAAAGATTGATTGCCACAGCAATCCAGGGTTTGCTCACCTCCTCTTCTCCCCAGAAGGATTAAACCATGCAGTAGTGTAAGCAAGAAAGACCATGTGAGGAATGTGTATTAGAGACTGAAATAAATGGAAAAATGAGACAGTACAAGCTCAGATGGTTTCACCATGCAAAGTGCAGTCCTGACAAATGTGTGCAAGACAGTCCAACAGATCAAGACTGAAGGAAAAAGACAGAGAGGCCAAGCCAAGAAGAAGCGGTGGGATTACATAAAGGGAAACATGTTAGGAGATGGTCTGATAGAAGATGAGGCATTGATTAGAGCACTGTGGATGGAGAGGACTCATAAAGCAGACCCCGCTTGATGGGATTAACACAATGGAGAATAAAATATTATGATAGCATCTAGAGGTCTCAACAAATATCAGAGTCCTGTTGTGCTGAGCTCTGTACAAACACGCAGAGAGAGACATCCACCACCCCAAAGACAGTACAGAGATGAACTGACTTGTTCAATACCCCAAAGCAGGTGTTATCAGAGCCAGTAATAGAAGCCAGATATCCTGAGTCCCAGTCCATTGCTAGACCCACTAGATAGTGTTGTTTCTATTCCCATTAGAGGCATTCTTCACAATTTGTCTCAGCTTTTTGACATGTGTGGAGGGTAGTTAGAAAAGGAGGGTGTGACATTAAAGACTGACTTTGGCAGGATATTTTTTTCTTGGTTTGGAAGAGGAAAATCCTTCATAATGGTAACAATCAGAAATGTACCAATGAGACTATTCTAATTGAAGGGGAGTGTGTCTGCAGCCATGCCACTTTGTGTTGTGATCCTGTTACATTTGACAAGCTAACCAGGGGCCAGGATGTGTCAATGTTTGGATGGGGGAACTCCTAGGTGATTACCTAATGTCTCAGCCTGGTGTTAGAGAGCACTGAGCTACTGCCAGAGATGTCTTTTGGATGAGCTGTAATTCCAATAGTGTATTACACATGTAAACTGTAAAAGCTTCCATTACACCTTTTGTAAATTAGGGGCATTAACCCCAAAATACTGCCCAAATAACAAATTTTAATAACGTTTGGCCAAGCCAAGTTCCTCCTGCAGTTTAATTCAGATATGCTATTCTTCACTGACTGTACTAAATTGTTGTGTAGTTTTGCTGTTTAATAGACTCATAGACTCATAGGTCAGAAGGGACCAACTGATAATCTAGTCTGACTCCTGCACAAGGCAGGCCACAGACCCCACCCATCCATTTTATAACCACCCCTATCCCAGGATCGAGTTATTGAAATCTTCAAAATTGGTTGAATACCTCAAGCTGCAGAGAAACCACCAGCAAGCGACCCGTGCCCCACGCTGCAGGGGAAGGCGAAAAACCTCCAGGCCCCTGCCAATCCGCCCTGGAGGAAAATTCCTTCCCGACCCCAAATATGGCGATCAGCTAAACCCTGAGCATGTGGGCAAGAGTCACCAGCCAGCACCCAAGAAGGAATTCTCTGCAGTAACTCAGTTCCCATGCCATCCAACATCTCCCCGCAGATCATTGAGCAGACCCTATCTGGTGGTAATCCAAGATCAATTGCCCAAATTAACAATCCTATCATAACATCCCCTCCATATACTTATCAAGCTTTGTCTTAAAGCCAGGAAAGTCTTTTGCCCCCACTACTTCCCTCGGAAGGCTGTTCCAGAACTTCACTCCCCTAATGGTTAGAAACCTTCGTCTAATTGCAAGTCTAAACTTCCTAATATCCAGTTTATACCCATTCGTCCTCGTGCCTACATTAGTACTAAACTTAAATAATCCTCTCCCTCCCTAACGTTAACCCCCCTGATATATTTATATAGAGCAAGCAATATCCCCCCGCACCTTCTTTTGGCCAGGCTAAACAAGCCAAGCTCTTTGAGTCTCCTTTCATAAGGCAGTTTTTCCATTCCTCGGATCATCCTTGTAGCCGTCTCTGAACCTGTTCCAGTTTGAATTCATCCTTCTTGAACATGGGACACCAGAACTGCACACAGTATTCCAGATGGGTCTCACCAACGCCTTGTATAACGGTACTAACACCTCCTTATCCTTGCAGGAAATACCCCGCCTGATGCATCCCAAAATCGCATTTGCTTTTTTTAACAGCCGTATCACATTGGCGACTCATAGTCATCCTGCTATCAACCAGCACCCCAAGGTCCTTCTCCTCCTCCGTCGCTTTCCAACTGATGCGCCCCCAACTATATCCAATTCTTATTATTAATTCCTAATGCATAACCTTGCACTTTTCACTATTGTATTTTCATCCTATGTCTATTACTCCAGTTTACAAGGTGGGTTCAGATCTTCCTGAATAGTATCCCTGTCCTTCTCCGTGTTAGCAATACCCCCAGCTTCGTGTCATCCGCAAAACTTATTAGCACATTCCCGCTCTTTGTGCCAAGGCAGTAATAAAAAGGTTAAATAGAGCGGTCCCAAAACCGATCCTTGAGGGACTCCACTAGTGACCTCCTTCCAGCCTGACAATTCACCTTTCAAAGTACGACCCTCTGAGTCTCCCCTTTAACCAGTTCCTTATCCAACTTACAACTTTCCTATTCATTCCCATCTTTCCAATTTGACTAACAGTTCCCCGTGCGGAACCGTGTCGAACGCCTTACTGAAATCTAGGTAAATTATATCTACCGCATTCCTTTATCTAAGTAATCCGTCACCTTCTCAAAGAAGGAGATCAGATTGGGTTTGGCCGATCTACCTTTCTAAATCCGTGTTGCAATTCGTCCCAATGACCATTGACCTCTAGGTCCTTGACTACTTTCTCCCTTAAATTTTTTCCAAGACCTTGCATACTACAGACGTCAGCTAACAGGCCTATAAGTACCGGATCACTTTTATTCCCTTTCTTAAAAATAGGAACTACATTAGCAATCCTCCAATCATACTGCACAACCCCGAGTTTACCGATTGCTTTAAAAATTTTGCTAACGGGCTCGCAATTTCACGCGCCAGTTCCTTTAATATCCTCGATGGAGATTGTCCGGCCCTCCGACTTCGTCCCATCGAGCTGTTCAAGTACGCCTCTACCTCAGTGCGGTAATATCCACTTCCATATCCACATTCCCTTTATCATCCCTCCATCATCGCAAGGTTCCTCACTAGTCTTATTAAAAACTGAAGCAAAGTACTTGTTTAGATGTTGGCCATGCCTAGGTTATCCTTAACCTCCATTCCATCCTCAGTGTATAGCTGGCCCCACTTCTTCTTTCTCTTTGTTTTCTTCTTATTTATGTGGCTGTAGAACCTTTTACTATTGGTTTTGATTCCCTTTGCAAGGTCCAGTTCAATGCGGCTTTTAGCCTTCCTCACTTTATCCCTACATGTTCTGACCTCACCAAGGTAGCTTTCCTTACTGATCCTGCCTTTCTTCCACTCCCTGTAAGCTTTCTGCTTTTGTCTAATCCCCCTCTCTGAGTTGCTTTGCTCATCCAGTTTGGCCTACAACTCCTGCCCATGGTTTTTTTCCCCTTCTCGGGATGCAGGCTTCCGACAGTCTCCTGCAGCTGCCGACTTAAAGTAATTCCAGGCCTCCTCCGCATTTAAATCCACTAATTCCTCCGTCCAATCCACTTCCCTAACTAATTTCCTTAACTCTTTAAATTAGCCCTCGAGAAGTCAAAAACCCTAATCCCAGATCTACATTTTGTTTATCCTTCCATCTAGTTTGAACTGAATCAGCTCATGATCACTCGAACCAAGGTTGTCCCCTACCACCATTTCTTCCTACGAGGTCCTCACTGCTCACCAACACCAAATCTAAAATGGCATCCTCCTCTCGTAGGTACTTCAACTACTTGATGAGAATCCATCCGCTATCAATCCAGAAAAATCTGACCCCTATTATTCTTGCAAGTACTCGTCCTCCAGTCTATATCCGGGAAGTTGAAGTCCCCCATAATCACACATTTCCCCTTTGTGTTTACTTCATTAAAGGACATTAAGAGGTCTCTATCCTATCCCAATCAGATCCCAGCGGTCTGTAGCACAACGCAAGCACTATCTCAGGGGAAGCTCTAGTTGCTTTTTACCCAGTGTGATTTTTGCCCAGACAGACTCTGTCTTATCCATTCCATCGCTTCTTATTTCGCTACAGTTAATTTCATCATTGATGTACAAGGCTACTCCACCACCTTTGCCTTTCTTCCTGTCTTTTCTAAACAGCACATAGCCTTCAATAACCGTGCTCCAGTCATGAGTACCATTCCACCAGGTTTCAGTTATCCCTATAATATCCAGTTTCACTTCCTGCACCAGTAACTCCAGTTCCTCCATCTTGTTACCTAGGCTCCTCGCATTAGTGTACAGACCTTTTAATTTTCGGCGTTTGGCGTCAGTGACATTCTTTCCCCCGTCGTGCAGAGACCTTGTACCACCAGCATCACCCGTTACTCTGGTTTCTACTCCACTATTCCTCCTTGGATCAAATCTTGGGACCGCAAGGGTATCCCCTCTCACTTTGTTTACTTTCCTCTCCAGGTTATATTCCGGCGTGGAGATCTCCCGAACATCTCCCAACCATCTCCCCCAACTTCCTAGTTTAAAGCTCTCTTGATGAGGTCGGCGAGCCTCCATCCTAGAATTCTATTTCCCTCCTTGCTTAGATGAAGTCCATCCTGAGCGAACAGTCGTCTATCCGTAAACGCTTCCCAGTGACCGTACATCCCAAAGCCCTCCTTATAACACCACTCCCTAAGCCATCTGTTGATCGCCATAATCTTGTCACTCCTTCGTCGCCCCGCTCTAGGAACCGGCAGAATCCCACTGAAGATCACCTGAGCCTCGATGTCTTTGAGCCTCTTCCCCAGTCTGGCATAGTCCTCCTTGATACAGTCCAGCGAGTAACTAGCCGTATCATTCGTTCCCACATGAAGGATAATCAACGGATTCTTTCCCGTTCCCGCTAAGATCGTATTCAGCCTCAGGTCCACATCCTGTATCTTAGCCCCTGGCAGACAGCACACCCTTCTGTTCTCCCGATCAGGTCTAGTTACAGGCCTATCTACTCTTCTCTGAAGCAGCTGGAGGGGAGAATGTGAAAAAATGCAACAAACCAAACAGCCTACAATAGGCAGAATATTTAGCCCCAAAAGGGAGCATTACCAGAGTCAATGAAATCCACTGTGGATTTTGGTGTTGCTATGGATTTTAGGTGGAAGATGTTCAGATACAATGCTGAAGGGCAGCAGTAAAAAAATCTGAAGGCCACGTCTAGCCTACAAAGTTAGGTCAATACAAGTTATGTCATTGTACAGCTGCCAAAGTCTGTATAGCACTTGGGCACATGCCTACTTGTCTGCTTGCCCTGGCATTGAGCTTATTTCCCACGAGTGCTTGTGTTGTTATAAAGTACATTGCACAATGGGTAGGATTCCAGTTTGTTATGTGCTGCCATAGGCACTGACTCTGTGGGTGCTCCAAGGCTGGAGCACCCACAGAAAAAAAATTAGCAGGTGCTTAGCATCCATTGGCAGCCAGTTCCCTCCCTCCCTCCCTCCCCTCAGCACTTCCCATCCACCAGAGGCCCTCCCAATCAACTCCTCTCCTCTCTCTCCCAGCATCTACCTCTTGCTGTGATCAGCTGTTTTGCATCATGCAGGAAGCTCTCGGAGGAAGGAGGAGGAGCAGGGGCGGGGAATGCTTGGGAAAGAGGGTAGAGGTGGGTGTGAAGAGGTGAGGCAGGGTCTTGGGGGTAGAGGATGGGTGGAGGTGGGTCCTGGGGTGGAGTGGAATGTTGAGCACCCCTCGGGCCTGGAGGAAGACTGCGCCTATCTGTGCTGCTCCTAAAGCAGCTGAAGGTGGTGGTGTGCTGCTTCTGGTGCTGAGAAACTAGCCCTGGCTGGTGGGCTAGGATCATAATGCAGGTTTGGAATGATGAGCAGTCACTTCAGAACTTTTGGATGTCAAAGACCACATTCCTGGATCTGTGAGATAAGCTCATCCTAATCCCCAGCACAGGGTCACCAGAATGAGACTTACATTGACAGTGGAGAAGCAAACGGTGATCACACTGTTGAAGCATGCAATGTCAGATTTCTCCTGGTCAGTGGGAAATTATTTGAGTTAAACTCCACAGCAGGTGGCTTTCAAGTGTGTAGGACCATTGTCTCCTTCTATGCAGGACTGTTACTCTCAACAATGTGCAAAAAATAGTGGATGGATTTGCAGCAATGGGATTCCCCACCGGCAGCTGGGCAATAGATGGAACTCATATCCTATTTTGGTGCTAGCCCATCTTGCTACTGAGTACATCAAAATAAAGGGCTAATTTTCTGTGGTTAAGCAAGTGCTTATGGATCACTGGGAGTGCTTCCAAAAAGGTGCATGACACTCAGATCTTTAAGAACACAGGATTTTTCAGAAAGCTGCATGCAGGGACATTCTTTTCTGAGTAGTGGATTGCCATTGGCAATGTGAAAATGCCAATAGTGATTTTCGGTGACCCAACCTACCCTTTATTCCCCTGGCTCATGAAACTGTACACTAACCATCCTGACAGCACCAAAGAAAGGTTCAACTGCCAGCTCAGCAGGTACAGAATGACTGTGGAATGTACTTTTGGTAGATTTAAGAGTCGCTGGTGGTATTTACTCACTAGATTAGATCTCAATGAGAAAAATATCCCAATGGTTGTAGCTGCATGTTGTGTACATTATAAAATTTGTGAGGCAAAGGGGGAATACTGTCACCATGGTGGAGGTGTTAAGTGGATCAGCCATTTGATATATTTGAATGGCCAGGCACAGGGCTATTACAAGACCTATGCATTTGGGGGAGGCTAAAGATTCCTTTTTTTCACAGTCAGCCATAGTAGTGTTCCGTTTGGCTGTCTTGGGACAAAGTCTCTTGTGTAATTTAACCTATGTGACTTTTGTTTATTGCTGCTGGTATCTATTCCGTTGTGCTGAATGCAAATTATAAATACTGCTGGCCCTGGAGCTTTTCTTGCTGCTATGAATTATGTGGTGCCTGCCATACATTTATAAATATGGCTGGGTGTCTTCCTGAGGCTATGATACCATGGTATGTGATGTGCATAGATAAATATTTGATGTTTTGGCTACTGCTATGTATTCTGTAATATTTGTTAATAAATATGGCAACAAATGCTTTCTCAGATCATTTAGATTGTCAAAAGAACTCAACTCCTATTTAGGCACCAAAATTGGAAGCTCCTTTGAAAATCTAGCCTTAAATGTAACAAAGTGAGCTGCTGAGTGCTAAGCTCTTTGAAAATCTGGCTTTTTATGAAGGTGTCTAAATGGGAACTGAGCGCTATAGAAAATCAGATCCTAACATGGGTGCAGAGCTCTTGAAATTCTAGTGCCTTATATGCAGAACCTAAATCCTGAATCAACAAGAGTTTTGGCAGGGTACTCTAACAGGAACAGATTGAGGCTTAATTCATAACAAGTAATTCTAAAAATATTTCAGATTCAGAGTCTCCTTGGCAAGGAAGAGGTCTCAGTTGTATGATACCATTGGGGTGCTTTTTTTTTTGTTCTTGGATCTCTCTTCTACATCACCACTCTTTCTTCTTTTAGTATGTAGTAATCTACTTCTACCACAACCTTCATGTAGCTTTCCAGCATGCTTTGATAAATCATAATTCAGGAAAGAATTTACACATTTAATCGGAAGTATGCAAGTAGTCCCATTGGCTATTTGTTGTCTTAAAATTAATCACATGCTTAAATCCTTTGTTAGGAGGAGGCCATGGTCTCTGAATTAAATTCACCATATCTCTTCTCTCTCTCTCTTTCTTTCTCTCATTCTAGAACGCTCAACTTTTTTTTTCTCTGCTGTCAGGAGCCCTGTAACTACGCAAGATCTGGATTTACAGAAACTTTCAAAAGTACAGGGTGCCACCCATACATCCTGAACTCATGATCTCTAACTGGAGAGAGAAGCTTTCTGGGTTTGTTAACTGGTAAAGTATGTCTTTGCCCTTCCAAAGTAAGCTTTGAGAATTTCTCAATAAATCAGCTAAAGGATCTTTTCCCAAGAGCTTGTCCACATGTCATGGCTAATGCAGTAATGCATTCCTGCCTGAAGGATTAACAGGGATGGAGTGTTCATAATGCACAATTCTGTCCTCTTTTTGGATGATACTTTTTTATTTTGTTTGTCTGAGTTTTTTCTTCACTAGGAATGTGACTACTGGAATTTTCTCAGACTTGATTTAACAGCCTCTCTTTTTGGTTCTTGTTAGTATTTGTTTAATGCAGACTGTATGAATTATTTAACTATAATGTGAAAATAGTATAATATTTGCTTGTTTGATATTTGTTTATGCCTTATACCTGTACTTTAGCAAACAAAAGGCAGATGCATTCCAGTTCATTGTATTACATCAGATTTAACTAGTACTTTTCCCCTTTACATTTGTTCTTCATTATGTATTTTAATCTCTAAACTTCACAGTCCTGATTTGTCTCAAAAAGTAAAGTGACTTTTAAAATGCTGTCATGTTGTTAGTGTGTGAGGTATTCAATAAATATTCATGAAATACATAAATGTTTGTTAAAGGAAATGTAATGTCCCAGTCTAAAAAAATATGAAAGTCTGAAGAATTATAAAAATAGAACAGTAATATTTCCCACTATATTGTGTGGACAAATCAAGGGCCATTCAACAGTTTTCTAGTGCACACATACAATTCCATTACTCTATTGTTAAAATTTGATACACAGAGGTATGGTATTTTTTGTCTTTTAAAATGTGGGAGATAATTCAGAAACTAATTAAAATAAGGTTCTACCTAAATAAATCTAAAACAGTGAATAATAGTCTATTATCATTAAAACCTATATGAGTTGAACTATAAACTAATGAGAGTATCAGCTTAGTAAGCCTGGGACTGGGAATCAGAAATCTTGAGTGCTACTCTTATTTCAGGTCCTGAACTCTGATCTCAGTCAAGTTACTTAAATTCACCTCAGTTTATCCATTTGTAAAAATGGTATAATGATTTCATCAGAAGTACTGTAAGGTTTAATTTTGGTAATGCTGTTTCAGGTTGTACAATGAAAGGCATTGTAACAATCCCCAAACCAAGTGAAGGACAGAGACCAGGGTTTTGAAATGTGATGATTGATTTCGGGTGCCCAATTTGAGACAAAAGGACATAATTTTTTGAAAGAGTTGAGCAACAGTCCTGTGAAAACCAGTCCCATTTAACATCTATCACTTAATCAATAGGAGGGTTTTTTTTAAGTGTTTATTTTGGGTCCAATATAATTTTATTGCAAAGCTTATGGACAAGACACAATAAGAATACATGTGCCTCTAACACAACATAAACGAGTAACCAATTTAAAAGAAAGTGGATACGATAACCAATATAAAAGGAAAGATTCCAGTAGCAAGAATTAAAAGTTGTATTTACATGGAGGTACACTAGGAGTCTCAAACAATCAAAAAACTTAATATATCATTAGATTTAAAGATCTATTGAGCAATTTGGGGAAAGCACATTTGTAGCACTAACTCTTATTGAAAAGAACTGTGTGTGTGTGTGTGT
Source organism: Gopherus evgoodei (assembly GCF_007399415.2). Taxonomy (NCBI): domain Eukaryota; kingdom Metazoa; phylum Chordata; order Testudines; family Testudinidae; genus Gopherus; species Gopherus evgoodei. Next base: position 65,989,291 of record NC_044329.1, read on the forward strand.
GTGTGTGTGTGTGTGTATATATATATATATATATATATATATATATATATATATATATATATAAAATCTTCAGGTACTTTGAGGTACTTTTTTATTTTTGAGGTATCTTTGAGGGACACAGTTTCTACATAATTCTCTGGAAATAAGGGAGTGGATTTTTAACAGAATAACAAAGGAAAACTTGTTTTCCTTCAATGCTTTGAACAACTGGCAAACAAGATGGTTACACAGAGTACAAAGTTTGTAATTCATATTTATTTGTGGCTATAACTCTTCTGAATTACAATAATTTCAATTGTGAATAGAAAGGCAAATTGCTGAGGGGATTCCTTGTTTTCGGTTATTAATCAACTGTCCTGCAGGTTTATTTCAAAGCTTCAAGAAGGTATATTATGCAAATAAAGAAATTAATGAAGAATGCATTTCCCCTTTACTCTTCTATTCTAGTTTTGTGCTTTTACTATAGCTTTCAAATCATTTGCATTCCATAATAGAGGCTAAAACAGACACAAAAATAGATTATTCTCTCCCCTTTAAATAAATAATACAAAAGTTCATATGTACGAATATAAATATCTGTGCTAATCAGAAAACACTTTGGTGGAGATTGTTATTCACAGAGGAGGGGAGTGACTGTTGGGAGCTCAGGTCTCTGTGTTTTGGTATAGAAGCCCTTTACATACCCTACCTACTTAATATGAAAATGTTGTCCTGTCCCTCTCCACAGCAGTATTTGTCATTTCACGCTGGTTAAGTAAAGTATCAGTGATCTCCCAAGCAAGATTCAGCTGTAGCTACTTCAATCAAAACCAGACAAATAAAAGCGGCAATGCTAAAGTTTGGTTTAATTGTACAGATGATCATTTCTTTTCCTGCAATTACTCTCACTTATTCAGCTGACATTAGCAACTGCAAAAGTGGCTCAGGATGCATTGTATGTATCCTCCAGGGACATGGAAGGGGTAAAATGGCAAACAGGGTGAAAGAAAGAACAGAAGAAAAAGAAATCCAATGATGATAAATAGGTATCCGATGCACTAAGACACAATTGGCAGTAAGAAAAAGTTATTCATAGATTCAAAGGCCAAAAGGGGCCTCTGTGATCATCTAGTCTGACCTCCTGTAATAATATGCCATAGAACTTCTCCAAAAGAATCCTTAGAGCATAGCTTTCAGAAAAAAAAAATCCAATCTTGATTTCAAAATGATCAGTCACAGAGAATCCACCACAACATGTGGCAAGTTGCTCTAAGGGTTAATTACTCTCATTGTCAAAAATGTGCATCTTATTTCCAGTCTGAATTTGTCTAGCTTCAACTTCTAGCCATTCAGTCATAGTCTACCTTTCTCTTTTAGATTGAAGAGCCCATTATTAAATATTTGTTTGTTATATGTATGTACATAAATCACCCCTTAACTTTCTCTTTAAGCAAAATAGATTGAGCTCCTTGAGTCTATCAGTATGTTTTCTAACCCTTTAATCATCCATGTGGTTCTTCTCTGAACCCTCTCCAATTTATCAATATCCTTCTTAAACTGTGGCCATCAGAACTGAATACAGTATTCCAGCAGCAATCTCACCAGTGCCAAACATAAAGGAAAACAACCTTTCTACTTCCGCTCAAGATTCCCCTGTTTATGCATCCAAAGTTCACAATAGCTCTTTTGGCCACAGTATCATACCAGGAGCTCATGTTCCATTGATTATCCACCATGACCACCAAATCTTTTTTTTCAGACTCACTGCTTCCCAGGATAGAACCCCCGACCCTGTAAGTATGATGTGTGTTTATTGTTCTGAGATGTCTACATTTGCATTTAGTTATATATTGCATCATTTACTTGCCCCCAGTTTACCAAGTGATCCAGCTGGTTCTGAATCAGTCACCTGTCCTCTTCGTTATTTACCACTCCACCAATTTTTGTCTCATCTCCAAACTTTATCATTGAAAGAAAGGTTAAATAGAGCAAGACCAAGAACCAGTTCCTGTGGGACCACACTGAAAACACATGCGTTCAGTGGTTGCCTGTTTAGAATTACATATTGAGGCCTACCAGGTAGCTAATTTATTTAATTTAATGTGTGGCATTTTAATTTTATGTCACTCTAGGTTTTTAAACAAAACATCATGCAATACCAAATTAAATGTTTACAGTAGTCTAAGTATATTATGTCACCATTACCTTTATCAACTAAGCTTGAAATCTCATCAAAAATATCAAGTTAGCTAGACAGGGTCTATTTTCCATAAACCAACATTGATTTGTATTAACTGAGTCTGTATCAGCTGCTCCATTATATTCCCCAGGATTGATGTCCGGCTGACAGGCCTATAGTTTACCTGCATCATCCCATTTATCCTTTTTAAAATATAGTATAACATTGGTTTTCTGCTGGTCTTCTCGAAGACTTATTGAGAATCAACATTAATGGTCCTGCAAACTCTTCAGCCAGCTCTTATAAAGCTCTTGGATGCAGTGATTTTTAAAAAGGTCAACTATAGTAGTGTGTGTTTAACATCATCCAGAGATACTAGTGGAATGAAAAGAGTGTTATAACCACGATGAGACAATCTCATCTGCTTTGTCCAAAAATAAAGAATAGAAATATTTATTGAATACTTACTCTTGTTTTTCATTATTATTGCCAATGCTACCATTTTCATCTTGTAATAGGCTAATACTATTGTCAGGATTTGTTTGTTCCCAATATATTTAAATAGCTCCTTCTTATTGTCCTTAACTCTGCTGGCCAGAGATTTCTCCTTTGCTTCCTGGGGAAGGCAGCTTCTCTTGGATGATGTGTAGGAGTCTCAGAGCACAAATGTATTGAGCCCAGTAGCTCATTGTATCTCTTAGGCCAGATTTACCAATCTTTGTGAAAATTTCAGACCAATCTCTCTGCTAGATATAAACTACATAACTTTCACCAAGATAATTCTGAATAGATTAAACAAAGTCATTTTTAAAATTAATAATGAATGTGCATGTATGTTTTATATCTGTTAGACAGGGAAGAGATCATTTAAATTTGCTGGGAATCTAAAAATACTCTGGGACCAATTGCAGCCCTTGTACTGCCCTCATTAAAAAATTGTTTGTTTGGCAGGATAAAATTGGGCTGTTTTCACTTTGGACTCCGTTAAGAAAATGGTCAATGAATGTAGAAGAATCCTACAATAATAGTCGCATATGTGGCCAAATTACTTTAACTGAACCAGTGTCCTGATCCAGCATGGTAATTCCTATGTTACATGTTGGAACCAGAAGAGATTGTCCTGTTTCATCACTATGAATTTTGCTGGCTGTAGAGTTTTGGAGTATGCAAGGGATACAAGATCAAGTCCTTTGTTCTCTAATCCACAAGTTAATTTTTCATAAGAGACACTACTAGAAATGCGGAAGCACTCATTTATGCTCATTTGCTACAAGCTTTATGCGCTTAATATTTTGCTATCTTCTGATGGCTAGGGCTCTGAAGAGAAATTTTCCATGAGTAAAACTGGCATTCTTTTCTGGTTCATTGGTATGCATCTGATCCTACAAGGTGCTGAGCACCCACAGAAGTGATTATCCCCTTCAACACCCACTGAAACCCATGAAAATGGAGTGTACTGAGCACTTTGCAAAAGAGGTTAAGGGCTTAACACAACTGGGTCTCTTACTCATAAGGGTAATTCTGTGAACAAGAACAATGGGTTATAATTGCAGAAGTGCTGTAGAATGCACTGACCATTTTCTCAAATGATTTATAGAATCTATCTAGCCCTCTGTATTTAAATAAGTGTCTCTCCTGATGTAAATATAGTTCTCTGTGCCAAAACAAAGGGCCAAATTCTCAGAAGATGTAAATCAGTATTGCCCCATTACTAATTTACACAAACTGAGATGCACACATGCGCACACGCACACATTTTGTTTCTCCATAGAGAATGTACACACATTTTGTCACTGTATATCATTCCCCAATACATATATATTACTCAGAGTGGCTCTCTATGCTGTATATGCCAACACAGACATTTGTAGGTTTGGATGTGAAACTATTAGTTTTCTGTACTGAGTAGATTTTTGAACTGGCATATTTATGTGTTTCATTCTTTTTCACTGGGTAAAATTAGGTTATATAATTTCAATTTCATTGTAATTTTATGTGTTTTTTAAATAAAAAAGTAGTAAAATCTTACATCGGTCCATGAAAATTCTTCTGCAGCTTCAAGAGAAGGACTATCTTATTATGCCATCTGAACATGAGTTATGCAGGCTACCTTTGTTTTCATTCCCTAACTTCTACAAGTTGCTTTTGGAAATGATGCTCATATTAAATATCTAATCCATCAGCAGTATAACTTGTGGCATAAACAATTTCCAAAAAGAAACGTTTTTTCTTAATAAGGCTGATGTAATATGTATAATCTCCTTATAAGAGATCCTTTTACATCAAAATATTTCATACTCTTGCACCTCAGAAAAATAGTGGATTTTTTCCTGTATGCCGTCTAGTGGCTATCTTGTTTGTTTCATGTTCTCTAACAGTAAACACCAAGTGAAGCACAGAAGAACAGAAAATCTCCAATGAATATCAAACCTACCATTCTGTGCATCATGTATCATAATACAGTAGCATATATAACTGTTTTTATTTGACAAAAATGACATGGTATAATAATGATATCTGATCATCTGTAGGTATTATGACACCTATACAGACAAAAAGGAGTATAACTTGGGATTTTAGTAAAAAGGACATTGTTTTTTTAATTGGGAAATAGAAAACTTGCACCTTTTTTACTTTCACAATTGTTATATACCATTTATATGCCAAAGGATTTTGATACTTTCATAAATTGCCCAATGATCCTGAACCTTTCCTTGTTTCTATGGCAACCATGCTGCTGCATAGTGCTAGGCCGGTGATCCACTGAAGCTGTCAGTTATTTTATTAAACATTTTATTTTAAACATGCAGAGCCACATTGATTTATACCAACTGGGGCACTGTTTTTTAGCTTCAAATTTAAATACTCTACTTTGTGGTATTACTCAATTAAATATCAAAACTTTGAGGGGGAAAATGAAAAATAAAATACCTTAAGCTCATAATTTTTATGCTCATAAATAACATGGATATCAGTCTTATAATAACACTAGCTATAGATGAGATGTTAATAGAAGTGAAGTCTTTCCCACCGGTAAACTGCTCATCTAAAAGCTACAGCCACCTTTGACCCTCCAAATTTTATTAATTGATGGGATGCATAGCTTATTCAGTGAGGGATGGACAACTGGATAGGAAAAGTGGGAATAAGGGCTTTTGCCCTGATACGATGGCCTTACATTGACTTTCTTTTAAACTGAAATCACGGCTCAGTTAAATAGACTTGTGTTACTATGCAACACTGAATCTGCAGTCTGGATGGAGATGTAGACAAGAAACATTTGGAGGCAGTGCAGCTGCCAAGAAGTTCATGATGGCATGACTTATGTCAGTGTAGTAGCATGATTTTAGAAGACAGGACTGGCAGAAAACAGCAGAATGCTGTGCCCAGCAACACTGCAGCCAATCATTTGTATTTTATATGGCATGCTGTAGAATGGCAGAGGGGAGATCGGGACACAGGATTGATAGTGACATATGCTAAGTGCAGGAAACAAGTCTGTTCCAGAGATAGCAAGTAAAGGTCAGTCTTTGCCTTCCTGGAATGTTAAAAAGTCACAAATATGTTGGTTAATTTCACTGGATAGTTACTGTCCCTACAATCCTTCTTTAAAAAGGACTCTGACAGTAGCCATCTCTCAAACTTCTACCCAAATGATATCTTGTGGGTGTAACAGATTATTCTGGGAAAGTTTCCCTCTCCAATCTTTCCAGCTATCAAAGCATCAACAGTGGTGCCACTTAAGTTTCTTCCACTTTGTGGCATAGTATCAATTCTAGTGGCATATTCCATTATGACTGCAGAGGGGCAGATCATCAGCTGATGTAAAATCAGTATAACTTCATTGAAGTCACCACTGAGGATCTGACTCCAGGAGAGAGATTCTCTTTTAAAACAGTAAAGTTTTCCAGAACTGAATAAACATTCTGTAATCACTGTGATTGTTTCCTTAACAGGTAAGAAAGGTTTACCTTTGTTTTGTCTAGATTACCTCGGGTCAATTTACTCTCAGACTAGACCGCTACATACTGAACTTCAAGTCAATAATCAATCTCTCTTGCAAACCACTGGAGATTTCTGCTGTCAGGTCAACACCTCTGACATTTCTGGTAATCAGAATTTACATTTGAGAAGAGAGATGAAATGCTTATTCCTAAAGGGATAGCCATACCACTTGTATATATGATAGATAATAAAATGTAATGTTTGCTGGAGCTTGGGAATATCACATGAAGCAAATAGGTTTATAATTTGTTTTGTAATAGTTCGATGGGCAATTTCAATATTCCCAGTTCATAAACAGCTAATTAGTTCTAAAAATGTGAAGTGTGTTGTAAGAGTAGAATTAAAGTGATCATTTTTACATGAAGCTGTGTGATCTGTATAAACTCATCTTTTAGCACAGCTGTTGACACCATTTTGCGCTGACCTTGTTTAAGCATGAATCAACAACTGCACATCTGGAAGCTCATAGACTTTAAGGTCAGAAGGGATCATTATGATCATCTAGTCTGACATCCTGCACAACACAGGCCACAGAATCTCACCCACCCACTCCTGTAACAACCCCTAACCTATGTCTGAGTTATTGAAGTCCTCAAATCGTGGTTTAAAGACCTCAAGGTACAGAGAATCCTCCAGCAAGTGACCGTACCCCATGCTGCAGAGAAAGGCAAAAAACCTCCAGGGCCTCTGCCAATCTGCCCTGGAGGAAAATTCCTTCCTGACCCCAAATATGGTGATCACTTAAACTCTGAGCATATGGGCAAGACTCACCATCCAGCACCCAGGAAAGAATTATCTGTAGTAACTCAGATCCCACCCCATCTAACATCCCACCACAGACCATTGGGTATATTTACCTGCTAATAATCCAAAGATGAATTAATTGCCAGAATTAGGCTATCCCATCATGCCATCCCCTCCATAAACTTATCAAGCTTAATTTTGAAGCCAGATATGTCTTTTGCCCCCACTACTCTCCTTGGAAGGCTGTTCCAGAACTTCATTCCTCTAAATGGTTAGAAACCTTTATCTAATTTCAAGTCTAAACTTCCTAGTGTCCAGTTTATATCCATTTGTTCTTAGTACTAAGCTTAAATAATTCCTCTCCCTCCCTGATATTTATCCCTCTGATATATTTATAAAGAGCAATCATCCCTCCTCAGCCTTCTTTTGGTTAGGCTAAACAAGCCAAGCTCTTTGAGTCTCCTTTCATAAGACAGGTTTTCCATTCCTTGGATCATCCTAGTAGCTCTTCTCTGTACCTGTTCCAGACTATATCTGGAAAGTTAAAGTCTCCCATGATCACACAATTCCCATTTGTATTTACTTCATTAAAAACATTAAAGAGGTCTCTATCCATATCTAAATCGGACCCTGGAGGTCTGTAGCACATCATAAGCACTATCTCAGGGGAGGTTCTAGTAGCTTTCTTTCCCAATGTGATTTTTGCCCAGACAGACTGTCTTATCCATTCAATCACTTCTTATTTCTTTATAGTCTACCTCATCACTGATATACAATGCTACTCCACCACCTTTGTCATTCTTTCCTAAAGAGCACATAGCCTTCAATACCTGTACTCCAGTTATGACTACTATTCCACCATGTTTCTGTTATCACTATAATATCTGGTTTCACTTCCTGCACCAGTAGCTCTAGTTCCTTCATTTTGTTACCTAGGCTCCTCACATTAGTGTACAAACATCTTAATTTTTGTCATTTGGCTTCACTGACATTCTTTACCTGATTAAACACAGACATTCTACCACCAGTATCACCTATTAGACTGGTATCTACACTACCCTTCCTCCTTATGTCCATTCTCCTACCCACGGCTGTATCCTTTCTTACTTTGTTTTCTTCCCTTTCGATGTTAAATTCTGGTGTGAAGATTACCTGGACATCTCCCAACCATCTCCCCCAAATTTCTAGTTTAAAGCTCTTTTAATCAGTTGTGCAAGCCTCCATCCTAGAAGTCTATTTCCCTCCTTACTCAGGTGAAGTCCATCCCGAGAGAACAGTCCTCTGTCCATGAATGCTTCCCAGTGGCCATACATCCCAAAGCCCTCCTTATAGCACCACTGCTGAGACATCTGTTGATTGCCATAATCTTGTTACACTTTTGTTCAGGGTCGGCACTTCCATTAGGCGCCCCTAGGTGGTCGCCTAGGGCGCCAGGATTCGGGGAGTGGCATTTTGTGTGCTCCCCACGGGGCACACGGGAGCTTCTGGTTCCATTCCCGTCACGCCACCGAAGAAAGACCTTCCGCCGACGTGCTGCGGAAAACAGTGACAGGCAATTGAGCAGCTCAATGATTGCCGCTGTTTAGAGTGGCATTTCAGTGGAGGGTCCTTCTTTGGTGGCACGATGGGAGTGGAACCTGAAGCTCCCGCGCGCCCCATGGGGACCGCACAAAATGCCGTTCCCCGAATTCTGCCTAGAAACTCTGGCGTCACTCCTGCTTTTGTTGCCTGTCTCTAGGAACAAGCTGAATCCCACTGAAGATCACCTGAGCCTCGATTTCTTAAGCATCTTCCCCAGCCGGGCATAGTCTCCCTTGATATGTTCCAGCGAGAATCTAGCCGTGTCATTTTTTCCCACATGAAGGACAATCAGCAGATTCTTTCCCACTCCTGTTAGAATCCTTTTCAGCCTCAGGTCCACATCCCGTATCTTAGCACCCAGCAGACAGCGCACCCTTCTGTTCTCTGGATCAGCTCTAGTTACAGGCCTGTCTATTCTTCTCAGTAAGGCGTCCCCAATCACGTAGACCTGCCTTTTTCTGGTGATGGTGCAATTCTCTGGTCTATCCCATTCCCTCTGGCTGCAAGTCCTCTCGATTTCTATTGTCCCTTGCAATCCTCCGCAACCCATCCCATATCCTCCTATGGCTCATATTTGGTGGTGTTATCTCCATTGACTTTTTCCCTCTTCCTATAGGGCTAGCTGCTCTTCTCTTCTTCCTTACCCTCTCAACTTCAGCGACCACCTGCTGTGCCCCTTCTTCATTTTCCAACTCTGCAAACCTGTTCCTGGGTTCTATTTCTCCTTTACTAGCCTGTTTTTTCCTCTGCCAGGTACTCTTAGTCACATGCTTCCACTGTCCACTTTCCTCACCCAGCAGTCTCCCTTCAGAATTCTTTGGACCTGCTTCCATCTGCAAGTCTGAGCTTTTCCTTTCAGCCTCCTCATGTCTTTGCTCCACCATCTGCTTGAACCCCCTTCTAAACTCAACCAGAGTTTCCACCTGCATCTCCAATCCTCAGATCTTTTCTTTCATCAGCTCTATCAGGCGGCACTTCATGCAGATGAAACTCTTTTCAGATACCCCCTTGTCATAAACAGATAGTTAAGGGTTAATGTCTCTTTCACTTGTAAAGGGTTAACAAACAGTTAACCTGCAACACCTGACCAGAGGACCAATCAAGAAACAAGATACTTTCAAATCTCAGTGGAGGGAAGCCTTTGTTTGTGTGTTTTGGGTTTTTCTTTGTTCCTGCTTCAGGGTTTTTTTGGAACTCATGGTTCCTGTTTTCTTGTGCTGGTTGCCCCCTGCTGCTCAGTACCTGAAATGCTGCAGCTCAGGGTTGCCTGGCAACAGACTTTCCAACACTTTTCAACTAGTCTTTTATGTTTAAGTTAGAACAAAAGAAAAACCTTTGATTTGCACGTGTGTTTTGCTGGAGTTCCTCTTGACTCACAGTTGGAGTCCCATTGTTTAACAAAAGACCCTTCTCTCCCTGCGGGCCCGGCATGCCTTGCAATCCAACAGGAACACTCAAGCCAGGGAATCCCTGTGCCCCCTTGTCTCCCTTCTGGCCAAACATCCCCTGCTGCCCGCGGCGGCCGGGCTCTCCATCCACTCCCGCGGAGCCAGGGTGCGCGATGAGTCCCTGGATACCGGTCGGTCCTGGTGGGCCCGCATCCCCCTTGTCCCCCTTGCTATCCGGGCCCCCAAGCTCCCCCTTGTCGCCATCCTCGCCTGCAGGGCCCGGGGGTCCGGCTGGGCCTTGCAGGCCCCTGAGCCCCTGGATCCCATCACGCCCGGCAGGGCCCATCGGGCCCCTCTCGCCCGGGGCGCCCTTCTCCCCAGTGGGACCAGAGGGGCCCTGCTCCCCTCCATGTCCTGTCAGCCCGATGCCTCAAGCTGCCCCTGAGGGGCCTCGCTCACCAGAGGAGCCTGTGGGGCCTGGAGGCCCGGAGGCCCTCCCTGCCCCTTCAGGACAGCCAGGCCCATCTCGCCAGGCGCGGCCCTGGAGCCAGGAAAGCCAGGGATTCCCAGGGGGCCACTCTTCCCCGGCAGGCCAGCCGGGCCAGGGTTGCCCTTGGCCCCTTCCCAGCTGGCAGCCCCTGGCAGCCCCTGATCCCCAGGGGCGCCCAAGGGGCCCGGATGACCCCGCTCTCCCATGGAGCCCGTCTCGCCTGAGCTACCCTGGGCTCCCACCACCCCCTTGGGGCCGGTCTTGCCATGATATCCCGGCTTCCCGCGTTGTTCTGTCCAGGCAGCCCGTCCTTCCCAGCCGGGCCAGGCGGCCCCTTCGGGCCTCGGAAACCTTTGGGGCCCTGTGGCCCCTGGGGGCCCTTCTCCCCCCCAGCTCCAGAGGCCCCATCAAGGCTGGCGTCGCCCTTTGGGCTTGGCTTCCCCGTCAGCCCCATGTCACTCCCCTGGCAGGCCCGGAAGTCCACGCTCTCTCATCTGCCCGGCCTGGCCAGCCTTGCCCCTGTTTCCTTTCTCCCCTGCGAGCCCCAGAGGGCCTGGGAAGCCAGCAGAGCCCTTGGGGCCCTGGCGGCCAGGGTAGCCCGGCAGGCCTGGCACACCCAACTTCCCCTTCTCCCCCGCTGGGCCGGAGGCGCCGGCCTCCCCCACGGGACCCTGCTGCCCTTCAGCCCCTTGGGGCCATCCTGCCCCCTGACCCCAGCGGCCCTGCATCGCCCCTGTAGCAAAAGCTATGCCCATACATTTGGGGATGGCGGTTCCAGCTACAAACCGACCATGCTGTGCTAAAGTGGCTTCATACTGCCAAGGGCAACAACAAAAAGCTGCTTCGATGGAGTTTAGCGCTCCAACATTTTGATTTTGAAATTCAACACATTTCAGGAGTTTCTAACAAAGTAGCTGATGCACTCTTTCGTGAAAGTTTCCCAGAATCCACTGGTTAAAAATTGTCTTTAAAATGTAGAAAGTCTGGTAGTTTGCATACTTAGTAGTATAGATAAAGGTACATGTGTTGTATTAATCTGTTTATTCTAAAGTTCTAGGAAGAAATCACCACCAATGAGGTTCCCCACTGTCTGCGATTTCGGGGGCGTGTCATAAACAGATAGTTAAGGGTTAATGTCTCTTTCACTTGTAAACGGGTTAACAAACAGTGAACCTGCAACACCTGAACCAGAGGACCAATCAGGAAACAAGATACTTTCAAATCTCGGTGGAGGGAAGCCTTTGTTTGTGTTTTTTCGGTTTTGCTTTGTTCTCTCTGGGTCCTGAAAGGGACTAGACGTGCAGCCAGGTTTTCTGCCAATCTCCCTGCTACAGTCTCTTTTATATTCAGAATAATAGTATTAAGTAGAAAAGGCGGTTATAGTCTTTTGATTGTTTTCTGTATTTGCAAATGTGTGTTTTGCTGGACGGATTTTGATTGGTATTTGTGCTGGGGGGAGACTTCCTTCTAATGTTTATAAGCTGAAAGACCCTGTAATAGTCCATCTTGATTTTACAGAGATTTCTTACTTTTTTCTTTCTTTTATTAAAAGCTTTTCTTTTTAAAAGACCTATTTAATTTTTTTCCCTTGTTAAGGCTCAAAGGAACTGAGTCTGTACTCACCAGGGAATTGGTGGGAGAAGGGAAGGAGGAAACGTGAATTTCCTCTGTGTTTTAGATTCACGGAGCTTGAATCTGTCTATCTCTCCAGGATAGCTCAGGGAGGGAAAGCCTGGGAGGGGGAGAGAAGAGGGAGAAAAAAACCTGATTTCTCTGTGTTGTGATTCAAGGAGTTTGAATCACGGTGCTCTCCTAGTGTACCCAGGGCGGGAAAGATCTTGGAGGAAGAAAGGAGGGGGAGGGAAATGGTTTATTTCCCTTTGTTGTGAGACTCAAGGAATTTGCATCTGGGTCCCCAGGGAAGGTTTTTGGGGGACCAGAGTGCCCCAAAACACTATATTTTGGGTGGTGGCAGCCTATCAGATCTAAGCTGGTAATTAAGCTTAGAGGAATTCATGTTGGTACCCCATCTTTTGGACTCTAAGGTTCAGATTGGGGAATTATATCATGACACCCCTCCAGGATCATGTACATGCCACAGCTTCCACATTCAGTCATCTTCATTGTGTCTTCCACTGCTGCCTCTGTATCAGTCATAGCCTTCCCACCTAAAACCTGTTAGTCCAGGAAACACAAACAAAATCACCACCACCCACAGCAAAACAAACCTCCAACAGGCACCAGAACACCACCCAGTCCCTTCACTAGCCTGTCTATTCCTCTGCCTAGCTCTCTTAGTCTCCCCACAAACTGCCCCTATAAAGTCCCACTGAAACTCCCCTGTTCCAGCTCTGTTGCTGGTTCCTGTGCTGCTGCCAGCTGTCTATGCCGCTACCTGACTGGCTGGCTACCTTTATAGGACCCTTAAGCAGAGAAGACCACCCCCTAATCAGGACTCAGCTTCTCTCCCAGCACACTGCCTCTATCAGCCTCCACATATATAACTACAAAATACAATACACAAAATACAAAAACCTTTCTCCTCCAACAGAACTCCCACTGCACATCTGGAAGCTGCTTGCCTTTGTGCCTGTGAAAAACATGTTTGTATGAGTGAAAACTTGCACATTCTTACTCACAGTTCATTGTGAAGGGTCTGCCGGTTCGTGGGAGGCTGTCATTGTTAATGTGCTGTGAAAGCTTTACTGAATTCAACCTGTAGACTGCACTTAGATACAGGAATGAAGATGAATTAAATCAAAGTTCAATGAGATAATATTTAGATAATGGCAGAAGCAGAATGTTTAGAGCCCTGGCTTGGTCCCCAAAACAGAATCCTACTGTTAATATGTTGCTATAGCACTAATGAGTCTCCATGTTACCATCATTAGGAAAGGAAATCAAAAGGAAAATGGGATCAACTTCACCACCTAGCCAAAGAAGATTTTAAAAACCTGTAAGAAAGAGTAACAGTAATATAATGTTGCTGACAGTGAAATAAACAAAAATTAAATGATGTGAGAGAGAATCCATGGATTTGTAGATTTAGAACTATTTAAATTAACCAGGTGAGACCACATTGTCTTAAAATCCAGTAATCCTTGAATGCAACCAGAACCCTCACCTTACATATAAGTGCTGGAGGAATCTACAAGATGCACCTGACAAGAACATTACTTTCATTTTCTGCTTTTCCTTTGATTTTTTTATGACTTTTTGCTTTCTGACTCTGACAGTAGGCTAAGACCAAACATTTAAATCGTGTGAGCACCACCTGGGAAAGAACAGTGCATATAGACATCCGACATATTTGTAAAATGAAAACTCAGAGAAACACTTTGGGTGAAATCCTACTCCAACAAAGTCAATGGAAATACACCCATTGACTTAAACAAAGTAATGATTGCACACTTTACATTTCTAAATCAAAATTGAACATACTTTTTGTATCCTAAAAAACAGTGAACTTTCACTCTTGACTTTGTTTCCTGCAGAGACAAAATTGTGAATTCTGCTACATTTGAAAAGTTTTACTTTTGTCCAAATAGAAGTGAAAGTTTTCAAGTAGCAAAAATTATCAATGAATGTCTCAGCACACAGCAGATGAAGTAAAAGGGTCACTTTTCAAGTTCTCTGCTTTTCTTCTTCTGAGGTCATAACCATGCTGAGATCACAGAAAATAAACTAGATTGAACTTATATAGCCACAGATGATACACAACTCCAACAGCCTCTGAATTGTAGTATAACTGTTGAATTCAGTTCTGTTTCATGTGATAAATACCGATATAAAGATACAGGACTGGACCTACACCGAGAAGGAATTTATACTGGCATAACTACTTTGCTCAGAGGTGTGAAAAATCCACACCCCTTGAATAACATAGGTATACCGACCTAATCTGTGGTGTAGACCATGCTAGGCTGATGGAAGAATTCCTCCATCGAGGAGGTGGATTACTTGCACCAGTGGGAGAACCCCTCTGGTTGGGGTAGATAGTGTCTACTTGAAGCACTGCAGAAGTGCACCTGTGCCACTTTAGTGGTTTAAGTGTAGACATACCTAAATGATCATTTTAAATGGCTGAAAAGATGAAATATGGATAATTGAAGCTAAGAATAGATTTTCCTCAGCAAAACCTGACTTATTTCTGATTATTCAGCTGCCATTATAATATTTACTTCACAATATTTTACCCAAGTACAACAGTTTCATTGTAAAGGAATTTCAGGAGGAGTTGAAGCTGTCAAATCCGCAACTTTGGAGCCTGAAGAGCCCCTATTCATCAGGTCTGGCCTGCAATGGGCATCACCAGTCTTGCCTGCCAGTATGTCTCAGTCCTATTGTAGGCAGTGCATAGTGTATTGTAGGCAGTGCACAGGCACAGGCATGTATTCAGCAAAACACATGCTTTATTTATTTGTTCACTTCAATGGGACTTAAGAGTGTGCTTAAAGCTAAACACATTTAAGTGCTTTGCTAAATAGAGGTGGATTTAACAATTTGTTGAAATGGGCACCAAGAGAAACCAAACCCATCTTGAGAAGGTGTTCAGTATTCATGCCCACTCAACCCAGGCTCTTAGCTGGCCGAAACCACCAGCAGTCCATGCCAAGGTTGATGGTATTTTTTGTGCGATGTGAACATTTTGTACTCTAAGCATTGGAATTGAGACTACAAAGTCATTTCAAACAGGATATCAACTGATTTTCAGATAGTAATGACTTTCGATTATTACTTAACTACTGACCTGAACTGGATTTGTATCAGGGTCCTAAAGGTGAAAGATGCCTTAAATATCATGCACCATTGCGAAGAAAATCACTAGTGCTTACATGCAGTTGCATGAATCAGGCAATGTTAATTTGCTTTTGGATGTTCAGATGATATCATAAACTTAAAATCAGATATAGGTGTACTTTTGTTTTCTTTCTTTACTTACTTACTTACTGTTAGAAATAACCCGTAATACAACTGTGACTGAAAGAGTTCAGAGAAAAATATTAGTTTATGGGATGCATTTTAACAGCATTTTGTGTATAATCCATCTCTTCCTGTTTGTGGGTCTTTTACACCGTGGTTGAGACACAAAAATATTTTAAAGAAACAAGAAAATGTCACTGTAAAACTACAGAAATTATTTGAGGAAATGATGGGCATTGATACCAGCTCAAAATACTTTAAAGTCTTCTTCCCCCCACCCCCTAAATTTATGCCATTTTCTTAGTCACATTAATAGTATAGTCCCCCAATGAAGAATGTAGGCTAGGACAAGAAATGATTGGCTTAGTTTTGCAGCAAAGAAGATTTAGGTAAGATAGTAGGGAAAAAATTCTAACTATATGGATAGTTAAGCACTGGAAACAGGTTACCAAAAGAGGCCGCATAATCCCTCTCCACTGGAGGTTTTTGAGATCAGGTTAAACAAACACTTATCAGGGATCGTCTATGTATTCTTGGTCTATTCTCAGAACAGGTGGCTGGACTAGATGATCTCTTGAGATCTCTTCCAGACCCAGATTTCTATTATTCTATGTCAAAAAAGAATACAGGAAATGTGACTGAAGTGTAAGAGCTTTTCCATGAATCATTAGCTGCATCTGAGGTAAATTCATCCCTGGTGTAACTCTTGACTTTAATTGACTCAGTTTCATATGCCTTTAAGAGTACTCCTTAACATGTTTTAGTAGGACAAACTATTAAAAATTAAACATAACACAGGTGTGTATGTGCATCTTGGAATGAGTTTATTATTGATAATAGCATAGTACAAGTGGCTGGACTTCCTGATGAGACCTGATGGGGCCCAATTCTCATTGAAATTCATCAGGGAAATCAGTGAGAATTGGGCACAACACTTCCTTTGTCTCCTTTGAAATTCCCAGCATATATGTTTATGTAGGTCACATACAGCATCACAAAACACAATAGGTGAAATCCTGGTTCTTCTGAAGCCCATTCAAAACTCTCATTGACTTCAAGAAGAGTAGGATTTTACCCATTGAAATGCAGAAAGAAAGAATGCTTTACAGAGTTAAGCCTCTGCCATGGAGCTCGCCTACGAAGTGGTCAAACAGGCTCTGCTAAGGAGAATGAGCTAACCGAGATCCCTGGTGCTTAGTTAATTGTGTCAGTAGCTGGGTGCCAGTTAATTAGGTAAGGAGCACCTGATGCTAATAAACACTTATGAGGGCTCAGTCAGGAAGCCCCAGAATAAGGAAGGAGAAAGGGTCCTCAGGGTAGCTGGGTAAGAGGCTACTTCTAGTGGTTTTTTCTTAGAGAATAGAGTCCTCACAGAGAGAAACAGGCCCTAGACTGAAAGTACTTCTAGATAAAGGACTGGAGTAGACCTGGAGAAGGAACTGAGTGTAGGACCTCCTGGAGAGCTACAAGGGTGATACACTGATGACTATCCAGCAAAAACCTAAGTTCCAGATAGGGAATTCAGCCTGACAGTGCTCTGGAGCTAGAGGGTGAAACTTAAGAGTGATTATCCTTGGGGATGTGAGTTTCTGGTTGACTTGCTGAGTAAAGCTTTTGTTTCTTTTGTGTGTGTCCTTATCTGTTAAAGAAATGAGACCCTGTGAGGAGGGTGTTCTTAGTATTGTAAGTCTGTTTGGACTGTCTATATTGTAGATGAATGGAAACTGAGGTAGGGGCTCACTTACAGCACTCACTGACTGACTGTAGTGCATGTGCCAGCATGATTTTTTTTGGACAGGACAGTTACACAAAAGAATAACTGTCATCATAGCTCCACCAATAACACTTCATTTTTAGTGTACCCTCCCCGCCCTCATTTGGTGTTCCCCTGTGGCTTTTAATGCACTTGCAGTATGGGAAGTCAAAGCTTGCTTTGTAGTTTAATTTCCTCATGCAAGCCAATATTAGACTTTGTCCTTATATTTACATATCTCTTGTGAGCTTTTATAATTGTCTGTCTGAGGTTTTAAAATATCCCCTTTTCCCACCTTTCCACCCACGTATCCATCCACCAAAAAAACCGTCCACAACAACAAAAAACTAGGGGAATCTGCAAAATAATTTACTGAGGCTGATGTGAGTAAATACAAAAAATTATTCCAAATCAACAGGCTCTCTAATGGGCACTCATCGGCTGTGGTTCAAAACCAAACAACTTGTGATTGAGATCACATGGGAAAGCAGTTGAGATAATAAAGTAAGCAGAGATGAGAAGCTGAAAAATACACTGAAAGAAAAACTGGACAGTAATCAAATGACAAGAGATTGTCTATCCCTTTCACGTACTATCCAAAGTACATGAGTACAAAACAGTCAAGGAATCGAAAATAAACACATTTGGAAGAAAGAATCCAGTTGGGATATTATAACGTAAAAGGGAATTAATGGACTGGTAGAAAGTGTAGGCCCTGATTTTACAAACGCACTTAACTTTAAGAAAACGAGTAGTCCCATTGATTTCAATGTCTGTTGAACTTATGTCTGGATCCAAAATTAGCTGAGAAGCCTTCCATTAACTTACTTTGGCTTTGCATCAGGCCACTAGGAGCTGATCCAATTCCTAGTGAATTCACTGGGAGTCTTTCCTGTGTTGGATCAGGCCTTGAACTTTTCTGAATCTGTTTCTTAACCTATAAAACAAGAATAATAA
This sequence comes from Gopherus evgoodei, assembly GCF_007399415.2. NCBI lineage: Eukaryota > Metazoa > Chordata > Testudines > Testudinidae > Gopherus > Gopherus evgoodei. Next base: position 66,007,290 of record NC_044329.1, read on the forward strand.
ATATTATGTATTTGCTTACATGCAATAGTCAACCTCTTAAATCCTATGTACAGTTTGTTTACGTATGGTAGATAGTGGTGTTTCCTTTCACACTGAGAGATTGTTTTTAATTACTCTTTTGAGAGGGGGGAAGAGGCACTGAGATCTAATGGATTTTTGTGTTCATAGTCAAGAAATTTAAATGCAACCTCTCTTTATGTATAAACAGAAATAATGTATAAACCATTTCAGTTTTCTATCATCTAGGCATTTATATCAATCTGTATGTGAGCATTTCAATGCAGTGAGATTCTGGCATATGACCTTTGATTCTCCATAGAATTTTTTTTATATGCACAGTTGTCACTTTTAGTCTATCTGGTATTTTACACTGGGTCATATAATCTTTTAATATATGCTTTAAAATAAGTTATTGCTTTCGTATATACATTGCAAATAAACAGGTACTGTGTGTGTTTATATTTTTATAAACATAAGCCAAATTAAAAACAAACAAAAAACACCATTTTGTTCAAACTGCTGATGTCCTGAAATAGATTTAGAGGCGCACACATTACATGGCAAGAATACAATCCTTTAAGCAACCAAGACACAAAGTTAATCAAAATCATTTATCACTAACAAAGAGATAATTGAGTCACACAGGTAAAATCAGAATCAATCAAGTTATCAGTCCAATAAGTCAAGACTCTTATCAAAATATAAACATGAATAGCTCAGTACAGGACATTCCCACTATCCCTTTCTTTCCAATGAAGCTACTATACTAAAGACAAGGAAAAGAACATGGAACAAATCCAGAAGTCTAGTTGCCTTTTTGTCTGTTTGTCTGTTTGTTTGTTTGTTTGTTTTTAATCTTTTACCCTACGCATAACTTACCTCTGAGACTCATTGCTACAAAGCAAAACTGAGCCTGAAAGTTTGCCTGGGGGTCATGGATGAGATCTTCTACAGTTATGTTAGATAGCATAACAAATAAGACCTTCATGCTCTAGCATGTACACCAACCATTACTGCCGGAAGTTAGGAATAAACTTTCCTTGTGAGTTGGCTGTACCATAAGTGACCATTAGGGAGGTTTTACATTTTATGAAGCAGCTGGTACTGTCTACTTTTAGGCACAGTATGTTAAACTACTAAATCTTTCTGATCTAAATGTGTATGGCACTTCTTACAGTCACTCATCAAAAACTCTGTTTGAAGTCAGTGGCAATCTTACATAAGAGAGGGCTCACTTGAAGCCCTCTCGTTAGATCTGGATACAAATGTGGGATGAAATTTTGACTGACTCCACTGAAGTCAATGGAAATTCCCTCCCCTGCACACACACTTCAGTAGCACCAGCATTTCACTCCTGGACTTTCTGGTTTGTCTCATAATAAAATGAGAGATCAACCACTTGCAGATCTCAAAGTATTTTACAAGATACAATACCACCACTGGTATGGGGATAGGTGGGGAACTGAGACATAAATTAGTGACTTGCCCAAGATCAAACAGCATTCCCATTGCAGAGCTTGTATAAGGAACATGGCCCTCCTAGCTCCCAGGCTAGTCGATCCAATCACATTGCTGATTTACCTGAGGTGGGAGGAGTCTGTGAGATCCAAGTAATAATTTAAGGATGGATGGGGAGAGAAATGTAGCTGTGGCTGCAAAAGAAGTTTTTGTATTTAAACAATCTTAAGAGGCTGAAACCCTAGACACCTTACTCATGAGACTGTGGTTTCTGACCCAGTAATTATGACACTTCTATAATCTGTCTCTTTTTGAATGATAAGAAATAGAAACACTTAGGAGAAAGGGGGTACAATATAGATCATCCTTGAACTGATTCAACACATAGTTTGCCAGACTTTGAAACAGTGTTAATTTTAAGCATAGCATAAGCTGCTGTAAAATGCAGCCTTCTAGAAAAATAGGTATTTAAATATAGTGGCATTATGAGGTGCTACTGAATGAACACATCATAATTATAAAAGCTGTGAACAAGCCTTACCTATGTGACAAGAAATATAACACTGCTCTCAGCATTCTAGCTGCCATAACTAAGCAGGACAAGTTCAATTTCTGCATTGTCAGTTGAAAGGTTATCATCTGCATGGTAGTTTGAGTTGTAGTGGTTTTGCATACTTTGCATTAATTATAGTAATTAATGCAATGTTGCTTGGCTAAGCATATCTATTATGTCAGGTAGCCAAAAACAGAGCTAGCTGCAAATCTTTGGAAGTATTAAGCAAGACAGATAATGTAAATAGAATTACATATGGATTATGTGCCCTTAAAATGATCAGTGATAAATTTTAATGGTGACATAATTAGGGTGGTTGTTGCAGCAAAAATGGTTGTCAATACATATACATTTGCTTCTGTATTCCACACTGAAAAAACTAATTTCTTCTGACAATTAAATATTCCTCTATCCAAGATCTACATGAGGGCTGAGCCTAGATGGGTGGAACCAAAACTGGAGAGAGGATTTTTCTCTTCAAAGAAACTTCCATTATCTTAGATGAGTGGATTATGCTGTTGTCTTGCCTGATATAAGTGGGGTTACTCCAATGTAGTCTTGCATGGGTATATCAGAAGGAAGGAGCTGAGATTGCATTAGCCATGTCTATGCTGCGCTTACATGTGCTGAGCCTGCTGTGACTCAGAGTAAGTGAACCTGTGGAAGTGGGGTGAGTTCACATGCAGTGGAGTGGATGATGCTTCTTAAAACCTGCTATTATTCTTAATGCAACCAGAACACTCCTTGTGCAGCAGAGCCTTTCTTCCTAGAACTGGCTGCTATCAGCAGCATCCCCACTCCCCAAACTACTTTCACTTTCTATTGCCACTAGCTTATTTTAAACCACACCCATCTGCAATCCAGTGGTGGGGAAATAGGGCTCTATTGCAATTTACTGGTGTTGGGGAGGAAGGAGGACTGAAATAGGGTACTGACTGAGGGCAAGAGGATTACTGGGACTGGGACCACCACTGCTGATCATAGCGAAGAAGCTGAGAATGGAGGGCAGGAGCAGGGAGGTGGCGAAGTGGTGAGGGAAGGTGTGTATGTGCCGTGAATAGCAGCAGAAGCTGGATCTAATGATGGTTGAAGGAGAGAGACATAGGGATGTTTAAGTTGGCTGGAGGAGGATGAGGAGTCTAAGCATGGTTTTCAGGGAGGGGAAAAGAGAGAGGAAGAAATATGAGTTTACTTAAAGCGATCAAGAGACAGGTACAGTGAACTTGCTCCTCTGCTTCAGTCTCCTCTCCACTGTCTCCTCTGAACTCAGCAATGGGGAGTAGGGAGGGCTGGCCATGGTCACAAAGCGATGTAACATGACAGGAGATCAGGTAAGCTATAGTCTGTCTAATAAACAGTGATTAATTATCAGAAGGGTAGCCGTGTTAGTCTGTATCCACTAAAACAACGAGGAGTGCGGTAGTTCCTTAAAGACTAACAGATTTATTTGGGCATAAGCTTCCATGGGTGAAAAAAAAAAACATTTCTTCAGATGCATGGAGTGAAAATTACAGATACAGGCATAAATATATTGGCACATGAAGAGAAGGGAGTTACCTTACAAGTGGAGAACCAGTGTTGACAAGGCTAATTCAGTCAGAAGTACCATATACCCACACTCAGTCTCCCGCCTTCTGGTAACAATGTCCTTAGTCCTTGAAAATAAAGAGCAATGGATGAAATGAAACTTTCTCTCTCCTTACCTCCTATTCTTGACAACTTTGGAAAGCAGAGATTAGTTCTTCAAAAACTGGACCCACTTTCATCTTCCATACTACTTGTTTAAGAAAACAGCCTACAATCTCTTATACCAGCTATCCCAGATGGAAGTTTGTTAATTAACATGGAAAAGATGCTTCCAAACTCAAGTGTTCAGAAGTATGCTATTCAGAGTCTGACAGGTGTTCATCCCAGTAGGTTTCCTAGTGATATTTTTAAACTAGATTCTCTAAACTATTGCAAGCTTGCTTTTTCACAGCATAATTTATCCTAGTTCACATAAACCAATGCCAAAAGTAGATGTAATTTCATAGTCTCTTTTTCTCTTAAAACATAAGGTTTTGTATTTTTATTCAAAGGCATTCTTCATAAATTTATGAGCTTTCCTCCCTCTTTTTCCCTAAGGGCCTGAACTCCAAGCCCTTTCAGTGGACTTCAGATCTGATTTCAAATGCTCTTTTTGTTTGGGGAAAAACAAAACTTTTTAGGTTCTAGTCTGCAGCTCACTGAATTTTTTTTTTTCTCTGATTATGGTGCCAGGTTGACTTCAATGGGATTCTGGACAGGCACAGTGGTTCAGCCACACTGAGTCTGTTCCAGGGTCAGGGCCTTAAGAATAAGTTGAAGACAGACCTTTATGGTTAATATACAAAAACTAAAGGGTAAATTTTTAAAAATATTAAAATAGAATGGCAAGTTACTGTCATAGGAGCAAGTGTGTGTTTGTCTTTTTCCCTATGTCAGTAAGAGTTAATAATAACTTGGGCTGTGGACAGGCAATGAATAAGGGCTTATCTATACTGGGGATATTTGTACCCAGTGTCACTACAACACAGAAAACTCCAGCGTTTTGCAGTGGTGTGATGGAGGGCTTGCAGTTGTGCAGGGCGTCATTTCTACCTTAGAACTTGGCACAAGTACAGCTACATCATGTATCTGTAATGGTAGAAGTTTTGCTGATATAGACAGGCCATATGTGTAATAATCAAAATAAATAAAATATCACATGTTGCTACAGACACTTTATCCATACCTAAGAAGATGCTCACTGTATGTCAGTCAAACTCTCAATTCACAACTCTTTAGTTCAAGGTCCAATAACAAGGTTGGAGCTGGTTCAGGAAGCTTTCCCCAAGAATTATTTCACCTAAATCATTAGTTAGAGTTCTACTGTAATGGAACTAGAATTGATACTCCAGAAGTTTCTATTAATGCAAATTAAAAAAAGCTGTTCCTAGCCAAATGAGGCAAGCTCAAGAAAAAAATAAATAGTTTGCCTTCCCCTTAACTTAACTGACAGATTCCCATAAGCATATCATCCTGCACCTGCTGAACTGGCTGCTCAAGAAGTTCAAGATAATATCATGTGAATATAAGCCTTGTACTGCCACTTATCTGGCACCTGCCTTTCCTGCTGGAAGAAAATGAAAAGTATATTTGAAACCTCAAGAGACTTCTCTGAAGGCACAGTAGCAGCAAGCCTAGCTTTGAAAACTCTCTGCGGAGTTCAGTGGAATGTTTGAAAGGAAAGTACATTGTATGTGTTTGCAATGTCCCTTGATCTATGTTTCAAGGGAAGAACTGCCTAGCATCTGGTGTTTACATTCTGAGCAAATCTTCAATGTGCTGGTGACATTGTGATAGGCAAAGACACTCTGTTTAGTGCTGAGTGCATGTTACTTCAAAAATAGTCTGGAAAACGGGAGGGGGTTGGACAAGAGAGGAAGAGGAGATATCTCTAGAGATTACATTAATTGGTTCAGCCTCAATATCTTCTTTGCTAACAACCCCCTCCCCCAACTGGCTGGCTAATGTAAGCTGAAATCTTAGCAGATATGGACAGCTGTCCTCAGCCTTCCGTAGAACATACCACATCCCAGTTCAGGTGTTTATTCAGAGTGCTGGAAGTTAGATACAATACAGAAATCAATGCACTGAAACATAAAGACGACTTTTTTTTAGTTCTCCTGGTTTTATGGTCTCAGATCTCATATTTTCATCTCCCTCATTCTATCACAATGGTATAGAAAATTAATACAGCACTTCTTATTGTTGTTCCAGAGGTGCTGATTTAGGGCTTACTTGCTCAGATTCCAACCACTGAACTAAATATTGGCACATTATTATAAAATATTGTTAAATCTTCATAATGGGTGCTCAATCAGATATTTTATGCTGAGATTTTCAAAGGGGACTATGGGAGCTAAGCATCCACCTCCTGCTGAAAAATCAAAGGGAACTGGATGCCTAAATCTCTTAAGCTTCTTGAAAATTCCACCTTAAAGCTTGCCTGATAGCGATAGATCCTTTTCTATCACTTTTTACTGGCCTAAAGATTTATTGATAGCTCTAAAATCTTCAATATTTGTAATAAACTTAAATGACTTCTTTCTGAGTTACTGGCTCAAAACTTGGAAAAGGAAGAATGTCATATTGCCCACAGTCAGCTTGTGGTTTTTACTGTTGTATTACAGGCCACACTGACTATTGCATCTGGCTTTTTTTTTAAATTAATATCAATCATTAGTACCATCTTTAATTCTGCAAGTTAAAATAAAGGTAGAGTGATCAAACCCTATGTCCCAGGGTATGATCCAATTGCCAGTGCAAATCAGGTAATTCTGCCCTCCTCCATGTATAATACTTCATAACTGCTTGGGATTATATGGGCTATCCCTCCCCTTCCCTTAAACTTCAGGTATTGGCCATTGCTAGAGGAAACAAAAACAAACAAATGCTCTGATTCTACATAATCACTCCATTGCCGCTAGTCATTACAGGAAGGCAAAATGTAAATGCTGCTTTCTAGCAACTGGGGAATTTTGAGGACATTCAAGGCCTTCTGTTTAGGAAAATGAGATGCTGAGCTGCCATTTCTAACAGGATTCTCTTGCAAAATAAAATAGCAAGATCAATTCCTATCATTGTAATAAATAAAAGTAGTAATTATAAAATTGAGGAAGCTTTTTATTTTGGGGAAGTATGCTAACTATTTGAATTTTTTAATGAGCTGCCTTAAAAGAAAGCCTGTAATTAACCTTCCTTTTTCTCTGATGCTTCTGGGTCACTTTTTCCTATTCATTTAGGCACTAATGGGCAGTTAGTTCTAGTCATTCTCTCTGGGAGTTGAAGCACCAAGACCTTGCCTCATATCCTAGTTGGTCTCCTAATCAGACTTCTTTTGGACGCTGTTTGAGACCTGTGTAAGCAATCTGTATTCAGTCCTTGTCCTAAATCTCAGGAACTCTTATTTCTAAGTCGGAGTTGTCAAAAAGGTTCTAGGATTTTGGATCGAACAAAGAGCCCAATCTTGCCAGTTCTCTGCGTGCTGAACTCACAGCAGGCCAGAAGAACAGCTCACACAAATTTTAAGGGTTGCCTCATGAAGTTCCATGTAAAGCATTGCCACAAGAGGGTGTGAATTAAAAAGGAATTAAAAGGGAATTTAGTTTGTAGAGGAGAAGACCTAAAATTTTAAGGATCCAAAAGGAAGTGCCCCTGCATCCTACTAGATCCATGGAAACCAAAATGGGTTTATATGGAGGGTGCCATCTTTCCAGCTCCATTAGAATTCCTTGGCCATGACAGCAATTATCCTGGTGGCGGCAGCAGCAGTGCTGCCATTTGCTGTTTTCCCTTCCAGCTGACCAAAAGATCATTCATTCCTGGATTTTATGCAGAAAGCTGGGGATTCTGCATGGCAGATTGCCATAAAGAGTGAGCAGTCCACTTCCCTCTCCCTTTCAACCCCATCCCCAAACCCAGCAGGGCCCTATCCATGCACAGCCTCATTGGAAATTCTTCTACAAAGGGAAAGGGTAGCAATGTGGACATCTCAGTCCTTTCTTATTCTTGGACTGGAGCACCAGAATTTACCTTGTAGGCCATGGAAGTTGTGCATAGAGCAGGCTTGAAAGATAATGCCACAAATGAGCTAGCCCAAACAGCTCATTAGAGGCTCTGCCTTAAAGCTGGCTGAAGTAATTCTTCTAAAAGTTTAAAGTGGTGCTGGTGATAATTTTTCCTTTAAAGAAATATCTATAGAAAAAAGATGAGAGGAAAAAGAGCTCTATAACAAAACTAGTGGCCAGATTGAATCCTGGGGAATCTTCAGACATAGATCTTCCTCCCTCCACATGGAAAGGAGAATAAGTAATTTCTTCACAACATCCCCTCTTTCCCAGGTTCTCCAGAAGACAATTTTTTCATAATCTCAGTGATCTGAATGTGGGAAATGGATGGGTCAGAGGGAGTTTAAATCATCTTCCCTACTCTTTAGTAAGTGGAACAACCCTGCCCCATCTGTGCTGAGCAAGCCAAGTCCTAGAGGTGGATACTAGCTGTGAGGTCCCTTACAGTATAGCTTCTGTGTACTTGTGCTGTTTTGGAGGTGGGAGGGGGAGGCAAAATTGCAGAGGGGTCCATATTCAATGTTAAACTCTGGGTGTAAGGGCCAAACTCCTTGATTCTTTCACAAGCAATGGGGAGTGAGAGGCAAAGCCTGCCCACAGAAAAATTCAGGGGAAAATCAACAAGGGGAATTTAATGGAGTTTCCTAGCTCCTACTCTTTTGTATTTGTGCTTTAGGGGCATGATCTAACTTTAGTAATTGGCTAGGATCTAGCATGACATTATCTTCTAAGCATGTGTGGTTATTAATTAGTTTTGTACTAAGATTCCTAGAATACAGGAAGTTGCAAGAGCAATCAAAAATGCAGCAAAAAGTCAGATTCAGCCCATTAAAACTCTCAGTGAGTAGAGAAAGCTTGTTAGGGGTTCACAGCAATTTTTCCCTGCTCCCTGCAGGCTTTCTAATAATTGAAAATTCTCATTTAAAAAACTTTTATTCAGAATTCATCTCTTTAGTTTTAAAGCTTAAGTCCTGTTTCCCTTCATATTACATGTTAATTATGCATGGTTAAATATACTTAATGAAATAGGAAACTGAATTATAGAGGCATTGGTCATGACTCATAGATAAGATTAGGACTTTCTTTCTAAGCTCAGTTCCATCACAAAGCCATAACAATTCCTCCTGGATGTTTTTTGTGATCAATCCTTCCCCCCCCAATAAAAAGGTATATTTCAACCACATAGAAGAATACTTCTCAGGTATAAGAAGTTAAATGTGAAGCCCTTTAAAATGAATTTTTGCAGCCGCATCTCACTGAGGAATGCAATTCTTTAAATGTCATTGCCTGAAAGAAGAGATCCAATCGCTAAAGCCAGAAATCTGGTGCTGGAACGGGAGAATCATATGGGACACTTAAACTACTGACTCAGTTTCAGAAGCGATTCAGTTAATTATTATTAAATCTTGGAATGAGTGAAATGAGATGGACTGGGTATGGAGGAATCCATTCAGATGGTATCAAGTACTATATTCAGGAAGGCAAGATGATACTCTGAGAACTCCTTAATAAAAAGGCAATACAATATCTAATGGAGTGGGAACCAGTTAACTCAAGAATTATAAGAGCACGTTTTGTTACAAATCATGGTAAAGTAATTCTCATCCAGTTTTCCACTCCCAGTGACCATAATGAACAAGTAAAAGATGCATTCTGCAGTGAGTTTCAAGATATATGTAAATATGATATACATATTTTTTTTGTAATATAGTCTGGGAGAAAAAATTTCTGCCTGGAAGAGAGGAAGAAAGGTTTGATCTGCAAACTACCAAAGAAAGGGAACCAAATGGTGAAGAATAATACCATTTTTAGTATCTGGAAAAGTGTTCTGTAGTGTACTATTGAATAGACTCAAACTCGTCACTGATGAAAAAAACTGCATACTGAGCAATCAGGTTCTAGACTGAAAAGATTGATTTAGAAAGCAGTTTCTCAGTCAAAGTCTTGCTTGCCAGAAAAGAGTTACTCTTGAACTTTATAGATTTCTCCAAAGCATTTTGACTGCATTAATAGAGTCACTATGGAAGATCTTGCAACAATATGGACTTCCTAGGAAGATCATGTTACTGGTTAAGATGCTATATGAAGTTCCAAAATGCTGTGTAAGGACAAAGTAGGGAGATTGACTGGTGTAATATTATCGCTGGAATGTGACAGGGATGCATTTGATCACCTCTTCTCTTCTACACTGTGATTACATGATGTGAAAAGCAACATTAAAGGCAGACTACAGGCATTCAGTGGAATTGAGGACACCTTCAAGATCCCAGTTTTATTTTAGACACAGCTGCTGTTGCTATATGAAGAACTTCTACCAATATCAATGTGAATTATGAATCAAAGTAGAATTAAGAATCAGCTAAAAGAGAATAGAAGTCATGGTTGTTGGAATGAGCAATGATTGTGCATATGTGATGGATAATGAAGAATACAACATGGGTTAATGAGTTTATATGCCATGGAAATACAGTTAGTAGTGATAGCCAGTTCCATAAAGAGATGAAAGCAAGAATCAGGAAGGCAAGTGGAACCTTTTCGAAGCTGGCAAATGTCTGGAAAAATAAGGAGATTCACACAAAAACCAAGACAATTATACAATGCCATTTTGATACCAATATTGTTGTATGCTTCCCAAAGGTTTCAAATGCTAGAAATCCACAATAGAAACCTGAGTCACTCCATCAAAAATGCTTTCAAAAAATACATAGTGTCCACTGATGGGATAAAGTAGACAACTCTGATGTATTACATAGGACTGGCCACCAGACTGTAGAGACAATCATTTGAGAAAGAAGGCTGAAGTGGTTTGGATTATGTTGTACAGATATCATAACTATTACTAGGCATACACTTGACTGGGTACCATGTGGTGGAAGATGAAAGAAAGGAGGACAACAGATGTCGTATGAACCATTGTGAATATTCACTGTCATGGAAACAGACTACAACAGAGCAAGAAATATGACTTGGACAGATGAGGTGGAAAGACTAGGTTGCCTTTCATGAAAGGCATGAAAGCATCTTATAAAGAATAAAATCAGCACTCATGCATAGCACTTAAGAAGGAACCAGGCTTGACAAGAAAGTTACTAACAATCATGTTACTGACTGGATCTTTGTGAGCAAAGCTGCTTTTGTCAAGATTTACATCACACAGGCAGCAACAGGCAATTAAAGCCATTGGGCACTAGAAAGCAAACAGACTCTTCAGATTACATGGAACTAGTAGTGCCTGACCTTACTGAACTGACTCAGGTTTTATGTACTATTGACAGCAGAAGTGAAACTGATCAGATTGATAGAGCCAATAGTAAAAAGTAGTATTCCCTGAATTTCTTATGGTTTATTGTCACCTGTGTGAATGTATTTTTAACCCTCGTATATCATTTTAATTTGGCAATGTCTGTGTTCAATGCAATAACAGCTACAGATGTCAAATGTATGAGAGGTATTATAAAGTTACTTCATGAGTAATAAAGAATGCATATCATTCTCAACAGCTCTTCTTTCAGCATGATAAATACTAAATACCAATTTGCAATTGTGTAACAGAAATGATTAATTTTGAATTTTGGTTCCTATGGTACTTAAGGACATGGGCTCAAATTTTATTGCAATCGGCCTCTCTCCTACACTCCACTGCCCTACAGAAGATCTAAAGCAGGGGTCAGCAACCTTTCAGAAGTGGTGTGCCGAGTCTTCATTTATTCACTCTAATTTAAGGTTTTGCGTGCCAGTAATACATTTTAACATTTCTAGAAGGTCTTTCTCTAAGTCTATAATATATAACTAAACTATTGTTGTATGCAAAGTAAATAAGTTTTTTAAAATGTTTAAGAAGCTTCATTTAAAATTAAATTAAAATGCAGAGCCCCCGGATCGGTGGCCAGATCCTGGCAGCGTGAGTGCCACTGAAAATCAGCTCACGTGCCGCATTCGGGGTAGGTTGCCTACCCCGATCGAAAGCAAATGCCTCAACCCCTTGTGTACAAGGATCCCTGGTGGCAGACAGCCACTCTTTAGAGACCTATACCAATTATCCTCCCTCTAAGCCGACATAGATGTGGCTAGGAGAATGAAGGCACGACTGGGTTTTTCTACCCCATACTACCCATATGAGTCCCTGGGGGTATTGCAGCTGGCTTACTTTAGAATACAGCTGTTCCGGATCAAGGCAGGGTGTCAAAGGTGGCTTAAAGCCACCTCTATATCTCCCTCTCCTAAGTTGCAGTGCACACTTATCTGCATTCAATGACTGAGGCCCTAATTTGGGTCATTATATGGAAAATTGAATTTGGTGGAAATAATTTACAGAATGAGCTTTTTAGTAATATTAAAGAAAAAGTGCTGGAGCACACGGACCAGATACTAGTATTGGGAACACTTATGAAAGGATATTTAAGATGTTGGCTGCTTCTCCAAAGGAACAGGATGCTAACATGAATTCCAGATGAATAAAAACAAAATTAAAGGATTCTAAAGTATTGGTTAGATCTCTCAAGAGTCTTTCATGCAGTAATAGCCATGTGAGAAAAGCTATAATTGCTCCTGGTAGCATAAAAAACAGATTCAACCAACATGTTACTTGGACTCAAAGATTTAAATTATGAAGAGAAAGTTTGAGCTTCTTAGATGGAGGGCAGGGAAGGCGAGAGATGGAACTCGGTAACCTAACTGAAGTGTTAAACTCAGCAGGAGTTCAATAATATTACTCCAGGTAAACATTCTGTTTACAAAGAACAAACAAACAAGATCCAAAAATTGGAAATTGCACACATTTTATCACAGTCTTTTCACCATGTAACAATGCTGCCTCTGGTGGGACACAACTGAGAGTATCAGTTCAGGACAAATTGCTTAGAGCAGGGAAGTCACAGCCCAAGGCTGGGTTTTCTTGCTACTAAGGCACACCAAACCAGCCAAAGAGAGAGGACATTGTTTTTACCCCACTGGCTAAGCAATTCCCTTAGACACTCCAGTTTCCCAGTATCACCACCAGCAGCCACTTCTTATGGGAATGAATGGTTATGAAAACCAACACCCCAGCAAAAGAAAAGAAGGTTCTCACGATCCCAAAGGACCAAGCTCCAGACCCAGGTCAATATACAAGTCAGATCTTATCCACAAATCACACTTTGCCAATCCTTTAGAAGCTAAAATCTAAAGATTTATTCATAAAAAGAAAGAAATATAGATGAGCGCTAGACTTGTTTAAATGGAATCAATTACATACAGTAATAGCAAAGTTCTTGTTTCAGGCTTGTAGCAGTGATGGAATAAACTGCAGGCTCAAATCAAATCTCTGGAGTACATCCACAGCTTGAATGGGTCATTCAGTTCTTTGTTCAGACCTTCAGTTTGTAGCAAAGTTTTTCCAGAGATAAGAAGCAAGATTGGAGACAAAATGGAGGGGTTTCCAGGGCCTTTTATAGTCTTTTTCTTGTGGGTGGAAACACCTTTGTTCTCCTGTGCAAAACCACAGCAACAAGATGGAGTTTGTAGCCACCTGGGCAAGCGTCCATGCGTGACTCAGTTTGTAGATGGCAGCCATTGTACATATGCTATCTTGAACGTCCGAGGAAGACTTCTCATATGTGGATTGGAGTCTCCTAAGGTCCACTGTCAGTTAAGTGTTTCTTGATTGGGCACTTAATCTGCAAATCCCTTTCTCAAGGAGAAATACTTCACTAATGCTACTTAGAATCAAACACATTGAGATACAAGTGCAGAGCCAATATTCATAATTTCAACTACAAAAAAGGTACACGCATACATATAGCATAATCATAACCAGCAAATCATAACCTTTTTATAGACACCTCACATGAAAACCTTTGAACAATATTTTCTGCAAATATATAACAGTGATTGCGACAATGATTTATACTGTCACAGTTTGTCAATAACATCACACACCGGTATTGTAAACAAAAGTAGTGTGAGGACAAATCATTTTTTTAATAAATCAAAAAGTTACACTCTGTGAGTATGTCTACACTGCAATTGGATACCCGTGGCTGGCCCATGCCAGCTGTCTCAAGGTGGGAGATTTCCAGAACTTGGGCTGCAGAAGCCCAGAAGTCTGCATTCCAGTTAAACAGTGCCACAAGCTTGCATCAGCTGGCTTGGGCCAAACATCGGTGTCTCATTGCAGTGTAGACATATGCTATGTGCTTAAGTTTCAGAAGAGCTTAGTGCCTACAATTGAGGGCAGAGTTTTGAATGATCTGCACTCCCTTTTAGACACTATAATAAACAGAATTGTGAAAATCTGCACAATATTTTAGAGAAAGGGTTGAGACTTTCAAAAAGTCTAAATGATTTAGGAGCCCAAATATCATCAACTTCCAATGTGACTTGTGTCCCTAAATCACGTAGGTGCTTTTGAAAATCCTACCTAAAATGCCTTTGATGTCTTAATTAGGTGGTATAGTATTTCACAGTTTAGGATGTAAAGGGTGGGAGAACATGAGCATCTATTGATGGATTCACATGAGTTTTTTTTTTTATTTCACAGCAAAGGGTCATATGATCCCGTTTCAGCCAATTGCAGGACTCAGTAGTGATACTGTAGCAGTGTTAATTGCTAATACATGTTTTCCTCAAAATTCATAATTTTGGTCCCTCACTGTCACTTAAAAAATCACTTTTAACACAAGCATTCCCATGCTCTGAGGAAAGTAATGAGAAGCTTGATTCTTGTGACCACAGCTGTTCTGCTGTCAGTTCCTTGTAGCACAGCAGTTCTCAGAACATGTTTGCCAAAATGCTCTCAGAGGTAATTGGGTTCTCCTAGATTCAACACCTGAGTGTCTCTTTTTGACACTGCTCCATAAACTGCTTTGATGCAATAGTTGCTCCAAGTGATACTTGCACTTACTGAGAGCAGCTCAAAATCTGCTAGCCCGCATATGGGAGTTAATCAGGCCCCACAGTGTTTGAGTAGTTACAGACAGTTTAGGGGGTAATAGCAATTGGAAAGCTCCATAGCAGCTGTCCCGAATAAGCAGCATGTGTCCGGTCATAGAAGTATAGACTGTTTCATGCTGAACATTTATCAACATCAGCTCTTCTGTATTCTTGTTATTTTATATGTATCTTCTTCGCCCTGAAGGTATAATCTTGCAGACCATAGGCAAATATCAACCCTGATGGAACCGACCTCCGCCCATGGAAGCTGTTTGGGTTCATCTGTGGAGGAGAGCTGTGGTTTTAGGGAAGAACAGTATAACCTTTAGGGCTCTAAAGAAGCCCCAGCAGCGGACGTTGCCTGTGCAATGTGCTGAATCGGGGCATCTATAATCAATTCCATTCAAGTTTCAGGCTACAGTGGATGGCTGCTGGTCACCTGGTGGAGAAAGGTTGTGAGTAGGACTTGTCAAGAAATGGTTTTCCTCATTTTGAGTATATTTCAAGATGCCCTTTTTCTTGTTCACATGGGGATGAAATCAAGCCCTTCCTTTCTCCCCCCCCCAAACCAAATGAGAATGAGACTTTCCCCATCTCAGAATAGCCAATAGCCTCATTATGAGAGTTTTCACCTGGGATGTGAGAGATGTCCAGTCTTATTCACTAGACTAATGGCTATTCTATGGTAGCAGCGGTGGTGGGGACAAGTGTCAAACCTTAGTCCCAGATTTGGACCTTAGCGTCCAAAATATGGGGGTTAGCATGAAAACCTCCAAGCTTAGTTACCAGCTTGGACCTGGTACTTGCTGCCACCACCCAAAAAATTAGAGTGTCCCCCCAATACCCTTTCCTGGGACCCCAAGACCCAAACCCTTGAGTCTCACAACAAAGGGAAATAAATCTTTTCCCTTCCCCCCTCCAGGTGCTCCTGGAGAGATACACAGACACAAGGTCTGTGAATCTAAACAGAGGGAGTCCACCCTCTGTAATTCCAATCCTGGAAACAACAGCACTTTCCTCTTCACACAGAGAGAATGCAAAGTCAGGCGAACAAATCCAACACACACAGACCTCCCTCTGACTTCTTCCTCCCACCAATTCCCTGGTGAGTACAGACTCAATTTCCCTGAAGTTTCCCAGTAAAGAAAACTCCAACAGATCTCAAAAAGAAAGCTTTATATAAAAAAGAAAGAAAAATACATACAAATGGTCTCTCTGTATTAAGGTGACAAATACAGGGTCAATTGCTTAAAAGAATATTGAATAAACAGCCTTATTCAAAAAGAATACAATTCAAAGCACTCCAGCAACTATAGACATGTAATACATGATCTCTGTACTCACAACTTGGAAACAGAAGATTAGAGAGCAGGAAATAGAAATCACTCCTCATAGCTGAGAGAAAAGCAGGCAGAAGAAAACAAAGACTTCAGACACAAAACTCCCTCCACCCAGAGTTGAAAAAATCCTGTTTTCTGATTGATCCTCTGGTCAGGTGTTCAGATTACTTCTTTCCAGGTGAAAGAGATGTTAACCCTTAGCTATCTGTTTATGACAACAAGTCTAACTCTTGTTGGTCCAGCATGGAATTTTGGGACCCTCAAAACTTACCCTTTCCCATAATAAGCATCAATCCTGAAGAATTTTTCTGATCAAAATAAACGTAGTCAAATTCCTCATCAATTCTAGTTGTGCATTTGTTGAAATGTTGCAACTTGTCATTCCTGTCACCTTCTGGAGTATCTGAATCTCCATTTTTTATGGCAGAAGACAGTGTTACTTAGGGCTGAATGTGTTGTTTTACAATGCAGACAAAGCTCATATTGAAGTCAATGGGACGTTTGGCTGTATGGGGACCACAGTAGCAAGCTCTAAGTGTACAACAGCTGTGCAAGTACCAGTTAGCCACCAGTTATATAAAGAGAGACATGACATATCTAGTGCTACTCTAGCTCTTGGTTCTGAAGCTACAATGACTGATCTACATCATGGCATAATTAACATTTTACAATGGATGCTACATTTTCATTTACATATACCAATAAAATATGTGAGCATAGCAATTTCTATTTAAAACAATTTGGGAGATGGCACTTCTTGGTGTCTGGGGTAAATGTTTTTATTTACTTTTTGCATGATTTTATTCTGAATCTTGTTTCCAAATACATGTCTGACAACTCTAAGAAGCAATGTGTTGGTTGTTACTAGATTCAAGTCTCCACTTGATACACTTGTAGGCATTCTTTAATCTAAATGGAAGGTACATACATGCATCAGTGCAAAAACGAGCATTGAGGAATGGTTTTAGTTGACTCAGAGAATCTTTTTGTTAACAAATGTTCAACAACTTCTTCATATGTTGAGCCTACTGGGTTTTTTTATTTTTGTTTTTTTGTTTTAAAGAAAACAGTTGCATTTATCTCAACCAATAGTTCAAAATGTATTGACCATCTAGGAACAATAATAAGTAATTCTAGATCACATGAGCAAATCTCATTCAAATAAATTATACTGACCTATCCATGGGTATAACAAATATAAGGTAACTTTAAATATCATTAATGGCTAGAGTTGGCTGAATATTTTATGGCAAGCAATATTCATTATAAATTTAGTCCTCTTTCTATTTGCAAATAATTCCCATGAGTCTTGATCTCCTAATATATTGATAAGAATCTGGTGAATGGTTTTAGACAAATAGCCTTCACTCTAGGGATTGTTTGCAAACTCTTGCTTTGACTAGTCACTAGTCATATTGCATAGTTGGCTACCTGTCATATAATATTGTCATTGACAGATGACAAACATTTTAAACAGGATAAAAATAACTGTGGAATGATCAGCTCCTGAGGAAACATTTGAGATGAATAGTCATTGATGTCAAAAATCATGAAAACGTTGGAATTTCTGCTTCTTTTTCTCTTAATGCCCAATGTTTGGAGAAACACCTGTAAATAATTAAGAGGATCTCATCAACAGTTTCAAAATGAACTCTGCTTGAGTTCACAGACAAGATTTACACTACTTAGCCGATTCTGCTACTGTTTTACAGATCATTTACTTAGTACCTTGCTTAATCAAAGTTAACTGGAAACAAAAACCATAGGAAGATAAAAGCCTTCATTACCATTGACCTTTTGAATTTCACTTTACCATGACTTGTGTGCAATTAATAGTAAAGGGAGATAAAGGGCAATCTGTTTCCTGCCAATAACCTGGGGTCAACATTTTAAGGCAAATTGGATAATGAACAAAGATAAAAACCTGAAATGCCCATAAACAGATCCACAGTGGAATGAAACATAAGAACTAATAAAAGGCATTCATAAAAATATGCACAGGAACTGCAGGTGCTTTGAAAAAATGCCAGTCTTTCAGACAAAGGCTCTGATTACCATTTGTCTTCTAATGTACAATGTAAGGTCAGTTTCACAGGAACACAGCCTGTAGTCGGAAAGTCCTTGATTGTAACTTTCAGATTCATTCTAACTTAAAATGTTACCCATGTAGAGACTTAACCTTTTCAGATTAGATTTTAGAAAACCACAATCAAAAAGTAAAAAGACTCACTGTGACAAATCAGAGAGAACAGTCTTTTGAGACAAATCACATTTAATGTGGTTGCCTGTAAAATCAATATTTTTAGTGTTGTTCTCATCAGGGTCTATGATGAATTTATTATACGGCAGCTGCAAGCCTGATGTGTTGAGATTTTTTGCTTAGACAGAGTGTCTAGGGGGATGTGCTGAATAACCACAACTTCTACCCAAGCAGTTCCTATGGAACCATGACCTACATTTAATGACTGTCTCCTCTGGTGGGAGATCTTACAGAGGGCAGTAGTGCAAACACCACTTGCTTTCTCTAGGGATGTGCCTCAGGAGTACAACTGCTTTTGCTGTCTCAGATTTTGGCAGTTAGCACAGCCCTATGCCAACCAGGATAAATCAAGCTCATGGAATCCATTACCAAATGTGGAAACAAAAGTAGGTCTTACAAATTAATAAACATGGCAAGGGATAAGAGGCAATAAGAGATTCCTGAACCCTTTCCAGGTTAAAAAAAAATCATAAAGGAAGCTGTAAGAAGAATCTGTATATCTTAAGGGCCAGATCATGAGCAGGTAGAAATCGGCATAGTTCTACTGACTTACACCAGCTAAAGATCTGGTCCTATACTTTTACCTCTAGTACACACTAGCAGGTCCATATGGGGCAGTTACTGCACAATATGCTAGAGTACATACCCCTCTGGTTTGGACTGTGTAGATAAGCTCAAAGAGTTTGTTTTGGCACAGGCCTAATTTACACTTTCACAACATGAGCGAAAATTGACTAATTCATAGAGTGAGTATGGAAAACAGGGACAATTGAACTCTTTCAGGGATTAATTCTACAGCAGCTTGCAACTGTTTGTCACTGGATGAAAATGAATGTTCTGTTTACAGAAGTGTCCATTGACAGTGATTAGAGGAGCTTTAATAGAAATTGAATCTAGTTTCTTTGAACAATAATATGACATTTGGAATCATCAAAGTGAGAGGACCAAACCAGTGTCTGGTATAAATCTGAATAACTCCATTCCCTGATACCAGCTGAGGAACTGGTTTGTTATAAAATGATATGACACGAGAGCTTAAATAAACGTAACCCTCTATCACTATGGTGAGTATGATTTAAGTGGAGAGCATGCTACTAGGCATAGCAGAGAGGAAGGGGCAGCACAAAGCCTCTCAGAACTGGGAGGATGAAATCTTCATTCAACTACCTGACATATGGGAGTTTGCCCTCTGGTACTTCCCGTTACTGAGTGCTAAATGTTCCCTGGTATGCCAGTACAGCGCCAGGGGAGTGAAAAATAAGGTAATGGCCCAGGCTGCTGCAACTGGGTGCTGGCTGACTCTAGAAAAAGAGGAAGAGGGACAGTCTCTCTGCTGTCCTGAGGTTGAGGCTGCAATTCTGCTTGGCCTTTATGCCATCCTGGCAATGGAGATGGAAGGCTGCATCCAGCCCTAGCAATTTCATGTATTACCTGAGCTCAGTGCTAAGCATCATAGAAATTAGCATAGCCACTGAGTTTAACAGTCAAAGAGAGAGATACAAAAAATGGGCAAAGCAGTTACCTTGTAATTTACTTTAGAATGCATTGTAAATAAATAAAAGCCATATTGGCTAATTTAAATCTAAATAATTTAATACCATTGAAAACCCATATTGTACACCTTTTGAAACATTCATTACAACCAATTGTTTAGGCTAAGTAATAATTGATCATTGCATAGAAATACTAGTTTCCCTGTTCCTCAGAGAAATTAGACAATGATTAGAACTGACGACTTTGGATGTAATATTGAAATGAGACTTTTTTTAAAATTTCATTTGTATTGCTGTAAAATTATATAAATTAGGATCAATGAATTACAAAATATGATATACAATATAAACAGTTTCTCTAAGTAAATTAAACTCACAAAGTCAAGCACAGTAATTTGCTATAATATCTGGTTTTCTGGATCAGAAACTGGTAAAAATTCTTCTTCCATTTTTCTTTTCGTTCAAACATTGATGCTGAGCAATAGCAAAAAAGTGCCCTCCAGGTAACACTAGGAAAAAATAGGATCTCTTTAAAGGGGAGTATGAGCAAAAATGCTTTTTCTGTTAAGGTCCTAGGCTGGCAGATGTGTGTTCAATTCCTGGCTGTGCTGAGGATTTCCTGTTTGACCACAGCCCTTAATTTCTCTTGTCTCAGTTGCCAGCTGTAAAATCGGCAGAAGAATCATTTTACTCATCTTGTCTATTCAGAATATATGCTATGTGGGGAAGGGAATATCTCTTATTCTGTATTTGAGCGACATTGTGCAAGGGGCTCAATCTAACCCGGGCTACTCCATTACAAAAATATACATGTTCTCTAAATTTTATATCCAAATTAGAATGGAAATTGGTTTCTAAAGAGGCTTGGAAATGAGCACAGAATAATACATAATCTGTATCTCCTACACTGAAGTGTCCATTGAATAACATTTTTCAAAGGTGCTTAACTTATGTAGAAGGCTAAGTAGGGTAACTATACATCCCATTTTGGCTGGGACAATCCCCTTTGTAAGCCCTGTCCAAGGCATCCTCTCTTTCTTTAACAAAAATGGGCATATCCTGTTTGCTATTGCAACTGATTATCATCAAAATGCCCAGTTTTGCCAAAGGGACATTTAGGGCAAGTGGCAACATGAGCCGCAGGGCAGCATCGGGCTCTGGCATTGTCCTGTTTTTAATTTGGGAAATATGGCCACCCTACGGCTATATCTCATTGACTTCCAATATGTTAGGCTTGTAAGTCATTTAGTTTCTTTTAAATGTTACCCATTATGTGTAGTTCTGTATTAATAATGCATACAAAGAAATATGTGCCGCTTTCTGACATTTGATAGCACAGCTTGAGTTGTCTTTTCACAATAGCCTGCTGAACTCCATTGTGCACAAGTAAATGCTGCATTCGCTTTGGAGAGTAACCATAATTTATGTTTGATCTAGGTCTTCTCTTTGTACATTATTAACATAGCGAAGTGCATAACATATCCACTGTCCTGAAATCTTAAAAGAAGGTTGGAATCTCTCGAAGACACAGCTGTTAATGACCCCATTGTGCTAGTTACTGTGACAACACACAAGTAGCATAGGTGAAAGGATGTATTATTGCCCCCATCTTACAGATGAGGAATGAAGTAACAGGAAAACCAAGTGATTTGCCCAAAGTGGCACAGGATGCCTGTGAAAGGGATAGGAGTTGATGAATGTAGATTTCCTGAGTTCCATTCCAGTGCCTTCAGTCTCTGTTCCTCATGCCTTTAAAACCTGATTGGACTAAAATATACATTGTGCAAATGGAGATGAAACCTGTGCAATAAAACCTAGAATTCTCTTCCAAAGTGTGAATACAAGTGGTCTATGGCATATTATTTTCATATTTAGAAGTATCTCAGGGAAGGCCAGTCTCAGGCTGAACTGTAGACTGCAATCAAGTCATAGAAAACAATTTAAAAAAACAAGTATTTCCCAGAGCAATTTGAATGCTGAAGTTAGAATATAAACAGTTGTCTTTCCAAAAGGACTACTAGCATTTTAATCAACTCCCAGAACTCTGCCATAATGTAAGATCAAAATAAGAATTGCAGAAATGCAACTGTGTAGGTAAACTGGATGTTACCACTAAGAGTCAGAGTGGTTTTGTGTTTTTGGTTAAAACAAAATGGCATTTAGAGCTCTTTTTATTTGTCTTCTGGCTCTTGTGTCTTTTAAGGGTAACATTTTCAAGCCTACATCTGAATGAATGAGTACTAGAAACTTATTATTTTTAAAAAGAGAGAAAAGATGAGATTCTAGTGCATTCAGATGACTGCAGGGTCTTTGGATTTTTTAAAATACACTAAATATCATGAGACTTGCAATAAAATCATGAATTGGTAACACTAACAGCAGGAAGAAGGGGAGTTGCAGCAGCCAGTTGCAGCCCCCTGGACTTTAGGGCTACAACTGCTTTTTTTGTCAGACTTAAAGTTCCAGACCACACCGCTTTTCAAAGGCAGGCTAGGGGGGAAAAATCATATAAAAGTGCAATTATATGTTGAGGAGTGTTAGTTGAAAGAAGGCAGTCAATCACTTCTGAAGGTGTAGTTGCTCCTTTTTCTGGCAATATAGTGTTCTGCCCCCCCCCCACTTTTCCATAACATAACTTACTCCTATCAAGTTGACACAAATGAGCCATGTTTGTTTGGATGCTAAAAAAATTCTCTATTCACACACCTAAGAGCTGACATGAAAGTAAGAAGATATAATGGTTTAGTGAGACTAGAATTCAGGATGGCAGGGGTGCTGGAATAATTTTTATAGTGGCGGTGCTGGTAATGGAAGACATGTATTTGGTGGGTTGTTACTACTTCAAGCTAGAGGGTGCAGCAGTATCCCTAGTTCCAGCATCATTGCAAGACGATCTATTTTTTTCTGTCAGCTATTGTGATGACAAAAAAAACACATGCTGGAAGGGTTCCACTCCTACTTATTCAATTGCCTTCTAAGCCTTTGGTTGCTGATGCTTATTACCTAACAAAAGATTAACATTGCTTCTGGTATATCCAGCATTATTAAGTTAATTTTGGTAAGTGTTGATGGTAAAGCGGAAAAGTATGAGTAAATTTTCATAGTCTAAGCTGACCATATGTTAAGAGAAACAAAGAATTATTTTAATGGCAAAGTCAGCAGATATGACATTGCAGTTAAGGAGTAAAGGTATTTATGCACTATCAAGCTGTCATTTGACAAAGTGAATTTTTCTACCAGAGAGACACTTAAATGTCATGGCAAGGAAATACATGAAACACCCATAATGTACCGTAAGTTGTTTTGCATGATGGCATTTTCAAACAAAGACACCTAAAAGACCAATCAGAATTTACAGGGACACTGAGTTCTTTGTATGAGTCTGGAGGATGGCAGGGAAAAAATGTTATAATTCAGATGAAGGATATTTAAACCTGGAGGACAGCCTTTATTATCCAAGTTTGGGTTTGTAGTACTCTGGTGGTGTGTGTGTGTGTGTGTGTGTGTGTTTTAACTGATGACTCAGATATTTTCAGCCCCCGGTAATAGGACTCATTTATATTTTATGTGTAAGACTCTATTAGTTGCCTTTAAAGAATAACGACAAATAGCTTATTTTACATAAAACCTCTTTGTACAAAGCATAGCAATGTTTTGATATTTATGATGGAAATACAGTTCATATACAGTAGTAACACAATTCCTATTTCCTTTATTATTTAGCTATTAATTCTTTAAATCCCTCTAAAGAACAAAATTGTTCATGAACACATGCACACAAATCCAATACTGCTATAGATCATAGTCAAACTTTTTTTTTAATTAAAAGCAAGGATACAGAACACATCTGGTAGGAAACAGTGGCCAAAGGCAAGAAACAAAAGAAAAATGGCCTAGACAATAAAAGCTACCACCTGCTTATGACTTCTGCCTTATTCTTGAAAAATAACCATAGTAGGTGCCAATCTGTCTAAAATGTGCTAGGTGCTTTTGATAACTGGAGGCAATAGAAACAGTTAAACATAGGAGCCACAGTTTTAATGTAAGTATTTTTTTTATTTGCATATATGAAAATGTTAGGTGCATAAGGAGTGGTGGCCTAAGGGCAGGGTGAGAGTGGTGAGAAGGTATAGATATCTCTGAAAGGACACTCACTGCATAAGTTTCCTACTGTGAAGATTCTTCTTAAAAGAAAAGGGTCCTCTGAAAATATTTTAGCCTTCAAATTTGCATAAACTTTCATTTATTTGCATAAATTCAAGGCATAAACCATTAGAAACAATTCTTCTGTAAAAGTCTATGCGGGAAATGGCATATGTTAATGGGGCAGCGACAGAGGGTGTGTGATTTATTATTATTATTTATTATTATTATTTCTATATTTATTATTTGTATTGTAGTAACATCTAGGAGCCCCAGTCATGGGCCATGGCCCAATTGTGCTAGGAAATATATAAAGACCAAAAAGACAGTCCCTGACCCAAAGAATTTTCAATCAAGCATTGCACCCAGACCCAACTGGCTGGATTGTTCTGCAGACTGCAAACAAATGGCAATAGATAATCCCAGGCCCTAAGAGTTTGCCGTCCAAACAGACAATGGGTAGGAGAGGAAACAGAATGGAAGTGACTTGCCCAAGGTCACACAGCAGGTCAGTGACAGAGCTAGGAATGATCTTCTGCTCCAGTACCCTATCCACCAGCTCATGCTATCTTATAGGACAAATATTGCTTATGTTCTTTTCATTATAACACATTCTAAGAAGATGTGGGCACAGGACAGGGATGCCTGTTAATAACATCCCTGTGAAATTATTTTCATGCTACAGTGTGATCATTTTGGCAGAGAAACACTGCCTTGAGCTGTACAATACACAACTACCACTGTTCTTGCCCTGAATTTCATAGTAGGAGACCATTATGTCCTACTCTTTCTTCCTGCATAATACTGGCTATTGAATTTCACCCAATGATTCCTGCAACTAGCCTAGCAGCATGTAATTGAAATATAATATGTTTTAGAAATGGGACATCTATCCTAGATGGGGCTAGAACCCACTATTCTTGGTGTAAGATGCTTCTAGCTTAGACCTATGGGACAGTAGCATTAGACCTATGGGACAGTGCAAGAGTTAACCAAACTTCTTACAGCCTGAAGAAATGAATCTTCACCCTTTTGGATGTTGCACAGATATAAATTTGTTTGAGCTGAATGTGGACTTCATTTGTGTTATGGGACACACACAAAGTAGTGTAAAATAGAACATATGGCACTTGCTTATTCATTAAAGCATCTACGAGTTCCTTCAGTGTCTTGCTTATTTTTGTCCATGAAAGGCAATTTCATCCTGAAAATGAGTTTGGTAAACTAAAATCTCCTCAAGCACAAATAATGTTAAACTAAATCTGAGTGCAATTTGATTAACACCTGTCAGATGGGGAAATGGAAAAGAGGAAAAAAAACTGTTCATTTGGGGGAAATACTAAACATATGAACAATAAGACAATTCCAGTAAATTACTGGCCTGGTTAATTCATAGGGAAGAGGTCTCTTGGGTAATTGTTCAAATTGAAAATGTTGACAGCTTATTACCGAAGTCTCCAAAGGATGCTAATGCAGACTTGAGGAATTTTAGCTTGAGCTGAATGACTCTCTAGAGTTGGGGAAGAATGCCAATGTTCATGCTACAAGATGTTCACTTTTGCAGAGAAACACTGCACCATTGAATTATAAGAATGCAGGGAAGAAGCCCTCTGGTAGGAGAGTTTAATTTAGAAAAAGTTATGTTAGTATTAGCCTGAGATCCAATAAGGCTTTAAGAGTAAGCAGCTGACTGCTAGAAATCTATAAAAGTTATTAAAAATGTTAGCCTGCTGAGGGTGTACTTATCTGACTCACTCCATAAGGTATATTGCTAAGAACAGTGATATGTGGTTAATTTCCTAATATAGATTTATCTTAGGGTCATTCAGAAAGTGCACCCTCTGAATAGTAGCAGGTCGTGGGGCCTTACAGGTTGGCTTCCTGGTGGAAAAATCAGAAAGTCTGGGTCTATGCCTAGTGCAACTTGTTGATTTTATTACTATTATTATTTATATTGTATCAGCACAAACAAGCCCTAGTTTGGGCCAGGATCTCCTTGTATTAAACTCTGTGTATAAAAACAGAAAGACAGTCCCCTCACCAAAGAGTTCACAGTCTAATTATAAAAGTAGAAAACAGGTACAGAGAGGGAGCACAAAGAAACAATGAGATAATATTGGTCAGTATGATAAAGCAGCAGCCTAAACTTTGTCAAGTTTGTAGATGTGACGGATATAGTAACTGCATGCAATTTCTGTGGGATCATTTTGCATTAAGAGTATGAAAGTTTTATGTATCACTGTGAGCCAGGAATTGTATGTAATATTCAATATAGGGAGGGTTGACACAACTCCCACCAGGATTAAGGTTGAATTGCTTAGGTTATAAACACCTCCAGAGAAGTTCCATCCCTTGCGATGCTTGCATATACTGGTTCATACTGGCTCTTCCAGAAACCAAAAATCAAACAGGGCTTTTGATTTTTTTTAAACATTTGATTTAAACAGACTTGGGATGTTCTTTCTGATCCAGCAAATGGACAGGACTGGGTCCTGCACACCTGAGCCTCCCCTCAAGCTCCTGTCCCAGCCCTGATCTCCCTCCCGTCCTCCAAACCCCTCGATCCCAGCCCAGAGCAACTACAGAATATTTAAACTTTTTAAAGTTTATGATTAACATGGCCATTTAGGGAATTATTCTACAATCATTTTACATTCTATTTACCATTTCCTTGCATCTCATTCATATTATTTTTCTTTGTAGTAGTTTTATTGCTTTTCCTTTTCAAATTACTCAGTTATTCCTAGAGCAGCAGTATTGGCCTTAACAAGAGGCCTTTGCAGTTAAAAGAACCCATTTAAGATTTTTAATCTGTGAATTCAGTAATCCTCAGAACAAAAAGTTACTAAATTAATATTTTTTATATAAATAAATTTAGATATGACAACTAAATCCCTTCCATAATGGGGATGCAGTTGATCGTCAGAGATTTACATCTGTCTCTTGAGTTTTGTCTGGTCAGGAGAAAAAACAATTTAAATAAAAACACTTGCAAATAGCTTCAATTTCCTAGTCTTTTTACTCCTGCCAAACAGCTTTATTATCCAGGAAGACAATTAGTAGAAGGAAAAAATAGTTAATTGAAATATATCCTGCACTGAAGACCAGCATTTCTTATGTACTTGAGTTACAGATTGACCAGATTTCAGGGACTCTTAGAAACAGATAAAGATTTACTGTTATTTTTTTTCCCTTCTAAAGTTATTCAGTCCACTGGAAAGTAATCTCCCAAAAAGATCAATATTCTCCTTCATTGCTGATTGAGCCTTCTAAACACAAACAGGAGGATATAAAAAACACGCACAGATAGCAAATCTAATCAAGCCATAAAAGATCCAGCATGTCCATTAAGATGTATTGAATTTCCATCTATTTACATTTATGGGTAAGTACTTGTTGGAAACTGGAAATTCTTATACAATGGTGACACTTCTTAATATACTCTATGCAGCCATAAGATAATGCAGTCAGTCTTTCATGCTACTGCATGAGATCTTAAATCCAGATGGCATTGTTCATTGTGAAAATACAATTGTATGACATATGGTGTTGAACAATGTGGTTGTTCGTGGGTTAAGTGTTAAACAACAAGTAAGTAAAAGGCATACATGAGATCTGAGTTGCCAGGGGAAAAAGTGTATTGTCTAACAGTCATGTAATAGTTATATATGTATGTCTCTCCCCACATACATTTATGTGAGTAGTCATACTAGCAAACAGGCTTTTAAATGAACTCTGAAGAGTTGTAGTGATGACTTTATGCATCTTTTCAGTTATTCTGTCCTTAATACCAATTTAATATCAAATAAAACTTCTGTCATGGTTATGCATTCCATAGGTAGAGATGACTTCTCTTTTCCACCTCTGTTATCCCATAGCCTTAAAACCCAAATTCATCAAGAAATCTTTATTGTCATATGGTTAAAATTAGGCATGCATTTAAATTTCTTGTTAAATTGGGGAGAAAAGCATAATCTGTGCTCCTTTTTTTAAAATTGGGTTTTACCACGTGTTCTCATTGTACTCTTATAAGGAGCAGCATGGTAAACTGTAACCTTAATGTGCCAACAATCAATCATATATCGGCTGAAATCCTGATTCCAATGAAGTCAGTGTAAGAATTTACATTGTATTCTGCTCTACTTTTATTCTATGAGAGCCAGGTTTTTACGCATTATGTAGTAAAGAAATCTTTTAACAAGAATGATGGTACATCATTTTAGCTCAATTGCCTTCAATTTGTTCTTAAATTGTGTATTTTCATTTATCTTGGATTATTTATTACAGTAATTTTCAAATAGTATCTCCAATTACATCTTTCTTTAGTTTTTAAGTAAATAAGTTTTCATATCTGCCATCTTGAGGTTGTGTCACTTTTCCACGAGATAATTCTATTGCTACATAAACTTAACAACTTTGAATTTAATATAGATTGTAGGTAGGTTACTAAGGGCAGGAAGCTAGATCCAGATTTTCAAGTGACTAGTCGTTTTTGGGTGCCCAGCCTGAAATGCCTTTAGGTGCATGATTTTCAGAAATGGCTATCTTCTGTAAAAACAAGTCCCTTTAGTGTCTCAGAAATGAAGCATCTCAAATCACTAGTCATTCTTGGAAATGTTGGCCTTTTGTCTTTTAAAAATATTTTTGTAATGCACCGTGTACACACATTGTACTATGTACATAAGTAAAGAAGAACTATTCATAAAATAACAATAGATTATCATGCCCTGTGGAGATCATGCATAGCTTGCTCTTGAAGTTGTAGGTCAAAAGGAAAACAAGAACAGAAACTGGGGCTCCTTATTGGCTTCACTATGCAAGGTGACAAGCATTTTTTGGAGGCTCTGCTAATGGAAGAAAGCTTGGCTTAGCAAACACTGAACAGCTCTGGGAGAACTTTTTGAACTCAATGGGAATTGCAAGGTGCTCTGCCCCTTGCAGGATCAAGCCCTAGTGGATTAATACCTATGACTATTTGTGTTCCATAAACCTGCTGCAGAAGTGGTTGCAAGTGATAAGATACTTCTTATTTACATCATTTATAATGTTTTTCTACTGAGGCTGTGTCTGTTTGCCTAAACCTGGTTGCTATTCAAGGTCCAAAAATTCAGAATAGAGTCCTGTCAACTAACAACCCTATTGAGCAAATTACCACAGTATGTGATCAACTTCCCTAAGTCGCATTGTCTTTAAGCTTGTGCTTAGGTACTTTGCTGAATGAGGATCGGCTTACACCCATTCATTGCTGTATCAGTGCCTGCATTAAGGAGAGGGAACATGTGGGTACTTATTTTAATTGACCTACTCACATGACTGAAGTAATGAGGGTTGTATTAGTACAAGTGGTAAGATAGCTTCATTATTAGAGAACATGTCATGTCCTGTGATTGTTAGGTGTTGAATGGAGTCCCTTTATGTTCCATCAGATAGTGGTTTGGTTCAACCCCTATAATGAATTAACCTGGCAATTTACAGGGGTTTCCCTTAAATATTTTATACTGGTTTGAGAGATATTACTAGTTAGTGCTGTTGTATTAAATAGGCTACAGATGTTTAATATAACCCACTGACTATACCACATTGAACAGTGTTAAATAAGGTCCTGGAATGGTTTATAGAGAAGTCAGCCTGCCTAGCACCATGGCAAACATACCATTAAAAATCTTAAACCTTTCATTAAAGATACAGAGAGGGGGAAAATGGCTAAAGCATTTGAAATGTAAACTATTAAATATGGCTTTAATTTTAACAAAATCCTTTTTTCCCCTTTCCCTTTAGCTGTAGACAGTATTTAATTATTTGTCCTCTTTTTGACAGTATTACATGGTAACTCTCCTTTTGGGAGAAAAAAAGGAGAAGTTAGTGAAGATAGGCAAGAGATGTTGCTGCTGCTGTTAAAGTCTAGTCTTAGAAGGAAAGCCACCTTGTTTGACAGTCTCTTACATGGTAACTGTCATAGCAAGGTGGTGGTTGGGATTCAGCTGGATCTGGTAGAGGTGGCAATGCTATCTGAGTCATTATCCCTCCCTGGCCCCTTTCTGGCCAGGACACCTCTCAGGATCAGGATGTTGAAAGTCCAGGGTCCTAAGTGGCAGCCATGCTGGTGAAGCTTGCTCCAGTAACCTCTGTCTATTCTTTCTGTCTGTTTTCTTTTGTTCTTTTGAGCTCTCCTACTTCTTTAGGGACCCCAAAAGAGAGTTATTCAGTCTCCTTTTCATACCTTTTCCATAATCATTTGTTATAGGCTATTTTAACATGTTATGAGCTTCAACATAATGTTTACAGTTGAGCTCACAATTCAGGTTAATTTGTAGGCTCAATTGTCACAGCAGGGTGAAATCATCATTTTAAGACTAGGAAATATTTCTTCCAATTTTGAGACTCAAAGCACAATACATTTTTCTAAATTCAATCCTGGGTCTTTAAAATTCTTCCTGCCTTATAGAGTGAATTTCCCCAAGTAACACTGAGTAAAAAAGACACTCCTTTCCTGAAGGACAAATAGGTTATCCAGTCCTTGGCATATAATCTTTAATGATCTGAAGTCCTATATTTCATTAGGTTTGAATAAGCTAAATTATCAAATATCCTCATATACATTGTGAATTCTGCTAGAAATGGAATTTCTACTGCCTGATTTCAATAAACTGTCATCCTAATGCCCTCTTGATGTAGACATAGCATTCAAAAAGAGAAAAGCAGTACAGCTTAAATTGAGAGGCAAAGTAATGTGCATTCCCCAGAAGAGAGTGGTAGGGTGTAAGAATGTCACTCAGTGCTTGAATGGGGACACTAATGAGGCCCTAATTAGTTACATTTATGTTTGCTTGAGTTACTATAAATTTATCAACTAAATTTTAGCATTTTTCTTAGGATAAATTGTTCATGAATATCTATGGTTACTTTTTCTAATTTTAAAGTGTTGAATATTATTTGCCAATACTGATTTGATTTTCTTTACTATGCTTTATTTGTGAATATTTTGCATTATTCAACCAGCTCTCTTTATCTTTAATAGAAAGGGAGACAACAACCAGCATTGTGCAAGAAGGGTTTGTGTTTGTGTGTGACAGACAGACCAGGTCCAGTTCCTCATCCTGCCATCAGCGGTGTATTCTGGAATCTAATTGTTCCGCCTAGCTCCTTAGGACAGAGAAGATGAGAACTGCTTTCATTCATGTATATATGTCTTTCTGTGCTCTCTGCTAAGCTGGAGATTTCTCCAATTATATCTCCCAGGGATACACATTGACGCGCCCAATAAATAAAAGGCATTACAATATATCCACACCAGGAAAAGGTCATGGTTAGGTTGGGGTGTACTAACTAACATCACCTATCTGTAATCATATTTAGACAGCCCCAAAGCAGTAGAATTAATGACCTCATTTAAAGGTTCGATCCTTATTTTGAGCTGGAGCAGAATTGAGAGATTTAATACATAATACCTATAAGTACTCCACTGGCGCCAGAATTAAAAAGCACTTCTTTCAAACTTCTTTCTCCAATTCAGAATCACAACACATTGAATATCACATTCCACAGGCTTGTGTGGCAATTATTGGTGAATAGTAACATCTGTTTATGTTCTAACCAAGTAGCTCTGCTTGGCAGAATGCTTAATAGATACATATCACTGAAACAGCGCTAATTGCCTTAGGGTATGTCTACACTATGGGATTTTTCCAATTTTACATAAACCAGTTTTGTAAAACAGATTGTATAAAGTCGAGTGCACGCGGCCACACTAAGCACATTAATTTGGCGATGTGCGTCCATGTACCAAGGCTAGCATCGATTTCTGGAGCGTTGCACTGTGGGTAGCTATCCTGTAGCTATCCCATAGTTCCCGGAGTCTCCCCCGCCCATTGGAATTCTGGGTTGAGATCCCAATGCATGATGGTGCAAAAACAGTGTCGCGGGTGATTCTGGGTAAATGTTGTCACTCAATCCTTCCTCTGTGAAACCAACAGCAGACAATCATTTCTTGCCCTTTTTCCCTGGATTGCCCTGGCAGACGCTATAGCATGGCAACCATGGAGCCTGTTTTGCCTTTTGTCACTGTCACTGTATGTGTACTGGTTGCTGCTGACAGAGGTGGTACTGCAGTGCTACACAGCAGCATTCATTTGCCTTTGCAACGTAGCAGAGATGGTTATCATCCCTATTGCACCGTCTGCCATTGTAAACTGGCGATGAGATGATGGTTATCAATCATTTTGTACCATCTGCTGCTGTCATGGGTGCTCCTGGCTGGCCTCGCTGAGGTCAGCCGGGGGCGCATAGACAAAAATGGGAATAACTCCCTGGGTCATTCCCTTCTTTATGTTTTGTCTAAAAATAGTCAGTCCTGCCTAGAATCTGGGACAAGTCTACTAGAGATCCAGAGAGCACAGCCGCTCCGGGTCAGAGCCCCAGAGATCCCGCAGAAATTATGAACTGCATGCCATTCTAGGAGGTGCCCCTGCAACAACCCCACCCTTTGCTTCCCTCCTCCCACACCCCTCCTGGGCTACCGTGGCTGTGTCCCTCCATTTGTGTGATGAAGTAATAAAGAATGCAGGAATAAGAAACATTGACTTTTTAGCAAGATAAATGAGGGGGAGGCAGCTTCCAGCTGCTATGATAGTCCAGGGAGTACAGAATCTTTTCTTTAGACACGAAAGGGGGAGGGGGGCTGATGGAGCTCAGGCTCCAGTTGCTATGATGAGGACAGTTACCCAGCATTTTGCACCATCTGCCAGGAATGACAGGGAGTCATTCCCATTTTTACCCAGATGCCCCCGGCCGACCTCACCGAGGCCAGTCAGGAGCACTCACGGGATGATGATGGTTTTCCACCATTTTGTACCATCTGCCGTCAGGAAAGGAAGGGGAGGGGATTGCTGCTGTTCAGCATCGCAGTACCGCATCTACCAGCAGCATGCAGTAGACATACGGTGACAAGAAACTATTTTTTTCCCCTTTTCTTTCACGAGAGGGTAGGGTGGTAAATTGACGAGATATACCTTGAACCACCTGGGACAATGTTTTTGACCCTACAGGCACTGGGAACTCAGCCAAGAATGCAAATGCTTTTCGGAGACTGCAGGGATAGCTGGAGTCCTCAGTCGCCCCTCCCTCCCTCCATGAGCGTCCATTTGATTCTTTGGCTTTCCGTTATGCTTGTCATGCAGCACTGTGCTGAGTCCCTGCTGTGGCCTCTGTCTATTATAGCCTGGAGATTTTTTCAAATGCTTTGTCATTTCATCTTCTGTAACGGAGCTCTGATAGAACAGATTTGTCTCCCCATACAGCGATCAGATCCAGTATCTCCCGTATGGTCCATGCTGGAGCTCATTTTGGATTTGGGACTGCATCGCCACCCATGCTGATCAGAGCTTCACGCTGGGCAAACAGGAAATGTAATTCAAAAGTTTGTGGGGATTTTCCTGTCTAACTGGCCATTGCTTCCTAGTTCAGATTGCTTTCCAGAGCGGTCACAGTGGTGCACTGTGGGATACCGCCCGGAGGCCAATACTGTCAATTTGCGGCCACACTAACCCTAATCCGACATGGCAATACTGATTTCAGCGCTACTTCTCTCGTTGGGGAGGAGTACACAAACC
The DNA here is from genome assembly GCF_007399415.2 of Gopherus evgoodei. Taxonomy (NCBI): domain Eukaryota; kingdom Metazoa; phylum Chordata; order Testudines; family Testudinidae; genus Gopherus; species Gopherus evgoodei. The sequence continues at coordinate 66,040,684 of NC_044329.1, forward strand.
GGTTTAAAGAGCCCTTTATATTGATATAAAGGGCCTCATTGTGTGGACACGTGCAGGGTTAAACCAGTTTAACGCTGCTAAATTCAGTATAAATGCGTAGTGTAGACCAGGCCTTAGTTAACAGCACACAAAAAGAGGCATCTGAGCAACACAGATGAGGGCTAGATCTTAAGCTAGTGAAAATGAGTATAAATCTACAATCCATATAATTTCTGTTCACCAGAAACCTAGCCAAAGTTCTGCAAATTTCCTTTCCTCTCCATTCCAGTGCAATATATACATTCAAACTTTTGGTACAAAGTAATTTGTTTTGGTGGAAATTTCCTTTCATCTCTGGTGAAATTAACAAACAGCACAATGTGAAAGGTGAATTTGCTCAACTCTTTAGAAACCTGTCAAAAAGGCAGTCTTGCTCTATTCATGATATTTGAACAGTTCTATATCCTTGTTTTGCAGCAAACTTCAAAGAATACTCATAATTTTAAAATAACCATCAACAACCCCTCAACATATTGCCAATGCAAAGCTTTGCTCCACAAAATGGAGATAGGTACAAGGTAGTTTAGTCCCAGATTTGGACCTTAGCGTCCAAAATATGGGGGTTAGCATGAAAACCTCCAAGCTTAGTTACCAGCTTGGACCTGGTACTTGCTGCCACCACCCAAAAAATTAGAGTGTTTTGGGGCACTCTGGTCCCCCTGAAAAACCTTCCCTGGGGACCCCAAGACCCAAATCCCTTGAGTCTAACAACAAAGGGAAATAATCCTTTTTCCCTTCCCCCCTCCAGGTGCTCCTGGAGAGATACACAGACACAAGCTCTGTGAATCCAAACAGAGTGACTCCCCCTCTCCAGTTTCCAGTCCTGGAAACAAAAGCACTTTCCTCTTCACCCAGATGGAATGCAAAATCAGGCTAGCGAATCCAACACACACAGATCTCCCCCTGATTTCTTCCTCCCACCAATTCCCTGGTGAGTACAGACTCAATTTCCCTGAAATTTCCCAGAAAAGAAAACTCCAACAGGTCTCAAAAAGAAAGCTTTATATAAAAAGAAAGAAAATACATACAAATGGTCTCTCTGTATTAAGGTGACAAAATACAGGGTCAATTGCTTAGAAGAAATATGAATAAACAGCCTTATTCAAAAAGAATACAAAACAAAGCACTCCAGCACTTATATTCATGCAAATACCAAAGAAAAGAAACCATATAACTTACTATCTGATCTCTTTGTCCTTACACTTAGAAACAGAAGATTAGAAAACAGAGACTATTTCTCCAAAGCTCAGAGAAAGCAGGCAGACAGACAAAAGACTCAGACACAAACTTCCCTCCACCCAGAGTTGAAAAAAATCCGGTTTCCTGATTGGTCCTCTGGTCAGGTGCTTCAGGTGAAAGAGACATTAACCCTTAGCTATCTGTTTATGACACCTGTCAAAAAGGCAGTCTTGCTCTATTCATGATATTTGAACAGTTCTATATCCTTGTTTTGCAGCAAACTTCAAAGAATACTCATAATTTAAAAATAACCACCAACAACCCCTCAACGTATTGCCAATGCAAAGCTTTGCTCCACAAAATGGAGATAGGTACAAGGTAGTTTGTTCACCTGATATTGAGTAACATTTCAAACAGTCCCTGGCATTTCATGGCAAACAATGATAAACATTCTAATTAGAGAGAATTGATTTTTTTTTTTTTTAGTAATGTTGGAGTTATTTCAATTCCTCCCTCTCAGCCCTTATTTTTTAAAAAATATTAAGGATGTTATCCTCTACACAGGATTTTTGTTGGTTAGCAACTTATTTTTGCTGATTTCTTTCTTTAACTCAACCTTAGGAATGGGTAAGCCATTTCTTTATATCTTAAAGTGGAAGTGAATACGTTTCTAACTCTATTGCCAATCCTTCTGAGAATCGCTATCAGAAGGTAGTCAGATAAATGAACATTTATTATTGTACTGTTGACCCTAAAGTTGAAGCATGTCACTTCTCAGATACAAGAGTTTGAGAAATGAGAGACTTTCGAAGTTCCTGAACTCTGGCCTCACAGACAAAACTACTCCTATCAAGAGTGCAAGCAATTGGAGCAAAAATGGTCTTTTTCTTTGTCAGTAAAGAGCCGAATACAATGGCACCTGGATCCATAACTAGGGCTTTTTGGAACTATGATAATACAACGAACTCAGTGATGATGATGAAAAGTGCTTCTGTCAAGCCACTAGACCAATTAATGCAGAATGGGTTTTGTTGTTATTCACCTCACATCTTTCACAACAGGCAGAATTTCAAAGAGTCCTCAGCCCAGCATCTAATATTGTGCCCATAATTTTGCACGTTTGCTTACATAGTTATTTTGAACATACAAGTACATATTTGCAAAAAGTTGGAAAAGAAAAACTAGCACAAGAGACTAGACTTAGACCCTGATCCAGCTAACTGTCTAAGCAGATGATAAACTTCTAGCACGTGAATAGTTATATTAGCCAATGGGACTATTCACGGGAGTAAAGTTAAGCACATGCTGAAGTGTGTTGATGCATTGGAACTGTATTGCATTTCATGCATTAGTTCTAATCTGAATTCTTAACATATCCTTCACAGTTTCTCTCTAATACCACCTTCACTTTCTTTCCTTCTGAATAGGCCAATGTTGCCATACTACTGTGTTCATTTACCTTTTTACTGCCTATTAATGTATAGTGACATATCCTAGACTATAGGGCCTAACTCAAAACTCATTGAAGCCAGTAAGAGTCTTTCCATTGACTGTGATTGGCTTTAGATCAGGTTCATATAAAGTACAAGCCACTTCAGAGAATCACTTGCAAGATCTTAGTTCCTCCTGTCATTCTGACCCATTGAGCAGTGAAGTTGCTCCAGTGATTATAGCTGCTCACTAGTTGTGGTACATCTTCCCAGGTGATGCCAGCACATGCAATATTCTCTGTCACTGTCTTCTAACAGTTCTTCTTTGGCCTTTCTTGCTTCCTCTTTCCTTTCTCAGGTACCCAAAGACAATTCTTGCCAGCATGTTTCCCAACTTCCATACAGTGTACATGTCCCAGCCACCTGAGCCTTGCATCTTTGATGTTAGAAAATACCATTTCCTGCTCTGTCAGGTCCCTTACTACATGGCTGATAGTCACATTAGTGTTGATCTCCATTCAAGCTTGTGAAACTTCTTGGGTTGGAAAAGAATGCCTTCTAGCTTTACGGCGTTTGTGCCAGAAAGATTCAAAAGCTATTCACTATTATCAGTTCAGATGCCTTCTGCTGCTGTGCCCATGACTTTTCCCCAGTCAGCAGAGTTGTGGCAAATTTGTTGCCTGTCATCTAGTCGATGTTATGCTTAGGTCATCCAATACTTGCCTACAAGAACAAAAAAAATAGTCCTAATGGTATTGCAACCATATACTTTTCTATATAATCTGTTCAATTTTTGAACAGATACATCATCCTCTTGATCACGTAAATATTGATAGCTTATGTATATTTATGCAAATAGATATATTGTCATATATTCATATGTGTTATTCTTTTTACTGTGTCCTTTAAATACTAGTGTGGATGTGTGTAGATAGTGACACATACATACAAACTTATACTGTAAAGGACTTTGATAATCTAAATGATAAACAATGAGTTTCACATAATCTTGCCATAACATTGTACTTAATATCTGCAATTTAAATCAACATACAATTTCTAGTGGTCCTACAGTAACTTCAGTTTATTGGTATAAAATAATTTTGTTAAATACCTTCCAAGCTAGGACCATGAAAAAATTTCTTTCACTCAAGGGGAAAATATGACTGTTTCTATACATCTTTTTTTCTGTGGATGTTTTGACCAGCCCACTCTGAGTACAGCAACTCATGAATAGCATTCTTTCAGTCTAGTAAATATGGGGTTTTGTATTTTCAGCCAGCGAGAAATTAATCCACTAAAACTCCTCTAAGACAAAGTAATTGAGCCAGTATACTCATTCCCCTATTCTGCTGTTACTGTGTCTTCCAAGTAATTGAATTAGGGAATTAATGTAGTACTTTGCCTACAATTAGGAGACAGGTAGAGTAGAAATCATTGACTATGTGCAAGACCCCAAATATTGCATAGCTACAGAATTTCCCATGGATTCACTGCCTCCTATGGAACTGTGCTCCAAAATCTCAACTTTGTCTTTTAAAATCATGTTTCTAGCTCCTATAGTTACAGAGATGCACTGAATTAACATTTTCAAGTTCTCTGTGTAGCCACTCTAAGTCAATGGGAGAGAGATCTCTCGTCTGCTTAATTACCCCCCCCCCCCGTCAGCAGTAGTAGCTATGTCAACAGGAGAAGTGAAACATGTTCACCCCAAGTGATAAGGTGTTTTGTCTGTTAGCACTTTCCTTTGTGAATTCATTCAAGAGCATAGTGATTATCTGGTTTCACCCATATAGTGGTTGATGCACTGGATGAGATAAACCACACATTGTGTAGGAATGTGTAGAATACATGAATCTTGAAAGGTGTAAATCAGTGGCTCACCAACTTTTTTACTGGTGACCCCTTTTACGTAGCAAGTCTCTGAGTGCGACCCCCCTCAAATTAACACTTTAACACCATCATCAATGCTGAAGGCAAAGTGTGGTTTGGGGTGAAGGTTGACAGCTCACAACCCCCCAAGAAATAACCTCGTTACCCCCTGAGGGTCCTGACCCCCAGTTTGAGAACCCCTGGTGTAGATCATTGTAGCATGTAGATAAGGCTACAGGTTTTTGCATCTGTCTGGCATGATCTGGTGTCACTTTGAATTGGTATGTCCTGGTCTGTGGGGAGCTTGCTACAGATAAGCTTGGAGGGGGGTGGGGGGGGTGTTTGAATGCCAGGAATGGGGGCTCAGGAATGATTTCTTTCAGGAGGAGGGTCTCCCTCAAGTTTGGGTTGTAGTCTGATGACAGCCCATATTGTTACCCAGGGTTCTGTCAACGCAAAGCTCTTAGTAACTTTTACTCTGTGCAAGGTGGTGTCAGGAAATAAATTATGGGGGACATAGCCATCCAACCAATAGATGGCTGGCACAAACCAGACAACATGAGTGCTTTCACTTAAAGCTAAAGCTTTATTTAGTCTCAAACACTTACACACATCCGCAACCTGTTAGTAAAACACCCCCAGCCCTTGATAATTACCAAAGCTGAGTGTGGCTCTCGAGTGACACAGTGGCAGGCTTCTGGTGCCAAATCTTCTGTCTGCTGGTGGTGGCCGCAAGATGTATCCAAAAGAGTCCAACTACCTCAAACTTTTCCTCCTCATTTATACATCAGTAATAGAATGACATGTCCCTTAAAGAAAACTTGTTAAGTAAGCAGTTTCAATGGTCAAGCAAGAGGTTCCTTCTGATTATTGATTAACCAGGTATGGGTTTTTCCAGAGTTTGCAGCTTGAGACCCCAGTAGACATTTCTGGGGCACATCCTGCTCTTCTAAAATGCACGTATCAGCAATTTTAACACAATTCTTATCAGGAAGGACACGGGGTCAAGCTTCCCTTTCTATGGCATCTAGCCCCCCCCCACCCCTCCTGCCTTGGTCAAGCTGCATGGCCACTTTACAGCCTGCTGACTGGGCTGCTTTTAGCAGTAAGCAATAGTGGTTCAAGCACTTTACTGGTTTGCCAAAATCTCCCCGGACAATATGGGTTCAGTGTGGGGTGGCAGTTGATAGCTAGAGGGGTGTACTGTCGGAACTGAGGCCTAGTCTGTGTAACTGCTTTTCCTTTAGGGTTTCCAGCAAGGGGGAGGAGGAAGCAACACCCTTTCATCCTCATTCATCAATGGTAAAAGAATTGAGTCCTCAGAGCACAGAAACAATTGTTTAATACAGAAAAGGCAAAACAGTATGCTAAGCCCCTAACTTGAGGGATGAAAAACTGTGTAGTTAGGGAGGCGAAAAAAAAACCCCAACCAAACAACAAACAAAAAAACCTTCCAAAAATAAAAAAGAACCATTGTATTAAACTGCAAATATTCCCTTTGCTTTGATTTTTATGTTGCCCTTGAAGGGAAAGACTTTTTGGCTGGAGGAACACATTACTCTACCACGCCGTGGAAGGGAATCTTTAGGAAACTGAGACATGGACCTCACATCAGAGAGGTAAGCTGCATTCTCACACACAGACAAAAGAAATTTTGGATCTGGATCTGGTCTAGGATTCAAAACATAAGACACCAGCTTGAGAGACCTATCTCTAATATGAATGGATTTGGAAAACCAACCAAAAGCCATGTGCATCTTGGATGTGTCTGACACTAGCAGAGGGGATGTTTTGTCTACACCCCAGACTTTGGAAACTGATCGGGTGCTGGCATGTTAGTCCCAGAAATGTCACCCTTAATGTTGCATTGCCAGAAGTGTGAATTGACTATATGATGGCCTACTCAAGGGAGTGCCAACTTCTGGCATTGGTTCCTCCTGGGAGTTTTGTCCAATAGTGCCCTTTAGGCATAACCACCTGTTGGTATTTTGTTAGTATACTGGCATTGACACCTTCCTTCAGTTTAGTCCAACTCTAATAAGAATAACAAAAGTGTATGGCACAAGCCATGAGGTTTTGTCAGAGGAACATTCTGCATCTCTGTGTAAATTCTTTTAAGCAATGAACATTTTTTCTCCAAGACCTTTCATGGATTTTTGCACAGAAGTTGTCAGATATTACATATGCAAGTAAGTTTGTTGTTTTCACAGCAGTTATTTCAATCACATTCATTTGGATATCTTCCTAAATACACTTGTTAATTCTTGGGGATTTAAAAACACACCAAAAAAACCACCAAACCTTTGAAGACAGATATGTTTCATTGAGTCTCCTAGCGGGAACAACACTTCCAAATTAATTGAAAATGAATTCCTGAAATCACTGCAACAGTTCTACCAATTAAAATATGTCCTGATTGGAAAGTTGGGTGCTATTGAATCATTTTTACAGTACTTTGCAAACTTATTAAATTAACTTTTAATTTAAGCCACTTAATATCAAACCACTTTATATCACAGACAAATGCAAATTTACTTCAAAGAGTTCATGCTGAATGTGAAAAGCATTAACATTTAAATAAAGAGATGCCATGTGGTTTGGCAGAAATTGGAATACTCTCAGACATAAGGCCCTCCGCTTGCAGCTTCAGAATTTTAAAGTCTAGTACAGTCTGGAGGGAGAAAAGGACTTACAAATAAGGATTTACAATTTGACTGACTATTCAAGTTTCCCACCACACACTAAATGTTAAGAACGAGGGGGCAAGACATCTGAGTACTTTACACTGTATGCCACTAATTGTGTCTGTAAGGAGAATAGGAAACTATGGAAACTTGATTCATTTTTTATTTTCTTAGAGCCTCACTGTTTCTTTTCCTGTATGTTTGGAAGGGAAAGTGGTGGTGAAAGACTTGCTCTGAAAGATGTTCTGTCTATTGTGGAGAATTTCATGTCTTTTATTGATTACTTTTAAATTCTGGGATGTTCTCATATGGCATGACTATGACCGCAGACAAATAAAGATGGGTTCACATTGCAAAGGTCAAATTCAGACTTTGAACACCTTCCAAAATTCATGGCAGCCAGGAGGATCCAGGGTTTTGTTTTGCATTAAAAATAAACAAATACTAATTTCAAAAAGAGCAATGCAACATCCACTCTAGTGTCTCCTCAAATCCAAGTGAATTTTTATGTGAATGGAAAGTACTGGTGTGGCTTCAGAGAATAGGAAAGTTCTCAATAAGGAGAGGAAAAATGATTAGTAAAATGCAGTCAAACACCTGCCAAATAATGAGTTCTGGAAACCCAAATGCAGCAGAATCCACTTAAACCTAACAGATGCACCTGGTGTGAGAGATTGTTGAGAGATACTTGTGACCAGCTCTGTACCTTTTAAAAAGACTATTTTATTAATAAGATGGATATAAAAATGAGTCATCTTTTGTATATAGCAGAAATAGACTTCCACGGCATATTCTTCACTCAAAATACATCCTTTCAATTTGTTCAAGAAAATTTGGTAATGGATGAAAAGGAGAGATGCATTTCAGAATAAAGGACTCTCCTTTTAAAATGACTGACTATCAAGCCCCACATGTTTAAGTTTCAGGACTATTAAGTTGGCCCAGCTAGCCTCAATTAGTAAGTGCCCAAGTATGTTGAGCTTTCCAATGCAGTGTTGTCTCACTATTTTTTTTTTAAATTGGCTCGAGGAAATGGTTTGGGTGGGAATGGGGAATTGCTGTTTTTTGGGGGTGTCATAAACAGATAAGTAAGAGTTAATAGAACAAAACTGCTTCATATCTCTTTTGCCTGGAAAGGGTTAACAAGAACAGTGAGCCTGGCTGTCACCTGACCAGAGGACCAATCAGAGGACAGGATACTTTCAAATCTTGAGGGAGGGAAGTTTTTGGGCTGTGCCGTTAGATTTTGGTTGTTGTTCACTCTGGGGGCTCAGAGGGACTAGATGTGCAACCAGGTTTCTCTCCAATCTCCCTGATACAGTTTCTTATAGATCCAGAATAGTGAGTACTAGGTAGATAAGGCGAGTTAGGCTTATGGTTGTTTTCTTTATTTGCAAATGTGTATTTGGTTGGAAGAAGCTCAAATGTGTATTTGGTTGAAAGGAGTTCAAATTGGTATTTTGCTGAAAAGATTTTAACTTGTACTTGTATACTTAGGCTGGGAGGGTGTTCCCAGTGCCTATAGCTAAAAACCCCTGTACCTATTCCATCTTAAATTTACAAAGATAATTTTTACTGTTTTTTCTTTCTCTAATTAAAAGCTTTTCTTGTTTAAGAACCTAATTGTTTTTTTTATTCTGGTGAGACCCCAGGGGACTGGGTCTGGATTCACCAGGGAATTGGTGGGGAAAAAGGAGGGAAGAGGGAGAGAGAGGCTGATTTCTCTCTGTGCCAGGATTACTTTCTTTCAGGAAGAGTCTGGGAGGGGGAAAGAGAAGGAGGGAGGAAGGTGAATTGTCCTCTCTGTTTTGTGATTCAAGGAGTTTGAATCACACAGAGATCTTCCAGGGTAACCCAGGGAGGGGAAGCCTGGGAGAGGCAACGGTGAGGGAAAGGGTTTACTTTCCTTGTGTTAAGATCCAGAGGGTCTGGGTCTTGGGGGTCCCCGGGCAAGGTTTTGTGGGGACCAGAGTGTACCAGGCACTAGAATTCCTGATTGGTGGCAGTGCTACAGGTTCTAAGCTGGTAATTGAGCTTAGAGGAATTCATGCTGGTACCCCATCTTTTGGACGCTAAGGTTCAGAGTGGGGAATTGTACCATCACAGGGGAGCAAAACTGTTTTGTCTTGGAGGAGAAAAGCAAAAACTATGTTTTTGTTTAAATATTCAAATGTACCATAAAAACGTGTTAAGAAGCAGTAAATACATAAGTGTTGCTATCATTGGCTCTGGGCTGCATTGTTGGATATATTAACCTGTCTCTCTGCCTTGGAGCGCTAAGGAATGCTAGGTACTTACCCTCAGGCCTGCTGACGGGGAGGAGGGCAAAGGTGGCAATTGCCTGGGGGGGCGGGTTATTTAAAAGGGGAGTCCCAAGCCCTTTTAAATCGCCCAGGCATGGGCAGCACACGTTTCACCCACTGCACAGCTCAACCACCCTCCGACTCAGCTGCGCTGGAGTTGGCTGAGCAGAGGCCCAGGGGAGGGACATTTCCCAGCTGCTGGCTCACTGGGCCCCACTGTGGCCTGCCCTAGCTCAAGCCTTGGGCATGCTGGAGAAAGGTACAGTGCTCCTGCCCACGTGTCCAAGATGGGGTGGCCAGTCCTAGGGCCTTGATGGCATGGCTGATGGGGAGCTGTCAGTCTCTGTGTTCTAAGAGCATAACTGTGCCACGTGCACTCAGGGAGCTCTGGAGACAGAGTCAGTCAGGGGAGGCTGGTGCTGTGAGTGGTGGTGGCAGCAGCAGGAGATTGGTGGATGCAGGGAGCATGCAGACTGGCATCTCTTAATGCAGAGCGACAGAGCCATCCCAGACACCTGCCACTGGCAGCCCTGGGTTAGAGGGACAGCAGAGAGTCGGGGCGAGGAGAAAAGGAGGAAATACAAAGCAGCTGGGTGGGCATGTGGACGCTCTGGCCACGGCAGAAAAGTGTGCCCAAAAGTGTAGTTGGCAGCTCACTGGGCACCATCAGTGCAAGTGCAACACCACCCAAATGTGCGTGTGAGAACCAGCTGCTGCACGTGTCCCATCCTTTTCTAGGGGGCCCATTGGACTCTTCTGCCTGGGGCCTGGAATTGCTGTCAGTGGGCCTGCTTACCTTGTTCTGCTCCCTCAGGAACAAATGTAGGAGTAGATGCCTCATGTTGTGCAACACAGTACATCTGCAGATGAGAGGTCAAAATGCTACTTTGGCACATGTGCAAAAACTGAAGATGGAATATTGACATTCTTTTTGGTAACTAGCCGCTGGGAGGTTGCTGTTTCGTTGACAAAGTGCTATTTGACTTACATGTCAGAAACGTGTCTCTTGTGATACCTGCTAATTGCCTTAGCCTGTGGGATAACACTGACTTGTAAACACACAAACTAGTCCTATCTTAAATTATATTACATCTCAAGCTTTGTTTCATACTACTTATAATTATTTAAATTGCTGGATGATTTAGACAATAGAGTCTTAATTCTTAAGAAGATAGCCAATTCACTGGAGTTCTCTGTTAGTTTCTGACCTTTATCTACTAAATAAGCAGTTGTTAATAGAATATTAAAAATCTACTGCTCCACAGGAAGCTGTGTGATGGGATTATTCTGATTTTTTTTTCTACTTGTAGTAATGCCCAAACAACAAAGGGGCTAACTGATAGTGTTTCATGTCATTCCATTAATGCTAGCCTGCCTGATCCATGCTGTGGTGACTTTCACCTCTTAGAAGACTTTCCTCTGCAATGTACTGTGAGACCCCAGAAGTGATCATTTATTATGACAGATCAAAAGCATGGCAGTAGTAGAAGGACTTAAAATCCTCCAGTTCAGTGTACTCAAGTGACATTTTTTCTAAAGGTTCCTCCCCCTCTCCCCCAACTCTAGTGCAAAAGCCTTTTATTGAGCCTTTTTACTTTCCCTCAGAACTCTCTAGCAACCAAGTATCCATCCATACATAATTCAAAGCGGAAGATATCCTTCTACCCACAACTGTACTATGTAGCCCCTGAACGGGCTGACACAAACTAGATATTTAAATAACAGTTTTAATAAGAGGCTTTTGAATTAGCAGGGAGCCCTATCCAGTTACTCATAATATTATGCACTTTGGCTACTTGGATCACAGCAGTCCCCAGAGTAGATTTGCCCACTCCAAATTGATTCCTGACTGACCGGTAGCTGTCTCGTGTTGTAAGCTTCCAGAGGGCTATCACCACTTGCTTGTGAACTGTAAGGGCAGCTTTCATCTTGGTATTCTTGTGCTTCAGGGCAGGGGAAAGCAAGTCATAACATTCCATGAAAGTTCCCTTACGCATGCAAAAGTTTTGCAGCCACCGTGAATCATCCCACATCTGCAACACTATGTGGTCTCACCAGTCTGTGTTTGTTTCCCAGGCCCAGAATTGGCGTTCCACAGCATGAACCTGACCCATTGTCACTAGGATGGACAAATTGCCACGGCCCGTGCTTTCAGAGAAGTCTGTGTCACTCTCGTGACCACCCTGCTGTCGCTGCTGTCACCTCCTCACCTGCCTTTGCAGGTTCTGGTGTTGCATATACTGCAGGATATTGCACGTGCTGTTTACAGTGCTCATAACTGCTGCGGTAATCTGAGTGGGCTCCATGCTTGCCGTGCTATGGCGTCTGCTCAGAAAAAAGGCATGAAATGATTCTCAGCTGTTGCTCTCAGTGAGGGAGGGGTGACTGACAACTGTAGTTATCTCTCAGTTCCCGCAGTCTCTGCAAACCATTTGAATTCTGGGTTGAGCTGCCAATGCCTAATGGGGCAAAAACTTTATTGCAGGTGGTTCTGCATACATGTCGTCAGGCCCCCCTCGCTCCCTCCAAGAAAGCAATGGGAAAAAATCATTTCTCGCCTTTTTTCGCTGTCACTGTATGTCTCCTGGGTGCTGCTGGCAGACGCAGTACTGCAGTGCTACACAGCAGCATCCCCTCAGCTTGCCTTGTGGATGGCAGATGGTACAGTATGACATAGCCATCATTTTCATCCCATGGGTGCTCCTGGCTGGCCTCAGTGAGGTCGGTCAGGGGCACCTGGACATAAATGGGAGTGACTTCAGGTCATTCTCTCTTTAAGATTTGTGTAATGGAGATTCACTCCTGCCTGGAATATCATACCAGCTGGAGGCTTCTGCCTCAGGCTGCTTTCCCAGTCGGCAGCACCACCGCGGTCATACTTACTCCAGCCTACCCCTTGCTCCCATGGCTCATGAAGCCTGGACAGTAGTAAGGAGCAGTCAAACTACAGGCTGAGCAAGTGCAGAATGGTGGTTCACTCTGCTTCCCTGTAAGCCAACCACCCTCCCCTCCCCGCTTTGATCTCTGCTTGCAGAGGCAATAAAGTCAGTGTTTCAAATTCATGCATTCTTTATTACTTCATCACACAAATGGGGGGATAACTGCCATGGTAGCCCGGGAGGGGTGGAGAAGGAGAGAAGCAATGGATGGGTAGTTGTAGGGGCACCCCCTAGAATGGTATGCAGCTCATCATTTCTGTGAGATGTCTGGGGCTCTGACCCAGAGCAGCTGTTTGCACCTGTGGTTCTTTAGTAGGCTTGCCTGATATTCTAGGCAGGAATGAATCTCCATTAGACAAAACTTAAAGAGGAGAATGACCTGGGGAGTCATTCCCATTTTTGTCCAGGTGCACTGGACTGATCTCACCCAGGCCGCCCAGCAGCACCCATGACATCAGCAGATGATACAGTATGACTGGTAACCATCTTTGCCAACTTGCAAAGGCAAGGAGCTGCTGCTGTGTAGCATTGCAATAACGTGTCTGTCAGCAGCACCCAGGAGACATAGGGTGACAGTGAGTTGAGCGTGCTCCATGCTGTGGTATGTTGTCTGCACAGGTAACCCAGGACAAAAAGAGAGAAACAATATTTTGCCATTGCTTTCATAGAGGGAGGGAGGAGGAGGGGCCTGACGACATATACCCAGAACCACCTGTGACAATGTTTTTGCCCCATCAGGTACTGGGAGCGCAACCCAGAATTCCAATGGTGGGTGGAGACTATGGGAACTGTGGGATAGCTACCACAGTGCAATGCTCTGAAAGTCGACGCTAGCCTCAGTACTGTGGATGCACGCCACCAACTTAATGAGCTTATTGGAGACACACACAAATGACAGTATCAAATTGATTTCTAAAAAATCAACTTCTATTAAATCGAACTAATTTCGTAGTGTAGACATACCCTTATTTCTTCTCTCAGCCCTGCTATTACTCACATTAAGACATAAAATAAGCACATAGAGTCCCCAGTCAGAATTTGGACCCCATATGAGGACACAATCCATTCTAAACATCAATGAGACTGTGCACATATCAATGCTGTTCCCAGAAATTTAATAGAGGGCTCTTCAATCTAACATACATTTCAACTTCTAGACAGTGCTGGAGAAATTCAGATTAAAAATAGCTAATTCCCACAGTTTACTAAGGGTTGTGATAGATTCTTTAGAACTGGAATTTTTAAAAATCAAGGGGAAAAATCAACTTAAGAGACACTGTCTAGTTTAGTATCAGAGGGGTAGCCGTGTTAGTCTGGATCTGTAAAAGCAGCAGAGAGTCCTGTGGCACCTTACAGACTAACAGATGTTTTGGAGCATGAACTTTCGTGGGTGAATACCCACTTCGTCGGATGCATGTGTAGTTTAAACAACATTAATTCAGGGAAGTCCTATGACCTGTTATACAGGAAATCAGGCTAGATGATCACAGTGGTTCCTTCTGGTTTATAATCAGTACTCTGGATGGGTTTCCTGTATTAATAGTCATATGGATGTGCAAATCCTTGGACTCTGGCTATGGTCCTAAGCAATCCCTCTGTAGGACAATCACAAACATGAACATCTTGGTCAGCTCCCCACCATCCTGTTACCTCACCATATCACAGCAGGTGGAAACTTTCTTCTAGTCACAAAAAATGGCCTAGGGCCAAAAACTAAACCCTGTGGGTCCCCACTTGAAAACACCTACTCAACGATGATTTCCCATTTATAATGACATTTTGAGGTCTATCAGTCAGTTTTTAATCCATTTAATGTCTCTTTAATTCTAGCTTCTTAATCAAAATGCTGTGCAGTACCAGCTCAGATGCCTTAAGAAGTCTATTACATCAATACTAGATCACTACATTTGTAATCTCATCAAAGATATCAAGTTAGTTTGATAGGATCTGTTTCCTATAAACCCATGCTAACTGGTATTAATGATAGATATTACCCTTCTTTGAGTCCCATATGAGCCATTCCATTATTTTCCCTAAGACTGATGTTAGACTGATAGGCCTGTAATTACCACTGGTGTCCTGTTTCTAAATATTGCCACATCATTTGCTTTCTTCTAGTCCTCTTAATTTCCCAGTTGTTCCAAGACTTCTTGGAAATGAACATTAAGGTTCAGAGAGCTCATCAACCAGTTCTTAAAAGAATCTTGGATGCAACTTATCTGGACATGTTCATTTAAAGATGTCTGACTTCAGTAACTGCTGTTTAACATCCTCCTGGGTTCGAGTTGGAATGGAAAGTGTTTTGCAATGTGATTTAACTTCATTATTTGTTTTTTCTGAATATAGAACAGAAATATTTGAACACTCCTACCTCTTCAGCATTATTATATTATTATTATTATTATTTTCATTTTATATTATTATTATTATTATTATTATTATTGAGAATTCTACCATTTTCCATTCAGTAATGAGCCAATACTGCTGTTAGGATTATTTTTGTTCCAAACATATTGAAATTTCTTTTTATTGTCCTTCACTCTGCAGGTGAGACACTGAGAAATGTAGCTTTATCCTGAGCTGTTACAGTAACAAACTGCATCTCTGCTCTGTGTTTGTCAGATAGTATTCTGTGTTACTGTTTGTATGGACAGTATCTGATGGTATCTGAAATGGAAACTTAGATTTTAGGTTCTGTAAATGTAGTCCTAGACTTTCTTTTGATGCCTTTGCAAGAGGGTGTTCAATCTTCTAGGTGTCAAGTATCAGAGGGTAGCCGTGTTAGTCTGGATCTGTAAAAGTAGCAAAGAATCCTGTGGCACCTTATAGACTAACAGACGTTTTGGAGCATGAGCTTTCGTGGGTGAATACCCACTTCCTCAGATGCATGTCATTCCTCAGATTGACATGCATCTGAGGAAGTGGGTATTCACCCACGAAAGCTCATGCTCCAAAACGTCTGTTAGTCTATAAGGTGCCACAGCAATCTTCTAGGTCTTTATGCTGATAGGTGTATAAGAAAAGTGTTGGTTTGTTTTTGGTTTGTTTTAATTTTGTCTGAACTGCTCCATCTTGTTTAGTTCAGAGTACTGTGGCAGTGGCGTACTTCATTAGGGCTCCAATTCAGCAGTGTAAAAAGTACATTCCTAACTTTTAGCTAGTGATCTCAAATGTGAGCTTTGCTGAATGAGATTAATTGCAAACATTCCCTTCTGAGAAGTCCAGACAAAAAATGGTTTAGGCTCTAAATCAGTTTTTGCCAACCCAAGTTTCTGAAGATCTTAAGTCAGGCTTAAAAATCAGGCAACATTCATAAAATAACTTTTTGTTTTGTTTTTTTGGGGGGAGGGGGTGTTGGCGGGGAGGCATGTTTTTTTTTCTGATGTCATACCCTTTAAGACTGAGATTTTTTTCAACCTTTTGTGAGAGCTGGAAGGGTTATTTGATGTAAACCTCAGATGCTCATGTAATCATTAATCTAGTCTGTCAGCAAGCATGGCAAGAGACCCCAGAAGTTAGTGTTGAGGCAGGATTTACTAGATGAAAATCTATGGCCTTTGTCATGCAGGTGGTTGAATGAGATTGTTAATTTGTACTATGGTAGTCCCTAGAAGCCCTAGTCGTGGACCAGATCCCATTGTACTAAGCACTTCAGAAACCAAGGTTCCCCATCCCAAAAGAGCTTACAATGTAAGTATATAACAAGAGACCACAGATAAAAGAGACAGATGGGAGAGAAGTCTCAAGGAAACAATAAAACAATATTGTTCAGCATGATAGGCCGTCATCTCAGTATACTAACAGCCTAACCATTGCCAAGGAAAATCATCATAATGGTCCCTTCTGGTCTTAAAGTATGCATCTAACACTATTTTCCTTCACATATTATTTGCTGGGTTTCTATCTTGAGATAGAGCTGAGGATATTTTCAAGTCTAATTGTATTTAAAATATTACAAGGTTTAAATACACAGTGTTTATTAAGTTAATAAAATTTTCATGAAATATTGGAAATAGGATGAAATCTGTTCAAGATTTATTAAATAATGGAGAAATGTCAAACAAATAGACCTAGTCTGTTTAATATTTCATTGTTATTTAATATAGGAATTGTTAATTTTGTTGAACTTGCAAAATGTAACCAGCGTTATATCAATTATTAAGACTTCTGTTTATTAAGTCCGTATGTGATTT